>NC_089500.1:35301863-35967934 GCF_036850765.1 Saccopteryx bilineata
CCCCATTAATGACTTTAAAAACTCAATCATAGTAGTATTAAGTCTCTCATAAGATGACTCTTGATAGAAAATGTATTATATCAAATTCTCTTTTAGTTCTTGAATGATTTCTCTTTATAAACATTTAAAATTTTTTTTTTGTAACACTGCATGCTAAAATGAAAATCTATATGTCTAGAGTAGTTCCAAGACAAAAATACTAGATGACTTTGTCATTAAAAAGACATAAAATGCAGAATTATCATAAAGTGTCATTTCAATGTTTTCCATCATGGAAAAAATGTAAGACTTTAATATATTGTTTATTTTGGGATTGTCCATCAGGTATTAAGGAAAATAGATAGTAGAAAAGCAATAGCCTGACTCCACATTTGTCTTTCAGCTCACTGAAATCACTTTAGTCACAGCACTCAGGACAGAACCAAAGTGAGAAGCAAAGATCTGGATGAGAGCTTGCAGGGTGAAGTGATACTCAGGCCCATGTGTCAGCAGACTTTGTGACCCAGCCCTTTCTTTATGCTGGTAAACATGGATAGATCATGTTGAAACCATGTGGGCTATTTCCTTCAAGCATATCAAATGGAGATTTTTTTCCCCATGAATTAAAGATGAAAGTCAAATGGGGCAGAAGGGTTTTTTTCCCCTATAATATTTAATAAAATTATTCTCCGGTATGAAATATGTAAGGTAATTAAATTTAAGGCAGTTGGGGCCTTTACTCAGCTTCTTGTTTCCTGTAAGGATTTGAGATTAGTACTAGTCTTTCTGATTCTGCTGCGTCTTCTGTGGAACCACAGAGAAAATTTGGTGTAGTCTTTGGATGGAGATATGTACATAACAGATCGTTCTGTGCCACACACCACATAACAAAACCCTCGGCCACAGACACCAGCTTCCTAACAGCATTAACACCTGACCTAAGACGTCAGCCACCTGCTAACTACAGATTGTAGAAGGACACCTAAGACGTCAGCCACCCTGCTAACTACCGATTATAGGATGACATCTAAGGCATCAACACACTGTTAACTACTGATTGTAGGATGACACCTAAGACATCAGCCACCTGCTAACTACCGATTGTAGGATGAAATTCGGGAGGTATACATCAGGATCACCCCAGTTGTGAGAGCAGGAGACAAGAGAAAGGAAAGGAGAAAGAAAAGAGGAAGAAGGCTGGGGCAGGGTGCACAGAGCAGAATTATTGCACATTCTAGAAGCTGTCACAAATGAAATTATGGAGGAAGCCAAAAAGCAAACTTTAAACATGGCTCATAGCAAAAATAATTGTCAAAGGAAGTTGCCTCCCTGCTCCGAACTGGAGAGTCTGACAGCGAGTGCTTACTGGGGACGGTGATTTAATAATTCCAAGAGAAGGGGTTAGTTAAGAACGAGTGACTGACATGAAACAAATGAGAGATGATGAGGGTGGATTGGGGCTGCAATTATCCCATGCCAAGGGTAGCGCTGGACACAATCTCAGTGTGCGTGTGCCTGGAGCCTCTTCTCTTTGAGTTTCCATATTCTTTGCCATTCTCTAGTGTCTCTATAGCCCTTCGTCTATAGCTATCCTGTTCTGATACACAACAGCATCAGAGGGTAAGCTTCCATAATTTCTTTTTAACCAATTGCTGAGGACTTTGTCCCTCAGCCATTATATAACAGGCAGTCTTTCCTTTTACTGTTTCTGCACCGCTGAAATGATCTCCATTAGCAATTTGCTTCTGCACATATCTGTGCCAGACAAAACCTTTGAGAGGTGTCTTATTATTGCTCTACTTTACATGACAGTGGTAGTGTGGATTATGTAAAACATCTGACATTTTGGCAGGAAGACAACAACTTGTAAAATATGGTGGGAAACTAACCACTCAGTAGAAATCATTGAGTCTATATTATATTATTAGATAATCCTAAGTGTTTCATATCCTCTGTGAAGGAATTAAACTTGAGATAACTAAGGTCAGTGTATTAAGACAGCATTTATAGAACAGATTTTGGGAGGGGGGTCCTTAGGTATGATTATGTCTATACACATGATTTATAAAGATTAATAGGTCACAATGAGAAAACATAAGTTAAAATAGGTTAAAGATTAGGCAGAAGGAAAATACAGTAAGGAATCAAATGGTCCAAGTGTGAAGTCAGTGCAAAATGCATCCATGACATCTTAAATATTTGCAAGTAATTACTACAAATTAGGCTCTGAGCTTTCTAGTAGCCAACATAAAGAGACAGCCATTGGACTGGCTTGATTATCCCAAGTTTGCAATCCTAGACATAACTATTTAGAGGAATGTAAAGCATTTTATTTTATTGAACATTCAGCTATAATTGAGTTCATGTTCAACCCTGTCTTCCCAGTTTTAGATATACTTTATTACTGGTAAAAGGGGAAAAGCTTAAACATTCATTACATAAAAGGATGATACACACACACACACACACCCTAGGTAATATTTTTTTGTATTTTTCTGAAGTGAGAAGCAGGGGGTGAGAGGGTGGGAGGGGCCAGACAGACAGACTTTCTCATGTGCCTGACCGGGATCCACCCAACATGCCCACCAGGGGGCGATGCTCTGCCCATCTGAGGCATTGCTCTGCTACAACCGGAGCCATTCTAGCGCCTGAGGCGGAGGCCATGAAGCCATTCTCAGCGCCTGGGCCAACGTTGTTCCAATGGAGACTTGGCTGAGGGAGGAGAAGAGAGAGATAGAGAAAAAGGAGAGGGGTAAGGGTCTAGGCCAACACTCTACCACTGAGCCAACAGGCCCAGGCCAAAATTTTACAATAATAAAATGATAACCTCTGAATTTCTTCTGGAAATTCTTTAGCAGAATTAAGTACTTACAGTCACACTGAAGACCTTTGACCTTTACTTTCATATTCAACTCAGAATGCTTCCCATCTAGGCCTTTGCAGATCTTCTTTATTGGTTTACTAAATATGTTTTATTTTCTGTATTCATTATTGTGCCAATCAATGCAGAATTATTTATTTGGTATTTTATAAGTAACTGGTATTTAAATTTCCCAAGTCTTCTTATTTTAATTATAAATTTGCATGCCTTTTATTATATGTCATAGTACTTATCTAGCAGATCCATATTCTTAAGGTTTACTCTTCATAAGGACAAAATTACAAGGTATAAGGTATACAGTGCAATACCATTTACAGTGTATGTATATATATATATATTTCTTAGAGTCATAAATTCATAATCTCATTCAAAGGTAAAATGTTTATGGCAAAGATATGAATAGCAGCATGGAAGAGAGGGAAACAGGTCAGCGATAATGAGAAGAAAAAGAGAATAATTAAAAAACAGAAATGCATTGTACAAGCCATTTAGAGCAATATTTTGTTTCTGAATCTTCATCAAAATCACAAAGTAGTTTCTGAATATGAATGTAATTGATGTAATTGCATATGCCTCTTTATTTGCAATAATTTTATTTTGACGTTTTGAATTGAATCACTCATTAAGATCTTATTCTAGTGGCTGAATTTATTAAATTATTTGAAACAAATCATGTAAGGAGATAGGCATGCTTCCTAAGAAATCTGTTCTGAGCAAGACAAGCGTACTTCATTTTAACGAGGCGTTCACAATCCATTGCTGGATTCCAAAACAATTCGACTATGTTGCCCTCACACAACTAGTCTATAAATGTACCAATTTAGTTCTGACACATCAAGCATAAATTTGAGTTTGAAAGTCTCACTTGGCTGCATTTTACAGGTGTCTATATTGTTCTGACCATGATAAAAGGTGACGTTTGAGCCATTGCAGATAAGCTTGTGCTGTATCTTGAAAGTGCTCACAATTTCCTTTTGTTCTGGTTCAATTTTGGTATCTGGATCATGTTCTTTTACCTACTAACACATTCATTTTATCATCATAGCCTTCATTGCAGTGTATTTCATAGACTGAGTGTTTTTTGGACATATTCTCCCAAGTCCTGCACATTGTGCCCAACCAACATGTCATAGCATTGAACCTGGCTTAGAGGTGACTTTAAGAAATTGTAAGAAAACCCAAACAAGGGTGCTCAGTAGCACACAGTCTCCAACAATCAACAGTGGTCCTCTTTTCTGATTGAGACTGCAACTTACAAAAGAGCACATGGGGGGGGAGTATGTAAGTGAAAAGAGAATGGCTTCCTAGCCAATCAGATTAGCCAAATAAACCTTGACAATCGCTGGAGTGACTGAAATCACATCCAGACTGACCTCAGGTCGGCTGAGTTAGGTTAACATGTTCAGAGTGTCCAACAGGGTAAAAGAGCAGAAAGTACCAAGAGCTAGAATCAGGGGTACTATTTTATTTATCATCAAGATGGACAAGTATGATCGTAAAAAAAAAAAGGGTGATGCTAATAATTACACTGAGACAACAAGCGTAAGTCAGGACTGTCCTGGGCAAATTGGAATGCATGCTCTCTCTAGACAGCACTCACCCAGTTACTCCTTTCAAAAGATTCACACATATCTTAATATAGGAAGCCTGACAAATAATTGCAAAATCTGTATAAATTCGTAAGCCATGTAAAATGTAAGTTTAGGAGTGCTTTAGAGAGCAGGGTAGGTCAGTATAATTAATTATATTTGGGTAGTTTCAGTTGCCTAAAATTGAAGAATGAGTTGATTTACAATCAGAAACTCTTATCAGCTCAAATAAAGATACCCTGGGAGACAAAGTGAGAGAAAGTAATGTGATTACTTGTTTCACTCAGGGTGTAGGTAGTATTAACTCTTTCTGACCACTAGGGGACCACTTAGTACATTATGCATTGCATTGAATTGCTTGTACCATTCTGCATGTAGAACAAATAAAAAGACAACAGGATACTAATTACATCAGGGTTCTGGGATATCTCTTGCCTATACAGCATATGTCAGTAATTTATTATGAGATACTGTTGTCTAGTTGCTTTGAGTATGTTAGCTTGGTCTTTTACTATTTATGGATTTTTAGATGTCTCTGAAATCTTTAGTTCATCCTGCAAAATGCCTAGGGCTAAGCTGCATGTATCCATATTTTTGTCTTTTTTAAAAATTTGAATAACGGCCCTATCAGGGAATTCCCGTCTACCTTTGAATTACTCACCCAAGGCCCAAGGCCATATAAATAGGCAAAGGTGAAATTTGAATCACATATGAAGTCCATATGCTCTGCCTATCTGGGGCCGTTGCTCTGTTGCTCAGCAATCAAACTATTTTAGTGCCTGAGGCAAGGCCATGGAGCCATCCACAGCTCCTGGGGCCAACTTGCCCAAACCAATCAAGCCATGGCTGCAGGAGCAGAAGAGATACAGAAAGAGAGAGAGAAAGAGAAGGGGAAGGGGAGTGGAGAGGCAGATGGTCACTTCTAGAACCTAGGACGTCCACACCTTGGGCCAACACTCTACCATTGAGCCAACTGGCCAGGGCCACTAATAGACTTTTTATATTTGGTTTAGACTCCATACAAAAACCTCCTAAGCTTCCACACATCCATCATCACTTACTGAATAGGGAGTCAGGGATTATCCCAGAGAGTGTCTCTCCCACCTCAGGCACTGAGGGGCAAAGTGTGTGTGAGTTGTCTGGTCTTTAGCACCCTCAAAAATACCACGGTCTGACATTTTTTGATATGGAAAATAGGTATTTTGTTTTACTGTTATGAATTTTGTTGTTTTATTATGTTTATGTAACTTGTATGTAAAGTGCTATAAAAGATAGATAGATGATAGATGATAGATAGATAGATAGATAGATAGATAGATAGATAGATAGATAGATAGATAGTATCAAGGCCCCACCCCTTGCAGCCACATGACTAACACTAGGTCATGACTATGTGGAAATTCTGGGACAAACACACCCTCTACCTCAACTATTACCACTTTCATTCTATTTATCATACCATATTGTGGACTTTTTCATTGTCCTGCAAGTTCAATTCCTCAGTATACTTACTGGCATGTAGTGATCAAAAATTTTTTAAAAAGTACACTTCAGATATCACCTGAGTACTAATTTAATTTTCAGTGGAAAATTCAATGCTTTTCCCAAAATTGCCAGAGGCCACTAACTATGGTTCTTCTTCTTTTTTTTTTTATTTAGACAATTAATTTTAACCGGGTGACATTGGTCAATTAGGGTATATAGATTCAGAGAAAACATCTCCAGGTTATTTTGACATCTGATTATGTTGTATTCCCATCACCCAA
The DNA here is from genome assembly GCF_036850765.1 of Saccopteryx bilineata. Classification (NCBI taxonomy): domain Eukaryota; kingdom Metazoa; phylum Chordata; class Mammalia; order Chiroptera; family Emballonuridae; genus Saccopteryx; species Saccopteryx bilineata. The sequence goes on from NC_089500.1 coordinate 35,308,079, forward strand.
AGTCAAAATTGTCTTCTGTCACCTTCTATCTGGTTTTCTTTATGCCCCTACCCTCCCTTTCCTCCCTTCCCCTCCCTCTCCTCCCTTCCCCTCCCTCTAGTAACCACCGCACTCTAGTCCATGTCCATGAGTCTCAATTTCGTGTCCCACCTATGTATGAAATCATACAGTTCTTAGTTTTTTCTGATATACTTATTTCACTCAGTATAATGTTGCCAAGGTCCATCCATGTCATCGTAAATGATCCTATGTCATCATTTCTTTTGGCTGAGTAGTATTCCATAGTGTATATGTGCCACATCTTCTTTATCCAGTCTTCTATTGAAGGGCTTTTTGGTTGTTTCCATGTCCTGGCCACTGTGAATAATGCTGCAATGAACATGGGGCTGCATGTGTCTTTACGTATCAATGTTTCTGAGTTTTGGGGGTATATACCCAGTAGAGGGATTGCTGGATTATAAGGTAGTTCTATTTTCAGTTTTTTGAGGAACCACCATACTTCCTTCCATAATGGTTGTACTACTTTACATTCCCACCAACAGTAAATGAGGGTTCCTTTTTCTCCACAGCCTCTCCAACATTTGCTATTACCTGTCTTGTTAATAATAGCTAATCTAACAGGTGTGAGGTGGTATCTCATTGCAGTTTTGATTTGCATTTCTCTAATAACTAAAGAAGATGAGCATCTTTTCATATATCTGTTGGCCATTTGTATTTCTGCCTGAGAGAAGTGTTTGTTCATGTCCTCTTCCCATTTTTTTATTGGATTCTTTGTTTGTTGTTGAGTTTTGTGAATTCTTTATATATTTTGGATATTAGGCCCTTATCTGTGCTCTTGTTTGAAAATATCATCTCGCATTTAGTTGGTTGTCTGTTTGTTTTGTTGTCAGTTTCTCTTGCTGTGCAAAAGCTTCTTAGTCTGATGTGGTCCCATTCATTTATCTTTGCCTTCACTTCCCTTGCCTTTGGAGTCATATTCATAAAATGCTCTTTATAGCCAAGATCTATGAGTTTAATACTTATATTTTCTTCTATGTAATTTATTGTTTCAGGTCTTATATTTAGGTCTTTGATCCATTTTGAATTAATTTTAGTAGAAGGAGACAAACTGTAGTTGAGTTTCATTCTTTTGCATGTGGCTTTTCAATTTTCCCAGCACCATATGTTGAAGAGGCTTTCTTTTCTCCATTGTGTGTTATTGGCTCCTTTATCAAAGATTATTTGACCATATATATGTGGTTTTATTTCTGGGCTTTCTATTCTGTTCCATTGGTCTGAGTGTCTATTTTTTCTGCCAATGCCATGCTGTTTTAATTATCATAGCTCAATAATATAATTTGAAGTCAGATATTGTAATGCCCTCAGCTTCATTCTTTTTTCTTAGGATTGCTTTGGCTATTCAGGGTTTTTTATAGTTCCATATAAATCTGATGATTTTTTTGTTCCATTTCTTTAAAAACTGACTGGAATTTTTATGGAAATTGCATTAAATTTGTATATCGCTTTGGGTAATATGGTCATTTTGACTATACTTATTCTTCTTATCCAAGACCAAGGAATATTTTTACATTTCATTGTATCTTTTTTGATTTCCCTTAATAATGCTTTGTAGTTTTCATTATATAGGTCCTTTACATTCTTTGTTATGTTTATTCCTAGGTATTTTTTTTGTTGTTGCAACCATAAAAGGGATTATTTTTCTGAGTTTGTTTTCTTTCTTTCTTTTTTTTTTTTTTTTTTGTATTTTTCTGAAGCTAGAAACGGGGAGAGACAGTCAGACAGACTCCTGCATGCGCCTGACCGGGATCCACCCGGCACGCCCACCAGGGGGCGATGCTCTGCCCACCAGGGGGCGATGCTCTGCCCCTCCAGGGCGTCACTCTGCCGCGACCAGAGCCACTCTAGCACCTGGGGCAGAGGCCAAGGAGCTATCCCCAGCGCCCAGGCCATCTTTGCTCCAATGGAGCCTTGGCTGTGGGAGGGGAAGAGAGACAGAGAGGAAGGAGAGGGTGAGGGGTGGAGAAGCAGATGGGCGCTTCTCCTGTGTGCCCTGGCCGGGAATCGAACCCGGGACTTCTACACACCAGGCCGACGCTCTACCACTGAGCCAACCGGCCAGGGCCTGAGTTTGTTTTCTGATATTTCATTGTTGGCATAAAGAAAGGCAATAGACTTCTGTATATTAATCTTGTATCCTGCAACCTTACTGTATTGGTTTATTGTTTCTAATAGTCTTTTTGTGGAGTCTTTGGGATTTTTGATGTATAGGATCATATCATCTACAAAAAGTGAAACTTTTACTTTTTCTTTTTCAGTATGAATGCCTTTTATTTCTTTCTCTTGTCTGATTGCTCTGGCTAGAATTTCCAGCACTACATTGAATAAGAGTGGAGAGAGTGGGCATCCTTGTCTTATTCTTGATTTTAGAGGAAAAGTCCTCAGTTTTATGCCATTTAAAATTATGTTAGCTGATGGTTTGTCATAAATGGCCTTTATTATATTGAGATATTTTCCTTCTATACCCATTGTGTTGAGTGTTTTAAACATAAAATGGTGTTGTATTTTGTTGAATGCCTTTCCTGCATCTATTGATAGAATCAAATGGTTTTTGTTCTTTGTTAACATAATGCACCATATGGTTCTTCTTGAAAACACTTGTAACAACTTCTGTGCCCTGCTTGGGCAGCTCTTTACCTCTGCCTTGAGATTAACCCAAATAGCCTTTCCACGGGGAGGCTTTATATCACAGCAAGACAAACACACACAATTCAAGCTGAGTATTAGACATCCCTGGGCTGAAAGTCCTTTAATGGTGTTGCCATGTTTCCCTGTCACTAGTTCTCTCTTGTCTAGTTTCTGTCCTCTCCTCTCCTAATTGTCTGTTCATCTCTAAGGCAGAACAACTCAGCTATTTCTTTTGCTTTCATTTCTTCTGCTATTCCAGGTGCCGAGGTGTCACCTGCAATCCTAAGGGACTTAGAGAATCCTTTTCAGAAATTAAAGTCTTTGCTAACTCTTAAGATAAAATAAAAATTTTGGCCCTGGCCGGTTGGCTCAGCGGTAGAGTGTCGGCCTAGCGTGTGGAGGACCCGGGTTCGATTCCCGGCCAGGGCACACAGGAGAAGCGCCCATTTGCTTCTCCACCCCTCCGCCGCGCTTTCCTCTCTGTCTCTCTCTTCCCCTCCCGTAGCCAAGGCTCCATTGGAGCAAAGATGGCCCGGGTGCTGGGCATGGCTCTGTGGCCTCTGCCTCAGGCGCTAGAGTGGCTCTGGTCACAACATGGCGACGCCCAGGATGGGCAGAGCATCGCCCCCTGGTGGGCAGAGCATCGCCCCCTGGTGGGCAGAGCATCGCCCCCTGGTGGGCGTGCCGGGTGGATCCCGGTCGGGCACATGCGGGAGTCTGTCTGACTGTCTCTCCCTGTTTCCAGCTTCAGAAAAATGAAAAAAAATAAAAATAAAAATAAAATAAAAATAAAAATAAAAATAAAAAAATAAAAAAAATAAAAATTTTAATCTCACAGTGGAAGGAAAAAAAGAAAAATGAAGAAGAAGGAAAAAAGAGAAGGAAAAGAATGAGGCAGGAAAGTATGGAAGCCATTCACAGCTCATGCCTATTTTGTAAGTGTGAAGTGAAGTTGTGTTTCAGTCTCAAAACTACTATCAACCCCTAACTAAGTCATATAGCTTATCTGAGGTATAGTCTGTCTTTCTTTTTCTCCATCCCTCTTGCCCTCCCTAACCTCCCATTGTAATTACATATAATTAACACAAAGAGTACATGTTTAAAGTGTGCAATTGAATTTTTTGACAATGTCCATAACATGAAAGCATAATCACAGCCAACATAATGAACATATTTATCACCCCGATGTTTTCTTGTTCCTAATTTTAGGACTAAAGCATTCAGTCTTTCATCATTAAGTATGATGTTAGCCTTGGGTTTTCCATACATGCTTTCATCAGAGTCAGTAAGTTTCTTTTTAATCATAGTTTCTTAGGAATTTCTTTGTTTTTCCTTAATCAGTAATAATTGTTGGATTTTATCAAATGCTTTTCCTAGTGAGATGATTATAAGCATTTTCCTCTTTGAATCTTCAACTGTTAAACAACCAACTTTGCATTCTTGAGATCAACCCTGCTTGTCCATGATGTATGATTCTTTATATATATAGTTTTAAGTTGAATTTAACATTGAATCCATTTCAGTGTTACTTAAAATTTTTGTGTCTATGCTCATGAAGAACATTTGTCTGTTTTCTTCTCTTGCAATGTCTTTGTCAGGACAGATACTGTGCTAATTCTGGTCTCATGAAATGAGTTGGAAAGTAATTTCTTCATTTTAAGGGAAAATTCACACATACACACACACAAAGTATTCTTATTTGAGGAGCTAAAAAAATAATTCTCCCTATTTAAAAATAGGATATTTTTTTAAAATTTCCTTTTTTTTTTTACATATTTCTCATATGTATTTGTTCTCCAGAACCTGGAATTTATACTCTTCATTTTGAAAAGTGATCAACTTTCATTGTCCTTCTTAAAATGGACTCTGAAAAGAACACAGTTCTAATAATATTTTCTTATAACTCTATTGAACATCAGAACTTTCACATTCTTTTGTCTTGTCCTTGACTTTTATTAGTATGGCCAAGGATGGCTTTAATACAAACTAAACATTTTTCTACCATCCCTGCCATAAAGCCCTGTTATAGTGTAAAAATCAAAGTCCAAGGAAGCCTTAAATGAAAGGCCTTTACTGTTGAGAGTTAATTTTACTCAGTCCTTACCCAAATAACAAGAATTCCTTTTCTAAAACCACAGATTCAGGGCAGATCAAAGGCATGAAAACCTCTTGTCCTTTGGCTAGTGACTACACTATATAAATAAAGATATATACATATATAAAATCTATGAAATCTATGAGTACAAAGAAAGTTTTTTGTTAGATGTACTCCTATGTTGACTTTATAAGTAGCCTTAGAGTCAGGTTACTAGCCAAAGACCAGATCTAGGAATCATTAAAAAAAAAAATTGAAGCTGGAGGTGATTGGATAGCTATAGTTATTGGCACCAACAGTACAATTTCTATCTCCTGTTTGTATTAGTGTTTTAATTTAAAACAATAATATTTGTTACTTGTTCTTTGGCCTAAGAGAATCTGAAAAAGGACTGACTTGTTATGAAAAAAGGCTCTTTCCAAGTAGCAAACATCTTGAGATGACTGGTAGTATCTATCTCCTCATTACAGGTCTCTATCCCAACAGGACACTGCGCAACTAAACTAAGGAGTTCATGAGTTAGCTTTACCTAATGTTTTTGACCTTTTTGGTAGAGAATGAGTTCTAAAGAAATTTACCAAAATGATTGGTAAATAGTAGATAAGGTATAAATGTTTGTTACATAAATAAATAATTAAGTAAATAAAAATAAAAACAAGAGAAAAATGAATATATAGTTGCTATAATCATCTAAGATAAAGGGAGGAAGAAACAGGTTGTACCAGCATATGAGGATAATCCAAGGCAGGTTTAAAGACAAAGCCATGAACAGCTGCAGAGGAACCATTAGGGACGGTGCAGAAATCCTGGGCTAACAGAAGTGGAGCTGTTGCCACTTCTAGACCTAAGGAAAGGAAGAGGACATGAAGGATGGAGTCCCACTGCTGTAATGTGTACAGAGCAGCTTCCCAAAGCAGAGAGCAGGGAAAAGAAGGGTGGAGAGCAGATCTGGAGGAATAAGCAGAGGATATTAAGCACAAATGGAATGTGAACCAAGCCCAAGAACATTGAACTCTGGAAACACAATTATTGCCAGTGGAACAGGCTGAGCTTCGAACTGTAGAAAGAGAGCCAAAGTAAATATAAATAGTTAGAAAAGAAAGTGGTACTCAAATGGCATTTTCTGAAACACTGGTACATCAAAATGTTAATAATACCCCCCATAAGCATCTGACTTCAAATTTTTCAAAGACCAGTTTTCAAGCAGGTCAATAGAGGGGATCTAATACTCTTCCCTTGATGACAATCAGGAGGTGGTAGAGAACAATAAAAGGAACGTAAATCATGGTTCTGAGCTAGTACACAATTGACCGATCATTTCAAAACTAAAAACAGAATAAATTCTTCTTGACATCTAACTTCTTAAACCAATGCCAAAATAAGAATTCTGAACTAAAAAAATAACATGAGCATCTACTATACTAGTATCCAAAATTGAATAGTTTCCTCCAGGCAAAGTTGCTATTATGATTTAATAGCAGACGGGCAGTGGCCTCTAATCTCTCAGCTCACGCCTTTCCCCTTTTGCTCATGTTAGTCTAGTGATAAATGATGTAGAATTTCTCAGAGAGGGGGAAAATTATGCCCAATATAAAAAGTGGTTGAAAAAGCTGATTACAGAGTCATTAGCCCCTGTGGGCTCATTTTATTGCTATAAAGTCATCATTCAAGTAGACATATATTTAGCTTCTGTGGCCTTCGTTTGTGGTAAGCAAAATAACCTCAGAAAAAAAAAATGAAAAGGGAGCCCATGAGTTCAAAAGTTCCTATTTTTAGTGATGTGACAGTCAATTTACTAAATTAGAAAAGCCCAGAGCAGAAGCAGAGACATGTCATCAACTTGTGTTCTTTGAACTGTGTGCTGTTGAGAGCACATCTGGGGGCAGGTTTATTCTTAGATCACGTGTACTATGAGGGACACTTGACAACTTATATATGAGAAATAGTTAAAGGAACTGGACATATTTAGCCTAGAAAAGAACAGAGACCTATATAAAACAAAAAGTCTTTTTATTTAATTTTAAGGCTGACTATGGAAATCAGATTGATTTATTCTCTAGCTAGTCCACAAATTTATGAAAAGATTCTTTCAATTCATACTGAAGTATTTACTCATTCATTCATTCACTCAATATTTATGATCAAGTATAATTTTTCTGTTACTGTACTATCTCTAGAAGTTAAAGGAGAATTTATTAGCAAAACAATTTTTAAAATTGGGAGCTTCATATCCCGGGTGTATTTGTAATAGACACTGATGATTGTGAGTGGTATTAGAAAACGGAGAATGTCTGTGTTCCTTAATTTACTGTGCACATGAATTACCTAGAAACCTCGTTAAGTTGCAGAGTCGAATGTAGTAGATCTTGGCTGAAGCCTGAGATTTTTGCATTTCCAGCGAGCTCCCAAGCTATTCAGATGCTGCCTGTAGGCCACTCTTTGATCAGCAAAGCATTAAGCTCACTGCCTCTCCAACATCGTCTGCTTTCTTTGGGAATCAACAGATCTATTTTCTGTCATCTTAAATATGATATCTTGCCTTTCAGATAAAGAAACAAAATTAGAAGTTTTGTTTGTTTGTTTGTTTGTTTTGTCATGTATCTGTCACAAAAATAATGAGAACATGAAGCAAGATTGAAGTTTGGCTTAACATTTCACTTTGCTACAGCCTCCCAATGAAGCATATTAAGGTCTTTTTGCCCATCCCATTAATATAAACTGCAGACCTTGTGGATAGGATATTTCAGTATACAGTCACCATTCAAAACCTTAATTCCGAGCTCTTGTCCTTGGCCTTCCTTCACTTAATCCCATCCTGTTGAAGCCTTCCATGTACTCTCATGCTCCCATACTGATTTTGTTTAGGTTAGACATATAGCGCTTTTTTTTTCCAGGTTCAACCTTGGAGTATTTAGCAATGATCTTGGTGCCTTCCTTATTACTCCTACCCACTGTGAAGACACAAGCTCCTCTGTAAACCTTCTTGCCCTTCAGTTCAGAATCAGTCTTCCTGATACTGTTTCCACAACCAGCTTCTTTCTGTCCTGAACGGGGAGAGACAAATCTAGGCTACTGAGGTCAATTTGCTAGTTCATGTGACCCAGAATACTTTCAGATTTCCAGAAATTATTAGAAAGACAGAGTTCATCCAGTATAATTTCCAAACATGGACTATTTTTCCTCTCTATGTAATATCTAGAGAAAAATACTGATAAAACTGATTTTAGAGTTTCATCTGGTAATGATAGTTACAACCTTCAGAAAAAAATGAGATGCTTCCTGAGACAGTAAACTAGAGTTTACAAGTGTAGAGATGTCTTCTTTTTTACAGGTAAAAGTTCCAAATAGGTCCTCTGTCAAAAATCCATCTTTAGGATGTTTCTATATGGTTTTGAAAATTTGACTACTAAATTGAGTAAATTGAAAAAGAGACTCAAGGAAAACATACAATCATTGAAAGAAAATGAAGTAAGTTGAATAATTAGAAGTTATTCTTGACAAAATAGATCTAAGCAATATCCTTCAGTTTTTGAAATATATATTCAAATATAGCAGCATAGAAAGGTGGCCAGTTCATTTCATAGTTTTGTCCACCATTTATAAAATTTGACAGAATTTCTTGTCTGAAGACCCCTGCTAATAACTTGATATACAGGGTTTGGAAAAAGTAGGTTTACAGTTGTTGAGTAAATAATACAATGATTAATAAAAAAATAATACAAGAATATGGGTTTCACATACTCACAACTGTAAACCTACTTTTGCCCACTCCTGTATTCTATTTACTTGCTTTGTATTAGATTTACTTATAAAATTATAAACTCTTAGAGACAAAGACTATATTCTATTATTCCTTTGCTTTCTCCTCGGTGCTGGAAATTATTGGGGACTTTAAAAATGTTTGCTGTTTTATTTCTGAAGATGTTAAGGCAAATACTTTACCAGCAAGAGATGTTAAACCTGCATTTTGTTCAGTAAGAAGTGAGTCTTTTATAACTGGTACAAAAGAGGTAGAAAATTATAAGCAATGGGCTGCTGTTTTGAATTCTAAAAAGAAGGAGAGGACAGACATTCTTTGGAATAGAGGGTGCAGCCACCTGCTTACCCATCACAAGGAGTTGGAGTAGAAGTCTGAGTGAGGCCCTGCCTATCTGTCATCTCACTGAGTTTCCCCTGGTGTCCTGCTGCCTCAGAACTACACGATTCTTCCCTGCACTTAACAAAAATGTGTGAGGATGCCCCATTACTTAGCTATTCAAGAAGAAAGACAGGTGTGCATGTTGTATGTACTCTGTTTGTGTGATGATCCTTTAAAATATTTCAAAACCTGTGGGGAATCAGTAGCCTTTTCTCTTTTCAGAAACAAAGTCGTCTCACTCTTCTTCCCACCTTTCTTTCCTCCGGCTCCTCAACCCTTGTTTAGAAGCCTATACCTTTATAAACTTGCCAGCCCCATAATCACCTGAGCCAATTCCTTAACCATCTCTCTCTCCCTCTCTTTTGCTTTCTTCTCTATCTCTCTATCTTTTTTTTACACACACACTATTGGCTTTGTTTCTCTACAAAACCCTGACTAACACAGGTTCCTTTCACTGTGACCTGTGGATGCGGGTTCTTTCTCACATGGCCACAATGGCCACAAAACATTAAAACAATCCAATGGAGAGGCACTGATGTAAGTTACCTGTCCTCAGTTTCCAAAGTGACTTCCACACAGTGTGAATGAAGGAAGTCGCTGGATAAACTGGAAATTCTTCCAGAGTTTTCTCCACTGAGAACTTCTCAGTCAAGTCTCTGTAGCACATGAGTTAAACGTTCCCTTCATCTGCCTGGCAGGACATAAAGGCTGTTCTGTTGAACTTGGTGAGCAATGAAAGATTGAAAGAGAAGGCAGCTCAGTAGATGAGGGTGTCATGGAAAACAGGGCCCTCGGAACTCTTTTTTTTTTTAATTTTTTTTATTATTTATTTATTTAGGAGAGGAGAGGGAGAGACAGAGAGAGAAAGGAGAGACAGAGAGAGAGAGAAGGGGGAGGAGCTAGAAGCATCAACTCCCATATGTGCCTTGACCAGGCAAGCCCAGGGTTTCGAACCGGCAACCTCAGCATTTCCAGGTCGACGCTTTATCCACTGCACCACCACAGGTCAGGCCCCTTGGAACTCTTAAAGCAAAGACTATGAAACTGAAAAAGTAAGAACAGCACTCAAGTGTAAGGAGACCCTAACTGGTACTTAAAGAAAAGCAACAGCAGCTGCAACATCTTCCATGGGAGAGCTGGAAATTCACTGATGACTCTCACTGATGGCATTCTGCTTTACAATATTTATAACTTGATTTCTGTCCAGCAATAAAAGCAAACGTATTTGTTCATGCTTATAGGCTATAAATGAAATCATTTTTCCAACTGCTCATACTGTCCAGAAAAGATTTTTTTCTGAGGCAAAGATCACTATTGACTATTTTTAAAAAATCAACAACAGAGAAGAGATTCAATTTCAAACAATCCTACTTTTCTACATATAGAAAGATTTTTCTCTTCCAAAATGGAGGTCTCCCCCAATTTTGCGGTGGATATTGGACTAGTTGTCAGCAAGTGTGTTTTATATATTTAGTTTCAAAAACCATGAAATCCTTAGTCTCCTGACTGCAGAACTTTGAATTTGTTTGTAGTTCAACACATTTGTGATTATTTTGGACATTATAAGAAATGAACTCATTGGAAACTCCAATTTATACTCCCAACTGTGCTTAAAACTCATCTGATGCTGGCCATTGGTTTGTTATAGATGGCCTTCATCATGCTGAGGTATGTTCCCTATATTCCCACTTTGCTGAGAATCTTGATCATAAAAGGGTGCTAGATTTTATCAAATGCTTTTTCTGCATCTATTGATATTATCATGTGATTTTTATCCTTCCTTTTGTTTATGTGATGAATCACATTTATTAATTTGTGAATATTATACCAGCCTTGCTTCCTCAGAATAAATCCCACTTGATCATGATGTATTATTTTTTTCATGTATTGTTGGATCCAGTTTGCGAATATTTTGTTGAAAATTTTAGCATCTAAGTTCATCAGGGATATTGGCCTATAGTTTTCTTTCTTTGTAGTGTCTTTACCTGGTTTTGGAGTGAGGATTATGCTTGCCTCATAAAAGGAGCTTGAGGGAAGAAGGGAGGGTGTTATGGGGAGGGGGGCAAAGGGGGTATAAAAAGGGACATAGGGGTGAAGGGTGAAGGAGTCATACAGTGGTACCTTGAGATACGAACAGATCAACATACAATTTTTTTAAGTACGAGCTGTGACTTTGTTCGTATTTTTGTTCGAGATCCGAGCAAAATTCCAAGATACGAGTTGTGATTCAGGAAGCTGCTGCTAGTTGGCACGTTGGTGCATGGGTCCAGTATCAGCAGTTTGATATACGAATTGACTGACTTACGAGCTTGGTTACAGAACAAATTAAATTTGTATCTCAAGGTACCACTGTATTCAGTGGGACACTGGAATCCATGTAAACATAATAAATTAATACAAAAAACCTCATCTGAATACCTCTTTCTCCCTTCCCACCCTTTTTATTTTCAGTCTGTTTTCCAAACAGTGATAAGCCCAAGGTTACATATTATCTACAGTTTTCAAATCAATACTACCTTATATCACCATAACCGCACAGTGTAGGGCCTTGCGGCCAGCCACCATGACAATAGATGCACAGCCTGGAACCAGTTTTAGTTAATTAGAGTCAATCAATCCAAACTCTGCAAACTTCCTCATGTGAAACAATGGTATAATGAACCAAAGTCGGCAAGATGATTGGGAAACACAAATTATTGTATCCTGATAAATTAAATGTGACTATTACAAAAACTTTTTTCTAAATGAATACTCAGGGAAGAAATATATGAATATTTAATATAATTAAGAATATAAACTTAAAGGAACTATTAAAGGCCTGCCCTTATATTCAAGGAAGGAAAACACTCAAAGTTGTATAATGGGGAGATCTATGGCATCTTTGTAAGTCCTCACTTGGGAAAATATCTTCCTGTTGATTGTGGCCATTTGGGTGGAGTGACAGAACGCAGGGCCTGTACGCTTGTGAGCACCGAACCATGACAAGGTCATGTGAGAGCAAAAGGGGAAGAGGCGTGAGGCTGAGCTTCCTCGTTTGTGTGTGTGCAGTGTCTAGAAAGTGGGCTTTGTGTGACTAAAGGGTCAAAGCATTTCCCCAGAACTCTGGCAAATCTGATGTACTATCTATCCATGATTGGTGTTTGTGGCACACGTGCTCAGAGTTCAAGGCTTGCTGCAGAATAAGTGAAATAAACAGCCATTTACACTGGTAGTTGGTAGAATAAAACAAAGATTCACCCTCACTTAGGCCAAACCTTGCTGTTGCCTTATGCCAAGGGAAGCTGAGAATCCAATTAGAACTGTTACTTTGGGTTAAAAACTTTGTTGAGGGACATAGTTAAATGGGGGATATGGGTGCTTTTGCAATGCAAATTAATATGAAGGTACTACACATCCCATTTGAGAAACAAGAGGTGGAAAGTAGACTTGGGCACCTGAAACCTGTATAATTATTTTAACTAGTGTCACCATGGTAAATTAAAAAAAGAAAGGTGGGGGAAAAAAGGGTGCTGGATAGAGGTTGATGGGGTAGAGAAAGGAAGTTAAAAATGTAAAAGGGTGAATTTTAAAATAAGATTTTTATGCTTTAACTTAAGGTAAAATTGGTCTTCTCTTTGGCTGTTGGCAGAGAAACATCTGGCACAAAACCCCTGTGAGAGACAGTGGAAAGAGCTCTGACCTAGAGTTAGAAGACGTGGCTGGGGGTCCTCTTCCAGACAGCGCTATGATCTATTTGGCCTCTGTTTCCTTAATACAGAGAAGGTAGGTGGTCACTGAGGAAACTTTCAATTAAAAATAGTACAGGCCTGACCTGTGGTGGCGCACTGGATAAAGCGTTGACCTGGAACGCTGAGGTCGCCGATTCAAAACCCTGGGCTTGCCTGGTCAAGGCACATATGGGAGTTGATGCTTCCTGCTCCTCCCTCCCCCTTCTCTCTCTCTCTCTCTCTCTCTCTCTCTCTCTCTCACTCTCTCTCTCTGCTCTCTAAAAATTAATTTAAAAAATTTAAAAAAATAGTACAACTCCAGGTACAATTTCAAGAACAGTTTTTAATAACTTACTAAAGAGACACATGTCAACTACTGCTGTAGACTAAATGTTTGTGTCCTCCCAAATTCATAAATTGAAACTACTTCCCAATGCGATGATATTTGGAAGTGGAGCCTTTGGGAGATAATTAGATCATGAGGGCAAAGCTCTCATTCATGGGATTAGTGTCCAAATAAAAGAGGCCCTTAGAGAGCTCTCTCTCCCATTCCACCAAGTGAGGATACAGGGAAAAGAGAGGCATTTATAAACTGGGAAGGGGGCTCTCACCAGACATCTAATCCGCAGGTGCCTGGTCTTGAACTTCCCACCCTCCAGAACTGTGAGAAATAAATGTTTGTTGTTTTAGCCACCCAGACAATGGTAGTTTTGTGACACAAGCACAAATGGACTATGACAACCTCTGAGTTACTTTGTTACTTCTGTCAAATAACCAGACAGATCAAGGCAAATACCAGAGATATTTATAGTGTGAGTCATAAAGGTATCATTTGTTATGTTATTTTTTATTGCTTTATATTGAATTCCCATCTAAATTTTCTCATAATGTAAATCACAGTTAATTTGATGTTTCTCTGCTCTCAAGCTCATTTTATTGTTATTTACCAGGTGCATAAAATAGGGCTTGTCTTAAAAAAGGGTTTAAAGGTTGACCCATGTTCATGGTAAGACTTGTTACCTGTGTCTTATTAGGTTTCTTTCATTTTTCTTATGTTTTTAAAGATGGCTGATGCAATGAGGTGGTTCACTCTTCTTCATGACATAACTCAATAGTGAAAATTATTTGAGGCTTCTACAAGAGGAAACAGGAGTTATGTTACTCCCAGTGTCCTATAATATCTAACAGTTTATCGCCAGAGAAGATAGTTCATCAATAGCTGTTAGGTGACAGAAAGAGGTGTAGGGGAATACATAGGTTGCAGATAGATGGGGGAAATCAACACATCAATACATGGAAAGTCAATGGAAACACAGTGTCATATAGTTTATATTTCTTTGCATTTGAAAAATTCAAATATTTGTTATGAGAAACTTATTTTGGGAAATGACAATATTTTAGGTAATAGAAACATGACAAAATTCTATGCATTTTTATATTTATTTAACATATTCATACTCATTTAACTACTAAGAAATGTAACTAAAAAATAAAATAGTTTTTAAAATTTCAAAGACATGTAGCTAATTTAATCTCACCATATCTCAGATTCTAATTCTATCATTAGCAATAAAATGAATTTCAGCAAAGGGTTTACTTTAAACATATAGTTTAGATCTATAACTTAAACCGGTTGCTTTTTCCCAAACCACATAAAAAACAAAAAGTATTTCCAAAGGCCACGACACCACCAATTGGTAATGAGAAATTTGCTTGTGCTTTTGACATTTCCGTGTAAAACAGCAGCTGCTTCACTCACTTGGAAGCAGCCTGTTTCCCCCATTGGGACTTCTTATCCCCAGTGGAGGTGGGTGGGCCTCTAACCAGCAATGCAGCATGCGTGGAGAGATTCTTACATACTGTATGGCTGACAGCTAAAATGAACTCATTCTGTAAGAAATTGTCTTTTCAGTATAAGACAGCTAGACCTGCTTTCCTATGAGGAATAGAGTGTGAGGGAAACCATAGCCCTATTCTCATCCTAGTGAGTCTAACACCCACAACCACATGGGACTAGCCATGTGCATTGTAGAAACCAAAGGCTAATATTTTAACTACATCTTAGCTATCAGAAAAAAAGTTCTCGGTCAAAAATGAGCAGATGATTTAAATGGAAACATATCTGTGAATGTACTGGTTCGTTCCCTTTTCTCTCTCCTATCATCATCCCCATCAATATTGTCATTATTATTGCTCTATCTGCCTTACCTTCTAATCCTTAAAAGTTCCTAAACCTTGAGTAGTGTTTGTTTCCTATTCCTCTCATTGCTCTTCTTTTCTCGTAGGTACCTTAAACAATTCACTTTTAGCCACCCAGACAATGGTAGTTTTGTGAAGCTCCTCATTCACTGGGCCCTTAAAATTTAACCCCAGTGGGTTGAATTAAGCACATCAAAAAGTTGAGCCCTGAGAAGGTGGCTATCATTCTGATGCATTTTATACTAATTATTTTGGCTCAGATTCTACTGATTGTGTTTCTACTGTCATCACAATGGACCTCATAAATGGCACTCTTTTACTCATCAATTCCATGGTTATGCAGTTTCAGCACAAGTCCAAGGCTGCCTCTGCATAAACTCAGGGTAGCCCTAGCATGCGGCATGCAAGTAGAAGCCAGGAAGCTCCACTTTATATACTGTTTCCACTGCAGTGTGGAACTGAACTCTGTCACTGAACCTCACAGAGTTGTAATTTGGCATCTTTTAGATCTGCTTCTTAAGTGATGGATAGCAAATCTAAATGTATTCAATTTTACATACTGCAGTCTTTTTTCTAAAAGTTTGATTTTACTTAAATCCTTTTGGAATTATTCATTCACTGAACATTTATTAGCTACCTATTAAATGCCAGGACTTTAGCTATGTGCTATGAGAAGAAAAGTAGTATTTGTTGAAGAGCTTATACAGTAAGATAAACCAATAAATAAATTTATTTATATACACAGTAAGAGATCTACAAAAATATGTATAAAGCACTGTGGATGCATAAAGGAGAATTAATTAACTTTATGAAAATTAAGGGGTGTCACAAAAAAAAGGGCAGCATCACAGGCTGTTCCTGAAGATGGGTGTGTGGACACCTGGCAGACGGTGACTTCCTCCAGTTTTTCAGGAGGAAGAAAAACAGCATGAGTAAGGACATATTTTTTGCTCCATAAGACGCACTTTTTTCCCCAAAAGTGGAGAAGAAAATGCCCGTGCGTCTTATGCAGTTAATGTTCATTTTTTTAGCTACTGCGGGGCACTGTGCTGGCAAACATATGTAGAATGAGCACCAGCTGGAGTGTAACCATACCCGCCACAGCCACGTAAGGAACCCCCCACATCTGCTGAGTGATCTCCTGGTTCCGGTTTCCACAGTTGCATGCAGCGCAGGAGGAAAGGCAAGCGAGGTGTTGGTGCATTCATCTTGCATCATCCAGGTCAGACATGAGAGGCATGCTGCAGTGGTGGAGGGCTGTGCTGCAACTCCTGGAGCTCTGTGTGAAGTGCTGATGTCACTTGTTGCCAGCCTAATAGCATTTCATTGGCTGGCTGGCTGGCAGATAGGGGAGGGGCCAAGGTTGCTAGAGGGCTTTTGAAAAAATCTGCCTTATTAGTGCTTGACCAGTTTAGAGTACATATTAGAGAAACCACACACACACACACACACACACACACACAAGCTTTAAAGAAGTGAAGACTCATCTAGCTGTAATTCCTGGGTATATTACCAACCAGTTGCAATCTCTCAACATTTTCATCAACAAATTGTTTAGTCTTTATGCAAGAAGAGGGGAACAAATGGATGGCTGCTGGAAATCATGATCTGACACCAACTAGATGAATGAAGAGACCTCACTATCACTCAAGTTTGTGAATGGGGTGAAAACATCATGGCTGTCAGTGCAGAATGAAACCGTGGTACGGTCATTCAAAAAATGTGGCATTAGCAATGCCTTTTTGGCACTGAAGATGGTATCATATATGAAAATAGCAAAGAAAGTGATACCAGTGATTGTGAGCAACTGAGATTCTTAAATTCTGACACTAGTAATGATGAGTTCCTGGGGTTCCTGGACAACTAGAAGAGTATTTGAACATTAAAGTCTCTTCTCATTTGTTAATAACAGTACTAATGGTTGTTAATACTGCTGTTGAGTTAACATTGTTGAAATATTATTGTGGTATATTTTATTAAATATTTTAACATACCATTTGGTTCAGAATATTTTTTTTCTTATTTTCCTCCTTAAAACCCTAGGTGTATCTTATTATCAGGTGCATCTTATGGAGCAAAAATTATAGTAATTACTGTCCTATGTAATCCAGACACCTTAGTGAACAGACCTGCCTCTTTTATGAAAAACCACTATGTGTCTGAAGTGAACAGGAATCTCTGAAATATAACATCTCTTCTAGTTCTCAGACTAGTTGATCTACAAGGAATTCACAACAGGTCTCCCTTTCTAGACAACTATCAATATGTGCAACTCTCTAGCAGTCAGAAAATATAGATGTCCTCCTCCTACAGCGATGTACTTTAACGGTTCATCGGTGACTGTACTATAATTCATTCATAAAATCCCAAAGCATTAAAAACTCCATCTTTATTATTACCAGATGTCTTACAGGCACCTAAGTCAACACTTCAAAATGACTCCTGTAAGTTTCCAAGACCAAGTGTATCTTCAAGGACATTTGCCAAAAGGAGTCCACTAGCAGCTGGTTAGCAATACTATAAAAAATGCCTTTGGATAGTAAGGAGCCTATTTCTTCACATCGTGCCTTTTCCATCCTAGAGATAAAAATATTTGAAAAGGAGAGAATAAGTAAATTTCTTTCAAAGATTATAGCAATTCCAAGAACTTCAAGATTTCTCCTCTCTCTTTCTCTCTATCTCTATGATGGATGGATAGACATATGGATGATGAATATATAAATAAATGGATATAGTGCTTGATAAAGGTAGTGATATCAATAGAAAAAAGAAAGGTAGACCTATTCTTTAACTGATTTTTTTTTTCATTCCTGCATAAAATGTAGAAAAATTTGATTTGGGAATCAAAGGAACAAGTTTTTAAACCACACATATTTCCTTATAACATTAACATGTCACAAACTGCTAGAATTAAATCCATGGGACATTTTAGACCAGCAAGCACTCAGAGTGAGGGTAGCCTGCCTCCACTCTCCCACCCATCACAGGGTACCCGCTGAGAGAGAGAGCAGGAGGTCTGAGTCCCAGCTACAGAGCAGTCCTAACAAGATCCCTGCTGTGAATTTCTTGGTTGATTTTATTCAAAATGTCCCCCCAAAAAAGAGCTTCCCTTTGTAAATAATTTACATATTATATTTAAGACTTCTAGAGATATGCTTTTGTCAAAAATGCCGCTGAGGAAGGAAAAAGAAAAGCAAACTCTTTTGAGACCTCAAGTTCCTTACAGCGTGAGCCAGCAGCACAACTCAGCAGTAAGAGAATCATGGGCTTGAATGAATGCCCTGCTTCCAACATGGCCCTAAATGATGTATCACATTTACATTTTCCCAAACACCAACTTCTTACCTTTCAAAGTCATCACTGGACTCCACATCTTTCATTATGGCATGTTCTACCTTTAAAGCATGGCATTAGCAAACAGTTTATTTTTTCGCCAGCTGTAATCAGTTTTTGAATTCTGTTGTATTTTTTATATATATATATATCCAAGTATGGTTCTCATGGTGTAGTAAATGACATTAGGCTTTTGTAAATTCTTGCAGAATATAACAGATCATTGGTTTTATAACACAGTCGCTGCTTTTGCATTCTGATGAGATTATTAGTAGCAGCCTAGAACACAGCATCCCTGCATACTGTTAGTTAAAAAAAATAAAAGTTTACTAAATGGTCTCTTGTCAACTGTATCTGAAAACCATTATAGTTTCTCTGTTTCCTCTACATGAGGGGTTCTTCAGCAAGCTGGTGGGTTATGTCAACATGAGGTTACAAAATTATTATCCTGGCTCTGTTTGTTTCAGAGGGGCTTATAGTCACGCATTAGCCTTCCTTCTGTAAATCTCAGGGCTTAGGCATTTGTACATCAGGTGTAGAACAATTGCAGCAGAGGATGCTCAGAGCCAGTGGGCCTGGTGGTTGCTTTCATTGGGAACAAATTCTAAGGGAGCAATATGTACCAGGGCTTCTTTGATTTGGCATCTCTTCATGATGTAGATTTGGTGTTTGGTGGCCTCCTGTAGAGAGATTTAACATTCATTCTATTAATATTTATATAATTAAGAGTTTTTCCTTCTTGGGCCTATAGCCTATAATGTAAATGTTGTATGTGATATTTAAGGGACAAGTGGTCCTCTATGCACTGCAGCGTGGTGGCTGGGTAGAAGCAAAAATGGTGTGCTTGCAAACGGAAGTGCCTGCCACGTACCGGAGAATAAAGGATGCTTTTCAACGTGTGCATTCCTGTTTTTTTTTTAAAGGTTCAAATGATGACATTTTAAAATTGCCTATTGCATGTGCACTTTACTTTCCCTCCACACCACTTTACACGTGCATATCTGCGATCTGCATTAAGATCATGACATTCTGTGCTTTAAATTGATGCAATGCCAAATAAAAAGCTATCCCGTGAGCCGTAATGGTTCTCCAGAAGTCACGGCATTCAACATAGTCAAAAATATAAAAGTTTAAATGTGCAAATGCACATTGAAATGAGAGATCTGATTTGCTTCAGTAGTTCTAACCTATGAGACACACAATACAGTGTTTTAAAAAACTGATTGCATCTCGTTTGCATTTTACCTGAAAATAGGAATAATGTGAATGATGAATTTTTTAAGAAAACTTTATATTTGCACCTCCCCCCATGTGATAGTTCTAAAATGAATGCATTGCTCTCTCTTCTTTTCTTTTTTATTTTCTTTTTCCTCAGTTTCTGGGGCTTTGTTTATTGACAATACTTTAAAATGGAATTATTTTTAAAATTAACATTCTTTGATGAGAAGTATCAATTCTTCTTTGCAGCACCTTAGTTATTCATTGGTTGCTTTCTCATATGTGCCTTGACTGGGACTACAGCAGAGTGAGGATCCCTTACTCAAGCCAGCAACTTTGGGCTTCAAGCCAGTGACCTTTGGGCTCAAGCCAGCGACCATGGGGTCATGTCTGTGATCCCAAGCTCAAGCCAGCGACCTCGTGCTCAAGCTGGTGAGCCCATGCTCAAGCTGGATGAGCCTGCACTCAAGCTGTCAATCTCAGGGTTTTGAACCTGAGTCCTCTGAGTCCCAGCCCAATGCTCTATCCACTGTGCAACCCGCCTGATCAGGCACATTATCTAGTCTTAACTAGTGACATTCTCCATCAGGTTTATTTACAGTTAATACTTAAGAACTGCAATGCAAGTTTTTTAAAAAAATGTTTACTTTTAAGTGATTATCGCTGGTGTTATTTAACTAGTTCATGTAAATGGAAGAGTGACATAATTAACGAAAAAACAACTTCCAGGGATCAGGGTTTCAGGAAAAGTGCCAAACCTCTGCTCTGCCTTCAGCCTAGCTTCCGAAATTGTGCTAAGTACTAGGAATGAGAAGATCAAGCGGCCTGTAATCTAAAGGACAAGAAAAAAATGATATTGCAATCTATTAAATGTTCGGTGATATGTAATCAGAGGGTATATTTTTCTGAAAATCGGGAAGATCAGGACCGCCATTATACAGTTTAACACCTCCTTGGCAGGAGCATCCCTTACCCAAAGATAAGGTTTCTTTGCAAATCAGTAGAGGATAATGAGCTCAAACTCTAAAAGTAAATAGGTCAGAATTTAAACCCCTCCTCCCACATTTGCTATGCGATCTAGAGCAAAATAATTCATTTAACTCTTAACTTCAAGTTTTTCTTCTGTGAAAATAGAGCAATATTCATACCTTCCTGTAAGGCCAGTGGCTATGGCCATGCAGATTCACACTTGGGCAGATGGTAAAGGAACTGTGGAGCCAAAAAATGGTGGGCCATTCTGTTAATTAAAGTCTCACTAGGGCGAACCAGCAAACAGGCAGGGAAAACTGCTTCTCTCTCTCTCTCTCTCTCTCTCTCTCTCTCTCTCTCTCTCTCTCTCTCTCTCTGAACTCACAAGTCAAACAGTCCAGGGGAAAAACCCCTTCTCCAGCAAACAATATCAAACAGTGGCCCCTCCCAAGCAGGCAAGCAGTCTGCAATTTGCAGTCTGCTGCCCTGAGGGCAAGCACCCACAGCCTTCCATAGACTACACACGCGTTGCTGCCCCATACTCATGCACCAATTAGGCAAAGTGCAAGCGAGCAAATCTAACACACTTGTAACACACTTGTTTGCCCAATACTACCTCACAGCTTTAAGGTTTAAAGTAAGCCTTTCAGTACAGCACCTGGCATACAGCAAGTGCAATAGGCTTATTGTTATTCACCAGCCCACTTGACTGGTGTGCCCGGAAGAGTAGGGTTTTGACTAGGGCAGTGAATTTCTTTCCACTGGGGAATGGGCTTTGTTTTCCTAATTGGAGAGGTGTTTGGTCAAAGTGTTCTTGTGGAGTGCTCACCCATGTTGCTTTATCCTACTATCTATTCGGCCCTGGTAAACGTGTTCCTTTAGCCCATTTTGTACTCTTTCTTTGTAAAAATGAATCGCAGCTTATGAGGATGGTGAATATGATCAAAAGCATTCACATATACATTTACATGTGAAAGTGGAAGATGGTTCCATTTATTATACAATGGGATGTGGCCTCAGCCACTCATGTGACTGCTTTGAAGATCTGTACTGTTTTACCCTGGAGCTGTGGTCTCTTATTTATTTATTTTTTTCTATGTGAATGAGTACATTGTGCTATTTTCCTGGGCGCCAATCAGGACATACTTGAATGGTCTCTGGCAAAGTGCCAGGGTTATGACTCAAGGCCCCTGATCTCTGCGTTGATCCAGGATTCCTGCATCAATCCTGTGCCGGGACCCCTTCAGCTGATCTGACTTCCTGTAATGCTAATAGCAAGCGAGCCTTCCTACCTCTTCTACTCCCAGTTAGAATGTGCTTCCTTCCTGCCTTAGTTCACTCAGGCTGCTATAACAGAATACTGGGTGGCTTATTAACAACCCTTATTTCTCACATTTCAGGGGACCTTTTAAAATCAAGGTGGTGACAGATTTGGAGACTGATGAGAACCTGCTTTGTGGTTTAATATGGTGTCTTCTCATTGTGCCCTCACCTGGCAGAAGGAGAGAGGGAGGACTTAATCACCTTCTAAAAACCCCACCTCCTAATATCATTACATAGGGAATTCAGTTTCAACATATGAATTTTAGCCAATAATACTTTCTTTAACTTAACCATTACAACACACACACACACACACACACACACACACACACTTGACTCTCCTCATCAAAACTCTTAAGAGACATTCATTAACAAATATGTTTTGAGAGCCTTTATGTGCCAAACGCTGTGTTAAACACCAGAGATATAAATTAAACAAGAACGAACTTGACCATAAGAACTTGACTTTATCTTAGACAATAGAGAATATATAGGAAAGAAATAAGTGAATAGATAACTAATATACATTTCAGACTATGATTAACATTTTAAAGAAAATAAACCAGGCTCTATCCCAGAATGTACATGTACTGGGAGAATTTACTCCCATGATGTAGACACAGAAGACCTTTCTAAGGAGCTAATTTTCAATAAAAGACCCAAGGAATGAATGAGGAATAGTTAAGCAAGTGAAGAGCCCGTGGGAAAAGCTCTTTAGGTTGGGGGCACAGCAAGGGCAAAATTTTATGAGAGACATCTGAGAAAGCTTCAAGACCCAAAATAACTTGGTGCAGCACCTAGACTCTAGGTCCTAGAGCCTCAGGAGGCTGCTGGAGGCCGGGGGGCAAGAGCCAGGACATGCAGGGTCTTGCAGACCTGGGGGACCAAGGAAAGGTTTTTAAACACCAGGGAGACCTATTCCAATTTATCATATAAGAACTCTAAAATTTGAGTGGAAAATGGAATATAGGGCAGTCAGACTTATAGCATGGAGGCTATAGCAGCTTTTCAGAAGCTAGGATGTGAATTGAGGTAGGGAAAGAGGTGGCACAGAGGTGACAAAGACTGAATTAACTCAAGGTATATGGAGGTAGGACCAAAGAAACTCAATGACAGAACTGGGAGGTAGGGGGAAGGGGAATGGGGAGGATAGGAGAAATGAAAAAATTCCTGAGGACTCCAGGTTTCTGAGTCACTGAGTAGAGGACGTGTCATTCACTAAGATGAGGGAGGCTAGGGAGGGATGGCATCTAGGGGATAATGAGCACGAACATATAAAGTTTAAAATTGCTGTGAGATGTCTTAGTGGAGGTGTCAAGAAGGGACTACCGAACAAGGTTCTGTGTGTTCCACTTACCTGGTCACCTAGGTGTCAATTCTGATGACACTGGAAAACTTAAAAGTAACTGCGGCCATTTGCTAGGTGACAATGATCCCTCTGAT
Source organism: Saccopteryx bilineata (assembly GCF_036850765.1). NCBI lineage: Eukaryota > Metazoa > Chordata > Mammalia > Chiroptera > Emballonuridae > Saccopteryx > Saccopteryx bilineata. Next base: position 35,331,189 of record NC_089500.1, read on the forward strand.
GCAAAGCATCTTTTTGGTGTATTGGCTAACTGTAATTTTGATACATCAGGGTTGCTCTTCACTCTTGGGGCCAGCACACAAAGTTTACTGTATTAAATGTTTATCACAGTTCTCAGAATAAGGAATGTCTAGTTGGGAGACTTTTGCAAAAAAGGCTGAAGGGATGGCAGCGCCAAACTCATAGTTCAATGAGGAGGTTTCATGATCTTGAATCTGAGAAATGAGAGTGGACCAACAGGGACACAGCCACCTGGAGAAATGAGACATGGTAAGTGCCCACAGAATGCTTTGGTAAACACACTAAAATGGTCTCACCACGTTCCAGAGAGGTCAAACCAGAGATGTTTCCCCTAAAGTGAATATCAAATGGTGCTGCAGAGGAGAAAATGTTTGAAGGGAGGGTGGGGATGGGAGGAAAATTCCACGATCACATCCTTGACTTTTATAAGAGAAGAACATCATCACATCATGCAAATTTTATCAAAGAAAACTGTAGAAAATGTTGCAGAACCATTCCTTTCAAATGAATATAAGATGCTAATTGATGATGTATGGAGTCCCAGAGATGCTTGACATGCAAAGAGTGAGTGAAGTACGACAAAGCATTTGTGGAGCCATCTGGAAGGGCACACCACGCTCTTGCGTGCGATGAGAAAATGGAATTAAACAGAAACTTTGGAAACAAGGTCTAAATATGCATGGCTCTGAGTGCTTACATCTTTTTCACAGATCAAGACCCTGGTGAGAAAGCACTCTGAGCTCTTAGAGATGGTGGTCACCAGTCGTGAAGTGGAACCCGATACTCCCTTGCACAGGGGAGATAATCGGCGCCCTCTCTGCAGTCTGGGTCTGGACATCTCTGTGGCTTTACCAAGCATGCAGATTGTGTGCCTCTGTGCTTTACATAGGAAACTGAGAGTTTTGCCCTGGCTTACTCCCAGAAGCAGGTATTTGATCTCATGTGATAACAAACATACACAGTATTTTGGTTTCCCAGGTGAAGATGCCTTCTACACACACACACACACACACACACACACAATATTTTTCACAAACACTAAAAATCTTATACAGAATAGACACGTTTTTCCTGCTATCTAACTGCTTAAGAGAATATTTTAAATGTTCACCCACAAAAAAAAAAGTAAAAATTATGAACTAGTCATTTCAGCTTATACATTGGATTTTTTTAAAATTAAACTCGAAGGCAACATCTTCTTGGGATAAAAGTTTTCCTAAATTTTGTGCAAATAAATATCTCAGACTGTGATGAAAACTAGTCAATTTTTTAAAATAGTATTTGATAGGAAAGAATTGGCCTAATGCTTGAAAATGGGCCATAAAATTCGGTGATCCATTTTTAAATTAATGATTTGGTTTCCAGCAAGGAAACCACAGGCAGCTCGAATTGTGGAGAGAGACAGAAGGGGAGAGAACAAGTCAAGGGCACAGAGATCCCCCAGATTAGGGTGTCTGGACCCTCAGCCCTGTGCTCTGCACAGCAAGCCTCGTGTTTCCCATCTGAAATCTTGTCACTTACCGGTATACCTTTGTTTGGGACGAAACTTGAGCGATTTCTGTAGCCCACAGCTGGTTAAAAGACAAACGAACCCAAAGCACACATACAAACACCTGGGAAATTGCATCTCTGCGATCAATCTACCTCTCCTTAAATAGGTTTTGTTTGTTTGCCTATCTGAGAGTAAACCCCAAGGCAGGAGCTGTGTCTTTTCCCTGTCTTTCTTAGCACCAAGCATATTGTAAAAGCTGAGGCAATGATAAAGAATAAATAATAATAATGCCTTTCAAAGGGAATGCTGACTCAAATAATGTGAGTTTAACCCTAATGATTTAGACACCTGGAGTTGGGAAAAGATAAGGCACTAGAATCAATTTATGTAATCCAAATCTGCTCCCGAAAGCTGTTGGGTTGCACATTTTTAAAACCATGGTGATGAAAATGAGAACTAAAAAAATTAAAATAAAAATGAACACTATAGTAGGGCATACATGTATCCACCAAATATTTACTGAGCACCAACTACATTCATAATATATTAGGTATTGAAGATATAAAGGTGAACAGGACACATTTCCTACTTCTTCAAATCTCATCATTTATAGGTAGACCAGGAAAGAGTTAAGAAAATGGGGAACTCAGAGGTTTTTTTAAAAACGCATTTGTGAAAACCATGCCCTGTAGATCATAATGAAATGTACTCATTTGAAATGGATGGTCTATTCCTAAGAACATAGCGGCATGGGTCAGCTCTTTGGAGGGAAAATGCACGGCTGATTTTCTACACTCAGGGAGTAAGAACTGACTAAAGAGTGTACACTGAGGAAGGCTTCGCTACTCACCGACCTAAGGTAATGCAAAGTTCATGAACAATGAAGTTCCTACCAGGGAAGTGCCCAGTCTCTCTGGGTAAAAGCTTTGGGTTATCACTGATGGAAATACAAGAAGGGCTCTAGCTTTAAAGTACTCATCTCCCACCTTTACATTTATTTGAGCTGTTTATCACATTAGTTAGTTGCCAGGTCCCCAGAGCAGGAACCTAAAAGAATGAGACAGAGGTGCCCTGACTAGTTAGTTCAGTTGGTTAGAGTGTTGTCCCAAAAATCACCAAGGTTGCTGATGATTTCATCCCCGATTAGGGCACATATGGGAAGTGACCAATGAATGCACAACTAAGTGGAACAACAAATGAAGGCTTCTTTCTCTTCCTCTCTCCCGTCCTCTGTCTCTCTAAAAATCAATCAATGAATTAAAATAATTTAAAATAAAAGAATGAGACAGAGGACGCATATGTTTTGATGGGGCTAAAAGCTAAGAGATCTTGAGGCCTCAATGCAAACAGCATGTTTGTGAGAACGACATTGAAAAGAACTAAGGAGGTGATTTAAGAATAGAATTTAGCAACAGAGGAGGGAGACTAGGGGGAAACTTGCCTAGATTATCCAAATTATTCAGTTCTAAACTTGAAAAGTTACTTTAAGGTAGACGAGGCACAGCTCAATATACTGAAACTAAATTTATCTTTTATTTACCAACCCTACTTTTCTAACTGGAGTCCTGAGCACAGTTCCACTGTGTGTGTGTGTGTGTATATGTGTGTGTGTGTGTGTGTGTGTGTGTGTGTGTGTGTGTGAGAGAGAGAGAGAGAGAGAGAGAGAGAGAGAGAGAAGAGAGGAGATTCAAGGAAATTTGAAGCTGTAGGGTCTTAAGAAGCCAGCAGGTACTGTGTGTAGCCTGAGACCTTTTTATATTCTGAATGTTATAGACTAATTGTGTCCTCCTAAAATTCATATGTGGAATCATTATCTCCCACTGTGAATACATTTGGAAATAGGGATGTTAGAAGGTAATTAAGGTTAAAGGAGGTCATAAGAGTGGGATCTTCATCTAATATGACCACTATTCTTACAAGAAGAGGAAGAGACACCAGGGATGGGACACAGCAAGAAGATGGCCATATGCAACCTAGGGAGAGAAGCCTCAAAAGAAACCAAACCTGTTGACAGCTTGATCTTGGGCTTTAGCCTCCAGAACTGTGAGAAAAAATTTCAGGTGTTTAAGCTACCCATTCAGCAGTAACTTGTTATGGGAACCCTAGCAAACTACTACACCGAACAAATTTCAGTGATTACCAAGTAGGAAAAGTGCTCTCCATCCAAGAGGAGATAGTGTGACTAAAGCACTTGGAGAAAGAGGGGCAATCACAAGGAGAGCAGCGAGGAGTCACCAGTAGTGATTTTCAGCAGGGTGAAGGGACAGTTGGTACAAGGGGAGCTTCTGCAAAATCTGCTTCTTACTTCCCTTCTCTCAGAAACATACATCTGATGCTGATTCACCCTGAGACCAGCACGAATATATTGAAGATACTCTTCAATGATCCGAATACATGAGCACCTGTCTTCTCTGACTTCTCCATACTCTGGCTCAGACATCCACCGCCAAACTGCAGGCCAACCATGAGCCTCAGCTGTGTGAAAATATAGACTTGTCCTCATCTTCAATCCATTTACAATGGCAAAGGACAATACCAGAAATGGAAGATATCCTCCCATGAGAGAAAACTGTCTACATACCCAGATTAAAACATTTTACATGCTAGATGAAACATAAACCCTTGTTTTTGGAGATGAAAATACTAAATGTAAAGATTCATAAAGAAAATGAAACTTCCAGTTGTTGGTTCTTTATTTAATTAGGCCCCACATTTTTATTCCTCACATAGCAGAAGCTATAAGATCTCACCTACACATGAGTTCTTCTCTTTTTTCTGGGTATTCAGTTTGGCTACAGTTGCCAGCCTCTCTTCCAGTTTGGTATGACCATATAAATAAGTTCTCATAAAGCTATATAAATGGAAGTGGCCTGAGCTACTTCTAGGTCCACCTGAAGGCCTTGTTTCTTTTTTGTTCATTAGGTGAAGTGAGAGGATCAGGATGACGGTAAATCTCATGAGTAAATCTTGAGACTTTGGATGACTACATAGATTAGCAACCGATCAACCCTCCAGATCTAATGAACTGACATGAATAAGAAATAACCTTTCATTACATCAAGCCATTTATATTATAAAGTTATTTATCAGAACATCGGGCCAACTCTAACAACACTTGTTTAACTTAAAAGCAGCAGAGAGTTTTGTTCTTTTTTCGCCCATGACTTGCAGGATTTTTATTTTAAGTGAGTGATAATCTGGAGATAAACATTTTGTATTCACTCTGATCTATCATAGCTCTGAGTCAATGCTCATACAAGGCTAAAGGGTAACTAGGCTGATGGACTTAACAGTTTCTTGATGGAATGTGAAGTAGGGGTCACCGTGATCTTTCACAGTTGAGTGATGCCTTTCTTTAAAGAGGTGTGCATGTAAGATTAATTCTGTAAGCGTCACTCCCTTATGAGCCTTGCTGCATGGAGTTTTCTTATAATTCTACTTTCTTTGGAATAAGAGAAGCTGGGCAAAGCTCTCGGAGCAATTACTGGATATTCCTTGATTATGTAATCATACAAGTTTGAATATGATAGACTTAGATTCTGAACTATGGCAACATAACTTAATTGTGGCCTGGACATGTTTATGGGTCAGTAGCAGAGTCATAGCAAGTGTGCAGAATCCCTGGCCATTTTCTTGAGCAACTCTGCAAAGAGAGTGTTTGATTAACCTTTCAACCTTCACCTCCAGCCTTCCAACCTAAAGGAAGGGTGATAAGAGGAACTGAATATTCTCATTTCCCTTTCTCTGCTCTTGTCTGGGTTTTTCACATGCTCATTGAAATAAAGATATCTGGGAGCATGAGAGGGTACATAGATTACTGGTGTGCACATGCACATGTATGTGTATATGCATGTGTGTGTTAGCTGTACTGGTAGCCAGATAGCTGTTCTGGGAAAGATGAAGACCAGGGCAAGGAAGCAGCAATGGATGAATGAATGTTCCACCCCATTTCTGGCTCTGGGCAAACAAATGACTGGTATAACCTTGCACAATTGTATCACAGATGTTATTAATTAGGATGAGCCATAGTATTTGATAAACTGTTTTTATAAGCAAGAACATTTCATTGTTTCTCACTATTAGTGACCAATAACATTTGTTTAGAATTTGACGGTTCACAGAGCACTTTGAGTGAACATTATCTCCAAGCAGACACTGTTGGGACCCCACATCGCATCCACAAGGCCCACCTCTGATTTCAGAGCAGCTGCAATAGACATTTCCATGCAGTTACTCTGCCACCATCTCTCCCAAAGCCCAAATAACAACTTCTCTGTTTTATGGGGGGGGAGGGGGGGGCGGGGCGTGGGGAGGATTCTGGTGTTGTTGTTTTTTTCCACGAGGACTTTCTCTAAATCCACACAACAAAGTCACATCCATAATGTGTGGGAATTGGGTGAGGAAATATTATCCCTGAGACAGGGTAGAACCCTTAACTAATGAGACTCAGGCATAGTGGATAAATGCCCCAGTGCAGTGGTGGCACTCAAATAATTTAACAGCAAGTTCTCTGCCCTAATGACTATTTTAAGTATAAAAAAAATATATGACAAAAGCTAGTTTATTATTTTATGCATTTAATAATTAAATAAGAACAATGCAAGAGGTACACAGACTAGATTATGTTATAAGAAAGAGTTTTAAAATATTAATGAAAAAATATTGGGTTGGGGAATAAGTTCGTAGCGTTCTTATCGAAGACTTTTATTTAAACAAAAAACAATAATTATATCAATAAGTTAATCAATTATATATTCACCGTTGCTGTTTACAACCTCTTCCCACCTCTCGACCAATTTGTTGATGCCGTTCCACCAAAAATCACCTGGTCTGGTGTCAAAGAAGTTGTTAAGCCAGTTTTTAAGGACCTCGTTGTTATCGAAGGTAACACCCTTCATATGGTTTGACAGGGAGCAGAAAAGATGGTAATCGGTCGGTGCAAGGTTTGGAGAATACGGCGGATGCTGAAGGACCTCCCATTCGAGCTCTTGGAGTGCGGCTTTGACGACTTGTGCAACATGGGGCCTGGTGTTGTCATGAAGGAGTATGGTTTGACCATGTCGATCAGGTCTTTTCAGTCGAATAGCCTCATTCACACGGTATAGCTGGGCAATGTAGAGCTCCTTGTTGACCATGGCATTCTTTTCGAGCATTTCCCAGTTCCTCATCGAATTCAGAAGGCCTTCCGCTGCGGCATGTGTCATCGACGTCAAAGTCGCCATTTTTGAACTTTGCAAACCATTTCTGTGCTGTAGACTCGCCTATGACACCTTCTCCATACACGTCGCAAATGTCCCGGGCTGCTTCGGCAGCTTTTTGACCTCGATGAAAAGCAAAGAAGAGCAGGTGTCGAAAATGTTAATTTTTGCCTCCTGGGTATTCCATTTATAAGCCTCAAAACTAATAAATTAAATAACTCAAAAATACAATTAACATAGTTTTGTAGAGCAGAAAGAGTTTTATCGAATGAATACTTACCCTTTGCCAAACAGCAAACAAATCGTTGTAAAATAAAAGAAAATATAAAAACACTATGAACTTATTCCCCAACCCAATATAAAATAATACCTAACAAAAAACAATAATACTGTTATGTAAGATATTTTCATATTGCTCCTTGATCAGCATCCTCACTTGCAATTTTCTTTGCTTCTATCTGAGTATCATCAGCTGTGTGATTTATCCATAACCACTTTTCACTATAGGAGTAGGATCCCATTTCTTTACCCATGGACGAATGAACGGGCCCTTAGAATACGCTGTTGCACAGATGAACGTTAAAAAAGAGTAAGGAATGTGAATTTGTGATTTCCACATTGGGAGGCTGCCCAGGTGCCTACCTTAGAGAGAACCCTGATTACAAGTGCCATTTTAATGACCAGTTTGCCAAACTCAACAAAAAGTTAGGTATCAATTCTGCCAAACCAGTGCTAATTGGCTGAATCCTACCAATGCCCCAGCATCCCATGTTTTGGAGAGACAATTCTAAGGTATACCCTCTATACATTTCTTCAGAGGGTCCTAGAGGGATTAAAACCTAGCTTTCCCTAGCCAGAGTCAATGAATAATGCATGTGTATTATCTTTCCTACTTCCCTGTTTCCTTCCTGCACTATCAAGATGGCTTCCATGAATCGCCCCACGATAAACTACCTGCATCAAAATCCTTGACTCAGAATCACTAAATCAACCAATGAAAAGACAGATAAAACTAATAATTCCCTGCTTGTCCAAGGACTACCATAGGCTTTGGTTCTATGTAGTTGATTAAATGTTGGGAGCATATATTTTTTTGGAGATGGGTCAGGTGACTACTGACATACTCCCAAGGGTCAACTGGCATCAATCCAATTAACTGTCTTTTCTTGGCATATTAAGAGGAGCTGACACATCCTCTTACTATTATTAGATGTGCCATCACCTACAGGTCTTATAACAATGTCCCTTATGCCAGTGGTCCCCAACCATTTTTGGGCCATGGACTGGTTTAATGTCAGAAAATATTTTCACGGACCAGCCTTTAGGATGGGACAGATAAATGCACAAAATAAAATTATGCGACTAGTGTAAAAACTGTGGTATTTTTAAATATAATTGTCAAACTTACAAGACAAGCATCAAGAGTGAGTCTTAGATGGATGTAACAGAGGGAATCTGGTCATTTTTTAAAAATAAAACATCGTTCAAACTTAAATATAAATAAAATGGAAATAATGCAAGTTATTTATTCTTTCTCTGTGGATTGGTACCAAATGGCCCATGGACTGGTACCGGTCCACGGCCTGGGGGTTGGGGACCACTGCCTTATGCTGTATCTCCTAAATCTTCTCACACAGTACTCTTCTCCTCAGCCATACTGAGCTACTGTAGTTTCCAGAGTTACCATAATCTCTTCCATTTTATCTCTTTGATTATGACTGATTTTTTTTCTATTTCCTGTGTATCTTTTCCCTTCTTGCCCTTCTGTAAAATTCTCCATTTGTGCAATGCAAACATACCTTCTTTATGAGCCTCCTCTGAATTCTCAAAACAAACAGTCACTCCCTCCTCTGTGCTCCCAGATAAATATACACGAGGTACTCTGACTCCTCTGACATTATCCTGCAGTAACTAGCTCTCATCATAGGTCCTACATAGGCACTCAACTACCTGCTAAAAAACAAGTAATAATAAGCTTACCCAATTGACTAAACAATCATCATCCAACAGTTTAATGTAAATTTATAAATATAAAATGACACATAAAAATGCTGTCATAGACATTACAGCCTTTTTAAGGCCTTCTGAAACCTTTCTCTCAACCCCATTATAAACATCCACCTCATCTCACATTCTGACCCCATTTTATCAAGCATTGTTGAAAATCTGGGAAACAATAACAAAACAAACAGATGAGCATATTAGCATGAAATATGCAAAATTCTGTGTTCTTATTTGAAGGGTCTAATTTATTGCCCTTAATCCAGTTTACAAATTTCAGGAGTTTAGGATGCTCATTGATGTTTGTGTTTGATTAAGACATGACTATATATTTAAGAGCTGGCAAGACTATTGAGCCAGGCTGTGATTGCAGCGGTAATTAAGCATTTTAACACATATTAGTGTAAACAGCTGTGTAAAATCCATATCAATGTTTGAATCACAAGTGATATGGTTCAATTACAATATTTCAAGGTTGTATTTTGAAGGTAGCTGAAAAATGCCTTGGTGTACCCAGGGAAATTAATTGCTCCCACACAATGACCTAGGTTAACAGAGGTAAATTTAAGGGAACTACCTTTCAAACATTATAAATGGGGGATGATGTAGTAAATAGAAGACTCGTGGCCAAGATGTTTTTCTAACTCTGCCCCAGTCTTGCTATATAATGGACACATCTTAACACATTCTGTGCCTCAATGGAGCAATCCTCACTATTGCTCGCCAGAACTGGAAGATCTCAATAAAAATAATCCAGGCAAGACTGCAAATGCTACATCACAAAGTTAGTTATCAGTTTTGTCAGGGCACACGTAAACTCTCCTACTCTCCTATGAACCAGCAAATATGAATGAGCAGTTCCTCCACTGGGAGAGCTTCATGCATGGCAAGAAAGCATGGACTTTGGGGTAAACACACTTGATTTCAGATCTCTGTCCTGCTCTTCACTATCTGCTCTTTACTATCCATGGGATGTTGAGCAAATTGTTTCGCCTCTCTAGATCTGTTTTCTTATCTGTATAATGGGCATAATATCTGCCTCAGAGGGTTTTGTGTTAAGAATTAAGTAAAAGTAGATAGGTAGGTAGGTAGGTAGGTAGGTAGATAGAGATGTAGAAATACTGCATATAGGCCATATATAACTTGAAAGTACAATATAGAACCCAGATCATCATGGGTGATATGGATATCCTAAAAAGAATCTCATAAGCAGAAGATATTAAATACAATGGACTGCTACTCTACCATTTTATATTCTTATGCTCTACCTAAAGAATTCAGCTCTCGATTGCTTCTGTAGGCTTACCATAGCAGATATGCTGCCAGTGAGTATCAGGCCAAAGGACTATCTCAGTTTACCAGTAATTTCTGGTAGCACAGAAACCCTGGGATTAGAAACAGAACTCAGAGATTGAGTACCATCTCAGTTTGGGCCAATACTGGACACCAGTGAGTCGAATGGTCTCAGTAAATTCCTGTGGCCCTTGGTGGGAGAGAGACAGAGATAGTGTAACCCTGCCATCTGTTGACCTAACAGCATATTGTGTCACTTCTGATATCATCTAAGGGCTTTCAAAGCTCAGAAGGAGGGTTAAAGATTAGTATTTACAAGAATGGAATGACTCACTTTATTCTGCAAACTTTTGCTGTACCACTGCACTTTAAACATTATATGCAGGTGGAACCAGGGATTCCAGGGACAATATTCCCTGCAAGTTCTTTCAGTTCTATCCCACTCCATTCCACCCGAATACCAATACGATTATTAAAACAGCTGTCTGCACTTCTCTGGGGGCATATTTAATAGATTTTTGAAAGTAAATCATATGAACAAAGAAGAATAACTCCAATATATGTCACTAGAAATAAAGGACTCCCTACAGGGCATGTGGCATTTTTAGTTTTATGTCAGATCTGTTATCAAACATACAATATTGACCAAAAATTAAAATGATATGTTCAGTGGAAACTGCAGCTCTAGTTCTAAAATATCTATTATGATTAAATTAATAACCATAACTACTAAAGTGATGATATGCTGACCTCTGATTAGACTTTATATAATGTCCTAGAGCTTAAAATACATTTCTTGAGAAAAAGAAATCAAGATATCCCCATTTTTCTATTTCAAAGCAGGACTGTATCAATGATTTTCAGATGAATTCTTGTCTGTCCCATTTTTAAACATCTCTGGAAATTCCAATCTCCTTTGGTCAGCATATCACAACAGTAAGTGCATTTTCAAACCAGCTTAGTTTGTACCAAACTTCAAACTTTTTTTCTATTTTCATGTTTCCAGTGAGATTTGGCATTGTTTAATAAACCCTCTCCTAGGAATGCTTTTTAAATCTGTAAGACAAGTTCAACTTTACATTCACGTACTTGTTACTGAGGATTTTCTTTGTTTTGTCATGTTGTGTTTTTTATTTTGTTTTTGAGAGACTAGGTTGTTTTCATTCCACTTATACAGTGAAAAGATATTCACAAAGTGCCTACTAAGCAATGAGCAAAATGCTAAATATTGAGAATTTCAGTGCAGTGGGTTGGACATGTTCCAAGCAAATACTCCAGTGTGCAAAATGTGGATTTTTAAATGTCCTTAATGTGTACATAAAAGCTTCATGAAAAACCCACACTTCACTTACTTAAGGAAATTTGATTTTGACCCATTCAGGTCTACTCAGGACTTATTTTCAGACACCTCAGGGTTGTCTCAGCCTCTTTAGGACAAGCTTGGTCAATTTATAGATCTAACAATTCTCCCTTCTCCCTAGAGAGGCGAGAACATTCCTAGAGGATTTATGAGAATCCAGATGTCCTCCATTCCTTGCAGGTTCTCAGTGAGCAGTAACTCTACTACCTTGTTTGGTCATTTTGCTCTCATTTTGTTTCATGGAGACATTTTGGGTTTCTACATGGCCACTCTCCTCAGGAGTACATCCCCACATCTCAACCCTGGGTCTCTTTGGCTTTAAATCACTGTTGGGGTTGTGTTCTATACTCCTCTCAGGAAGCACAGACACTTCCACACTCTCCTGCACCTCCCTGAGTGTTCCCAGGAGGCTGGAGAAATGTTGCTTTAGGCCCTCTGCAGAATGCCCGGCCGCCATTTCTTTGTTTTCACTACTGTTTCCTGGGGCCACAAAGGACTTTCCAAGGGGGCTCTGCTTGGGTTGTGCTCCTGTCCATTTTCTCTCTTCTTTCCCCCTTTCATAACCCCCAACTCCCACCCTCCATTCTCTCCCATTCCCCATACTCTCCCACCCCCACAACCACTCAAAGGCCTTTTCATAAGGCTTTATCTAAATGGTGGGGACAAGCTAAACTCTGTAAAGAAACTCGTCTCAAATTGCAAACTATTTTCTCTATCCTTAAGGGTCTGAATAACCAGGATTTTTATTTGCTTACTCACTGTTCTTTTGTGTCCTATTGTACTATTGTACTCCCTTCAATGAGCATCCCTTGAGGCAATAAATATGATTGATTCAACGGGAGACAGAACGGTGGAAAATTGGTTAGGAATGTGGAGGGTAAACCAGAGTTAGTATCTCCAAATTCTACTCCACCACTCACCCAAAGAGAATAAAGTTGTTTTTTATAGGAGGACTTACTACTGAGATTTGGGATTCTGCCAACCTGCAGATTATTTGAAAGTAATGTATCATAGTTCAGGTAAAATCCCTTTTCCTGTCTTTACAATCACATGTCTTCCTTGGACTTTCTCCTATCCCTACATCCTTCTCACTGTTAGTTTTGGGTTCAAAGCTCCTTTCAATCCAAAACGCTTTTAAACTCAAATTCCCCTCACCCAGCCTTCCACGAGGGCAGGAGTCGGGAACCTTTTTGGCTGAGAAAGCCATGAATGCCACATATTTTAAAATGTAATTCCATGAGAGCCATACAATGACCCATGTATGTTATGCATTATCCAATAAAAATTTGGTGTTGTCCCAGAGGACAGCTGTGATTGGCTCCAGCCACCCACAACCATGAACATGAACGGTAGGAAATGAATGGATTGTAATACATGAGAATGTTTTATATTTTTAATGCTATTATTTTTTTATTAAAGATTTGTCTGCAAGCCAGATGCAGTCATCAAAAAAGCCACATCTGGCTCATGAGCCATAGGTTCCCGACCCCTACACTAGGGCAACTTCTTCATTAAGCATCTCCCTCGTCCAACCACCCCTTCCCCTTAAGCATCTTCCTTCACCCTGGGAAAGTTCTTGGAAATATCCTGGGGACAAGGCCACTGGGAGGGACCTGAAGTTTGAGAAAGGGAGACAGTCTGACCAAAGGCCAAAAACGAAGATATGCTAATCTAAGCATGTCCAGGTGCACCCAATCCCATGCCAACAAAGGCCTGCAGCAATCCCTATATCTAATGCTCTTTCCTGCAGCTCTAGGCTGACACCCTTTGATGGTCTCAGCCTGCCTGCAACCAGGTGCTTTCAAAATAAAATTTCCAGGCCCTGGCTGGTTGGCTCAGTGGTAGAGCATCGGCCTGGCGTGTGGGGGACCCGGGTTTGATTCCCAGCCAAGGCACATAGGAGAAGCGCCCATTTGCTTCTCCACACCCCCCCCCTCCTTCCTCTCTGTCTCTCTCTTCCCCTCCCGCAGCCAAGGCTCCACTGGAGCAAAGATGGCCCGGGCGCTGGGGATGGCTCCTTGGCCTCTGCCCCAGGCGCTAGAATGGGTCTGGTCGCGGCAGAGTGACGCCCCGGAGGGGCAGAGCATCGCCCCCTGGTGGGCAGAGCATCACCCCTGGTGGGCGTGCCCGGTGGATCCCGGTCGGGCGCATGCAGGAGTCTGTCTGACTGTCTCTCCCCGTTTCCAGCTTCAGAAAAATACCAAAAAAATAAAAAATAAATAAAAAATAAATTTTCCATTTGGAACACACTAGCCTTGTGTTTTTGGTTTGACCTTCGGTTTCTGCCTTTCATTCACATGTATAGTTTCTGTTACTAAAACTTCCAAGCACATTCTACCTCTGCACTAACAAAAAAAAGAGTTGGTCCACCCAAAATAATGAAGTCCATCTAAGCATTTTACCCACTGTTCACTCTTTAGAAAATGTTTCAGATAGGAACAGGGGGATAAGTACATACTTTTTAAAAATTGCTTTCTAATGAATAGAAAGAAAAAAGTCGGCCCTGGCCGGTTGGCACAGTGGTAGAGCGTTGGCCTGGTGTGCAGAAGTCCTGGGTTCAATTCCCGGCCAGGGCACACAGGAGAAGTGCCTATCTGCTTCTCCACCCCTCCCCCTCTCCTTCCTCTCTGTCTTTCTCTTCCTCTCCCGCAGCCAAGGCTCCATTGGAGCAAAGATGGCCCGGGCGCTGGGGATGGCTCCTTGGCCTCTGCCCCAGGCGCTAGAGTGTCTCTGGCCACGACAGAGCGACACCCCGGAGGGGCAGAGCATCGCCCCCTGGTGGGCGTGCCGGGTGGGTCCCGGTCGGGCGCATGCAGGAGTCTGTCTGACTGTCTCTCCCCGTTTCCAGCTTCAGAAAAATACAAAAAAATAAAAATTAAAAAAATTAAAAAAGAAAGAAAAAAGTCTCAGGTCTGTTGTGACAACTGCATTTCTGAAAGAGTTACCAAGCATTTGTCAGCCATAAAAGCAACTCACACTCCCCTAAAGTTCATGGAGTGTTGAAAGATAGAAAGCCCAACAGGTCCTCCAGGAGCTGACTTCTTTCTAGCTCCCTGAAAATCCCTGAACAGTCATCAGTCTAGTATAATACTTTTAATTGTCTCTCATTCAGAAAAAAAAAGTGCTCTGTATTTATAAGCTTAACTGGTATCTTTGTGGGATAACATTCAAGGAGCATTGAGGGCGTTATAGTCACCATATCTTGGTGAGATTTCGGGAACAGACGTGATCAGCCCTCTCTGGAAGGCAAGGGTGGTGCGAAATCAGATACCTGCATCTCTTACTGCTCAGGCCCTCAAACTATGGTAAAAATATATCCTGTTAATTACTTTTATTAACAAAAGAAGTCTCTCCAAAGTTTTAATTTGAATAATAAATAACATGGTCACCTTTTCTGAGAGTCTAGTTCTGTAGTGCAAGAGTAGAGTGGACTTTTTGGACACTTTTGACAATTCAGTATGGAGTCACTCTCAGCAATGACACCTTGTCAAGTGCTGTGACAAGACTAAAGTAATGGGGTATAATGGCAATGCCCTTAGGAGGGGCTCCCAAACACCCAAATGCACAAGTCTAGACACTTTTATGGAGTTCATCTGGATGCTGATATGAATGAGACCCCCACCCTTGGTGGGCTATAAGAACTAAGAGCTCCAACTACCCATTATTAAAGTTTGGTTGTACCACAGGTCATGCCCCACTCCACTGAACACATGCCACCACTGTAGTTGCCTGAATTGTGACCAACACCAGACCCCCACTTGCAGATGCTGCCGGTGATCAGCGATTGGGTGTTTGACAGGACACTTGTGCTCATGTCAGTCTCCACAAGCTCCCCTTCTCTGTGTGTAACATGCCCACGTGTGACTCTATTGACTTATAGAGAGGTTTTCCTTAATAAACTTGGCATGGTAGAGAGACACTAATGTGTATGAATGACTCCTTTAGGGGATGCTCCCTTGCTCACATACTAGTGCAGTTTGATGACCAGTGTTCATCCCATGCAATTCTGCAAACTGTTGATGGCCAAGTTCCTTAGTGTTGTGAAGACAAGTACCCCTTCACCAGAGTGGACTTCCTCCCTTCTGGATTTTTCTTCTGCTTAACAAGTGCACATTATCACCCCTAATGAACTTTTGCCAGCTTTTACAGTGTGATTAATTCTTGCTTTGAAACACGTATCTTGCTTTTCAGTTAGGAGCAACAGAAAATGCACCCTCCTAGTCAACATATCTCCTATAACATGAAAATTGAGTCTCTTCCCTGTTTCTCCTACCCACTGACTTTTCTCTCCGTACAGCATTTAGAAAACTCTATTCAAGAATATTTCTCCTCTCTCTCTCTCTCTCTCTCTCTCTCTCTCTCTCTATATATATATATATATATATATATATATACACACACACACACACACACACACACACACACAACTATCATCTCAAAATTATTAAAATCTCTGTGGGAATTCATGATTAATTTTAAGGCCTGGCAGATTAAAATACATTATTATGTACACTCTAGTGCATCCTTTCAGATATTTTCAGAATCTGATTTTGCTCTCTTGATACACACCAATGACTCTACATGTATCTAGTAGATTGCAAGGAATAGATTAGCATTAAAGAGGCAGCATTGTGTTGTTAGGTTGTTATATGTAACTTGTGCTCATACATTAAGAAAAATGTACCTGGCATTCCCCTGGACATGACCAGGCCTTTTAAAAAAAGAAAACAAGTGAGAGAGTCATTAATACTTGGTGACAATGCAGTTGTGGCAGCAGTTCTGAAATTCTGACCTTTGGAGTATTCACTGACGTTTTTATCCAGTTCCCAGACAGAAAATGAACCACAACAGCCTGCTAGAAAATGGAATGCAGGCATTTATTTTCAGAAGCTGTCAAATCCCTACTCCCTAACCATGAAAGAATTGTCCTTTTGGCTTTTCCTAGGGAGGTCACATTTGCAGCTGCAGAGAGAAGGGTAAACCTACAGCTCCCTTCTCTCTGTCAAGGACAAGGAATAAAATCTATGAAAAACAAATAAATAAAAACACATACAAACCTTATCATGTTTCACTTTCAGGATATTTAAAGACACTGGTGGGGAAATTAGCTTGTCTCGTCTTCCAGGTAGAACACATACATCCACCTTTGGTCACCTTGCTCATTGCATGACTTTGAACAAGTAAGCATGGTTTTGGTATGTAAGTGTGGTTACATGCTACATGAAGGTAAAGCTGTTCGCCTCTATCCAAGGCATTCTGGTGAATGTATGGTATCATTGACAAAAAGCATTCATAGAAACAAAAATAGAAGATTCTGATTCAGTTAAGAACTTCACAAGGCTTTTGACAAAAGCAATAATAATAAATATGAGTGTTTTTTTATCCCAAAGTTAGTATCCAATAATAATTTATGTTAAAAACTAATTTATACTTTCTATTTTAAGTGATGCAACCAAATGCACCCACAAAATTGACCTTGAACTAAAAGATGATGTATCTGTGTTGGACCATATCTCTTCCTTTTCCCTATTTTTGTTTCCCTTGCCAGACACTTGTTCTAATTACCTTCCTTCCACATTTGCAATTTTATAAAGTATTTCTTATTTTGTTTATTTTGTTCTTTCGAGTCCACCTGTGAGTAAAATCATATGGCAATTCTTTCTCTTTCTGACTTATTCCACTTAGCATAATACTCCCTAACCATTTATTCTGTTGCAAATGGTAAGATTTAATGAGACAGCATGTGAAGAAGAGAAAAAGATAACCCATGTTTAGTCTGACCACAGGACTAATAGTAATAGTGATAATGTCCACTGCACTTTACTTGTTACTGGTGCTGAGTTCTTTACATGTTACTTAATCCTCTCAACAACCCATGCAGTAGTCACTGTGACTATATAGTACATTTTAGTGAGGAAACTGAGCTCATTAAAGTTAAATAACTTGTCCTGTATAAATTCTAAGACAGCCTTTATATTTTGCCTTTATATTTCCTCGCTTGGGGTTGCTTTATCTTCTGGATTAGCCAATTTATCTAATTTAGGGGCATCTCTGGACATATATGAAGTCTCACACACACATACACACACACACATACACACACACACACTGAGTTCCCTCAGTGTTGGACCCTAACTCTTTTCTCTCAAATTAAACTGAATATTTTAATATAGAGCTGAAGTGGAAGGCAAAATTCAAGCCCCCTACTTACTCTAGTATTTCAATTTTCACAGCAGCATTAGATAGTAACTTATAAAATAAGCCTTGACCATGATGAGTTTAATTCCAAACATATTAAAATTTCACTTACCATCAGGGTTAAAATCATGTCTTGTTTTTCTAACACATTACAGCAGAGTGGGCACTGAATTCTAAATGCCCTACAATATTAACTCCCTTTTGTATTTATAGAGGCTTAGCCAACAGCTTTGGGCAGACCTGTGAGTAGGAAAAGGAAGAAGCAAGAGGAAGGAGAAGGAGTAATCACTGGTGCATGAATTGAGGGCATTCAGCCATTCATAAAAGGATTCTATAGTGAACATGTAAAAGGAGTTCTTTGTAAATTTCCCACTCATTTTATTTTCTTCCCTTGCTGCCAGATTTTTTTATTTTTAAACAGTGGGGAACCTGTAGAAAAGAATTATTAAAACCAAGAAAGAAATAAGGAAAAAAGATATGTCTTTTCATTACCTAAACCATTGGAATTAAGATATTTGTAACCCCATTGTCCTCTTCTGAAGAATTCATTAATTAATTCTTTTATTCAAAAAATATTTACAAAACCATCACAAAGCTAAGAATGGGAGAAATAGTATAAACAAAAAGATGATATTTTTGGTTTTATAGAGAAAAACAATAGATAAGCCAGTAGATAAGCACATGTTCAATTAAGTTTATTATGAAAGCAAGGAACATAAATAGTAATAAAAGAAATGGAACTGTATTAAATTGGGTAGCTGAAGTAGAAAACAGAAAGAATCACCTTTAAAATAATAGAGGTTCCCATTCAATTAAAGATTTTTTTTTCAACAAGCATTCAACATTGTGTTAGAAATGGGTACATTCTTATTTTTGATTGCTATACAATCCAGATGAGGAAATAAGGAGAAAGACAAACACATCTTTACAATATTCCAAGACAGCTGTTCCATAGGTGTCTATGGAATGGAAGAGGAGGGTACAGTAATCATAGAAGTCTTCGAAACACGAGGTATTTAAGCTGAGCTTTGAAGGATGAGCAGAAGTTCAACAAATGATCTGACCAGGCAGTGGCGCAGTGGATAGAGCATCGATCCAGGATGCTAAGGACCATAATTTGAAACCCCCAGGTTGCCTTCTTAAGCATGGGCTCACCAGCTTGAGTGTGGAGTTGCCAGCTTGAGTGTAGGGTCATAGACATTACCTCATGGTCACTGGTTTGAGCCCAAAGGTCGCTGGCTTAAAGCCCAAGGTTGCTGGCTTGAACAAGGGGTCACTGGCTGAGCTGGAGCCCCTGGTCAAGGCACATATGAGAAAGCAATCAATGAACAACTAAGGTGCCTCAACAACAAGTTGATGCTACTCATCTCTTTCCCTTCCTGTCTGTCTGTCTGTCTCTCTCTCACTCTCTCTCTCTCTCAAACAAAACAAAATTTTAAAAAAATGGAAATAAGTGTAGAAAGAGACATAGAATCATATTGTAATGATGAGACCCATGTCTGCTAAGGATATTACACTTTATCCTATGAACAATGGGGAGATACAGAGACTTTTAAGCAGAGAAGAAATTTCATCACATTAATATATAGACCACCAAAATAGAAGTACAGGTTAGACCAGTCAGGGACAGAGCCAGGGAGACTCGTTAAGGAGTTATGTCATTGGAGAAAGGCCTTTCTGCCAAGTTCTCCACAATGTGGATTATGGAAGGATATCGGCTAGAAAAGTGATGACAGTCAAGCCTAACCCTTGTTCAGAGGTTGATGGACCATTGGTAGGGTCATGTGAGCATGCCCTCTCAAGCTGACAGATGTGAAAACTGTGCAAAGAAGGACCAGAGGTGGGGGCAGTCCCTTCCCCAAAAGACTGAACTTACATCCTCAAATCACTTTCTGCCTCTCCCCTGTACAAATACAAGTCTGAAGAAGAGCCCTCATCTGCAGCATTCCATGTCCTTTGGAATTTAGTGGATGAAAAAGAAATTCAACCTGTCTTGATTCAGAACAACACCTGTGCCAATAAGAATCAGAGGATAACTTCCTCTAGTATCACATGTATCTAGCCCTCCAAAAACTGAATTTCAGTTGGAATAAATAATTCTAAGCTAACAATGTTTGAGTAGAAAATAAACATACAATCAGTATTAAATATTTCATTGATCATCTTTACCATCCTGCAGTAGCTATGGTCCCAATTCCAATATATCTATTTCTAATATATTTATTTTCTTCAAAACTGTATTTAGAAGAAGTGTTGTTTTTAGACTTGCAGCTGCCCTTGGTCTGGTTTTGTTCATTTCCTATTTGAAAACTTCAGGTGTTGCTTTCAAGTCAAGTCACTGATGATTTGTCATTGTGGCATATCTAGCAGGACCTTGAAACTAGAGGCCACCTACACGAGTAGCCAAGAGGTGGAAAATGTACTTTTAATATATAAAGATGACATGGAGAATAAAGCAAAGTTACCCAAATTCAATGGTAGAACAAAACACACTCCCTTTCTCTCATTCTAATTCTTGACATTTTAATCTTGTCTATAAAGGTATTTCCTTCAAAGCTCAAATCTTTCCTCCCCTTCATAATGCTCATGATAAAAAAGTATTGTTGCTTTGTGATAAGAGACTTATTTTGTAATGCAGAGAGCAACCAACACACTTATCACAAATCCAGGGGACACAATTCTCTTTTTGCCTTTGGTCTACCCACAGAAGCAACACAGCTCCTTAAAAACCTGGAAAATATTTGCATCATATGAAATTGTATATAAACCACCTCCTTGAAAAGCCAAAATCCAGGAACACTTTCCCGGAGCATCCCGTGCTTCGAAACTTTCAAACTTACCATACCGCTGAAACATAAATTACAATTTTTCCTTCATGTAATTATTTTTCTCTAATAGTTTTTCTGCTTTCCAGCTGCATGCTTTCCTCCTTCCTTTACCTGTGGATGTTCCTAAATTGATTGCACATGAGTGAGAAATTGTCACCCCAGCCTCCAAATCCAGGCAGGAAAAGGATCAGGTAAAGGATATTAAATGGATTTTGTATCTGGATTTAATGCATGTAATGGAGAGCTATTGGCAGCACCTGATGTAGGACACAATGACCCAATTCCCCCATGACAGGAAAGGCAGTTCAGCTTACCCATTCTCAGAAGTGATCAACCCAAGGGCAAGGAAGAACAAGTAATACAGTGTTCTTGTTATGCAGCTCAAGATTTTTAAAACACATTAACTGTAATTTTTAGATAGTCAGAAATTAGTGAACCATTGTAAGTGACCCAGTTCACTGAACCCAACTGAACTGAACAGATGGAATTCCACCCTTACTATGCTTGAGTGATTCCAAGAACAATGCAGAATCTTCTTTTAAATCTCTCCTCTGAGTTCCTACCTCACTTATACAAACACATGGGGATGCTTTGGCCAGTTTTCTATTCTTTTACTGCAACTGGAAACTGGTACTTAGAACAGGGCGAATTGATGGGACTGAGTATCGTGCTTTGCAGGATGTTTGAATATTGTCTGTTGCTATTTTTTCTGAATTTGACTGTGTGTGTCGTTCAACCCTAACTTCTTCTCTTTAAGAACCTGTGTTGATCCAGCTCCCTTAAGTTCCTGACTCCTTTCTTTCCCAGTCTCTCTTCCCACAGCTTAAAACTCATAGCGGAGGTGATTCTTCCTGAGTTCTTCCTCTGCTGTGTGCGGATTTCTAGGCACGACTGCTCATGAATACTTTGAAAATTAGGCATCCATCTATTCTTCAACCTCTCCTGTTAAGAAATTGAGCTGATGTGAACTTTCTCATGAATGGGGGAATGGTATCCTGATGTATCAGAGTTCTCCGGTAACAACGGCAATGCATCTTCTGTAATTTAAAAAAATCTCGGATATTCTGAAGAACAATACAATGCACTGGTTGGAAAATGACACTGAAAGGCCTCTCAGAGCCTCTCTAGGCAGTGAGGAAACAGTGAGACTGTCTCACAGAACGAGATACATAAAAGGTTAAAATTGTGGCAAAATAAGAATAAAACCCAGAGACCAAAACAGAGCCATCTGTATCTACACAGACTTTAGAAAAATAGAGATTAGAGAGGTTTCATTATGCCGCCTCTCACGTGACTGGGGGAAGCTGTAAAACAAACTGTGTTACGGTCTCGGGATGAGGTCTTAGAAGTGGAACCAGAATGGGGGCGCATTTGTTTATTTTCGTCTGTATCAGCTTTAAGTGTTAATTAACATAGTGCATTGCATTATCTCTGTGTCTGTGGAGCAGAAAGAGGACCCACATTGTCCCCACCCCAGCCCCCATATGGCTTTTGTAGGACAGTTCAGTTTGGCCTTCTGGCCTCAGAGTAGGGCAGAGAGATGCAAACTTTATAGCCACGCAGAGCTTGGCTCGGAATTTGGGAGTGGCCAGTCATTTAACCTCTACACGTCAGCGCACTCATCTGCAGGATGGGAATGTTAGAACTGCTCATTATGACTGTGAGGAAGCTCACTGTTCAGTTCTGATTGTAAACCAGGTCAGCAGTAACCAAAGCAGAAGTTGATGTTCAAGCTTCCTTATCCCTGTTTTCCTGTCTTTTACCAACCTCAAGCCTTCCAGTCTTTCCAGTCTTCTCTACTACCTGCCGCTGCTCACTTAGGTATGGAAGGAAAGTGGCCATGGATACCCAGGGGCAATCTGACTCCATCTTCTCTCGGTTATTCTGACATCATGGCCAGAGTAGCGTGTGGCAGTATGGCCTCACTTATGTCCCTCATTTATCAGTTACATATTCAATGCATGCAACAAATTTTACTCTTAGTAACATCCAAGTAATTCACTCACTTATTCAAAGTATATCAAGCACCTACTATGTGCAAGCTCTATGACAATAAATGAATAAGGTAATTACTGACTTAGAGGATTTCTAAGGGTGGTCAGAGGAATATGAACATAATAGAATAACAATGTAGTTGGCATCTGCAAGGGCTTGCACTGTTGGTATCAGTGGCATTCAAAGCAAACAAACAAAGTATCTTTTCAAATAAACTTAAGATCACAGACATTTTTGGCCTGTTAATTTCTTTTCAAACAGTGGCATGGACACCCTGAGCAAGAACTCAGCTAAGAAAAAAGAGTGAGTGTGCTCTTTTTTTCAATTATCTTTGTGTCCTTGCTTAAAATGGTCATAATTGCAGCATCACTGATGTCATCTGGAATTTCTTCATCATTCTTAAGCCTCAAGACGAGTGTGAGGAGGCATAGTGAGCATTTTCCTCAACCGATTTGAAGATTTCAGCAGGGATTCCATCAGCTCCAGATGCCTTGTTGATTTTCATCTGCTTGATGGCTTTTCTCACCTCATAAAGAGTTGGATTTTGAGATTGCTGCTGATTGGGAGTTGTGGGATGGAGTCGGAAACACTCCCACTGATAAAATAATTTCCACTGAAGACCTTGAAATGCTCTTTTCAATGTGTGTTGACATTTTCTCTCTCACTGAGCAGTTTTCAAGCACCCTTATCTTCCTGATCGCTCATAGAGATTCAGTGGCATCAGACCTAAAATGTGGATATTGAATTGTCTCCATTGT
The DNA here is from genome assembly GCF_036850765.1 of Saccopteryx bilineata. Taxonomy (NCBI): domain Eukaryota; kingdom Metazoa; phylum Chordata; class Mammalia; order Chiroptera; family Emballonuridae; genus Saccopteryx; species Saccopteryx bilineata. Next base: position 35,354,331 of record NC_089500.1, read on the forward strand.
GACATCTCACCATCTGCCCTGTATGTTGGATGGCTCCTTTAATCACTACCTTGACTTACAGATGTAACAGTCTCTTCTTTTGAGATCAACGACAATGCCAAATGCCAAAGAATTAAGAGCAGGAGAATCATGGCAGATTTAGGCTCAAGGTTGTTATAAGATTACCAAGTTGTATCTATTAAATAATGTTTAAGAGAGTCAGGGCCCCAGGGGGAAACTAGCAGACTGTGGCCCTTGGGATATTCATGTTAGGTCCGAAGTTGTGCCTTTATTCACATGGGAATCCATTGTTTTGATTTAAAGTCTGTTCTCAATAGCAAATTGAGTTCAGAGTATTCTAATCTTGCTGGAAATAGTTCTGAGAAAATGACTTTCTCTTGTTCTCCGAGTAGATGCCCCTTTCCTATCTATGGAAAGTTATTCAGATTATAGCTTCAAATTTTATCTGTCTATTGTTAGAGCCTCAGTATTGTTGTAGAGTTCTTAAATTTTACTCTCTGGGATCATGTATTTAGAGGGCATCACTGAGCAAAGCAGCCTACTGCAGAAGTTTTCTGCTCCCTTCTAAAACTGGACATGCATTGCATATATTGAGTTATAATTATTTGCATCATAAATTGTTAGAATTGGAAAAGAGCGAATACTCTAATCTTATTAGTGAGGAAACCGAATTCAGGAGAAATGAAGTATTCGTTATCCCCAAATTGCACAGCTGGATAGTGGTAGAATCTGTTCTAGAACTTGGTGCTTCTAGGGCAGAGTTCTTCCAACCACAATATTCTTTCTTTCTTGATAGTATTATATCTAATAAGGAATAAAATCCAAATTCTTTATCTTCTCTGATTTCTTTTATAAAGAACACCCAGGAAGCAGAAACTAGGTTTTATATAATTCGGCAGAGCTTTCAATCTACATAAAGCATAATCAAACCAGGAATATTTAGTGTATCTAGGCACTCAAAAATATGAATCACTACAGTTACTAAATATTATAGCACTCCTAAAGTTTAGAGCACCAGAAAAAAAATTAGATAAAGACTATTTCATTTTAAAAACAAGAGCATTCATAAATACTACAAATATGTTTGGTTGCTATTTCTATAAATGAGCAAAGAACTATGGGAGTTCTGTAACTATGGACCATAAGGTATAGCATCTCTCTGTTTAATAAATTAGTCCTGCTCTAATTACCCACTATACCTGGCCAACCTTCATTCCTTCATTCATGCATTCATTTTACAAATATTTAGTGACCATCCTCTATGTAGTAGGGATATACTTGGGACTTTCATGAGAAAGCCACAGTCTTTAAAGTCTAAGTGGGAATGATGGAAAAGTAAAAGATAATTAAAATACAGTATGACAGATCTCTCTGTAGAAGTGGAAATATACTGCTATACAGTATGTAAGCCAAACTTGGCCATTAAAAAACGTGGCGTGCAATCTGAAACTGTAGAATAGAGAGAATTGCACATTTGATAGATTTTTTGAGAACTAATAATAGAGAAATGGCAAGAGAATACTTGAAAACAATATGCAGGAGCCAGATAAGAAAGGCTTCCTGTGCTGATCTTATGAGATTAGGTTTTTTTGTGGAAGGAGGTGAACAGGAGGCAAAGTTCTCCTTAATACTCTCTTAACATCATTAAAAAGGAAGGGGATGGGCCCTGAACAATCCATTACTACAATATCTTACTGTTCTCAGTTGCATGTAAGTTATCAGAGAAGTACTCAGGGAAATGATTTATTTTAGGCTCTAACTTTCTATGGCAATCTGCACAGTGTCCACTTTGGCTCCTGACACCCACTAATCTTCCCCCCATGCTTCTCATCTACACAGTGACGGTCCTCCTGTTACATGTCTCGTGGACTTATCCCTTCATTCCTGTATAGATGAAGGAGGAGAAGAAAAGAAAGCAATCTTCAAAGATCCCATCTCAAACAAGGTATAAAACCCCAACACTGCCATAGCCTCTCCCTGAGAGTTGTCATGCTACAAACTCCGCTGCTCCTCTGCTTGCAGTTGCTTTCATTCAGGTGCCATTGTTGTTGATGTGGATTTAGCCCTAAAAGTGAATAGATGTGTCATGCCTTAAAGATACTTAGGGTCAAGGGAAAACATCCTATGCTGTTGCATTTTGGGACAAGGCATACCCCAGAATATGGATAAGGAGGAGCTAAAAATAAAAAACAAAGTTATTCTAGCATAGGGCATTTGGGTGTTTAGAATGGCCATGATCAAACTTGTGTTTTAGAATACTGTACCTCCTCTGGCTACCAGGTGGAAAATAGTCGAAAGGGGGGTATAAATAGACTGGAGGAAGAGCTGAAGCTTGTGTTAGTTTTTGCTGTTGTTGTTGTTGTTGTAACAAATTACTACAAACTTACAGATTTAAAACAACATAAATTTCTTCTATGACAGTTCTGAAGTTCAAAATATAAAATGGGTTATCAGGGCTGCATCCCTTCTGGAGGCTCCTGAGGAGAATCCATTTCTTTGCCTTTTACAGCTTCTAGAAGCCACTCACATCCTGTGGTTCATGACCACAAATCACTCTTGCCTCTGCTTCTGTCATCATATCTCCTCTCTCTCTCTCTCTTTCTCTCTCTCTCTGGCCCTCCTGCCCCCCTCTTATAAAGATGTGGGATTAAATTGGCCCTTTACGGATAATCCAGGACAATCTCTGTATTTCAGAATCCTTAATTAATCATATTTACAAAGTGCGTTTTGCCACATAAGCTAACATGTCCCTAGGTACTGGGGACTAGGACATCAGCATCTTTGTGGGTGGGTATTTTTCAGCCTACCACAAGGTCTTTAAAATATCCAACTATTGTAATAAATCTACTTGATGGAATTAAAATTTTTAAAAAATGTCCAACCCAAAATGACGTGGAAGAAGAAATAGGCAGATTTGAGAGCTGGTCAAGGAATGGGATTATTATTTGGTGATTGGCTGCTTGTGTCTATGGGGTAATAGAAAGTGAAGTCCAACACAACCTCATGATTTTTATCCTGATCAGTTGGAAGGAGTGGTGCCATTTTCCGAGACAGAATATGCAGAGAGACAGGATTGGAGGAAAAGGAGAGAAGAATGAAGTAAAACTTTGACATACTAATTTTGAGATGCCTATGAGAAATCCAGGTGCGGCTGTCAGTTGTCAGGTGAACACACAGGTCTGCAGCTCAGGAAAAGAATTGTAAATTAAAAGATTATATATATATATGGAAATCATGAGGGAGAAAACAAGACAATTGAAACAATGAGAGTAGATGAAATCTGTCAGAAAGGGTATGTAACATAAGAAGACAAAAGGCCTAGGGACAGAGGAATGCCAATATTTTATGGTCTAACAAACCTTTGGAGATTCTGAAGAGACATAGAAAATTGTGGCAAACCTATTTTTTTTACTATCCCCCATTCTTACTCTTCCATTTCCTTCTCTTGTCTCTGCCATATGTTCTGAATTTATTTCATGACTCGGTCTTTTTCTGATCTTTAAGGAAGCATTGACTCTATATGACCCTTAATAAATGCTACTACCAATACTCTTGTGGAGAGAGTTACTGACATCACCAGGGAGATATAAAGAAAAAAAGGAGATAGAAAAGGCAAAAAAATGTCCAGAAGAACAGTGGAGGACAGTTGGCAGGGTGGGTGGTTGAGAAGCCTTTCATTGTCCTGGCTTTTCCTCTCACCTCAATACTCTCCTCCCTGTAGCAACCATCAAAAACTTAAAAGGAGAGGAGAAGGGTGAACTAAAAGTTCTTGGTAGTCCTCATCAGCAGGGAGGTGAGCCCCTCAGGAGCAGTGCTGGGCCTTCCTCTTCATCACATGGGACTGTCACAGATCAGGTGAGACAAGACTTCCTTGTGCAGCAGGGCACTCAGTTTATAGAGGTGACTTCTACAGGTTTGGAATATCAGCTCATCATCCTCTATATTTAGTTACTGAGAGTTTAGCAATGTCAGCTGGAGTATCTTGGGGCCCAGGAGGCATAACAAATGGGGGGCACTGCCATTCCAATGTCTCTGAGGCAGTACGTGAGAAGACATCGTAGCACCCGGCGTTTCAGCAGTCTCTGGAAAATACGAGACCAGATTCAGTTTGTGGCTTAGACTTACATCTCATGTGTTGCTCTGCAGACTTTATTATATTCCCAGCTACACATCGCGTTCCCATCAACAGCAGACCCCGAAGGCATCACAGTTGACAGGGGAAAACAAACTTCTAGGCTCTAACTCCATAGATGTACTCTCTCTAGACCAGGATAACATGACTTCTGGGTGGAGTGGGAAAGTGACCGCTCAGTGTAAGAAAAGTCAGTGGCTGTTCAGGGGTTTCTTTAATCAGCGCTAAATTCACCCTCCAGCTCTCTTAATTCACCTACCAGGTCTCCAGCATGACCTCAGAGCAACTAATGAGCTAAAAATAAAATGGTGATGCTGCATCGCACTGCAGACCAGTTGAATCAGGATCCCTAGGACTCAGGTCCAGTGAGTCTGTTTTTCTAAAACGCCTTCAAGGTGATTTTAACTCGCAGCCAGGGTTGAGAACCACTAACAAAGAACACATCCTGTTTGGTACAATTGCTAATGAGTGAGATTCAGCACAGGGGCAGACTGATTTCTGTTTTGACAGCAACTAGAATGACTGGCTGCCACATCCCTCATCTGATAGCAAATTCCAAACTACCGCAGCCGAGACTCCTATCAGAACATGTGTGACAGTGACCCATGCCATCCCCCCCCCTGGAGAAAGCAAAGACAGGGCTTCTGGGGAGCAGGGTGGTTCAAGGACTCCTCTCACTCTGAAACAAAAGAACAAACGCACTCAGGAGATTCTTTCTGATTCTTTTCATAGTTAAATCAGAAATAAATTACGCAGTTCCCATCTGCCATGTTATCATTTAAGGAAGGGCTTTGTCATCAGTCAGGATTCAAATCTTAGCTCTACCACTCACCCTGTATGGCCTGGACAGGAGACAGCATCTCAGAGGCAATTTTATGGTCTCTGAAGAAGACACAGAGTCACCTACCTCAGGGGAGTCGGTAAGTGCTTGGCAAGAAGTTGGTATTTTGTCTCTCCTTCGACAACAAAATAAAAAATGAGGCCAAGCTCTTTCCTCAAGAAACCTTCAAGTTGAATAGAAAATTAAGGCAAAAACTTACGAAATGTTGAAGCTCACTAAAACAATTACTGACTTTCCGTTTAAGACAACACCAGATGATGGTTAATTGCCAAAATGTTTGCAGAGACAGAACTTGGAGAGTGAGTTCAGAGGAGGAAGAGCGCTCAGTTGGAGATCCTGACAAGGTAGGAACATTTGTAAGGAAGGATGGATTTGCTCTGAGTATTAATGCACTGAATCGGAGCATTCCGATGAACTGAGAGAGGGGGACAGTTTTACTGATAAAGGAATCCTAAGAATCAATGCAAAGGACTATTATTGAGTAAAATGCCTGCTTTTCTTTGTTCTTCTTTATTTTCTGGTATTTTATGTTTTATTAGCCATTTGTTTTCTTCCTTCAACAAAATCAGATGCATTTTGTTGTATTTTTCTTTCACATCTGTGTTTTATTTTTGCGTGGCCTACCAGGGTCACCCCTGAAGAAAGCCAGGCAAGCGTCAGTGGGTGGCAAGGGTTAGTGTGAGGAGCATTCAGATCATGTTTGTCCTTGACCCTGAATTGCTGTTTAGGGCTCTTCTTTTGGAAGAGGGTACGATGCCAGTCAATGCCTTTGATACTCCAGACTCATGCCAGCCCTTTGCAATTCCCATGTAGTCTCAGTGGTGGCCTTGTGCTGCTTTAAGAAGTAGTGATGATAGCGACCCGGTTCTTAAATTTGTAATCCCTCTGTATTTTGTCACTGATCATGAAGAGCTTTGTGATGCAAAAATACACAACATAAAATGATTTGGAGATAACTACAGCTTTTGCACTCACCTGAGGCTTTCTTTTCTTCTAGCCTTTTCTCCTTTCTTATTTGATACAGATGAGAGATGGAAAACATGAGAAGACCTTCACTTCTTTGTACTCTATTGGGTGAAACTTAGGCAAACAAACAAACACTACCTCTTAGGCCAAAGTTAGACACCCCCTGCCCAAGCTTGGGAGCAATGGAACCCAAAGTGTGCTTTGCAAAGCCAAGCATTATTTTCTCCTGGAGCTGTCCACCCCTGTGCATAGCAAGGGGATTTTAGCCCATTGTGTTTCTGATTCATTTGCACTTAACTCATCAAGATATTGTTTTGTATGAGCTGTTTAATGTCTGAAGCACCTTATGAGCCTTTTTATGACCCTTTTATCTGAGAAGCTGGGAATTACGCCTAGCCAAGAATAAACAGAACTCAAAGGTTTGAGCTCAGTTCAAAACACGGAACCCCTGTTTAGGCAAAGGCTGAATTCTCTGTCCTTTTTGAGTCTTGCTGTGTTTAATTGGAAAGAGACTCAGAGGGAGTAGAAAACAGGGAAAAACAGACCCTGATTCAAAAATGCTTTACTTCAATCCTGGGGATGTTGGGGATTAATTAGTATGGAAAATAAATTATCTTTGATATCCGGCCTATTTTTTGAAGGAATAGTGATAAGCAGATTTCATTTTGTTGTTGTTTTCTGAGCAGCCGTTTCTCGGCAGATGAATGAACTTGTTTGTACTAGTTAACTTTGCTGGAGTTTAGGAGTTGTATTTAAAACAGATTTTATCCTACAGTGATATTAATTTGATAGGATCCCTGATCTGTAAACCATTGGTTATCTTGGTCTCTCCTGATAAGGGAAAGAAGTGCCGCGGATTTCCAGTTGGTGAGCACATTTGGGCAGAATCTTTCACACGTCACAAATTGCAGATGGGAGGCAGTGATCTCGAACATGCAGTCACATTGCGTGACCATCTGACACCTTCCATTTAGAAAAATAATACTTTCCTCCCAGCATACGCTCCCTGCTGCAACCAGCACCAAAAATTATGCCTGGGAGAGCCGTTCCTCCTAGACTAGGGTCTTAAATATTTCTTAGGCATCTTTTAAAAGATTCATACTGCAGCAGCACCTAGCTCACACGCTAGTCACCCTTAGAAAAATCCCAAAAAGGCGACTTCTCGAAGATGCAGCTGATAACAAAAACATCCACAAAGAACAAAAGGGGTGGGCGTGAAGGAACTGGAAGGAGACGAGAAAATTACACCAGACACATTTGTAAGGTGATTTATTCTTGTCTTCTGTGTGATTCAAGCATATTCACGTTAAAGTCAATGGACTTCTTTGTCGGCTCATTTCTAAGCAGCTTCACAGTGGCATAGAATTTCGCAGTCCCCAGGAGGGGGACTGGAGTGGCTGGGATTGTATATAACTTACTCATCCTCCAGTGTTCTGCACTAACCCTTGCTCATTTAAGACAAGGAACAGCATCTCTGCCTGGCCTCCTTCCCTGTACATTTAATGACCCCTGGCAACAGCCAGGCAGTGCTTCCCGACAAGACATGTTCAAGCAGAGAAATTTTTAACCAGAAATTCAGAATTCTGATTAAATGTCCAAATGAGCACAGCTTATTTGCTTATCAACAAAGACCATGGCAAATTCCATATTCATTCTCTCTCCACACACACACACACACACACATGCATGTGCACACAGAGGTTGCATGACTTTATGCACATGTACATACACATATACAGAGCCTGCGTAACTGGCCCCTTTTTTACCCTAGAATGAAAGCAAACCTGCTTTCCAACATGCTGTGTTGCTAATATCCATCCTCTAAGAATGAAGAGGGCCTGAGTAGATGCCGTCTCATGAGAAATGACCGATAACTGTTTTCTTCGACTCCTTTGGAGAGAAGAGGTTGGGGGGAAGGGGTACTATGTACATCACCACAGAACAAAGATGGCCAAAACAATCCACCACCTGCTTTTAAAAAGTACTGCCTTCTTCCCATTTTCACACCCCTCTAGGTTTCGGGGGATTCCCAGCTGCAGCAAGTGAATGGTTTTAAGGTTGTATACATCAGAATCGAACTAAAAGGTTTAAAAAGAAGGTAAAGTTGCTTTTCATTAAAGCCAAAGTGGTACTTCTAAGATGAATAACCTGCTCTTTCTTTTCTTATAGAAAAGGGGAACAGATAGCCTGATAATCACGTGTAATAATCACACCATCTTTCAGTTTTATAATGAAGGGAAATTGCTTGAAAAGTTGCTCCCAGAGAGGTAGACAGGTGGGTTTTTTCTTCAGAACACTCTAGTGTCAACTGCGGGGGATTTGACTTGTTTTGCTGAGGCTTTTAAAAAACAAAGGAACAATACTTATTTGTAAAATCAGCTGACTTCTGTATCCAAGGAACAAGAACAGCAAATGGAGTACTTTAAAAAGAAAAGAGCCTGACCAGGCAGTGGCGCAGTGGATAGAGCGTCGGACTCAGATGCGGAAGACCCGGGTTCGAGACCCCGAGGCCGCCAGCTTGAGCGAGGGCTCATCTGGTTTGAGCAGAAGCTCACCAGCTTGAGCCCAAGGTTGCTGGCTCGAGCAAGGGATTACTTGGTCTGCTGAAGGCCCGCAGTCAAGGCACAGATGAGAAAGCAATCCATGAACAATTAAGGTGTTGCAATGTACAACGAAAAACTAATTATTGATGCTTCTCATCTCTCTCCATTTCTGTCTGTCTGTCCCTGTCTATCCCTCTCTCTGACTCTCTCTCTGTCTCTGTAAAATAAAGAAAGAAAGAAAGAAAGAAAGAAAGAAAGAAAGAAAGAAAGAAAGAAAGAAAGAAAGAAAGAAAAGAAAAAAGTAAACAGGAAAAACTGCTGCTTTGGTCAGAATTGCCTCTGAAAAAATCCACCACTTCATAGGTTTTGTACAAATATTTTAACCTGTTGTAACTCTCTATAGATCTTTAACTGATAAAATCTATGAAAACAATATTCTTTGTCATACAGTCTAGCTCTCATTTTCTCTCTGTTTCTACTTGTACGTGAATATTCAAACATATGTATACTTATTTGTGTACATGTAAGAAATTTAAGCAAGTATTATGTGAAATACCAAATAATATAAAACTTCTTCCTAAAATAATCTGTCTGAGGGTCTACACACCATAGCTTGGTACTAGGGTTGAACAGTGTTTGACCACCTGATGGTTTCATTAGATATCATTTATAGGTATAACCGGTAAGCATTTGTCTACTAGATACCTATTAATACTTATACAGTAACATCAACTCATCACTAACTCAGTGACAAAGTACATTGTATGACCCAGATAAATTAAACAAATGGAGCGCCTAATTCCTAAAACCAGCAGATAATTGAAGAAGTTTGATTTTAGCCTGAGCTCGTATTATCTATAATGCCCAAATAACAGCCTACTCTTGATTTGATGTTGAACTTGGGAGATCTAGCATAACTGAGAAATAAGGAGAGCTCCCAATTATTGAGCACGTAGCATATGACAGGCATAGTTTTAAACACTTCAAATGAATTTGAGCAAGGTACCTGAGACCCGGAGAAGTTAATCATTCAGGATAACATGGTTAATGAGTAGTAGTAGGTCCAGCGTTTGAACACTGGCAGACTCCATTCCCCACGCGTGCTCTCCACCTCTAGGTTAAGCCACCTCCTTGGGAATTCTGCTTAGGGATGCTTACCATAAACCCCTGGACGGGCTGCCTCTCCAGGAAGAACTCTAATTGGAAGTAAACTACATGGGGTAGAAGATATTCCTTACACTGGTTGAAGGGAGGTGGTAATTATTATACTTGTGCTAGGTTTGAACCTATGATTTTAATAAGAAAATTATTTCATTTATAATATTTGTAACAATATTTGTAATATTTTATGCTGAGAATGGTAGAGCAGCAAGATGGAAAGAATTTTTGTTCTAATGACATCACTGACCCTACCCAGAGGGCTCACCCCAACCTCTGGACTTCCAGGAACAGGTACGGGGCATAAGTGTTGCTGTCACCTCTAAGACTTTTTCGTTATGCTGTGTTGTTGAACTCTTAAATTTGGAGTTGTATGCCCACTGAAAACTAGAAAAACCCTATTAACATCATCAATTTAATATTTGTTAATTTTCCATAAAGAAGTATCACAATTCTTGTGTAATATTTACTAAGCCATCATGTTAAATGGTAGAAGAAGTTATACATCAGAGATTGTGATCATAACAAGAAAAAAAATCAAATAGTAAATGAATGGAAATGAAGATATTTTTAATTAGGAAGCTTGGTGCTTTAGTTATTGTACAGTATTTCATGTGTATATTTTTCTTTTTTTTAGCAAGAGAGAGAAAGAGAAGGAGAGAGAGAGACAGGTACAGACAGACAGGAAGGGAGAGAGATGAGAAGCATCAGTTTATAGTTGAAGCATCTTACTTGCTCATTGGTTGCTTTCTCATATGTTCCTTGATTAAGGGTGTTAGGGGGGCCTCCAGCCAAGCCAGTGACCTCTTGCTAAGCCAGCGACCTTGAACTTGGACTAGTGACCTTGCACTTCAAAGTAAGGACCATGGGGTCATGTCTATGATCCCACATTCAAACTAGTGACCCCAAACTCAAGCCAGATGAGCCCATACTTAAGCTGGTGGGCCTCGGGGTCTGGAACCAGGTCGTCAACATCCCAAGCCGACGCTCTATCCACTGCACCACCGCCTGGTGAGGCTCATGTGTGTCTTAAACTACAAAAACTAGTTTTAGTGAATCAGAATGCATTAAAAATTGCAAACAATATATTTCAAGAGGAGGGGCAAAAAAGAGGAATATTTGTACCATGATTACTGTTAGATGCATTTGCCAAATCTGAACTAAAGGGCCTTAACGAGTGTTTAATGTCTTTCTCAAAGTTGAAAAAAATTGATGTAAACTAAAACAGGACATTATGGAAACTAATCACTTGTCAATTTTATTTTTAACTGAACCATTTTGTGGTAGCTTTTATAAGGACAGACTCAGGCGACACTCCATACCTCTCCCTTCCATTTCTTCAGAGTATCAATTACAAATCTCCTAACATTAAATTAATTAAGATGCCAAACAGATACTTTGGGTGGATGTTGGCTGCCTTCTCTTTGATAAGAAAAGGAGAAATTTAGGATCATTTATCCAACAAGCCTGTAAGGAGTGCCTATATGACAGGCACTGTTTTAGAGACATAATACTAAATGAAACAGAAAAAAAAACCCTATTCACATGGAGCAGACATTCTAGTTGAAGGAGACAGACAAGTAACACACACACACACACACAAAAATAGTAAAATAAGTGATAATAATAAATGATACAAAGAAAATAAGGAAGAGAGGGTGGGGATGCCTCTGAGGAGAGTTGGGATTATAAATAAAATGGTCTTAAAAATGGCACTTTGGACAATGATGGAAAGAAGGTGAGGTGGCAGCCATGTGGATATCCAAGGAAAGAATGTTGCAGGCAGAAGGAAACTGCCAATGCAAAGGCCCTGAGGCCATATGATTGGCACAAGAGAGGAATTGTAGCCAAATAGCTGAATATGAGTCTGTGAGATAAAGGGGAGAGCTTGTGGAGGGAAGCTTTTGAAAGCTTTTGACATGACCTTGGCTTAATATACCCTCATAGAGGTAGGTCTGGAAAAAAAAAAAACCATTTCCTCATGGCTATCTTTTGGTTACTATCCTTTTTTCTCTGTCTCTTATGTGGCCTGAGTCTTTTAAGTGCAGCCAGAAAATAAGGCTATTCATCATGTATCAGATTAAAAGGACATGATTGGTTGAAGCAAGCTAAATCTAAGGTCTGATTTTCTCTTTATCATAATTCTATATAGCTTTGCAAATTAAATTTCTCTTCCTGACCTTTTTTAGATTTTTCTAAGATTTTATTTTTGCATTGTCCAAAAATGTGTTGATATTGTTATAAATTTAAATCTAATAATAAGAAGAAATGAGCTTTATGAGCCTTAATTTTTAAAAAAAGCAGCAGAAAAAAATAATAATCGCTACCCTCCTTCCCAGCTCTCCTGAAAAACAGCCTCCCTTTAACCTGCTTCCCTTGGAATTTACCTTTACATCCATAATCTGCTTTGTTACTATGTCTTTGTCCATCACTTCTGACTTTCTGAGGCCTAACACTTCTCCTCAATTCAATACATTTAAAACAAAAAAATAGTTTAATCTAAAATTAGTGTTTATATTGCAATGTGATGCATTTTGTGATTATTACTGTGATTACGATTCCTTTCTTATACAATCTCCCTTTTCTGAAATTTATTTTTGCCTTTGCCTTTTATTTGACTGAAATTTTAGAAGCAAATTGGTAACTCTTTCCAACTACTCCTTCAGAGCCACCATACATATATGACTGGTTAGAATTTTTTTCCAAATGTGCAAACATAGCTGATACTTTAACAATCCATCATTCACCCTGCTCCACTTTTTTTTTTCTGGAATTTTCTTTCTAAAGCTTTCAGTTTTTATTCATTCTAAGACTGGATGCTCTTTAGGCATATGATATAGACAACATCTGGAATTTCTCTTCCTGGTCCTCATTAAATATACATTTTTAAAAAATGTACATTTTTTTCCCTGAGCCCTTTGTCTTCCTTTTCTTCATCTACTTCTTGGTTCCGCCAAAGCACACCTTCTAGTAGTTTGCTTAAAACTAGTAATAAATTGGCCTGACCTGTGGTAGCGCAGTGGATAAAGTGTCGACCTGGAAATGCTGAGGTCACCGGTTCGAAACCCTGGGCTTGCCTGGTCAAGGCACATATGGGAGTTGATGCTTCCAGCTCCTCTCCCCTTCTCTCTCTCTGTTTCTGTCTCTCCCTCTCTCTCTCTCCTCTCTAAAAATGAATAAATAAAATTTAAAAAAAAATTAAATAAATAAAAAATTAAAAAAAAACTAGTAATAAATTAATATTTTAGTAAGAGACACAGGAGATACACTAGCAATGGCTTTATTCCACGCTCAAACTCTTGATTGGTGATTTGATTAAGTAGAGAATTCTGGACTGAAAATTATATTTGTGCAAAGAATTCGAGGTCTTTGTGTTCCTGAGACCCTGCCATTCTCAGTGCTTTCCCAGATACAGTCATTTCATTTCCAGTTGTTGTGCTGTGCTCTTTGACTCTTGAATCTCATGCTCTTTGGAGGGAGAAACTGTCTTTCTATTCATCAATTACTCCACTCTGCTTTATTCTCCCATCTTTTTTCTAAAAGTTCTGTTGATAGGAACCTTTAGGACTGATCCTTCATTTATTTATATATATATTTTTATTTTTCCATATTTTATTATCCCTCTTATTATGTCTGAGGTTATTCATTGCTGAGCTTTGGTTTTTCTGCCTTCCTTCCTTCCTTCCTTCCTCCCACCCTCCCTCCCTTCCTTCCTTTCTTCTTTCCTTCCTCCCTTCCCTCCTTCCTTCCTTCCTTTCTTTCTTTCTTGTATGTGTGGTCATTGTGGTGGTGGTGGTGGTTGGTGGTGATGGTAGTAATTGATTTTTAGTATAAAATATTTTCTTCTGTGCACAGTATTATCTGTATTTTTTTTCTTTTGTTTTATTTTTTAAAGTCTCTCTATCATTTTGACTTTGATAAAAAATGGGGCAACACTTACCTTGGTTTCTATTTAACTTAAGATTTATGTAGCAATATCATTAAACAGGATTGGTTTTTTGTTTTTGTTTTTGTTTTTTTACAGGGACAGAAAGTGAGTCAGAAAGAGGGATAGATAGGGAAAGACAGACAGGAACAAAGAGAGATGAGAAGCATCAATCATCGGTTTTTCGTTGCAACACCTTGGTTGTTCATTGATTGCTTTCTCATATGTGCCTTGACCGTGGGCCTTCAGCAGACCGAGTAACCCCTTGCTTGAGCCAGCGACCTTGGGTCCAAGTTGGTGAGCTTTTTGCTTAAGCCATATAAGCCCGCGCTCAAGCTAGAGACCTCGGGGTCTCGAACCTGGGTCCTCCACATCCCAGTCCGACATTCTACCCACTGAGCCACCACCTGGTCAGGCAAACAGGATTGTTGTTTGACAAGTAACATCCTTGATATCTGAAGTTCTCCCATCCAGTTTATTCAGAGAATTGCTCATAGTCCTCAATCTGGTCAAGGGGAAGGTTAAAGAAACTGGTTCTATTAAGGAAGGGTGTACTTCTGAGATCTGACACCTGACGCTGTTAATATATATTTCTAACCACCCCTTATTTTTAGTATTATCTTCAACCATGCCCTGCACTAGACCAAGAACTCCAAGTACCAACTCCCTTAGAGGTTCTGAGGAACAAATTAATTTGCTTTTTCTTACTATTCACAACTGCAAGACATTTAGATTTTTGCTTCCTCTATGATCATGACGCAATCAAATACTATTTTCCAAAATCATTGCGATATCTCATCTGCTATCTTCTCTCCTTTTATCTTCACTCTTATCAATCAGTATATTTTACCTATTTATTAACTTTTTAGAAGTAACCTAGAAGGAAAGGTAATAATATGATCATGGAACCTTCTTTGACCTATTTCTGTAATTTTTATTTTAAACATTTTATGATTATTTTTAAACTTTCTTACTGACAAATAACACATCTGAGAATGTGTTATTTGAGCTGGTTTCAAATTAAATAATGTCTAACAGAGCAGTTACTCATAAACATTTATTTACAGGTAGTGAATATAATGAAAGTATTCTGCAATTTAATGATTATAGTGTAAGCTATGGATTGGTCAATTGCTGAAGTAGAGCCAATGCATATCAGGGAAATATTTACCTTGTCTGTTTGAAGAAGTCTCCTCTTCATTTCATAAAATAATAGAGACTATTTTCTTACGGGTTAGAGCTTTTTGTTAATTTTTTAGCTTCAGTAGTTCTAAAAAAATCATATTAAAATATTTTAAATAGACATTCTGATAGGGATAGGAAACTGCTTTGAATTACTTTCTTTTTCTTTTTTTTTTCTTTTTTTTTTTCTTTTTTTTTTTTTTTTTTGTATTTTTCCGAAGTTAGAAGCAGGGAGGCAGTCAGACAGACTCCTGAATGCACCCAACCAGGATCCACCCAGCATGCCCACTAGGGGGCGATGCTCTGCCCTGCTGGGGCATTGCTCCATTGTGGCAGGAGCCATTCTAGTGCCTGAGGTAGAGGCCATGGAGCTGTCCTCAGTGCTTGGGCCAATTTTGCTCCAATGGAGCCTTGGCTGAGGGAGGGAAAGAGAGAGATAGAGAGGAAGGAGAGGAGGAAAGGTGGAGAAGCAGATGGGTGCTTCTCCTGTATGCCCTGCCCAGGAATCGAACCTGGGACTCCTGCACACCAGGTGGATGCTCTACCGCTGAACCAATCGGCCAGGGCCTGCTTTGAATTTCTTATATGGACCTAGGACTAGTTACCACCAGATTACATGAGATTGTATAGTATCAGATACTCCATGGTATCTATTTCCTGCTATGGTCAGGCTAGCCTAGGTTTACTGAGGTTCAGGACATAGAAGTGTCCATACTAACATCTTGCCATCAAAAGAAAAATCTCCTCCTGAATTTTTTTCCCTTCTGACCATAGATTGATAAAATAAATAAATAAATAAATCTCAGCATGCCCTTATATCTGTGATTAAGCAGGATAAGCTATAACACTTGACAAATTGCCTTGATAAATTTCAGAAACCAAGTTAAACTGATGGCTCCTGGGAACAAATTCACTGGAGGATGCTACACTACTCTTAAGGAACAGTCACTGGAGATTTCCCCAGGACTCCGCAGACTAAACAAAACTTTTTAAAAAATAAAAGAACAGGGCAAAGGCAAAAAAATAAGAGAAAACAAACCCATTTTTTTTCTCTCTTCCTTTTCTGCACTTTTCTGAAGTTGGAAACGGGGAGGTAGTCAGACTCCCTCATGCGCCCGACAAGGATCCACCCGGCATGCCCACCAGGGGGTGATGCTCTGCCCATCTGGGGCGCTGCTTTGTTGCAACCAGAGCCATTCTAGCACCTGAGGCAGAGGCCACAGAGCCATTCTCAGCACCCGGGCCAACTTTGCTCCAATGGAGTCTTGGCTGCGAGAGGGGAAGAGAGAGATGAGAGACAGAGAGGAAGGAGAGAGGTAACGATGGAGAAGTAGATGGGTGCTTCTCCTGTGTGCCCTGGCGGGAATCAAATCCGGGACTCCCGCACACCAGGCCGATGCTCCACCACTGAGCCAACCGGCCAGGGCCTTAAACCCATTTTTTGTTGTTGTTTTATAAGAGCTTTATTGAGATATAATTCACATGAAATAAAATTCACCCTCTTAAATTGGTAGTACAGGGGTTTTAGTATATTAGAGTGGTATAGACATCACCACCCTCTACTTTTAGGACCTTTCTATCATCTCAAAAAGAAACCTCATACCCCTTAGCATTACACTCCTATCTCCTTTCTCCCAGCCACTGGCAACCCCTAATCCACTTTCTGTCTCTATGGATCTGCCTATTTAGACATTTCATATAAATGAAATCATACAATATTTGGTCTTTGGTGCCTGGCTTTGTTCACTTAGTATAGTGTTTTCAAGTTTCCCCTGTGTTGTAGCATAGATCAATATTGTATTCCTTTTTGTTGCCAATAATATTCTACTAGTTATAGGACATTTTATTTATCTATTCAGCAGTTTGAAAGGACATTTGTATTTTTTCAACTTTTTGGCTATTATCAATAATGCTTTCATGAACATTTATGTACAAACATTTTTGTAGACATAAATTTTATTTCTCAGGTATATTCTGAGGGCTAAAATGGCAATTCATAAGGTAAACTACTGAGAAAATGACAAACTGTTTTTCAAAATGGCTGTACTTCTACAATACCAGCAGTATATGAGGGCTCCAAATTGCTCCACATCCTCACCAATACTTTTTATTGTCTTTATTTAAGCTGTCCTAGTGGATGTGAAATGGCATCTTATCATGGTTTTTGTTTCTACTTCCTTAATGAATAATAATGTTGATCATCTCTCCATGTGCTTGTTGACCATTGGTAGAAATGTCTAAAAGGTTTTTTTTAATAAATTGAATTTCTTTCTGGGCTCTAAGTTCTATTCTATTGATCTATATGTCTAACCTTATGCTATTACAATGCTCTCTTGGCTTCTGTAGCTTTGTAGTTAGAGTTTTAAAATTAGATAGTGTGAGTCCTCTAACTTTGTTCTACATTTTCAAAATTGTTTTGGTTATAGTGGGTCCCTATGTTTGTATATGTATCCTAAGATCCATTTCTCAAATTCTATCAAAAAAGACAGCTGAATTTTGATTAATATTATGTTGAATATAGAGATTAATTTGGGGAGTATTGCCATCTTAATAATATTAAGTTTTTCACTCTACAAATGTGCAATGTCTTTTCATTTATTCAGGCCTGATTTTATTTTACTCAACAATAATATTCAGTTTCAGGGTACAGATCTTGCTCTCCTTTTGTTAAATCTATTTCTAACTATTTTATTATTTATGATAGCATTGTAAGTGGAAATTTTAGTATGAATTTCTCAGAATTTTCTCTATAAACTCATGTCATTTATGAACAAAGATAAGTTTACTTCTTTCTTTAAAATCTGCATGCTTTTTTTTTTACAGAGACAAGGAGAGTGTCAGAGAGAGGAACAGATAGGGACAGACAAACAGTAAAGGAGAGAGATGAGAAGCATCATTTCTTTGTTGTGGTACCTTAGTTGTTCATTGATTGCTTTCTCATATGTACCTTGACCCAGGGGCTGGGCTACAACAGAGCAAATGACCCCTTGCTCAAGCCAGCAACCTTTGGGCTCAAGCCAGCGACCATGGAATCATTATCTCTGATCCCAGGCTCAGGCCAGCAATCCTGCGCTCAAGCGGTCAGCCCATGCTCAAGCTAGCAACCTGGGGGTTTTGGACCTGGGTCCTCTGTATCCCAGTTCAATGCTTTATCCACTGTGCCACTGCCTGGTCAGAAAAAATCTGCATGCCTTTTAATTCTTCTTCTTGCCTCATTGCCCTGACTAGCACCTCTACTACAACTTTGAATTGAAATATTGAAAGTAGGCACTCTTGTCTTATACTTGATTTAGGGGAAAACATACTATAATTCATCAGAACTATAATATTAGCTGTGGGTTTTTCCTAGATGCCTTTAATCAGGTTGCAGAAGTTCCTTTCTATTGCCAGTTGGTTGAGGGTTTTTATCATGAAAAGGAAAGAAACACTCTTCCTGTACTTCTTGAGATAATCATGTAATTTTTGTTCTCTATTCTATTAATATGGTGTGTTACACTGATTGATTTCAGCCAATTTTACATTCCTCGGATAAACCCCATTTGGTCATAGTTATAATCCTTTTTATATGTTGTTGACTACTAGTTTAATTTTAGTGTGATCAAATACTCTGCATATTGGTTGGAATGGGGTGACTTAATGTGAAACACTAAATATAACAACAATAAAAATATGCCTGCTTGACTCTGTGCTGGACATTTTCACATCCATTGGTTCATTTAGTCCTCATTCCAGTCCAATGAATTAGATCATAATATTATCCAATTTTACAGATTAAAAATCTGATTCTCAGAGAAGTTATGTAACTTGCCCAAGTTATAGAACTACTGAGTGGAGATGCTAGTGTTCTGAACCAAGTAGACTGACTCGCTAACTAGACATTTAATCACCATATTCCAGGAATATATATTGTGGTATGGATACTCTTGTTTAGGTAAGAACTGTACCTTCTGCCTGTTGTGTTCAGGGTTGAAGCCCCTAAGATGTATAAGCAGTGCTTATCGAGTTGTTTTTGGATAGCAGTATAGGTTCGTTCAACTAAGATTCAGTCTGGCACTCATGTGCCATAATCTAGAAGGATGAAAATAGCTAAGATGACTGAAAAGAGATCACAAATATATACTAGATTTAACTTGAAAATCAACAATTTCTTTTCACCAAAATTGTGATATCTTATTTACTGTCTTTAATATTTGTATGATTCATTATCTAATGTTTAGAATGAATTCCCTGAGGTTGTCTTACCAGATTTGTATGGGTCTTTGTAGATAATAGCTATAGTAAAGATAAGACATTCACAGAGGAACAAAGTCTTAAGGAGAATATGCAAGAGGTCTACAGTCTTAAAGAGAAATGAAAATAGCATGTTTGATTGGTGGAAGATTGTTTTCTTTTCCCAAAATATTATTTAGTATGATCACATTCTTTACACTTCCAAGAGAGAGAAATAATAAGTGAATAAATATGCCAATTTTAAATGAAAAAGAGACAGATTATAATTTTATATTCTAATAGTATGTTCAATCTTTTTCTCTATGTTTTCATCTAAATTTCTATGGCTTTTAAAAAGTCATGTATTTAATAATCTCCTGGTTTCTTTTCCCAGAAAATATTCAGAAATCTCAGTTGTCAAGATGACAAGAGTTTTGTAAAGATCCACACCAGAATATAAGGTTGTACACAAAATCATCATTCAAATTAAATATGAGCTAAAATGAATTAAAACTTATTTTTTCCTAATGAATGTCTCAATTCTTACCAGTAGCTAATAGATCATATCTCAGAATACTTAAACATGCAGAATTCATAGTCCCCAAAAGTACTTCACTCTAAATCTGAAATCTGGGGACTATAATCTAAGAAACAGTTCATCAATTCTACTTATATGAATCAAATTTCAGAGACCTAATCTTCATCAGTAAGACAAGTTGGAAGAAAGGAGCCCAGCTCTACTATCCCTATCCTAAATTCTGTGATTCTTTGCTCCACTCTTTTTTATCATTATATTTATTAGGGTGACATTGGTTAATAAAATTATATAGTTTTCAAGTACACAATTGTATGATACATCATCCCGGCTTTTTCACAAAGCAGCTCTGTGTGAAGTGTCAGCTCTGTGCTCTCCCCCACTGCCCGTCTGCAGCACTGCATGGCTTTGCATTGCTTAAGGATAAACAGGTTGGAGTTGCATATGGTTAACATTTTTTGTTTGAGCTGGTGCAGGGAGAGATTGTTTAGCATCTGCAGGTCTCACATGGTGTCACGGGCAGTAAAGGAATGACTGAAGTAGTTGCAGACAGCATGGAGTCTACATTCCTCTCTTTGCCTAAGAAATCATGGATAATTCAATTAACATAGATTGACTGCAAAGCATGAGAGCAGAGGCATTAGAAAAGAAACCCCCATCTCAACGTGAGACCGCCATATTTACCTGTATTATATGAGGCAATAAAAACCAGAGGAGAAAAGTAATAAAAACAAAACAGTAAGAAAAACTTGTATTTACATAATTTCTTTCTGCCCCAGGATCCCAAAGCATTTAGTGAAAATTATATAGAAAACCCTGTCTTGGGATCTGTGACTTGTAAGTGGCAGAAGAACTCATTAGCAATTATTAGCAATTATAAGTGGCCAAAGGGACAAGAGTCAAAGTACATTTTAGAAAGAGAGTCCTATTTGCAGTCTTCCAACAGACATATCCTAATTCCTTTGTGACTATAAATCGGAGTGATCCATTTCAAACATACTCCCATGTGGAATTTTAAAATGGTGAGAATCATTAAAAAGCACAGATTTAGCAAATTGCATAAACCTAGCAAGGCTTTCGTGGTATATGCCCAACATTATCAGGTTTCTCAGGCATCTTTTCTATACATACATTGAAATTCATACTGTGTTATGAAATCACGTTGGCTTTGTTATGACTTTGAAAATTTGTAAGTCACAGATGTTAGCTCCAGCTGTTTTTGTCAGTGATCTGCAGGCTAAGGTGGCCTATTGTAGGTTGTGCTCTTACGAATGCCATGAGAGTATGTTCTGCTAGTACTCATCTACTGAGAATCCCCACATGAAAATACATTTGAGAGATCAATCGTGTTTGGACCCAAGAGTGTTTTTTAGAAGATTGGACAGTAATAAAATGGTCACTACTACAGAACATAAAGACTTCTGTGAAAAATCTATGGCCTTTCAACTCAACAAAATCTCTCTGTGTGTCAGGCAGATGCCAGTTATTATACTCATAATACTACTATTTGGAATGCACACTATGTATGTATTTTGTAATGTCTTTAAAAATATTGCCACATTTAAGTCTTAACATGTGATGAGATAGGCACTACTTTTTTTCTCCTAGGAAGATAGCAAAACCAAAGTTAGGAGTGGTTATATCTGCCACGGACACATTAGCTAATTACCATTGAGTAATTAAGTAAGAATGAAATCATTCTTTAGTCTTATCTTTGTCTTGGATTCTTATCTCTAGAAAATAAGTCCAAGAAACAAGAGAAAGTATGGCTTGACCTGTCATGACACAGTGAATAAAGCGTCAACCTGGAATGCTGAGGTCATCAGTTTAAAACCCTGGGCTTGCCTGGTCAAGGCACATATGGGAGTTGATGCTTCCTGCTCTTCCCCCTCTTCTCTCTCTCTCCTCTCTAAAATGAATAAATAAAAAAAGAAACAAGACAATGTAAACACCCTACTATCAGTTTCACTGAAAGGTAAGGAGTAGAATCTCATAAAGGCAAGGATGAGACAACAAATACAAAACCATCCCTATATCCTAAATATTGATATAATATCATTACTTTCTATCAGTTCACCTAACAAATACTACGTTTTATTGTTATAGTGAAGTAACAGTAAACTGCCCTAATGACAATTACATTAGAAAAATAAAGCATAGCACTATCTCTTGCCAAGGGATTTTATGTTCTACTTGATATAACTTCATGAGACAAGATAATATAAATGCTATTATCTATTTGTGAGCTTCTGCACTCTGTTTATTCACTCTATACACTCTGAGCCTCAGTTTCCCCTCTAAATTCCTTCCATCTCTAAAATTCAATGATTCTGTAATTCTAAATCACAGCAGTTATTGTTAAAGTATCCTTCTTCGATATGCATTATTCTTTTATGCCTTTCAGAATATAAGAGCGTTACTATTGACCAAATATTCTAAAATAGTCTGATATACACTGCATGTTCATTACAGCAATCTCAACAAACCTGCATAAATCAACCTGTTATAAAATGGAGCATTCTGGTAAGGTAGATGAATGCTATCCTCTGCTGCAGCTTCCTGAAACATTCTTCATAAGTGATGTTTTATGCTATGTGATTAGAAAGCACTGCCATCTACCTTAAGGTTAAACCTGTGATAATTATATACATAGGAAATAAAAACCTCTGCAAAAAATTGTATTTATATTGTTTATGAAGCAGAAGAATCACAGAGAATGAAACATTTTCATAACAGCAAAAAATCATGGATAATATTTCTTGAGTATTTGCTCTGTCCAGCACATTATAGATATTACTTCCTTTAAATTAAATGTATTCATGATTGCTGACAATCATGGCTAAGAGTTTTTGGGTATTCCCTCATTTAATACTCACAATAACCCTATAAAGTAAGCAAGTAGATAATTAATATTCTATGAAACATATTACTTAGAATCTTCATATATTATTTGAATTGTGATTCTCAAATTTTCTCCCATTAATAGCAGAGACTATTATTGCCAATCCAACATCTAGTCTCCTTTCCTTCCTTTACTAAGAGAACCTTAATTGTGTGGAGAGTGCCAAGTCAATCTAAAAGCCTGAATCCCCAGCCCCTCTGTACTGAGAGGTATTTCTGTTACACTCTCCTGGCCAATACTACATAAACAGAAATTTCTGGTTAAAGGATTCTTTATAAGCCTTTTCAAATAGGACAGTCATAGCTAATGTGTTTCCTTTGTTGTTTTGCCCTTTAGTCAACTCCTTCTAAAGGATTGGAGTGCCACCTGCCATTTTTCAAGTATTTAAAATGAGGCCACTCCATTTGGATAGCAGAGCAGTAATTTAGAAGTCTTGGTCCCTAATTATATGTGGAGACCCCCTCACCAACACTGAACTTCTCATTATATGGGGGAAAATAAACTGTGTAACTGATTTAACTCATTTTTATTGTTTTCTTCCCTCCCATTACATGCAGCAAAAATTCAATCTCTAACTAAAGAGTAACATCAAATACTAGATGTCCTTGCAGAAATGAAGAGAGTGGATATTTGTACACATAAAAATTAGTCATGACCAATTAGAACATAATCTTTCTCCAGCTTCCTAAGAATAAACATGATGAGGGCTTCATTCAACTGCTACCTGCCACTCAAATGTCCAAAATCTCGCAAAGGCCCTATAGGCTCAGCCTTCCCTCAAACATTCTCCCAAACCAAAGCCAACATTGACAGCATTCTTACCACATGGCCTAGATATTTAATTTCACTGTAGTACCTACCATTTGATACTTGCTTATATTTTACTTATCACATTACAGTTTTCCTGTATAGTTAGTTCCATTGACTATGTTTGTTATTTTTTTTAACTAAATACCTGAAGTTCTTTGCAAGTAGAAACAAGATGTGTTTGTGTAGGTGTGTATGTGTGTGTATGTGTGTGTATTAAATACTTTCCACAAATAGATTTTAAACTCCTATACACATTAACTTCCTTGTTGATTATTAGAATTAACTTTTGTCCTACTTTAACTTTTGATTATCAAGTGGAGAACAGTGGGTCTCTTTGAATCATGGCATAAATACCTCTGTATAGCAGCCTAAGTGTGGTTCCTGCTCACTACTAAGCACAGTTCTAGCCACACAGCAGATAGTCCATAAGTGCTTGAATGCAAAATGTAATTAAATATAATTATATCACTTCAATTTCTATGCCCAGGTGGTCCTACTACATTTAAAACATAAATTCTGAGTCACTTTTTTATTTTATAATACCTTCGAATCTTCATACCCTAATTTCCACATCTGTAAACAGGTAATTTTAATAGTGAAAAAAATATAGTGGTAAAGAAAATCAAAATATTAATCATAAAACATATAAAATAGTGTTGTGTACATAGTTAATATCCAATAATTATTTGATATTATTCTTATTATTTTCCTCTGGCCGCTTTCCCTCAGTTTAAAGTGATATGCTCATCTTTAGTCATTAAAATTAAAAGTTTGGGATGAGTCACTGAAATTCTATCATAATCCCAATTATAATGTTATACTTGTCTTTAAAATATATTAATTAAATACTATTTTAATAACTAATTATTTTCATTTTTATGATCTAGCAGACATCAGAAATTACTTAATAAAACATAGTGACAGGTATAGCGACACAATCCTTTTATACATCATTTTTTTGTATATTGTAATATAAACAGAATACCCACTGAAGATACAATCATGACTAAGATTGGTTCTTGCTCGAGAAAATGTTTAAGGGGAACACACACTGCAAACCAATGGTCCTGGATGGTGTTTACCCTGCAGTCACATTTTGCTTTTCTTTCTATACCATTCTGAACTTCTGGGTGTGTCAGGACCCTTCCATTTTTCCAAAGTCATACCTTTGAAAAGTGTGGTCTTCGTGCTCAGTATAAGTGGAACTTCGTAAATCTGGGGCTTATGAAATGATTCTAAAAAGATTGCTGATAACAGACATCACTTGAGCACTGAACCACAGTCAATGGAACAGGGGAAGCAAGCTGACCAAGCTTACACCTCCTTTCCTTCCCTCCTTGTCACTTCCTCTCCTGATACTAATGGCATCTCTCTCGAAGAGACTCCCAATATCAGTCTCTAACATTGACCTCCTCCAGGGCCATTTCCCACCACCACCAAACGCAATCTATCAACCTCAAAGTCTCTTGTGGAGACAGAAGGTGGTAAAGGGAGTCCTCTGCCTCTTTCTTATCTTTCTAATTAATTGCTAGACCCTGAATATTCTTACATAACAAAAATCTAAATTTTAGAGTAAAGTCCTAAAAACACTAGCAACAGTGCTATAGCTAAAGATGTATATTAGGTTTGAAATGTATTGATAACTATGACATCAAAGTAACAAACATTTTAAAGAAAAAGATTAATTCCCCTCATTTTTTAAACTTTCTGAAACAAAATAATTGCAAGACTTTAAAAACTGGCAAAACTATTTACAGCACATAATATTAAGGGTTTAGTATCTTTAATATATGGAGGCTTTTTAGAAATTATTTCAAAAGGACATATATTCCAATGAACAAATGAGCAAAGAACACAAGCAAGCATAAAACACACACACATACACACACACACTATAGACCAGGAAAAAGTTTCATGTCCAGTTTTTCAGCTAGTCAAATAGATACTGATTGACTCACTGAGATTTTACCTAGCAAACTGACCTTACAATTAATAATATTTGGGGATGATGAAGAAGCAGTAATGCAAGAACCATCAACAATCCCGATAATTATAAAATGGTATACCTATACTGGATGAAACTTTGGAACAATGTATCCATTTCTGAATTCTTAAAATTATGCTAAGTTATAACCCAGTTATCCTTCCTCTAAGAATTCACCCTAAGAAAACGATTGTAGGTGTGCCGAAGGTTTATTTACCAAAGTTGTTTCACATACGCTTATTTAAAATAACCAAACACATAGAAATAACCTGAAGCCTAACAATAAGGAATTGGTAGAACAAATCGTATATCTTCATATAATGGAAGATTATAAAACCATTATAAATGAGATTGAAAAATAATATCAAGAGCAATAGAAATATATTCATGTTATATTGTGGGAAAAGCTTACAAATAGTTCATACAGCATGGTTCATTATTATAATATTTATTAGTAAAAATATCCATGGAAATCAAGAAAAACTATACAACTACAATAGTGATGATTTCTGGTTGATAATACTGCACTGTTTTATATTTTCTCTTTATCTCTTACCTAATCATACAGATCTTCTACAATGAGCATCAGTTATTGTCATAAGAAATTATTATTTTAAAATATTAATGTTAATGGCAAATAATTAGGTAATCAACTAGGCAAGGAATAAATTTTGATGCAGTATGAGAAAGTTGGCTTGGCATATCATATGTAAGAGGGGAGTATGAGAGCATTTAAGTACCTATGTGGGAATGTGGAAAGCCAATTGTGTAATAGACAAAATGAAATCAAATAAAACAAGCGTGCGGAGGAAGACAGCCTGAAATTTGAAACTGATAAGGAGGTGAAAATGCTATCTGACTATTAGATCAAGAAAGAAAGTAAAGGAACAGCTTCTACTAGATTTGAATATTATAAATGAACTTCCTACATCCAAAATAATGTGTTTTTATTTGGTACAAATGTGATAATGACCAAATTACTTACTCTAAAATGCAAACATTTTCCAGAGGAACTAGTAGAGCACTAGAAGCAGTTAATTGATCTCCAGCATGACTGGGATTTTCAGGCTGGTGTTAAATTTAACAATCTCGAAAGGTGTTTTGGAGTTCAAATGCAAAATAAGTTCCTCCCTTGGAGGGAATTCTGTGAATTAGTTGGAGACACAGGCATTTACAGCTCACAGGTTTCCTCATTTGCTGGAGGATATCGTTATCTTTATAGTTCTCTGTATAAAATAGGCAAGTGTCCTAGGTCATGCCTCGTCCCATGAACACTTGATCACATGCTGAGGGGTGAAGAGACGCTCAGGAAAGTCTGCCAATGGACAGGGATATAGAATACATAAACAAACGCAAAAACACATCAGTTTAAAAAACTGATGCCTATCCCCAACCATAAAAGAAATATCCTCTTGGAGGGGGGGGGGGGTTGTTATTTCTGAGGATTACATAGGAATACTTCTTGATTTTCCCATGCTCCAAAAAACCATCACATAAAAATTTCCACCACATAACATATTTCCTATCCCATAGATGTGTAGCATGCTACAGCAGTAGGCTACAACCTGGACTGGAAGTTTTACAGTTAATGAACCCAACTTGTCTTCAGAAGCAGGTATACCTGAATTTATCACTGAGCTCATTTTCTCTGTATGCAAAATTGAGATATTCCTCAGGTGCATGGTTGTTTAGAAAGTAAAAGTAATGATACTACATCGATGCCTGGATCATATAATCAGTAGTTATCAAGACATGGATTTATTTTTTTAAGGCAGAACTGGAGAGGGCTTGTTGTGAATGTATAAGACAAGAAATATGTGTAATTTGAACTGAAATACATCATTAGAATAACAATGTTTTAACTGACAACTTCTTAATCTGAAATCCCTCAGAAATCAAAAGTGAAATTCTAATGCCTATATTTAAAATAAAGTATTTCAAATTTTTATTTTTATCAGATATGGCAGCATTTTAACAATTTTTTTTAAGTTTTTAGCTCCATTCACATTCTCAGCAACAAGTACATTTGTACCATTTTTAGACAAGTCTATAAATTTATCATAGTATATGTGTCAAAAGACTAGTGAGACCATTTTCCTGATCAAAAAAATAAAAATATTTTTGTAGGTTTGGTTTCTAAATCAGTAAAAAAAAAAGAAGAAAATTATTAAGACACTAGAAAGCCCAGCGGTCATACGAAATGACTGCTGTTCTAGATATTATAAATTGTAATTAAAATGATTTGTGCAAAGGTGTCTGCTAATTCAAACTGAACTACCCAGGGCAGGCAGCGAGGACGCCCCTTTGCTTACTACCCCACGAGGTTTCCCCCTTCTACTTGCTTAATTGCTTAAAGTAGAGTGCAATGAAGGAAACCACTGCTGGTACATTTCTTAAGAGCCACTGCTAGCTCAATAAATAAAGGTGATTTAAATAATAAAATGTTAATTCACATGTCAAAGATCTCTTTGTACACAACATTTCTTGTGTAGATCTTTCCATTATTTTTAAGCTCACCTTGCAGAGGACCATCAATTATTTTTAATTTTACGTCCATTCTTTCACGAACTCTTGAACAGGCAACATAAAGTTGACCGTGTCCAAATGCAGGCTCAGGTAAAAAAAAATGCCAATACGCTTAAGCGTTTGACCCTGAGACTTATTGATGGTCATAGCAAAGGCAAGTTTTACAGGAAATTGTCTATGTCTCAATTGAAACAGCAACCCTGTTTGAGATGGAGCCAAATCAATTCTTGGAATGACATGTATTTCACCTTTAGAGGAGCCAGTCAAAGACTTAGCTATTATGACATTATTTTTCAATTGGAGAATCTCTAGTCTTGTACCATTGCAAAGACCCCTTCTGGTGTTAAGATTTCTTAACAGCATAATAATTGCTCCAATCTTTAACCTCAATTTGTGAGGTGGCATGCCAGAAGGCGGGACTATTTGAATGCCATGGTAACTTCACCCCATTGGCTAGTACAGTTACACAAGCAACCAATAAGCTATCGGCGACAAACAGACACTTAAGCCGCATATAATAAAGATTGTTAAGCTAATTTTTAAAATAATTTTTTAAAGATTTTTTTTTATTCATTATAGAGAGAAGAGAGAGAAAGAAATGGGGGAGGAGCAGGAAGCATCAACTCCCATATGTGCCTTGAGCAGACAAGCCCAGGGTTTCGAACTGGCAACCTCAGCATTCCAGGTCGACGCTTTATCTGCTGAGCTACCACAAGTCAGGCCTATTAAACTATTTCAGTTTGAGGCTTTTTCCTCATTTTCTTTTTTCTCATCTCAACAAAGTAGGCTAAGTTTTGCCTTATTCATAAAAGATTTTTTTTTAAATAACCTTTTCGGATATAATAATTTCAAAGCAAATACTTTCTGCAAGCTTATTTTAGCTGTCCTTATAGAAGCAAACTTTCTGAGCCATTGATTACATTCTATAACCATTACAATATGGTGACATAAATGACAATGACATGGTCAATCAATCAGCAATACGTTAATTTCAGTTTAACAAAATTTGAATCAAGTGCTTTAGATCTAGAAAAAGATTTCAGGCCCCTGCTCTCTGGGAGGGCAGGCTGTTAACAAGAAAACCTGATTTACACTCAGACGTCTGGCCTAAGGCAGTAGAAGAAGGACTGGCATTTCTGAGAAAGGGTCGGGAATAGATTTTAGCGATCAGTTTTTAAGCCCAATATTACAAAGCACACCACATATGTAATGCTTCCTAACTAAAAGGTATTTCTTGTTATTTCCAATGTTGTGAGTAAAATGGAGATAGAGAATAGGATGATAAATGTTTGAATCTCTACTCTACCATTTATTATAACCATAATCCCTTCATCCTGAACTTCTCCATCTACAAAGTAGGTATAACAGCGCCTTCCTCATAGGTGTGTTAAGAGAATAAAATAAGAGAGATCATAAAAGTAAAATCAATTTGTAAACTATCACAAAATATAAAAATGGAAGAGGGTGGTATTACCATTATTAATCAGCTTACAAAGATCCTGGCTCCTTTATTGTTAATGAACTTGACTTCAGAGTTCTTATGGCTTATTTCAGCAACATAGCTCTTAAATTTAACATACGGAGGCTTCTTACCAGTGGGATTTTTGCTATGCAATAAGAAAACATAAGTAATTATCTATAATAAGACCATCTAATTATATTATGGGGTTATGATAACAGCATAAACCATGAAACTAGAACCTAAGTGCTTTATTATCAGAATCATAAAACAGAAATATAGTCTGTTATTGCATTATTGCAAGTTCCTTATTTTTATAATACAGATCTAAGAGTGCTTCTCAAATTGTCATTTTTATCCTAAGAATGTTTCTGTTAATTTTTCATATTGATATTAATATTATTTTATAATATCATGCCATTTTACTAATGGATCCTTTTGTAAATACATGGTAGTATATATAAAAAAGCATGATGGATTTGAGGTCTGTGCTATAGTCATTAATTTATCCATGTTACACACCAATTAGGCCTATATCCTATTTATAAAAATATACATAGGGCCATTTGCACATAAATCATACCCATACCTAATGATAACCTCATAAACTATTTTCCCACCATTGAAGCACACATCTGTTTAACTTTGAAAGGCATTGCCAGAAGAATGCCTTTGAAAAAAATCCCACTGCAGATGAAGTCTCATCAATTGCTGCTTTTTTTCCTGCTGTATATTTTATGAATTGCCTCATCATAATTAACTCCAACCACTGGAATTAATTACTCCAGACAATTTGGAAATTGGTCTTCTAGATCCTCTGAAATTTGTTGAGATCGTCCTATAAGAGCAGGGAAAGGGTGTGAATAAAGCAAAAATTGTCTTTGAAAAATCGAACATGCTTTAGTGGTCTGTTTTCAGAGAAGTAGTGCAGGAGGATGACTTCAGGCACATTGTATTCCTTTCTAATTTCATACAATTATAAATATGAAGAGTTGAAAGTGATCAGACTGCTTTAACTGGTTCAACCCCTTCATTCATATATATAGAAGGGGAGAACCTAAAAGCTTGGATGAGTTGGCCAAGGTCACACATGCAGTTACATCTGAACCAGAGGAAGGAACCAGGATCTTTGCCTCCACAGTGTTCTCCATTCTTGGCCTGTCTATGTTGATGTCGTAGGCTGATGATCCAAAATCCAGGATTCTGTTCAGAAAGAAGTAAAATAAAAAAAAGAGAGAATTGATCTCACAGGCTTTCCCAAACGGAGATTACACATGGCACTAAGGGATCAGGAATGGTGCAGATACATTGAAAACACTTGAAAGCCCTGGCATCCTCATATAAGGTGGCTTTCATCCAGCTCAATTTCATTCCCATCATTTTCGGCTTTGACATCCTCTCCTTTCCTCCCTAAATCGGTTATAGTTAGAGAATAAGCATTGATAATTGATAGAAACCACGTTCTTGTAGGAGAACTTTAAGGAAGATTGGCAAATAGTTGATAACGCTTTATGATTGTTTTAGTTGTTAGGGAAAAATTAAGCTTTTTATTATGTACGTATTTTTTAACGTCAGTTTTTCCAAAATGTTAGTATTATAATTGAAAATCTTAAATTCTCTGTCAGAAAGAATCTATGTGACCTGACTGGAATGAAAACTAAAAATCAGGGATTAGAGGCATGGAATTTCCCAGAGCATCTTATTATAAAGCCAATATTGGTCTAAATGAAATAAATATAAATACATAAAAAAATAGTAACAACAGGCTTCATTATTGTTTTCCCATACTTCTCTGTGAGTTTCCCAATATAACAAAGTGAAACAGTGTATCTGTTGAGTCTTCCCAGAACCAGACACCCAGCAGAGCAAGAAGTGTGAGATACTAATTGGGGTAAAGCTTGTGAAAGATAAAAGGGAAAAGGAACGAGAGCAGTTAGGGAAAGCTTTCAGACCAAGCGTAGGTCTGCCACCTGTGAAAGTACCAGGGAAGGAAGGAAAGTTGGGTAGAAAAAGCCTCAGCTTGTGTGCAGTTCGTAGAAAGCTTCAGCCGATCTAGCCAGGAGCACCCACCATAACACGCTCCCAGAGAGCAGTCCCGACACGGCGAGCCCTTGTATTTCTGCTCTGGTCCATTGTTGTCTGGGGCTGCCTTGCATGTGCTTGGCATCTGCTCTGCAGCTGAGGCAGGTCCCAAAGCCACCCTACAGCCAGAGGGCGTTGGCTCTGTGCATTCCCTGGAGCAGGCTTTTCTTGAAGGGAGTGCCTAGTAATTAACCACCATGGCTGCCACTTGTAGGCACTGAGACTCTTCCAGTGTGGTTGCAGTGCTGAAATTCCTAACAGCCAATCAGCTCATCATGTCTGTATTAGCAAACCCAGTTTGGACGCATACTTTTCCTGAAGGACTTACCCAATTACTTTTATAAGGAAATTCCTTTGTAAAGAATGTCCATAATTATCAAATAAAAAAAATTGTATCATAAATACTTCTGAAATCCTCTTGGGTCATTTATCTTTACATGGTCTCACACCCCTAGCCTCATTTAAAGCAGTAAATGAAAGTATGTTTTGTTTTGACCCTGGCCAGTTGGTTCAGCGGTAGAGCATCAGCCCGGCATGTGGAAGTCCTGGGTTCGATTCCCAGCCAGGGCACACAGGAGAAGTGCCCATCTGCTTCTCCACCCCTCCCCCTCTCCTTCCTCTCTGTCTCTCTCTTCCCCTTCTGCAACCAAGGTTCCATTGAAGCAAAGTTGGCCTGGGTGCTGAGGATGGCTCCATGGCTTCTGCCTCAGGAGCTAGAATGGCTCCAATTGCAATGGAGCAATGCACCAGAGGGGCAGAGCATTGCCCTTTGGTGGGCATGCCAGGTGGATCCAATCAGGCGCATGCAGGAGTCTGTCTATCTCTCCTCTCCCCAACGCCCCCCCCCCCACTTCTCACTTCGGAAAAACAAAACAAAAAAAGAAAGAAAGTTGTGTTTTAGAAAACAACTAATTCTGAAGAATTCCCTGCTCATTCTAGAAAACGTATTCTTTCCCCTGAGTATCCGTAGGACATCTACTCAACCTTGATTCTTCTCATTGATTTTGTCTCCCCACAGAAAAGCAACTTCATTTTTTGTCCTGCTGATTTGTTTTAATCAAGTTGCTCAGTGATATAAAACACAAAATAAGGGAAGATGAGTTTGGCTTGTTTACTCCGGATGTGTTCTGGAGTTTTGATTTCTGCTTTCTTCTTCCCAGGCTGGGTCTCTGTGTGTGGCATCCCTTGTTACTGGCGTGGCTGCACACTCCCACACAGGGCAAAGAGCTGGCCTTGTTCTGGGCCTTTCACCCTCGGGCACTTCATGGTGTTTAAGGCAAACTGATGCAGAACAAAACTTTTTCCTCTTGGTCGAAATTAAAATCCATGTTCTTTTCTTGTTTTTGAGCTATATATATTCAGTGATGGGATTCAACTGGTTCTCACCAGTTTGGAGAACCAATACCTAATTTTTTGTTGAATTCAGGGAACCAGTTGTTAAAATGGCACTTGTAATCAGGGTTCTCTCTACGGTGGGCGCCTGGGCAGCTGCCCAATGTGGAAATCACAGATTTATATTCCTTACTCTTTTTTTTATCATTCATCTACACAAGAGCATATTCTAAGCCCTGTAGTAATGTTCATTCTGTCCATAGGTGAAAACACGAGGATGCCAATCAAGGAGCAATATGGAACTATCTTAATAACAGTTTTTTGTCAGGCATTATTTAATATTTTTTCATTAATATTTTAAAACTCTTTTTTATAACATAATCTAGTTCTGTGTACCTCTTTTATTGTTCTTATTTAAGTATTAAATGCATGAAATAATAAACTACCTTTTGGTATATCATTTTTTTATACTTAAAACAGTCATTAAGGTAGAGAACCAGTTGGTAAATTATTTGAATCCCACCATTGTCTATAGTCAATGTTTTCATTTAACATTTCCAAATTTCCAAAAGGGCCTTAAGCTCTCCCCTGAATTCCAAACCATGTATTCAACTCTCCACTTCATATTTCCATCTGGTGGGTGATTAACAGGAAAAGACATCTCAGGTTTAAAATGTCCAAAACAGAACTCTCCATTTTCCCTCCCCAAACATGGTGGTTGTTTTTTGGGTTTTTTTTTTTTTCAGTTTTGGTAAATAATACTCTATCCTCTGGTTACTTTGGCCAAAAATTTTGAATTTGCCCTTGATCCCTTTTTTCTCACCTTTGTATGCAATTGGTGAATGAATCATTGCACTTCTCCATAGAGCATGTCCAACCACTTCCACTGTTTTGACCCTCGTGCAGACCACCACCAGCTTGCACCTGGATTATCTCAGTGAATCCAAAGTGGTCTCCCTGCTTCTTCTGCTTCCTCAATGTATTTTTCTTTTTGCTTCCAGAGTTGTCCTTTTCAAGCATAAGATGTATCATCTGATGCCCTTTCTCAAAACTCTTCAAAGACTTGTCTTCTCATTCAGGATAAAATCTGAAGTCCTTGTCATGGTCCATGAGGTTTTTTACAGGATTTCTCCCCTGACTACTGCTCTGACCTCATCTTCTGTCACCACGATGTTTTTTCCCTCACTGTCCAGGCCTCAGGATCTCCTTGCTCTTCATTGATTAAGTCAAGCACACTCTTACCTCCAGTTCTTTGCATTTTCTGTGCCTCTGCCTATACCAGTCTTCCCCCAACTGTTCTCGGAAGGGCAAAGGTAGCCATGGAACAGAAGCAAAAGCGTGTAGGAGGGTTAGAGGAGGCCTGGGGACTCCCTGAGTGACTGAGCAATGCATAGAAAGTGGATTTGGGACTTGAGTCAGTTTTCCCTGAGCTCCAAAGTACAGGGGAGCTCCGGCTGGCCCCTGGGCTATCCTAAGAAGTGGTGAGCAAATGTCCCCCACTGTGCTCCTCACAGGAAATACTGGTGACACTTAAAAACTGATGGTTTATATATTTAATTGTTATAAATCCCCACAATAATATATGTGATTATTATCATCACTGTTGTACATACAAACAACGTTTATATGTCTCACCTATGATGAGGTTCATCACCTAGCCAAGGAAGAGAGGCAAAACCAAGATCCAGTCACAGATCAAGGCACCTCCAAAGCTCATGCTCGTCCCTCTGTCACAAAGGCTCCAGGGAAATAGGTGCGTAACATGCCTCAGACCACTCACCACCATCCCCACGACATTCCACCTCCCTGCTTATGACATTCCATTGGATTATCCTGTCACATTTCAAACCCTTCTTACCTTCTGTCTTGTACTTTTAGGACTAGCTCGGATGACCACCATCCTGGCTTTTCCCTACCATCCTCCTTCCCACTTCAAGGAAGAACCAGAGACTTTCTTTCTCCCACTCATGGTTTGGAGACATAATTTGTGTCTCTGTCCTGCCATTTTTGTACCCTCATTGCTGTTAGCTGTATACATTCGAACTCTACCCTATCGATTCGAAGTAACTGGAGAGCAGAGCCGGATTTTCACCATATTTTTACCCCTCAACTCATAGGACAGTGCCTTCCACACTTCAGATGCTCACTAATGCTGTTGTAGTTGAAGAGAATTGGCTGGATATAATGCTACGAAGTTTTAGTTTAGTAGTCATTGGTAATAATGGCTTTCATGGATCACTTACTAGGTGCTAGCTAATCCTTTTGATGCCATATATATATGGCATCAAATATATATATATATATATATATATCAGTTTATTCTTCACAATAACTCTTTCACCTGAATAATGTTATTATTCATATTTAACATGAAATAAAACTGAATAACTGAGAGGTGAATTAACTTTACGGGTGGCTCCAGAGCTAGGAAGTGGCAGGGTTTGAACCCAGGCTGTGTAAATTGAGAGGCCCCATGACTGAACCACAATACTACCCACCATTGAGATCTGTGGCTTCAGCAGGAACTCAAGCAATTGCCTCTTCTATTCCACCCTGCCCTCTGCTGCACCACCTCATGCAAGTCTGTGCACTTGCCCATGTTAAGCTATGTTTCAGGGCAGGATCCAGGAGCTGGACAGGTTCACTTTTCGAGAGGTTTTATATTATAACTGTGCAGAGTGACTGGATGTTTTACAGTTAAAACAAGTCCCAGAATTTGGACTTCCCGCCTGAGATTTTCATCGCATCCAAATACTATCGCTGATGATTCAAAATCAGTCTAGCCAGACTTACTCATCCGAAAAATAAAGCAACCTTTTTTTTTTTTTTTTTAATGCTGAAAGCATGTGGAGACCCAGGAGACCTGTGCAATTCTTACAGTGATCACGGTTTGGGCCTGCGGTTATCATCAGGCCTGTCAGAAACGATGCCCACAGCTACTATACTGTGGACATGGGACCAGCACATGGGTGCACGCTGGCCACCGCCACCCAGCCCTCAGTCACCTGCCAGATGGCAGACTTCACTGCTGTCTGAGACAGTGGGGCCTCTGCAGCAGCTCTTACAACCAGCCTGCAGGGAGGATTGGAATCGTAATGATCTTCCAAGGCAATGCCTAAGAAGTTAACCAAAATTTGAAACTGACTTTCATGTTTAAAACTAACTTTTTCTTTTTCCATTTGGATGTCTATTTTTTTCTGTATCTTATAAAAGAAGCATGCCTTTTCTCTTAATAATAATGCATAATTAAATTTTTAAAACTGTACAGGATGGATCACTGCTTAATTTGCAAGTGAAAATTAATTCCTTCATCTCAGATGTAACTGGGTGGATTTCAGTGCTGATTGGAGACATCTTGTGCAATTCCTAATAACATCATCAGTGAGGGAGGGGGTTGGGGTGTTACCTCTCACATTCTTCAATTCGTTGACAATGTTGAATGTTTGTCATTAACAAAAGGAGCTAAGGAAGTTTCCTTCAGCTGGTTACAACAGGGCTTACAAACAGGAGCACACACATACATGCTCTTAAAGGAAATAAACAGGAGAAGCCAGGGATTCACTTGTCATTTGAGATGGAGCAAAGGGGAGGACCGGTATTGTTTAATTTGAGTCAAGTAGCAGAAAGTCTGAATGTAAATGAAGCACATTTGATTTTATTACTGAGTACACTCGGAAATTATTAGATCTGTCTTTTTTTGCTTATGTCTACTGCCCTGTTTTTGGTCATTAGATTATTTGATTTGACACACCCACCACACAAAAAGGTTGTTCCTTCTGCTCTGTCTATATGGCTGAGATGAGGAATGGAGGAAAAAGAAAAATTGCACAGCTGGTAGTACAGTGAACCCAAAAATATACAGAAATGTACCAGAGGGAATAGTCATCAACACGAAGTGAACAAGCACCCAGACTATTGATTACATGCTGCTCACAGAACACCAGGCGTTTCTGCCAACTCCTTTCTACTCATACGCTGAGCTGCAGACAGCATGTTGTACCTTGCATCATCAGTTTTGATGAATAATGCCCTGATAAGCACTGCAGCCAGGATTCCGGGGGAGCCGGGAAGCCAGATGTCATCTCGACCGCCAGTAGTTTAAACCCTGGGTCTCTGACAGGCGCCGATAAAAATATGAGGCAAGCACTGCAGAGTGGGCAAGGCCACTGCAAAATCCTGGTGAATATTCTGGTGGTCTGGAAAATGAACAAGAACCAGCTTGGTCACAAGCAGGCATGAGGGGACTATGCTTAAATAGCATTTGTTGCTAAGTGGTCATTCATGTTGGCCAGGTGAACTTCTATCTGAGGCTTGCCCTGAAAGCTCACGCACGCATACACAAAGAAAGGGCTTTGGAGGAAAAACCAGTTTTAAAGGGCTTAAATCCACATGGCTGCAAATGGGCCATCATGACAGACAGATGGAACGAGCTCTTTTTCCTCCACGATGGAATTCAAGGGGTGGTTATGACAGATTTCAGTGTTGCTTTAGTGGGAGGGTGCACAAGATCTGATTGGCCCCCCATGCACTGCACGCTTGAAGCATTTCAGCAGGAGCGCTGCACAGATCATGTTTTAATTCCGTCATTACAGGTAAATGTTCAAAAGGATCAATTAGACACAAGGTTTCCTCCACCCAGGAACTGCAGACTACCTCACGTTGTTTTATGAGTGAAACCTGGAGTTGGAGCCACAATTGTCTTTGCTCTATTTAATTCTTCATCTAGACAACTGATTTTTCTGACCCTAAATTCAACAATGGTCTCTGGCTCCATCAATTGCAATCGCCCTTCCTTTTCCGCTCCCTTCCAGCCTTTCCTCTCCCCATGTGAGTCTCCTCACTGCCGGATACCCCTCTGCTCTCTTCCAGGATCACCCCTTCCACAGCATTCTCAGTCTCTCTGACCCAAAATGCCAGGCCCAAATACTGATACTCTCAAAGCTGGAAGGATTCAACATTAACTCTCCAGTGTAGGAGATTTAAGCCAGAAACACTGCAAAGCTCAAGCCACTAGTACTAGTACTCTGAAACTGTCTCATTTTGGAAAAGATGACTTGTGATATACAAGTCAACTTGTATCAATTACATAACATGCATTGTATTATCTTTCCCCTGCATTAATTAAATATTTAAGTAGGTATTCTCTCTCTGTCTCTGTCTCTTTTTCTCATCTTTTGCTCAAAAACCATGTTCAGAGACAAACCTTGTGGAAATTACATTATTATGCTTCTCTTTCAGAGTTAGCTGTATGACATTGGCTAAGCAACACATTTTCAGTGCCTCAATTTTCTTGTCTGTAGAATGAGATGATATCATAACTAAACAGGCAGCTGTAAAAATTAAATGAGATGACGTGTATTGGTCACTGATCATAAAGTTTGCACATGTAGGATATGTGGGTTTCCTTCTTATTTTAGGGGAAGGTAAAAATATTTTCATAAAATCTAGGTAATTATTTCAAATTTTTCTTAAACTTAAAATGTCCAAGGGTGCCCTCGCTGGATATCTCATTTGGATCATGCTTCTGATATGCCAGGGTTGTGGGTTCAACCCAGTCAAGGTTCATATAGGAATAGAACAGTGTTTCTCTCTGTCTCTCTCTCTCCTTTCTTCTCTCTAAAAACAATCAATAAATTTTAATGAAATGAAACATCCTAGGGTTTCTAATATTTGACACTCATCTAAATAATTGAAACTAATGTTATATATATAAACACTAATTTACCTTCCCAGGATGAGAAACTATTTCTCCTCAGTGAACTCTGATGTAATATTTTAAAGTTTTGCCCTCTTCAAGGGATGGTATATTGGTTAAAATTATTTCAGGCATCGATGCTTCTTGGGTTGATTGTAAGACTAAGTTGTAAGAACAGATTCATTAAATGAGTCTAATTTGACCGTTGTTTGGTGTCAGATTTGTGTTTTCTCTAAGCAGACAAGGTATATACTGTGGGGTCAAGTGGAAGAAGCCCCTTCAGGTAAGAGTGTTTTTCCCTCAAGATTTGACCACTTCAGGGGCATTTCCTTGCTGCATTGACCACAGTGCTGGGACTATCATCAGACTTGTTTACTCCAAAATTTTACCTCATCTGTGTTCTGGAGACTACCTAACTCAAACATGCTGAACTGTGCTCGCAAAGCATATAACAGACTCACTTGTAAAGTCAGAATTTTTATTTTTAATTTATAAGGAGAAGGTTAACTGTCAAGGTAAACTTTGATATCAATGTGCTAAACAAATATATATATACATATATATGTATATATATATTCCTTATAGACAAGCTGCATTGGGGGTCAAATTATAAAAGGGTCAGATAGAATCAGAATTTTGATGTTCAGTTCTGATGGAGGTTGCAGCTGGCTGTTCGATGGAGAGACAAAATAGCTTCTCAACTGAAGAATCTATCTCTCAAAGACAGGGCTGGGAGTACCCTCACAAAAGTGGCCCTCTAACTATCTTTTCTCTGTCCTTCCATTGCTAGAAAGTCATTCCTTTTATTGGCCACATTTCTTCTTCATGTGTTATGGAAATTTGAAAGCAAACAAATGTCCAGAAATTTGGAAATGTATTGACATTACACAACTTCATGTTTGTCTTGTTGGACTGCCAGGCTAAACCACAAACCATATGTCTAAACAAGCTGCTATTGAAAGGAATGGGTGTCCTTTTTGTTGTTTATCCTGAAGGGAGTTTTGTGTGCTGTTGTAGAAATGAACACTGGGGGATAATTCTTAAGTGCGGACAGAGAATAACTAACTGTAGGAAGCAGTTATCTGGGCCCGGGCGACAACCAGGCCTGGAGAGGTTTGGAGCAATTCTTAGGGGTGGTGGTGGGGACAGAGCAACTTTCTTTCTGTGAGGCACATGCTGTCCAGAAGACAAGATGGAGGTAAGGCCAATTACCAAACACTAGGTTTGATGTAAAGTTAGAAGGTATATCATATTCTCCATGTTGATTTCTTCGATTTTTCTCTAAAATGTTAATGAAGCCTCATTTTTAAAAGTATGGTCTGTGGACACAGGAAAAAAGATCAGAGTAAAGGCACCTTACCAAAACTAGGGAATAATAAAAAGAAAGAAATTAATCTTTATTGAAACAAAGAAATAGTCACAGTGCTACAGCCCCAAATATGAAATGTACCTGGCAAATACTGTGTCAAAATGCAGTTTCATTTATTTTATTTTTTTTCATTTTTCCGAAGCTGGAAACAGGGAGGCAGTCAGACAGACTCCCGCATGCGCCCGACCGGGATCCACCTGGCATGCCCACCAGGGGGCGATGCTTTGCCCCTCTGGGGCTTCGCTCTGTTGCGTCCAGAGCCATTCTAGCACCTGAGGCAGAGGCCACAGAGCCATCCCCAGAGGCTGGGCCATCTTTGCTCCAATGGAGCCTTGGCTGTGGGAGGGGAAGAGAGAGACAGAGAGGAAGGAGAAGGGGAGGGGTGGAGAAGCAGATGGGCACTTCTTCTGTGTGCCCTGGCCGGGAATCAAACCCGGGACTCCTGCACGCCAGACCGACACTCTACCGCTGAGCCAACCGGCCAGGGCCAGTTTCATTTAAATAATTAATTGAGAATGATCATATCCCCAAACGCTGATCCAGGGGATGTTTGACTTGAAAGAGAGATGTGGTCTCAGAGAACCAGGGCACAGTTCACAGATGAGTCACAGAATAGCAGTAAGACTGTGCCAAAGGAGGGAACTTCTTAGCCATCATTTTAATTGTCTACAACATGGACACCTGTCCATGGGATAGTATAAGGTGAAAACACAATAAGACATCATGATGCTAAAAATCAGATGAAAGACATGCCATCAGGAAAAGGATTACCTGATTCAAGGCATAGTTATTTATATAAGAAAGCTCAGAGAGAAGTTGTCACTTATTCCACCTATTGCTCCCCTGCTTCCTCATCTTTATTCCATTCCCAAAGTCTACCTTTTTGGAACATTTGGTAGAAAATATTAAGCTTCATTTAACAATAAATTGATAATCAGACAGGAGATACTATGAAACATGCATAGAAACTACAAGAAAGAAGAAACAGAGTATGATCAAAGGACATACATATAATAACCTCAACCAAGGAAGAGGAAAACTAAAATACCACAATCCAAATAACCTTAGAGATAGCATTATGTCTTTTTAAAAAAGAGGTGTCAAAGAAAACTATAGGTATTCAAATAAGACACCAAAAACAAAGAGAAAGAGATCAACTAAAACTGAGCTGGTAAAAAAATAAGAGAGGAGAAAATTTAAAATATTACAGAGATGCAAGCCCATTAAAGGCAGCAAACCTAAGATAAACATGACTGACATCTGT
Source organism: Saccopteryx bilineata (assembly GCF_036850765.1). NCBI lineage: Eukaryota > Metazoa > Chordata > Mammalia > Chiroptera > Emballonuridae > Saccopteryx > Saccopteryx bilineata. The sequence continues at coordinate 35,395,245 of NC_089500.1, forward strand.
CAGAAACAGCATGGATGTGTTTGAGAAAAATAACATCAGGACGTACTGAAAATGTAATTTTCCAAGAATTATCTAGAAAAAGAAGAACGTGGATGGACAGTGGTTATTTTTAAGTCCAATCTTTCAAACCCTGAGTTTCTAAAAAAATGCAAAGAAAAAATGCAGAGGAAATAAATGACGGTGCTAGAAGTGTCAGTGTCGTGTGTCAAGGTTGGTTAGATCCCAACCTGGCCAGTTGCTGGGCCACCAGTGGGGGACTCTGCTCAACCTATTGTGGTAGCATGAGTTTCCCGAGGGTGAGAGTGTGTTCTCTGGGAAATCCACTTCGGCACAAAAAGAAAAGGCATTTAAACTCTGGCCAGGGGAATACCACTGGAAAGCTGCAAGAACAGCAACTCTCAGAAACAGCAGAGGGAACAAGGTGATTGAGAACCTGCGACCCTTGCATTCTCAACACTGATAATTCTGTAATTATACTGACAAACATTTGAGATCCTTAAAAAATATTACTGACGTCAAAATAAAACAGAAATCCAAGAAATATACTTTCCACAATTACATCTTGAATTTAAATACACCTTTTGTTTGTCCACATACATGAGCATGTTTAAATTGTATATATTTTCAGAACATTATGGGTAAAATTGCATATTTTCCACTTAAAATGTATCACATAGAGTGTTCCACTTAGCTATATTAAAATTTTTCTATTTCTCCTTTTACTTTTCCACACTCAACTCTTTATAGAGGCAAGATATAGAAGCATAAAACTCTTACAGAGGGTCATATAAGCACAAAGATTTTTGCAAAAAAAAAAAGCCCATCTGTAGTACTCCCAAGTTTAAAGATGGACTTGGGATTTAAACTTATCCTGAATGCACAATCTCTAACACTTATTTCATGGAGCTTAGGGTAGTGATCCTAATAAAATAGATGTTGTCTGTAGAATCTAGATCAGGGGTCCCCAAACTTTTTACACAGGGAGCCAGTTCACTGTCCCTCAGACCGTTGGAGGGCCGGACTATAAAAAAAACTATGAACAAATCCCTATGCACACTGCACATATCTTATTTTAAAGTAAAAAAACAAAACTGGAACAAATACAATATTTAAAATAAAGAACAAGTAAATTTAAATCAACAAACTGACCAGTTTTTTTATATAATTTTATTTTTAATGGGGCGACATCAATAAATCAGGATACATATATTCAAAGATAACAACTCCAGGTTATCTTGTCGTTCACTTATGTGGCATACCCATCACCCAAAGTCAGATTGTCCTCTGTCACCTTCTATCTAGTTTTCTCTGTGCCCCTCCCCCTCCCCCTTTTCCTTTCCCTCTCCCCCCTCCTCCTGTAACCACCACACTCTTATCAATGTCTCTTAGTTTCGCTTTTAAGTTCCACCTACATATGGAATAATGCAGTTCCTGTTTTTTTCTGATTTACTTATTTCACTTCATATCATGTTATCAAGATCCCACCATTTTGCTGTAAATGATCCGATGTCATCGTTTCTTATGGCTGAGTAGTATTCCATAGTGTATATGTGCCACATCTTCTTTATCTAGTCATCTATTGATGGGCTTTTTGGTTGTTTCCATGTCCTGGCCACTGTGAATAATGCTGCAATGAACATGGGGCTGCATGTGTCTTTATGTATCAATGTTTCTGAGTTTTTTTGGGTATATACCCAGTACAGGGATTGCTGGGTCATAAGGTAATTCTATGTTCAGTTTTTTGAGGAACCACCATACTTTCTTCCATAATGGTTGTACTACTTTACATTCCCACCAACAGTGTATGAGGGTTCCTTTTTTTCCACAGCCTCTCCAACATTTGCTATTACCTGAACTGACCAGTATTTCAATGGGAACTATGCTCCTCTCATTGACTACCAATGAAAGAAGTGCCCCTTCCGGAAGTGCGGAAGTGCGGTGGGGGTGGATAAATGGCCTCAGGGGGCCGCATGTGGCCCGCAGAACATAGTTTGGGGGCCCCTGATCTAGATAGAGGTTAGAAGTGGCCTTAATTTTAAAGTCATTCAGCAATCAAAAATGGAGCCATTTCTTTAATATAATTTGAATGGACTGTGGTTGTCCTGCTTGGTTCAGGAATCCACATTGATCTTAGAAAAATAATTTTAAAGCTGGAATTTTCTAAAAGGTTGGAAAGGTTCAAGGGGAGGTGGATATAATAGCAGTGACCTGGTGCCTAGGCAGAGAGAGGCTGGATTTCTGATGATAAACTCCAAACTCTTGAGAGTAATCAGCTGGCACAGCAGACATGATGTCAGACATTCTTCCTCCCTGTGTCTTGTGTGCAGAAGTTTACTAGAAAGTAGAGGCAGGCAAGAAGCAAATGTTTCACCATATTCTACCCTGGGCTCCCCTGTCAGATCAGAACAGTTGTAGTATCTGAATAGGAGAGAAACTGGAAAGAAAAGCCCAAGGCAAGAGGAAATTACTCTTCCTGAGTGTTTGTGAACTAGGTTCAGTGGAGACAACTTAAACAAGAGGAGCAAGAACCGTGCCCTCCGCGTGCTTCTCCAATTTTAATATGCATATATCTCTCCTGCGGAAGTGATTGGAATGAAAACTCGGTGTCAGGAGTTCACAGTCAGGCCTGAGAGTGGACTTTTCGGGCAAACTCGCAGGTGCGGCAGTCACTGCTGTTCTGGAGACGACACTCGAACATGGTTTTTATTTTATTTTATTTTTTTTAAACTTTTTTTAAAAATTTTATTTATCGATTTTACAGAGAGAAGAGAGGAGAGAACAAGAAGTATCAAGTCATAGTTGCTTCACTTTAGTTTTTCATCGATTGCTTGTTGGATGTGCCTTGACCAGGCAAGCCCGGGATTTTGAACCGGCAACCTCAGCATTCCAAGTCAATGCTTTATCCACCACACCACCACAGGTCAAGCTCAAACATGGCTTTAAAAAAACAAACTGAAAATATTTCTCTGTCTGAGATGAACAATTACAAAACCATCCTAAAATTTGGTATGCTTTTTCTTTGATCAAAAGCATTTATTTGTTTGCTAAGAAGGCTGAACTTGAGGAATACATACTATCAAATCTCTAATGCAAAAGAGGACAATATAGTGATCAGCTGTCACCTGGCCTATAAATAATTTTAGTTTCAAAGGAGGTTCTCAGAGAATTCCAGGGAGCCTGCTATGTGTCCCATGAGTTTTTCTAGATGAAATGATGGTATTTGTTAAGTTGCCAGAAGAGAATAACAATGGCTGAATGACCATGCATAATTATTATTTTTGTTATTATTTTTTTGTGTGTGACAGAGACAGAGAGAGGGACAGATAGGGACAGACAGGAAGGAGAGAGATGAGAAGCATCAAAATATTTTAGTGCGGCTCCTTAGTTATTCATTGATTGGTTCTCATATGTACCTTGATGCGGGGGGTGGAGGGGGTCTACAATGGAGTGAGTGATCCCTTGCTCAAGCCAGCAATCTTGGGCTTCAAACCAGCAACCTTTGGGCTCAAGCAGCAACCATGGGGTCATGTCTATGATTTCACGCTCAAGCCGGCGACCTTGCTCTTAAGATGGTGAGCCTGCACTCAAGCCAGATGAGCCCGCACTCAAGCTGGCAACCTCAGGGCTTCAAACCTGGGTCCTCCATGTCCCAGTCTGATGCTCTATCCATTGCAACACTGCCTAGTCAGGCTATTATTTTTTATTATTATTCACACAATATTAAGAACCCACTATGTTTTAGACACTCGGCTAGATGCTGAAGGTACACCTGGGATGTGAGCAGACACATTACTTAACATGGGGAGCCTTAGATGGGATGGGAGAAAATAATCATTTCTCTAGGATCCAAACACGATTTCCCAGGGAGAGGTCTGAAAGTGAAGGTGGATGGACTGGAGCTGCCCCGGCCACCGTGCAGTAGTCTAGAGAGCAAGGTGCCCAAACCTGAACCTCACCTGTCAGCCTGGGCTTAGGAACAAGCAATCATTTCTTCTCAACATTTCACACCCATTCCTTTAAACCCAACCCTTAAGTAAAACCTCATTAAATTTACAAATGCTATCTTGCGGGAAATTGGGGCAGGGTCTGTGCAAATAAGATTCAGAGAAAAACAACGGACTTCCCCTGAGGACGGGCTGAGGATGGCGGTGTCGCTACTCATAAATTTGTCCTTAGGCCATCCACTGTCTGGTAGGGACAGCTGAGCATGGCAGCGAATGAGGAGGCCAGGATAGAAGAATCTGGAATTTGCACTCAGAGAACACGGTAAAGCAGCATCTTGGGAATCTCGCTCTCCAACGTGAAAACCCAGTTGCTTCAGGGTGACTGCGCTGTGCCGCATTCCACATGCACCGATATTTTATAGCTTGACTCTCGGAGTGTGGTCTGAGTTCCTTTGTGTCCAAGTCTTGCCATGGATTCAGAGTATTGAGGCTATAACATCAAATACTGTCTTTCTGGATTGCTTCTTTGCAGTGATCAAGAAATAATAGCAATTATTAAAAAGTTGAATTGTCATCTGCTTATTTTTGTCCCTCGGTCCTCCTCGTCCTCTCTGTCCTGTTTGCCCACAGCATTCCCAGCTCCACCTGCAGTGCAGGATGTGAGCATTATTTCATCCTCGGGGACAGTCCTTCTCTGCCATCTGCACCACAGCAGCAATAATTCCGGCAGGACTTGTTTAAAACAGCAGTATGTCATCGAGAGACCGGAGTTTCTGAGAAGGCTTTCTTAGGGTACAAAAGCTCCTCCCATGATCTCCTTTCCATTTTTCTTTCTCAAATCACCTTTGTGGATATATAGTAGTGCTTCAAAAAGGTCCCGCTTGTTCTGGAAGTAGAGTTTTAATGTGAGAATTTTTTAATATGTAGAATAATTTCAAAAGCTGAATTTGCTCCTATGGATAAATAAAACAGATCCTATTGACTCTCAATTTTGCTGTTTAACCATTTAGAAAAATGCATAGAATTTAATTTGAGTGTATTATAAGGATTAGCTGGTAGCTTTGTTAATTTCAAAATATTAGGTTCTCTTGAATAATAAATCCCTTTGAACTTGAAAGTCTGGTTAAACATATCTTGAAAAATGTGACCATTGTGTTAAAGAAGGGAATTAAATACAATTCTCAATGAACAGGTTACAGATTTAATAGTAAATTTACTTTGTGGAGGTCACATAGATGTGCACTGATGAAAAAAATTATTAGCACAACTGGTCAGCAAAAACTGTGTATACTGGAAATCAGCTATTGCTAGGCACTCTGCAATAGCTGAGAGATGTCATGCTATACTCTTGAAAAATGGGAATGTGACTTTCCCTTGCCACTCAGGTGTGTAATACCCAAGAGCAGTGTCCCATGCTCTGCCAACAGCTCTCTCGGGAAGAAAATACTGTATTGGTGAAGATGAGAGGTCTCTCAAGACTAAGGTTCAAAAGCTCTGACTCAGCCCTGAAGGCAGATGGAAAAAGTTGAGGGAGGCAGAGGAGAAATAAAGTTGATCTAACTCAGGCCCATACTTATATTTTGTAAAATTAATAGATAAACAAAAAAAGAAAGAAAGAAAACTAGGCAAACCTGGTAAGAAACACCTAAAACTTTGTGCCAACTTATGTTATAATAAAAGAATTTAGCAAAACTCAATGTGATTCTCTAGAGTCATGTACAGGAAATTAGAATCAGAAATCTTAAAAGCTCATATGCTAATTTGTTTTTTTTTTTCTGTATCGACTTCTGCTCCCCTCCACCACTCATTCATTTTTAATAAACATTTTTATCAATACACAAATAAGAAAAGTACACAAATCATAAGTGTGCAGTTCAATGAACACCACCCAGACAGAGAAATAAATGTCACCAACATCCCAGAAGCCTCCATGGACCTCCCTCAGTTCCTGTATACCCTCTCCTCCAAAGGAAAACGCTGTCCTGAACTTAACACAATAGATTAATTCTCCTAATTTTCAAATTTATATGTATGAACTGATATAGTATGCACCCTTTTTGTGTCTGTTTTCTTTCATTCTACATTGTTTCTGAGATTTCTTCATGTTATTGCAGAGCAGTGGTTTGTTCATTTTCATTGATGTCAGGAATTCTACTGTGTGAATATACTAAAATTTATCCATCTTATGGTTGATAGACAATTGAGTTGGTACCGATTTTGAACTGTTATGAACTGTTATGAGTTATGCTGGTTTAAAAATTCATAGGTATATACATATATCTTTTGCTGAATATATGTATGCATTTCTGTTAGAAATGGAATTGCTGTCACAGGGGTTTGCATACTGTATTCCACTTCAGTAGATACGATGGTTTTCCAAAGAGGTTGTCCCAATTTAAAATTCCATCAACAATGTATAAAAATTTCAGGTGCTCCAGTTTAATCAACATTTGGTTTCTCATTCTTTTCCGTTTTTACTTTTCTAGGGAGTAAGTAGTATTATTTCATAGTACTTTTAATGATAAGGTTCTTAATGACTAATGATGTAGAGCACTTTCTGATATAGGTACTCTATTGTCAAAATGGGTATTCAATATTATGAAGCACTTATTAAATTCTTTTGCCCATTTTTTTTGTATTGGGAAGTCTGTCTTTTTTATTATTGATTCTTAGACATCGTTCATATACGAAGATCCTCGGGTTATGACACAGCTCAGTTCCTATGACAATGATGTAACCCGAATTTTGGTACAAGTAGAAACACAACTAAATCACTTACCTATCCTAACACAGTTGTAAAATCATAACTGAGAATGTAAAAACAGAACTAAGCCACAGAAAAAGGAAAAGAACATAAATATACAGTACTGTATTCTGTATTGTAGTAACAGAAAAAATTACAAAAAATAAGTAAGCTGAAACACTCTTGTCTCAATTTTTTTAAGTTTTATTGAGAGTCAGCGTAGTAAACACGAAATGTCATTATGTTGAGACTGTCATAACCAGAGAACACCTCTATTCTGGATGTAAGTACTTTGTTGGTTATATTGCAAATATGTCTATGGCTTAACATTTTACTATTTTGGTGGTATGTTTTGATGTTATAATTTCATTTTTTAATATTTTTCTTTATGCTCACTGCTTTTTGTGTTGTTTAAGAAATATTTAATATCCCCAAGATCATAAATAACTTCTTTCTTGTTACTTTCAAGAAACTTTAATATTCTACCTTTCATATTTAAGCCTACAATCCTCCTGAGATTGATTTTTGTTTATAATGAGTTTGTCTATTTTGACACTATTGACATTTTGTACCAAATAGTTCTTTGTTGTGTGGAACTATCCAGTGCATTGAAGGAGTTTAGAGGCCCCAACCTGTACCCACTAGATGCCAATATATATACCTCCTCAGTCATGATAATGTTTCTAGAGACACTTCTGGATATCCTTGGGGGAAAGGAGCCAAAACCACTCTCATTGAGAACCACTGATTTATGGTATTATATGGGGACTGAGATATATTCAGTTGGCCCAATATTATTATAGGAAAAGCATTTCTTTCCACAACCTGCAATGTCACCAAGGTCACAAGCCAAGAGACCCATATGTTGTCAAGAGAATGTAAAGTCTTTTCTGGAGTCTATTCTGTCAGTTTAAGAGTCTATCGCTATGTCAGATCCACACTGTCTCTTCATAAAGCTATGGTAATAAGGTCTTGATATCTAGTACCATATGTATTCCAGTGTTATCCTTCATGATTTTTCCTTTTTTGTATTCTTGCATTTTATATTTTCATAGACATTTTAGAATCAACTTGTCGATTATCACACTCCTCCCACCAAAATAAACCTACTGGAATTTTGACTGAGATTACATTGAATAACAAATCTATTTGGAGAAAATTGATAGTATATTGAGTCTTTTAATCCTTTTTAATTGAATTTATTGTAACTACAATATGTCTACCCATTTGATTGAATATTTAATTATAATGTTCTATGATTTTCAGTGTAGATTTCTTACATCTTTCTTTAGATTTAGTTCAAGGTATTTGACTCTGATGTTGCTACTGTAAATAATATCTTTTCTTTAAAATTGTTTTTAGCAGTTAATTTCTAGTATTTATATAGGAATATAGTTGATGTTTCATATTGAGCTTATACTAGTCACCTAACTAAATTTACTTATTCAAATACTTGATCTTTAAAATACTTGACTTTATGGTTCAATATATGTTCTATATTTTAAATGTTGCATACGCGCTTAAAAGAGTATACATTTTGCAATTGCTTTTAATAATGTTTGTTATAAATCAACCAGGTTAAGAGCATTAATGTGTGAGTCAAACTTTCTACAGCTTTGTGAAGTTTTCTTCATGCTTGTTCTCTTAGTTATTAAAAGAAATGTGTTTGAATCTATTCATATGACTATAGAAATGTCCGTTTTTCCTTTTAATTCTGTCAAATTGGATTTTTGTAGTTTGAGGCTTTGCTATCTGGTGCATACCAACTTAGAATTCCTATTCCTTCCTTTCTTCCTGGTGAACCATCATAAAGTCTCCCTAGTACTTTTATCTTAAAGTCCACTTTCTCCGATATTAGTATATTCACTCCAGCTTCCCTTCCACCCCTTTTTGTTTTTGGTTAACAGTTGTGCAGTATTATACTCACAGGTATTTTAAAGCCTATGTCCTGTATTCTTGTTATCTGACTCGCCTGTCAGTCTCTATTTTGTTTATTGTTTTCTTTTGTTGTTGTTTTTGCGACTTGGTGTTTTCTCCTGGTATTTTCCTTCCTGGTAACTTATTGTCATTGTTGAATACCAGATATTGCACATGACAGTTTGAAGCTATGAATGATGCCATCCTCTTAAAGAGATAATTTCCTTTACCTGTGGCAAGCAGTAAGAACAGAGGTAGTTTATACACATCCAAGTTTGGATGGATTTGAAATTAAGCTGAATTTTCATTTTGTGAGAACTCTTTTTTTTTTTCCCCACCTCTACTGATAGAGTGTAGACCAGGGGTCCCCAAACTATGGCCCGTGGGCCATATGCGGTCCCCTGAGGCCATTTATCTGGCCCCCGCCGCACTTCTGGAAGGGGCACCTCTTTCATAGGTGGTCAGTGGAGGAGCATAGTTCCCATTGAAATACTGGTCAGTTTGTTGATTTAAATTTACTTGTTTGTTATTTTAAATATTGTATTTCTTCCCGTTTTGTTTTTTTACTTTAAAATAAGATATATGCAGTGTGCATAGGGATTTGTTCATAGTTTTTTTTGTAGTCCAGCCCTCCAACGGTCTGAGGGACGGTGAACTGGCCCCCTGTGTAAAAAGTTTGGGGACTCCTGGTGTAGACTTTGGGTGTCAATAGAAAACTGTAATGTTTCCTAGATTTTGCTTTCTTGGCCCGCCCTGAATTGTAATTTTGTTTCCCCAAGACCATGAGACTGCTAAAAGTTTATGTGGCTGCCTACCCTCTTAGCTGAAGCTTGCCCTTGGCTTTTCAACCTCTTAGTTTATGCGATAAATTAGCAAATTTCACTGCTCTTCAGAACTTTGACTCCTTAAGTTCTGGCTGCCTCCGTAGCCCTGAACTCTAATTTTCATTTTCCCAGCATTGTAAAACCACAAAATCTCTGCTCAGTTTCTCAGTTCTCAAGTCTACGCCACCTATGAACCAATACATGCCTGGACGGGGGAAGCGGCACAAGATATTGGGATAAGCTTAATGCGTTTTCTTTTCCCTGAGTCCATGGCCCCTAAACTAATGGCATCCTTAGCTTCTAACCCTAACCCTCCAGTCAGAGGGTTAATACCTCCAATCAGGGACTTTTGTAGCCTCGAGTCAGCTATTTTACTTGTGCTTGACAGCAGGGCTATTTTAATACAAGGTAGTGTCAGAGACAGAAACACCGCTCACACATTTCTGAAATAACATTACTTTAGAAAAGGTCAGTCTCCCTTCGCTGTGCTAAGGTGAGTGAAAACTACAAAGGATTCTTTTGGGTTTTAAAAAAGTAGTGTTGCAGAATACACCTCAGTCTGACGAAGGTGATGAAAAATTTGATTCAAGTAAGAAAAGCCTACCAGGGAAGCTGTTAAGGAAAGCTTAAGTGGCAATGTTACAGCTATCCCTTTCTATCAAGAGATTTTCTTTCTAGAGCATAATGAGTATAGAAAACATATAACTTGCTCATAATGCTTCTAATTTTGCAGGTCTCATTGCTGAGGACGGAAATGGGTAATGCTGTGATAATCCACCTCAGGCAGCTATCATAAATTAGAAATGTAGTGATTGGGAGGTACATAGACATGGCAATGTGAAGGTAGTTCACAAGGATATTTTGCACCAAAGGAAAAAAAATGTGATTTCAAAGATGATTCTTCAATTAAGCATTTCCCACGCCTTGCCTCTGCCTGGAGTACTCTCCTTCACAGCAACATGACCGTGTAACCTATCTGCCCCTACCGCAACCCAGCTCAAATGCAAATGCTAGAGTTTCTTGGCTCCTCTGAACACCTAATTAACATATCCTATGCTGCTTTTATGGAACTTACATCTGTCTTACCAACATTGTATTTGTTAATGAATGTTTTCTCCCACTCAGAATTAAATCTCATTGACATCAGAGACTGAAATGTTTTCATCTTTGTTTTCCCTGAAGTACTTTGTGTGTATAAATAGTTGTGGGCAAAATAATTATAACGAAGAGCCTAACTATAATGAAGGGCTGTATAGCATTCAATGTAAATCAAAGTACAAAAATAATTCTCTCCATTTGTAGCTGTGGGTAGTTCAATATACCAAAATGTAAAATATATATAATAAAAATAAAGGTAAAGTATAATTGCACTACAATTACACTGTGTGTGTGTGTGTGAATGTGTGTGTGTGTCGGTAGAAACGTCTTTTCCAGCTAACGATGGACAAGCAATTGTTGATTATTTGTCCTGACAAATGCATGCTTCATTTGTAATTATCTATGTTTATTTGCATAAAACAATTCAGTAAAATCAACAAACATATTGTTTGAGTTCCTACAAACCACAGAGAAATACATAATACAGTACCTATATTAACACTGGCCTTAAGAGGGAACATTCTGAGGCTTTAAGATGTTAAAAATAAAAACATCCATGCAAGAATTTTAAAAAGTAACAATTGGGAGTGATGTCACGGAAATGGCGCCGTGAGAAGCGCGTCCGACAGCTCTCCCCTAAATCACAACAAATTTATCAACTAGAAACAGAAAAATTTATCCTCAGAGCATTCCGGAGTTCCACACAAACTGAAAGCAAAAGGACTGTTATCACTTGAATCTGAGAGACGAGGGTGTGGAGGAATCTACCACAGGGACGTTCTTTCAAACCGCAAGGAAGTGCGCCTGTGGTGAGTCAGCCCATATACTTGGGAACCGCCAGGGGCCGCGAGCCCACACAAGCCGCCGCGCGCACGCCCGGTCTGGTTGAGCACCGCTGAGGTTCCCAGCGGCCCGCACACTGCAAGTGGGGGTCGCCGGCCACCGGTGCCCAGAGCGCCCCATTTGCGCGCGTGCCTTGGGCATTCCACGCGCCCAGGGCGCCCTGCTGGCCCGCACACCCAGGGGGCTCCATTATCCTGCGCCTGGTGCGGTCCAGCCACCAGCGGCCGGGCGAGCGGGAGAGGCTTGGGAGATTCTCTCCGTGGGCGGGGCACCTCACCCAGCCATTCAAGCTAACAATCAAGCATTGGGGGAGGGGCGCGCGCAGGCAGCCTAAAATACCTTCGGAAGCACAGCTGCGACCCAATCACTGAAATTAGCTTAACCCATGAAATCTGCGCACCCTCGGTTCTAATTGATAAGATCTCTCTCAGTTCAGCGATCCAAGACAAGAGGCGTGATATTTTTTAGTGCCTCTCGCTAAAGGGGCGGGGGCAACTTCTGATTGATAGAGCCTCCATATTCAGGGATAAACGCTAACAAGAAGGACTTGGCAGATAATAAGGTCTATACTACACTAGTCGTAAGCAGAGACTAGTGCCTCTTCTTCCCTGCAAAAACAGGCTACAAAGTGTGGAAAGCCTGGGTTGAGAGGTCCAACTAAATGATAGGCGCTGAACAGTCACCTTGACAACAATTGACTCCCACCCCCACCTGATTACACTGGAGGCCCTGACTGTCAGAGCCTTTCCCAAAGCCTTGCACTGAGTGGGGATAGAGTGGGGATTTCCCAGCTCTTTGAGCCTCTTACTCCCCAGGCAGAAGCAGTTGCAGCCTTATAGCTGGATCACCAGGCTGCTAATTCAGAAAGGGGGGACTAGGAGAGAGAATCCAGGAAAGCAAACTCTCTCATCGTTGGACCCTGCAAACGCCAACAAGCCTTTACTTCCAGCAAGACTAAAGCCAATTATATGACATTGCCATAGAATCCCATCAACTGCAAATCCCTACCTAAGAGTGACACAGGGGCAGAGCCTGGGGTACAGAGTCACCGACTAGGAAGAGGGAGAGAAAAGAAAAAGGAAGAAGTTAACCTCTCAAAATCAAGAAAAACCCACAGACTTTACAACTTGATCCACTAATTTTTTGTTGTTGTTGTTGTTGTTTGTTTCTTCTATCTTATTCCCTTTATTATTATTATTTCTATCTCCTCCACCTCGGTCCTTCTATTCTCTGCCCATCTTATGCTTCCCCTTTCTTGAACTACACTACCCATGAGCGTTGCATTTTATTTTTCTTCTTCATCCTCACCCTCCTTTAAGGTTATACTCCAAAACACTTAACTCTCACTCTCTCCTCTTTTGTTTTTTTATTTTGTCTTGCTTTATTTTGTTTTTTTCTCCTCCTATTTTATTTCTTCCTTCGTTTTTCTCTTTTTCTTATTTTTTCCTTTCTATTCGTTTTTTCTTTTCTCATTTTACTTTCCTCCAATATAATCTTCAATCACGAACAAATTAGTTAATTTGGGACTCAAGGCTTTTTTTTGGCTTTATTTCTCTTTTTTGCTTTTTTTTTATTTTTTTTTCTCTTGTTTGTTTATTTTTGTGGCATTTTGGGTCCTCCCAACCCAAGGTCTTCATTGTATTTAGTCTTCGCTCCACTTAATACAACAGATTTTTACTTATTATTTTTATTTTTTCTTCTTTATTATTCTTTTTTGGTCCTTTTTTCTGATTCCCTCTTATCCCTCTCATTATATCTCTTAGTTGACCATCACTTACAAGCAAATCATCTTATGCTTGTCTAAGATTTTCTTCCTTTTTTTTTTTTTTTGCATTTAGTAGGTCCCTACTCCCTTTTTTTTGCCCCTTGAACTCTTCACCCCAAATCAGGCCCTCCATTATAAGCACGATATTTCCCTGAGGAGGGGAGAGGAGGGAAAGAGAAGAGAGAAAAAAAAGGGGAAAATAATAAATTATTACTGGTTTTTTTTGTGGGGTGTTTTACCCTTTTTTTTTTCTTTTTACTCTTTATTAATTCTAATTAGTGCTATCAATAAGACCACCCTCAGATGCCGATAAGAAAGAGGAAATCGAATATTATGGATACAAAAGAAAGAGAGGTAACACAAATAGATGTGGAAAATCTATGGAGAAAAGACTTAACATATTGGAAGCCTTGGAGCTAAATGACAGAGAATTTAAAATAGAAATCTTAAAAATACTCAGAGATATACAAGAAAACACAGAAAGGCAATATAGGGAGATCAGAAAACAACTCAATGAACACAAAGAATATATTACCAAGGAAATTGAAACTATAAAAACAAATCAAACAGAAATGAAAAACTCAATTCATGAGCTGAAAAACGAGGTAACAAGCTTAGCTAACAGAACAGCCCAGATTGAAGATAGGATTAGTGAAATAGAAGACAAACAACTTGAGGCACAACAGAGAGAAGAAGAAAGAGACTCAAAAATAATAAAAAATGAGAAAGCCCTACAGGAATTGTCTGACTCCACCAGAAAGAATAACATAAGAATAATAGGTATATCAGAGGGAGAAGAGAGAGAAAATGGAATGGAGAATATACTCAAACAAATAATAGACGAGAACTTCCCAAGCCTGTGGAAGGAACTAAAGCCTCAAATTCAAGAAGCAAACAGAACACCAAGTTTTCTTAACCCCAACAAACCCACTCCAAGGCACATCATAATAAAGATGACACAAACCAATGACAAAGAAAAAATCCTCAAAGCAGCCAGGGAAAAGAAGAGTACAACATATAAAGGAAGGCCTATTAGATTATCATCAGATTTCTCAGCAGAAACTCTACAAGCTAGAAGAGAGTGGACCCCAATATTTAAAGCCCTGAAAGAGAGGAACTTTCAGCCAAGAATACTATACCCATCAAAGCTATCCTTCAAGTATGAAGGAGATATAAAAACATTCACAAATACAGAAAAGATGAGAGAATTTATCAACAGAAAGCCCCCACTCCAGGAAATACTAAGGGGGGTTTTCCAACCAGATTCAAAGAACAAAAGAAAACAACACCGCAAGTAACAGCTCCACCAAGAACACAATAAAACCAAACTTAAACTGTGACAACAAAGGAAAAAAAGGGGGGAGAGGATGGAGATTAACAGTAGCAAAGGACTATGAAGTGCAGAAATACTTATAAGATAGGGTACTACAATGAATATGGTAGGTACCCTTTTCATTACTTAATGGTAACCACCCTTAAAAAAACCACCACAAAAACACTTGACTTAAAAAAGGTAGCAACAGAGGAAAGAAGTATGGAACACAAACAAACAAAAACAAATGATAGAAAAACAAAAGAGAAGAATCAAACTAGATACAAAACTAACAGAAAGCAATTTATAAAATGGCAGTAGGGAACCCACAAGTGTCAATAATTACACTAAATGTAAATGGATTAAACTTACCAATAAAAAGACACAGAGTAGCAGAATGGATTAAAAAAGAAAATCCAACTATATGCTGCCTACAAGAAACACATCTAAGCAACAAGGATAAAAACAAATTCAAAGTGAAAGGCTGGAAAACAATACTCCAAGCAAACAACACCCAAAAAAAAGCAGGCGTAGCAATACTCATATCTAATAATGCTGACTACAAGACAGAAAAAGTACTCAGAGACAAAAATGGTCATTTCATAATGATTAAGGGGAAGTTGAATCAAGAAGACATAACAATCCTTAATATATATGCACCAAACCAAGGAGCACCAAAATATATAAGACAGCTACTTATTGACCTTAAAACAAAAACTAACAAAAATACAATCATACTTGGAGACCTCAATACACCGCTGACGGCTCTAGATCGGTCATCCAAACAGAGAATCAATAAAGATATAGTGGCCTTAAACGAAATACTAGAACACCTGGATATGATAGACATCTACAGGACACTTCATCCCAAAGCGACAGAGTATACATTTTTCTCTAGTGTACATGGAACATTCTCAAGAATTGACCATATGTTGGGCCACAAAGACAATATCAGCAAATTTAGAAAAATTGAAATTGTACCAAGCATATTTTCTGATCATAAAGCCTTGAAACTAGAATTCAACTGCAAAAAAGAGGGGGAAAAACCCACAAAAATGTGGAAACTAAACAACATACTTCTAAAAAATGAATGGGTCAAAGAAGAAATAAGCGCAGAAATCAAAAGATATATACAGACAAATGAAAATGAAAATACGACATATCAGAATCTCTGGGATGCAGCAAAAGCAGTAATAAGAGGAAAGTTCATATCACTTCAGGCCTATATGAACAAACAAGAGAGAGCCGAAGTAAACCACTTAACTTCACACCTTAAGGAACTAGAAAAAGAAGAACAAAGACAACCCAAAACCAGCCGAAGAAAGGAGATAATAAAAATCAGAGCAGAAATAAATGAAATAGAGAACAGAAAAACTATAGAAAAAATCAATAAAACAAGGAGCTGGTTCTTTGAAAAGATCAACAAAATTGACAAACCCTTGGCAAGACTCACCAAGGAAAAAAGACACAGGACTCAAATAAATAAAATCCAAAATGAAAGAGGAGAGATCACCACAGACATCATAGAAATACAAAGAATTATTGTAGAATACTATGAAAAATTATATGCCACCAAATACAACAATCTAGAAGAAATGGATAAATTCCTAGAACAATACAACCTTCCTAGACTGAGTCATGAAGAAGCAGAAAGCCTAAACAGACCAATCAGCAGGGAGGAAATAGAAAAAACTATTAAAAATCTCCCCAAAAATAAAAGTCCAGGCCCAGATGGTTATACTAGTGAATTCTATCAAACATTCAAAGAAGATTTGGTTCCTATTCTACTCAAAGTCTTCCAAAAAATTGAAGAAGAAGCAATACTTCCAAACACATTTTATGAGGCCAACATAACCCTCCTACCAAAACCTGGCAAGGATGGCACAAAGAAAGAAAACTACAGACCAATATCTCTAATGAATACAGATGCTAAAATACTAAACAAAATACTGGCAAACCGAATACAACAACATATTAAAAAAATAATACATCATGATCAAGTGGGATTCATCCCAGAATCTCAAGGATGGTTCAACATACGCAAAACGGTTAACGTAATACACCATATCAACAAAACAAAGAACAAAAACCACATGATCTTATCAATAGATGCAGAAAAGGCTTTTGATAAAATACAACACAATTTTATGTTTAAGACTCTCAACAAAATGGGTATAGAAGGAAAATATCTCAACATGATAAAGGCCATATATGATAAACCATCAGCCAACATCCTATTAAACGGCATAAAACTGAGGACTTTCTACCTTAAATCAGGAACAAGACAGGGTTGTCCACTCTCTCCACTCTTATTCAACGTGGTGCTAGAAGTTCTGGCCAGAGCAATCAGACAAGACAAAGAAATAAAAGGCATCCATATCGGAAAAGAAGAAGTAAAGCTATCACTTTTTGCTGATGATATGATCCTATACATCGAAAACCCGAAGGACTCCACAAAAAGATTATTAGAAACAATAAGCCAATACAGTAAGGTCGCAGGATACAAAATTAACATACAAAAGTCCATAGCCTTTCTATATGCCAACAATGAAATATTAGAAAACGAACTCAAAAAAATAATCCCCTTCACGATTGCAACAAAAAAAAATAAAATACCTAGGAATAAACATAACAAAGAACGTAAAGGACCTATATAATGAAAATTACAAAGCATTGTTAAGGGAAATCGAAAAAGATACAATGAGATGGAAAAATATTCCTTGTTCTTGGATAGGAAGAATAAATATAATCAAAATGGCCATATTACCCAAAGCAATATACAAATTTAATGCAATTCCCATCAAAATCCCTATGAGATTTTTTAAAGAAATGGAACAAAAAATCATCAGATTTATATGGAACTATAAAAAACCCCGAATAGCCAAAACAATCCTAAGGAAAAAGAATGAAGCTGGGGGCATTACAATACCTGACTTTAAACTATATTATAGGGCCACAATAATCAAAACAGCATGGTATTGGCAAAAAAATAGACACTCAGACCAATGGAACAGAATAGAAAGCCCAGAAATAAAACCACATATATATGGTCAAATAATCTTTGATAAAGGGGCCAAGAACACACAATGGAGAAAAGAAAGCCTCTTCAACAAATGGTGTTGGGAAAACTGGAAAGCCACATGCAAAAGAATGAAACTCGACTACAGCCTGTCCCCGTGTACTAAAATTAATTCAAAATGGATCAAAGACCTAAATATAAGACCTGAAACAATAAAGTACATAGAAGAAGACATAGGTACTAAAATCATGGACCTGGTTTTTTTGTTTTATTGTTTTGTTTTTTTTATAATTTTATTTTTTTAATGGGGTGACATCAATAAATCAGGATACATATATTCAAAGATAACAAGTCCAGGTTATCTTGTCGTTCAATTATGTTGCATACCCACCACCCAAAGTCAGATTGTCCTCTGTCACCTTCTATCTTGTTTTCTTTGTGCCCCTCCCCACCCCCTATCCCTCTCCCATCCCCCCCTCCCCCCCCCGCAACCACCACACTCTTGTCAATGTCTCTTAGTTTCAGTATTATGTCCCACCTACGTATGGAACAATACAGTTCCCGGTTTTTTCTGATTTACTTATTTCGCTTCGTATCATGCTATCAAGATCCCACCATTTTGCTGTAAATGTTCCGATGTCATCACTTCTTATGGCTGAGTAGTATTCCATAGTGTATATGTGCCACATCTTCTTTATCCAGTCATCTATTGATGGGCTTTTTGGTTGTTTCCATGTCCTGGCCACTGTGAACAATGCTGCAATAAACATGGGGCTGCATGTGTCTTTACGTATCAATGTTTCTGAGTTTTGGGGATATATACCCAGTAGAGGGATTGCTGGGTCATAAGGTAGTTCTATTTGCAGTTTTTTGAGGAACCACCATACTTTCTTCCATAATGGTTGTACTACTTTACATTCCCACCAACAGTGTATGAGGGTTCCTTTTTCTCCACAGCCTCTCCAACATTTGCTATTACCTGACTTGCTAATAACAGCTAATCGAACAGGTGTGAGGTGGTATCTCATTGCCGTTTTGATTTGCATTTCTCTAATAGCTAAAGAAGATGAGCATCTTTTCATATATCTGTTGGCCATTTGTATTTCTTCCTGGGAGAAGTGTCTATTCATATCCTCTTCCCATTTTTTTATTGGATTGTTTGTTTGTTTGTTTGTTGAGTTTTATGAGTTCTTTGTATATTTTGGATATTAGGCCCTTATCTGAGCTGTTGTTTGAAAATATCATTTCCCATTTAGTTGGCTTTCTGTTTATTTTGTTATCAGTTTCTCTTGCTGAGCAAAAACTTCTTAGTCTGATGTAGTCCCATTCATTAATTTTTGCCTTCACTTCTCTTGCCATTGGAGTCAAATTCATAAAATGCTCTTTAAAACCCAGGTCCATGAGTTGAGTACCTATGTCTTCTTCTATGTACTTAATTGTTTCAGGTCTTATGTTTAGATCTTTGATCCATTTTGAATTAATTTTTGTACAGGGAGAGAGACTGTAGTCCAGTTTCATTCTTTTGCATGTGGCTTTCCAGTTTTCCCAGCACCATTTATTGAAGAGGCTTTCTTTTCTCCATTGTGTGTTGTTGGCCCCTTTATCAAAAATTATTTGACTATATATATGTGGTTTTATTTCTGGACTTTCTATTCTGTTCCATTGGTCTGAGTGTCTATTTTTCTGCCAATACCATGCTGTTTTGATTGTCGTGGCCCTATAATAGAGTTTGAAGTCAGGTATTGTTATGCCCCCAGCTTCATTCTTTTTCTTTAGGATTGCTTTGGCTATTCGGGGTTTTTTATAGTTCCATATAAATCTGATGATTTTTTGCTCTATTTCTTTAAAAAACGTCATTGGAAGTTTGATGGGAATTGCATTAAATTTGTATATTGCTTTGGGTAATATAGCCATCTTGATTATATTTATTCTTCCTAGCCAAGAACAAGGTATATTCTTCCATCTCATTATATCTTTTTCGATTTCCCTTAACAATGGTTTATAGTTTTCATTATATAAGTCCTTTACATTCTTTGTTATGTTTATTCCTAAGTATTTTATTTTTTTTGTTGCAATCGTGAAGGGGATTATTCTTTTGAGTTCCTTCTCAGTTGTTTCATTGTTGGCATATAGAAAGGCTATTGACTTCTGTATGTTAATTTTGTATCCTGCGACCTTACTGTATTGGCTTATTGTTTCTAGTAGTCTTTTTGTGGATTCTTTGGGGTTTTCGATGTATAGGATCATATCATCTGCAAAAAGTGATACCTTTACTTCTTCTTTTCCGATATGGATGCCTTTTATTTCTTTGTCTTGTCTGATTGCTGTGGCGAGAACCTCTAGTACCACATTAAATAAGAGTGGAGAGAGTGGACAACCCTGTCTTGTTCCTGATTATGGACCTGGGTTTTAAAGAACATTTTATGAACTTCACTCCAATGGCAAGAGAAGTGAAGGCAAAGATAAATGAATGGGACTACATCAGAATTAAAAGTTTTTGCTCAGCAAGAGAAACTGATATCAAAGTAAACAGACAGCCAACTATATGGGAACTGATATTTTCAAACGACAGCTCAGATAAGGGCCTGATATCCAAAATTTACAAAGAACTCATAAAACTCAACAACAAACAAACAAACAATCCAATAAAAAAATGGGAAGAGGACATGAACAGACACTTCTCCCAGGAAGAGATACAAATGGCCAACAGATATATGAAAAGATGCTCAGCTTCATTAGTTATTAGAGAAATGCAAATCAAAACTACAATCAGATACCACCTCACTCCTGTTAGATTAGCTATTATCAACAAGACGGGTAATAGCAAATGTTGGAGAGGCTGTGGAGAAAAAGGAACCCTCATTCACTGTTGGTGGGACTGTAAAGTAGTACAACCATTATGGAGGAAAGTATGGTGGTTCCTCAAAAAACTGCAAATAGAACTACCTTATGACCCAGCAATCCCTCTACTGGGTATATACCCCAAAACTCAGAAACATTGATACGTGAAGACACATGTAGCCCCATGTTCATTGCAGCACTGTTCACAGTGGCCAAGACATGGAAACAACCAAAAAGCCCTTCAATAGAAGACTGGATAAAGAAGATGTGGCACATATACACTATGGAATACTACTCAGCCATAAGAAATGATGACATCAGATCATTTACAGCAAAATGGTGGGATCTTGATAACATTATAAGGAGTGAAATAAGTAAATCAGAAAAAAACAAGAACTACATGATTCCATACATTGGTGGAACATAAAAATGAGACTAAGAGACATGGACAAGAGTGTGGTGGTTACCAAGGGTGGGGGGGGAGGGAGGACATGGGAGGGAGGGAGGGAGAGAGTTAGGGGGAGGGGGAGGGGTACAGAGAACTAGATAGAGGGTGGCGGAGGACAATCTGACTTTGGGCGAGGGGTTTGCAACATAATTTGATGACAAAATAACCTAGACATGTTTTCTTTGAATATATGTACCCTGATTTATTAATGTCATCCCATTACCATTAATAAAAATTTATTAAAAAAAAAAAGTAACAATTGAAGGGATGTCACCAAGCAATACATCGTTAATTGCCTAATGAGTTGTAGAGGTAATCGTTGCTTTAGGAATCGGCTGCAGGGTGGGCATGTCCTGAGAAGGCAGTGGACAGGGCTACCACTTGGGGAAGAACATTTGTGTTCTGCAAGAAAAGCCCAGGTGGGCTCGGGGCAGGGCAGCTGAAATCTAACCCCAGCTCCTTTAACCAAGCCCTCTGCCTTGATGCAGCCCACTTCAAACTAGAGGCCTTTTTTCTAATTCCACAGGGCTGTATCATGTGGCTGGAGACTCTGATTGAGTGGGGTTTTATGAAAGGTGCAAAATTTGAAGAAGGATTTTAAAGAAGGTGTAAGATTTGAACAACTTTGAGCACTAGAGCAGTTTGCTGTGATTCCAGTAGATGAAAAGTATTACAGGTATGTTTGGGGGCCACTAGTGTGGGGAGACTAAAATGTTTAGAAGGGAAGCATCTTAAGATAAGGAAACAGGGGAGGACATTGTATGAATATATATATATATATATATATATATATACACACACACACACACACACACACACACATGAATAGTCTCATACTCCATACTAAAGAGTATACAATATATTTTATAGGTATTTAGAGCCAATAAATGTTTTTGAACATAAGTGGCTGGTGTTTTAATAACATTTGTCTAATGCAATATATTAAGTGAATACGAGAAGTAAGAAACAAGAGTCAAGGGACATCGTGTTGGGACACATTCTAATTGTCCAGACATGATGTGATGGGGGTCTGGTCAAGGGCAATGGCAACAGTAATATAAAAAAAATTAAAATAAATACAAGAAATAAATGCAAGAAAACTAAAAGAATTAAGAAAATCTAAAGGAGAAAGAGTTTTATTTACAATAAAAATATTTTAATTATTCAAAGCAATATTTCTTCTTTAAATGAGTTTACACTTCTTGCTAATCCTAAATTAATGCATTCAGAGCATTTTCTTAACAGAATTTCACCAGTTCACAAAAAAATTCTTAAAAAATTGTATTTAAGATAATAGTTAAATCTTCTGACTAAAGTAATAAGGTTGCACAGTATTGTAAGATAGCTAAAATAATGGCCTCTAGAACTAGACTTCTCTTTTTTTATTTATTAATTTTAGAGAAAGGAGAGAGAGAGAAAGGCAGGAAGAGCAGGAAGCACTGCTTCTCAAAAGTGCCTTGACCAGGCAAACTCAAGGATTCGAACTGGCGCCCTCAGCATTCCAGGTTGACACCTTATTCACTCTACCACTGCCTAGTCAGGCTAGACTGCTTAAGCACTTTCTCTTTATATGACCTTAGCAAAATTACTTGATGTCTCAAGACCTCAATTTGAGCATCTGCAACATGGGGGCAGTAACTGCATCCCCTCGCAGTATTGTAAGTAATGAGACAGCACTCAGCATGTAGTATTCTCATTCTTATTATCTCTGTGTTTCTCCAGCCATATTAACCTGGGGCTAAGAAAATGGTATTAAAAGCTACAAACAGTATTTCTCTGACTCCATCACCACCTTCTTTTTAGGAATTTCAACCTCCTCCTCAAGCTGCCAAATAATTCCAGAAATCACCAGGTAATATCTCATTGGGTCATCATGATGCCCAATCCTCTTTCTGCCTTAAAGGCTTACGATGGCATTTCATCAGCTTCACTGCTGCCCATCAGAAGCTCTGCCATAATTGATACTATCATTCAATTTTGAGAGTTCCTAAAGAACACCATGGACAGTGTGTCATTATCAATGCCAGCACTGCCGAAGCCTCCTATACTACTATCTCCAGCACTGCCACTTCTAGGACAATACGGCTTTTTCTCTTTCCCCATACAGCTGTAGACATCTTGGCCACTGATGTTAATGCTGCTTATATCTTGTGTTCTTATCTCTCAGAGGTAGAGAAATGACTCATTTTATTTTTACTTTTCTTTTTCTATGTCCCTTATCCTAATGACTCAGGTTTATGTCCTGGTAATTAGCCTCCTGGACCCTTCACATGAAAAACACCATATTTAAATCTCTGCTGCCTGACCTGTGGTGGCGCAGTGAATAAAGTATTGACCTGGAATGCTGAGGTCGCAGGTTCAAAACCCCGGCTTGCCTGTACTGAGTGGATGCTTCCTATTCTTTCTATTCTCCTCCACTATCTCTTTCTCTTCTCTCTGAAATCAATAAATAAGTTCTTTAAAAAAAACTTAAAGAAAAGAATCTCCCTGCTGAGTTATATTTAACTCTTGCCCTTGAGCCTTCTTAAGAAGAGTCTTTCCTAAGAATTTACTTTATCCTAAAAGGCAATAGCCCGTGTTTGGCAGCTGTACCTCCAGAAGTATGTCAAAACCGTGGTCTCAAGGTAGGAGTCCTTGTCCATTTGGCTTATGCATGCACGCCCAGATGCATGCACACACACACACACACACACACCCCATTAGAAAGTCCACTTTTCTCAAAAAAAATCTTATTCATATAAACAAATATTAGCATGAGGAAATATGTTTTCCTATAAAAAGAAAGCTAGGCAATGAACAGAAAAGAAGAATGTGGAGGCATTAAAGAAATAAAAATAGTCCATGTGATGCAATTTCAATCCCCTGACAATGACTGATAGATCACAGGAATAGAATCAGATGGATGCTTGTCTCAGAGTGCATTGCAAAAATGTTCCCTCACACAGCTTGTGAAGCAATCAACAGGACCAGGGGCTATTCTGGACTTAGTCCAAGGAAATGAAAGTAGGTGAAATGAATACTATAACATGGAAGCTAATAAACCCCTAGGGGAAAGTTATCATAATATCACCAGATTGGAACATACTTCTGAAAATCTTTGTGAATGGTAATAGAAGTATAAAAATATTGGAAATGTGGAATGAGTTAAAAAAAAAGTTGATTGGAATCAACTGTTGTGCACTATAATGGAAAGGTATGCAGTGCTGAGAAAAAACATATGTCATTTGCTATCCTGAAATTCAATTGTAATAACAGAAGTCAATGTAGTCTCATAAAAATGTAGTAATGGAAATCAAAAACAATTTCCTTATTTAAAAACACTATCAGCTTTGATATAAAATTAGTTTCTGAAGATTAAAAAGAAGGAGAGAGTCAGAAGCAAACTTCAAACGTGTATTTAAAGTATAGTTTCAAAGGAAGCTGTATGGAATTACAGAAAGAGTAGGGACTTTGGAGTCTGACTGGCCTAACTTTATGATACTAAGTGAGTCACTTTTCTCATTCACCTTTATACAGAGGACACAGAAATACCTACTTTAATGGAACTACTGTGCACAGTAAGTCAGATCAGTCAAGGGATAGTGCTTGTATGGTGGATGGTATTGGGTAGGTGCTCAGTTAACTTGATCTTCCTTCCCTTTACCCTTTCTTTTCCATGGCCAACAGTGTGCCAGATGTTAGCTCTCCCTTCTCATTTTCTTCTTCCTTCCACCGAGGAAGTAGTATCCTATTGTCACATCAACTCTTAAAGTCTGATAGTCCAATGGGAAAGAAGGAAGAGCAGAAATGGCCCTGAGAAATTGTGAAAGAATAAAGCATATAAATGAACCACACTCTAGGAAGTGCCTTTTACCAGATGAGAAACACTGATCTAGGTTAGAGTAGCTCTGAAATACAAAATCAGACCAGCAGGGGATTGATTTTTTTTTTCCATTGTATAATGGAGACAACGCAGACCAAATGATTCCTAATTCTCTTTTAACTCCTTTTTTCTCATTCAAGCACAACATGGTCTTACAAATTTGGTTTCTAGGAAATAGGGTTAATAAACCAGACAGCCTCCTCTGATCTGTAGCCCCTAAAATGTAGGCAGTATAGTCTTGGGAGTAGAGAGGTGCCTCTCAGAGGTGATTTTCAAGTGCTACCAAAATTGTTCATTTTTTAACATAAGAGCTCTGTTCAAGCTTACAAAAGGACATACATAATAAAATCAAGAGTAATCTATCTATCTGCTATTTTTATCAAGCTCAGCTAATAATCAAAGTTATAATCAAAATGTAATTTAATTTTGGTCTCTTTAAAATATATACAATGAGGGAAGTTGTCCCCTACCATTAAATATCACCTTCCTTTACTTTTTAGCAATAGATGGCTCTAGATTCACTCTAAGTTCAATAGTCAATAGTAAGATGCCCACTGCTGACAATTAGTCAAATTCTGAATTTGATTTAGAGTGAAATCCTCTCCTGTCCATCAGCTGGACCAGTTTCCAGAGAGCTGCCGGCCACCTGTAGGGCAGAACACTCCTTTGTCCTGTCTGACTCTTCTGTCTATCCTACCCTACTCATTAGCCATGATTTCTTACCCCTCTCAGGTTATAACATAGGGAGCCAGAAGCAGAAATGTTGGTAGGGATGTTTCCTACATGAATTGGTATGCTTTCTGGGCCTGGAAGATGTTTAAGCTGACTCTTTCTCTCACAGGTAATAGTAGCTAAATTTGGCAAGACCCCTGATGGTCAATTCTAACTATATCTCTAGTTTATGCTTCTTTTTTGACTCTCTTCCACACCTGTCCTTCAAGAAACCCCAGCCTTGGCCCCAGTTCTCAGATGGTGGCCCAGTGCATGGAGATTTTTCTCTGCTGGAATCTCAATGCCTCTTCCAAACCAGCTACTTTCCCAGGACTTAAAATGGCTTGAGGCCATTTCTACATCAGATCCCTTTCTAGTAGTCCCTAGGATTTTACCTCTTTGAACTTCAGGCAAGAGGAGTTGTTTTCTGGAAGCAGTAGAGAGACTTGACTCGCCTCCTCAGTTTAGCTGCCAAACCAGCTCTCCAACTCTTGTTGCTTGCTCTTGAGCTGAAATCAGACCCAGTTCCTTTTGGGCTCACACCCAGAAGAGGGCTACAAGCAATCCTCCAAGTTGTCCCTTACTCTGAGTGAGAGCAGGTCTGTCTCCAGCCCTCTTTCTTCACTTAGGGAAAGAGGATGCTGTCCGTGCAGCTTTCTCTGAGAAATGTTCCTCCAATGCTGTCCGTTTCTTCTCTGAGCATTTTTGTGTCTTCCATTATGGTGAGTGTTCCTTATTGCCAAGTTCCAAATTTGTGCAACCAATTTTAATCTGCTTTAAATATGCACATTTTAATCCAGCACCTCACTTTGCTGTGCAACATCCTTTGAATCATCAAACCTTGCTCAAAATAAATTTTAACTTTCTATTACATATACACATACAAACTAAATATAAACACTTGGTAAAGGAGTACAGCCACCATTATAGTATTAAAAAATACCGCACCAAGTTATGGGAAGCTACTCCACTACACCTGAATCATTGAGGCTTCCCTGTCTTCATACATTCATTTACTCAATATTAACAGAATATTTATCACATATAGGTACCATGCTTGGCTCTGGGATCATAATGGTGATGAAAAAAAAAATCACGATCCCCGATAATGAACCACATAGTCTACAAGAAAGGCATCTGTCCCATTTTCATTTGCCCTCTTTAGTTTTCAAATAGAGAGTTAATCAAGCTCTTGTCCTCTCAGTTCAGCTTTGAGGACACACCAGTTTCTTCCACGTCAGCCTGGAGGCAATTAAGTTAACATATACATGAGATAACCAGTTCTTGCCAAAATGTAACTAGAGTATATGACATGAGGTTGTTACCTAAAGTCCTTGCCAAAGTTTTGTGTTATTGAAACCTGAAAGTTCACTTAATCAGAAGTAGTTCTTGGTGGAGCACCATGGGTCAGTAGGTGAGGCACTGGCATGGAAAGGACTCTGGGAACATGAATTTTAATTTGGTTCTGCCTCTGACTGTGACCTTGATCAAGTCCCCAAACTTGTATCTCAGTTTCCCTGCTACAAGAGCACCAGGAACGCGTAATGAAATTGGCTGAGTGTTGTGCTCTGTTCTCTTTATATCTCGACAAGGCAAGTTAACACTAGAATATTTGTTTTGTGTATATTGCAATTGAGCTACCAAAAGTTGGAACCAAGAGTCTGAAGTTCCCCAGTTGCTTATCTTGGTAATATTCTTGGCAACGTCAAATATGAGTTCAGGTGTTAGTGCTTTCATTTGTATTTCTTTCTACTGTCTTTCACAGAAAGTTTCTATCGTTACTTCTTCCCATCCTTCAGTGAAAGCCATATGTATTTTTTACTGTGCGGTTTAAGGATGACAGAGCCAAGTGAAGCAAATCTGTACTGAGGCTTTGTTAAGAGTCGGACACTGCTGGACACGAAGTGTACAAAACAACATGATCAGTCAGGGGTTACTACGTGCCGAGTGCTGCATATGGATTTTTCTTTTAATTATCAAAACAGCCCCTGTAGAGAAATAAACACCTATTTTACAGAAAACTAAGGCTCAGAGTGGTTAATCATCTTTTCCAAGATCACACAACTAGTAAATGGTGGAACCGGATGTTTTTCCCAATCCTTCTAACTCTGGGGTTCACATTCTTATCCACTAACATACTCTGCCTTCCAAAGATGAATAAGATTAGAAAGAACCTCCTGTGAAGCAGTTCACAGATGAATGGAGGAGAAAGATTCATAAATGACTGCCACAGAGAAATATGCAATTAAATTTATTTAGGGCTGGAGCAAATGGGTATGTGAGAAGGCGTTACAAGGGAGACAACATATGATCTTGATCTCACTACTTTGCCCTCCTCCCCAAAGTTGATGGTATAGAAAAACATCTACAGCTGTAAAGATATTGCCAACTTCCCATCAAGTTCTGAGATAGTGTCCACACAACAAATTCCATTGTCCTCCAAGTAAAAGCATAAAACTCTGAGATAACCCTAGCTAATCTATAGATGAATGAAATTTGTCTGATTGTGGAGCCATCAACAGACTTATGGTAACTTTTAGGACAATGGCCTTCTTGTCCCCAGCTTTTAGTTGACCACACAATGCGTGTGACACCAAAATATAGGTAACACAGATGAGTTAGGGTTCACAAAACGGTACAAATAATGCTTTTGAAGGTCAGACAAATGGAAAGACTAAGTAGTAAGAATGAAGATACAAACAGACATGATAGAAAAAAAAATTACATTCAAAATGTTTCTCAAAGGCCTATGATAATCCACTCTCAGATCGGGGCTAGAAAACCTAACCCTAAGGACCTTGCCCTTTATTTGATATTATTTTAATACTTTGAATAATACTTTAAATAAAATGTTATGAACACCTAATATGAAGAAAGAATAAAACTTACTTTCAAAAATACAGTGTGTCCGTAAAGTCATGGTGCACTTTTGACTGGTCACAGGAAAGCAACAAAAGATGATAGAAATGTGAAATCTGCATCAAATAAAAGGAAAACTCTCCCAGTTTCATACCTATTCCGTGCAGCTCGATATGGGCTCACACACAGATTTTTTAGGGCTCCTTAGGTAGCTATCCCGTATAGCCTCTACAGACTCATCACTGACTGATGGCCTACCAGAACGGGATATCTCCACCAAACTGCCAGTTTCCTTCAACTGCTTATCCCACCGAGTAATGTTATTCCTATGTGGTGACGCTTCATTATAAACGCGCCGATATTCACGTTGCACTTTGGTCATGGATTCGAATTTAGCGAGCCACAGAACACACTGAACTTTCCTCTGTACCGTCCACATCTCGACTGGCATGGCCGAAGGGTGCTCTGCTGTATACACGGTGTTATGTCATCATCTATGCATACACACATGCTGCCACATCATCCTACAGAAACTGGGAGGGTTTTCCTTTTATTTGGTGCAGATTTCACATTTCTATCGTCTTTTGTTGCTTTCCTGTGACTGGTCAAAAGTGCACCATGACTTTAGGACACACTGTATAATGGCATCCATTAGTTACTCCCTCAGGAGCTTTCCACTTATGTCTGTTTTCTTTTTTCTTTCTTCAAAGAAACACATAGGAAGTATTTAGTTGACATAGGATTTAAATTAAAATACTTTCTGACTATTTCACAGTTGGGTATCTATTTGGTTTTAGTCCTGACCACACACACAAAAGAAAACGCTATTAACTTAATTTTTATATAGAAAATCCAGAGAAAAGGAGCTAATTTTTGTGTGTTTTTGGAGTAGTGACAATGTAAAATGTTTGACCCATGATGAGTTGTAGTTAGAACAAGATAGAGAAGAATTTAGATTCGCTACCTGTAGGCTTCTGGTTCACCTCCTAGTGTTTAAGTTCATGTTACAAGCCTGACAAAGCAGTGGCAGCGCAGTGGCTAGAGTGTCGGACTGGGATGCAGAGAACTGAGCTTCAAAACCCCGAGGTCACCGGCTTGAGCATGGTCTCATCTGGTTTGAGCACAACTCACCAGATTGAGCCCAAGGTCACTGGTTCGAGCAAGACGTCACTCAGTCTGGTATAGCCCCCGATCAAAGCACATATGAGAAAGCAGTCAATGAACAACTAAGGTGCTGCAATGAAAAAATTGATGCTTCTCATCTCTCTCCCTCACTGTCTGTCTGTCCCTATAGGTCCCTCTCTCTGTCATAAATAAATAAATAAATAAATAAATAAATAAATAAATAAATAAATAAATAAATTCATGTTACTAGATGGCCATCTCGGAGCAAAAGCTTAGGAACATTTTACATAGAGATTTTAAACATAGTTCCACATAAGCTTGTGTTATTGTTACTTATCGAGTATAATAAATAAAACAAGCAAAGACTTTTTGAAAGAACTAGGGGGAAAAAAATCAATGGGAATAACCTGTTAACTTTGTAGAATGTAATACTTACATTCTGAAAGGGAAAAAGATAAAATTCTTGAATAAAAAAAAATCTAAGTTAGTAATAATGAGGATTATGATAATAATAATGCCCACAACTAATAATTTTGCATGTCTTATTTTGAAATATTGAATATTTTGCACTCTGAAATAAGTGTCATTCCTATTTTACACTTGCAGAAACCATGCCTTTAAGAGGTCAAGTACCTTACACAAGTTCATATAGCTCATTAGTAATATAACATGAACTCAAACTCAATTCTACAAGCAAGTGCTAAAGACTGAATTTTAATACTGTATTTTACTGTCTATAAATTAAGTGGCAGACTTAATTCCTATGGAATATATAAATTTAGAGATCCAGATTCACAAACAACTTCTAAATTCTGTATTTTAATGCTGTGACAAAATACTTAATTCTCTGCCTTATCCTTCCCCTAATCTAAAACTATCTGCTGTGGACTCAGAGAGACATGCATCTCCTTGTAACCAGCTCTGACCTTAGGTTAGAGCCGTATGAAGGGCTAAGAATCACAGAATCACTCAGCATCAAACTCATGCTGTCTGCATCTTGTGCTTATTATTCAGACCTTTTGAATTGCTCTTAATCCCTTGTTGTTGAGGGGTTTTGACCTGGACTATTGACCCCATGTTGCCAAAAACTTCTTTTTCACCCCCTGACCTTGTGTGTTCTGGAATCCTAACCTCACCATCTGATTGCTAATACCTGTCTCCCTGGGTTCGGGTCCTCTTACCGGCTAATATCTCCCTCAGCTGACCTCTCTGGTATTGATCAATGATCCACCTGCCAGTACCTTTTGTTCCTAAGCAAACTCCCAGTCCTGGTCCTTCTGGCTTTGTGTCTCGTCCATTATCCCCCCAACCCTGTTAGAACATGCTTTGGAGGAATGGTCTGATTTTCCCATGAAGAAAAATCAGTTTGAAGCTTTCCAAAACATGAGCCTTGAAAATAAACAAACATACAAAACAGCAAAACTGAAGATATTAGCATGTTTTTCACATGTCAATTTATTACAGCACCAGTCATGAGTCAAAAGAGGAAGGTGCACAGGAGGCCAGATAGAACAAGAAGCCGTTTGAAAGGAGTGTATTTTCAAACACATGATTGTTTATGTCTAGGTGTCTCTCCTAAATTACTCTGAAAGCCAAGACTTGAACTTCATTTCATTTTAAATCTCACACAATGTCCAGTATAATGCCTGGCACTAATTAACCTTCATAAATATATATTGAATTAATTGATTAACTAGCACTTAATGAATTCACTACAAACAGCTATTTGATCTCTTGGTCCTCAAAGACTATCATTAGCACCTTGATAAACAAGTAAATAATGCATGTCTATAACCCCTTTTATCAGTTTATTTTTCCCTCTGCAGTGAGGATTTTAGAAGCCAAAGAAAGATATAAATTTTTGTCTTGTGGTCTGGCATTCATCTGAACTTCCTGGAAAAAAAGAAAAAGAAAAAATTAAATAATAAATTAAAGACAGGCAAAGAGAATAACAGTAGTCCTTATTGTTCAGGTCTACTTACAGAACAAGAATCTTTCAAGGTACCTCTATATCTGGATAGATTAAAGTAAAGTAGAACTCAGGGCAAAATTAAAAGAGAATAGCACATTCTACTACCAACGGCCATTTGGGAACAAATGGAAAATAACACTAGGACTATGAAAGTGATGGGGGTAGTCCTGAGGATTTCAAAGCAGACTGCCTCCGCCTTGGCCTAAACGGAGGTACCAAACAAACAAAGGAACAAAGAGCGGAGGGGCCGTGTCCTGGTCGCGAGCCCCCACGTGCTTGCATTAGTAAGGTAAGGGGCTGCAAGGAGGGGACTTAAAAGAAGAGTTTGTATTGTTCAGGGAACCTTTCAAGCATAGCGAGGGTGGAATTCCATCTGTTCAGTTCAGTTCAGTTCAGTGAGCCGGTTCACTTTTAATGGTTCACTGAATTGTGACACCTAGTAGAAATTACAACCAATGTTTTAAAAAACCCTTTACATGATCATTTGTGAAACTGGCATTTATAAAAGTTTACTTTCATAAAGTTGTTAGCTCCTTGTGTTTATGCTATTTCCAGAACCTCTTTCCTTTGAATAAAATATATATATATATAGCATTAAAAAATGCCACTGAGAAAAAAAGATATCTTTTTTGAGGTCTGTTTTGAACACTGGCTTAATTTGTGCATGATTTCAGACAAACACAGGAAGTCACAAAGCTTTCACACAAGCTTTGCATTCACCTAACCATGAGCTCTTTACCAGTAGAAAGAGCTACAAATGCCCAACAGTCTTTGCAGGAGTTTAGCAGATACTCTACCTGGGAAACAGGTAGAATTCCACTCACCTGCTTGAATGATTGGCTGAACAATACCAAGTTATTAAGTTTTTTAGTAGCAAGAAGGTGATGGGGGAGGGTGTTCTATCTGCTATCTGCTCAGTGGCGTCTTATAAAGAGTCTGCGTGCTTGCATAGATCTTTGTAGGAGGCCATGTACTGATCAGCAATGATTACAATCTTAGTCAGATCATCATTTTCACTTACCTAGAGAAGAAGAATAAAGTGGTGAAATGATACAATCAGATAGTGATGGATAGTTCTTTGCTGTGTATTTTGCATACTGAGCATAATGAAGGAGAATCCTTGTAAGAAATTCCACAAATAACAGAAGCTGTTCCCACTACATGGAGAAATCTGCCTCAAATCTGCCAGAATTCTTTCTCACAGGGTGAAGGAAGCATGCAACCTTTGGGGAGGAAAAAAATAGAGAGGAATGCTTAAGAAGGATTTCCACTACATGCACTGGAGATCTAAAAGAAATTGAAGTAAATCTCTAAAACAGAAATCTAAGGTAGAAGGAAATGCAAAAAGGCTGACCATATTAGACACCAAGACCATCTGATCATCAAATGCCACCGATGTTTTTGTCTTATCACATATCATATGCTTCAGTTTACTCTAAAGAGTAATTCCAGTATTTTCATCTGATCAGTGCTTGATATAGAAAGGGGTACATGACACAAAATAGATAAGCTATCCCTGAGCCTCAACAACAGAGAGCTTCCCTTGGGAAATACCATTTCAGCAAATAAAAGGATTCTGATTTTTTTTTTTTGCCAACAAAGGAACAAAAATAATTCAAAATTAAAGAGCTCATTTAAGTGATACTTTGACCATTTTTTTACTTTCTACACCTCCCTGGGGTTGCTGCCTTTATTTCGCCGCTCAGTTTACCATGTTACTCATTCTAAGACCTTCCCTTTGAACTATCAGCACATCAAAGCAGGTAGGGCAGAGAAATGTTCACTGCAAAGAAACAACCTTATGTGAGTTTTGCTTTTTCCAGGTCTACTCATATTCCTGATGAAATTTATTTCTCTGGACGTTCTGGCTGTTGATTGTTGGATGTTTTTGTCTTGGTCGTGTCCATTTGCACTTTTCTCAGACTCGAACTCTAACTGTCCTCATCTTCCACTAGAGAGAATAGATGGCTACTTTTCACCATGTAGTAAGATAGGCCAAGAGTGTGATCTCTGTTAATATTTAGAACATTTGATATTCTCAGTCTAAACACCTTTGGGCCTATTTTCTCTTTAGTAATCTTTCTTTTAAGCAAATAAGTTTTTATCAGATGAAAACTAGGTGACTTAGGAAGCATCTAATAAGTTAATTCTCTTCACTTTACATACCCACTTTTCTTAAAAAATAAAAAAATATAAATGGTGTTTTGCATGTTAATCACCTCAATAAAGAATAAATACCAGGCCCTGGCCGGTTGGCTCAGTGGTAGAGCGTCGGCCTGGCGTGCAGAAGTCCCGGGTTCGATTCCCGGCCAGGGCACACAGGAGAAGCGCCCATCTGCTTCTCCACCCCTCCCCCTCTCCTTCCTCTCTGTCTCTCTCTTCCCCTCCGGCAGCCAAGGCTCCATTGGAGCAAAGATGGCCCCGGCGCTGGGGATGGCTCTTTGGCCTCTGCCCCAGGCGCTAGAGTGGCTCTGTTTGCTACAGAGCGACGCCCCGGAGGGGCAGAGCATTGCCCCCTGGTGGGCAGAGCATCGCCCCCTGGTGGGCGTACCAGGTGGATCCCGGGTCGGATGCATGCGGGAGTCTGTCTGACAGTCTCTCCCCGTTTCCAGCTTCAGAGAAATACAAAAAAAAAAAAAAAAAAAAAAAAAAGAATAAATACCAAACAATCTCTGTAGTTAGGCCTGAATTTTTTATAAAATCTGTAACAAAATGAAGTGCTTCTCTCCAGAAATGAATATGGAAATAAAATGAGAAAACAGACACATGTAATTTTTTTAAAAATAAGATGCTTTTTGAGTAATCTTTGAAAAGCATGATTAGCTATTTTTATGTTTATGGGATAGTCTTTGAAACTCTTCAGAAGCTAACATGGGTGGCATTTAGAAAGTCAAAATACAGCGTGATTAAAGATTGCTGGTGTGCTTCATAAAACGACAAGAAGAAAAAGAGGAAGGTCAGGCCCCACTAACTTCTTGGAATTTCTGGAAGACACACTGACCGTAAAGACTGGGAGAATAGAATGAACATTCTATTCTTTGCTTTTTTTTTTTTTTAAAGAAAGCTTTCAAGAGTGGTCTGTGTTCAGTATTGGCAAAAGTTTTTTAAAAGGTGAACTCATTAGGGAGTGGGGAAGAAGTTTGAACATGTTCAGCTGTTCCCTAAAAATGGGTCCCTTTGCTCTTTCAAAAGGTAACAGATGTCCAAATGTGTGTGAACATTTCTAAGATTGAGAAAGAAAATAGGTATTCACTGGACACCTACTGTGTTCCAGGCATGTCACATGCTTGCTCTCATTGAATCTTCACTCAGCCTTGCCAGAGAGATAACGACTGTCCTGATTTACTGCATGAGAAGGTTGATGCTCCGTGAGATTAAGTACCTAGATGTCCTCAAGTCACTCAACTGGTAAGTGAGTGGGGGAACAGGGACTCAAACTTAGGTCAGGCTGGCACCAACGCTCCTGGTCATGCCACTACACCTCACAGACTCCAGGGGCAACTGATGTTAATGTCTCTGTCCCCTGCATCCTTCAGTTCTCCTTCCCCATGGGAGGGGCCTCTGCCAGCTTCTCCTCCAAGATCCCAACTGAACAGACCCTGGACTTCTTCACTCACAGTAAGGTACCAATATTCTGAACCAGTATCTGGATTCCCCCAATGTTTCCAGCCTTAACCTGAAGGGCTTTTGTTCTCTGAGGATTCTAGCATCTGCAGGGAATGACGGGAGCTGAGGCTTTTTGACTCCTCGTGACTTACTCCTGGGTCTTCACAAAGCCTCCCTTCCTCACGTACCTTTAAATACGAGTGTGTGCAGTGCACCGTGCAGAGTTCAGCATATCTTTTGGCTAACTAGCTGACATTTTGGTGCTTAATAAAAATGGACAGAGCCTGGGGGAGTCAATTACAATAAGGGTACTGAGCTAGAACCTCGCTGCAAAGAAAGAGGAAAAACAAAAGAGTAAAGTGGCCAGAGTTGAAGGAGAAGTATAACAGGTGAGCTTCAATAATGGATATATTAGTTCATATCATAAGCATTATCCCAACAGCCATGGATGACTTTTAATATTTTAATATCAATTACCCCATGGCTACTAAATTTTAGATACCATATTTAATACACAGACACACAACTTTAGAAAAGCAAGCATAAATTCAATATTTATAAATCTTTTTACTTTTATTTATTTTTGCTCAAAATTTTTATTCTCAGCCTGAAGAATGAGGTCCCAAGCTGTCTATTTCATCAATTTTTTTCTTTAATAAGTACTTTACATTCCTCTTTTAATATTTTATTATCTTACAAGATTGTTGTTATTCTTCATATTTCATTCAATTAGTTTTTTTATTATAACAAATTAAAAATATTTAACACTGAAGATATTTTTTATAATCATCTCCTGAGATCATTTTTTAAATCCTAGGGTCCCACAGAATCCAAGTACCTCTATGCTCCAGGGCTAGCTGTATTTTGGCCCTCCAAGAATAAATGCTCTGAGGAGTTTCCCAGAGGGACTTCTTATAAGGGAGCATCACTTCCTATAAATTTCAGGAAATCCACTCAGGGTCCCCACCATCACCATAGGGATCTCCTATGACATTCAACACAACAGTTTTAACTGGTTTTCATGCCCAGTGTGACATTTGGCCAAGATTGTTGAGATCTTCCTAAAAGAGTGTGAGAAAGAAATCAAAGTGTTGCCAACAATGATTTTCATATACTCCACACCAGGGACTCTCACCCTTTTTACTTCAGGAATCTTTTACACTCTTAACAAAAAGTAAGTACTCCAAAGAGATTTTAGTCACCTGGATTATACTTATTGATATTTAACAACTAGAAATGAAAAGGCAGACTTTACAAAAATGTATGTATTAATTTAACAGTAACAAACTTGTTGCATGTTACTGTTATATTTTTATGAAAAGTAACTATATTATCAAAAACAAATAAAATTTAGGCCCTGGCCAGTTGGCTCAGCAGTAGAGCATCGGCCTGGCGTGCGGGGGGACCCGGGTTCGATTCCCGGCCAGGGCACATAGGAGAAGCGCCCATTTGCTTCTCCATCCCCACCCCTCCTTCCTCTCTGTCTCTCTCTTCTCCTCCCGCAGCCAAGGCTCCATTGGAGCAAAGATGGCCCGGGCGCTGGGGATGGCTCCTTGGCCACTGCCCCAGGCGCTAGAGTGGCTCTGGTCTCGGCAGAGCGAGGCCCCAGAGGGGCAGAGCATCGCCCCCTGGTGGGGGGAGCATCGCCCCTGGTGGGCGTGCCGGGTGGATCCCAGTCCGGCACATGCGGGAGTCTGTCCCCGTTTCCAGCTTCAGAAAAATACAAAAAAAAAAAAATAAATAAATAAAATTTAACAAGAATTGTGGCATTTAAGAAATATATTTGCAAGTCATTTTATTGTCTAATTTAGTAGATTAAAAACTGGATTCTCCTGTCTACTTCTGCATTCAATTTTTTATAATATATTGCTCTGTGAAAGCGTAAGAAGGAAATCCATACTCATCCCAACATGTAGTTAGAAAGGGGGACATTTTTGTAGCCATTTTAGATAAGTTTGGATATTTTTTTATATTGCATTAAAACTTGACAAGTTCTCTTTCCATCAGTTGTAGTATGGAATATGAGATTCTATTAATTAACTTTCTGTACCCAGTTATATTATAATCCATCACTGTACCTTGCATTTTTTACGAATTTCTTACCCATGTATGTTTTTATATCAAGCATTAATATTTGGAAAATATTGCTTCACAGAATTATGTAAGGTTTCTATGTTGTCACATATATTATTATACACTACTTTAAAAAATCATCTGTTGGCCTGACCTGTGGTGGCACAGTGGATAAAGCGTCGACCTGGAAATGCTGAGGTCGCCAGTTCGAAACCCTGGGCTTGCCTGGTCAAGGCACATATGGGAGTTGATGCTTCTAGCTCCTCCCCCCTGTCTCTCTCTCCTCTCTCTCTCTCTCTCTCTCTCTCCCCCTCTCTCTCTCCTCTCTAAAAAATGAATAAATAAATAAAATAAAATAAAAATGAATAAAATCTTTAAAAAAAATCATCTGTTA
Organism: Saccopteryx bilineata; assembly: GCF_036850765.1. Taxonomy (NCBI): domain Eukaryota; kingdom Metazoa; phylum Chordata; class Mammalia; order Chiroptera; family Emballonuridae; genus Saccopteryx; species Saccopteryx bilineata. The sequence goes on from NC_089500.1 coordinate 35,432,601, forward strand.
ATAGTACCACCAATTTCACTAGATAAGTGTTAAAATCATGTTTATCGTGCTGAATACAAGTTTTTCAGAATTCTATTTTTCACTAGAAAGTTCAAATTTTATCCTTGACAACAAATATCAGATGTCTCTTAGTCACTTTTCAAGTCAATTACTTTTCCTTAAGATGACAGTTATACTTTGGTGTACAGAAGAACTTCCAATTTTGTCACACAGAATATTAAACAGGTACGTATTCAAGGTTAAGATAAAATAAAATATTTTTATTACTTCATCAAAAATGTTCTTAAGTGAAACTGACAATCTTTTAAAACTCAAAGTGTATAACATTTAAGAATACAATGACTATTAGTTCAATTTGATGCCACTGCCTTAATTCTTACTAAAGCACAGCAGTTTACCCACCATTGATTTTCCAACATCAGTACAAATGTCAACATAGTAAAAAATGCAGATAATGCCTTTGCCTATTATAAAAATGGTTTTGAACTCATGGACCCTCTAAAAGGATTTTAGGAACTTCCAAGGGTCTATGGATCACACTTTAAGTACTACTGTTCTATATATATAATTTCCTGTGCTGGAAACATTGCTATTAGAAGTTCTACATCTTTGCCTCTAAGCCTTTCATGACTGGTTTCTTGGTGTTGTTGTTTACAAGGTGTGTAAGTGTTAGTGTCAAAGATCCTCATGGTAAATGAATGTGTTAGTGCTTTGCTAGCTCCTCTCACTCACTCCATATTATTTTAGCCCCATATTCTACAATGATTCAGCTTCTTATAATTATCTGTCTTTATCTTATGTATTGCAGAGTTGGGTTGCTTAATAGTTCCAGAGTAAGTATTATATCTTTATCCATCTTGAAATTCCTAGCACCTGGCTCTTCCTAAGTGCTCAGGAAAGGTCGAGGTTCAATAAATTAAAGGATCCAGGTGATATTGGTTCATCATATTTTATTATTGTTCATTTAGGGTAAGTGATTGATGGTAATGTGGAAATTATCTAAGAACCTAAGGAAGGATCAGTTTTGGACACTGTTACTACCTTTCTTTGTCATTTTTCTCTTTAAAAAATCAGCGCCATATTCATGTTGCTAAAAGACATGCAGTCTACGGCCATACCACCCTGAACGCGCCCGATCTCGTCTAAAAGACATGCAGGCTATCTGAGTGTGCCTGTCTAATTGCTTTTCTTTTAGTACACCAAAATTCAAGAGCAGCTTTATTTTTGAATTAGTAGAAAATTTCGTGTGATTTTTTCTTATAAAAAAAATTGATAGAAAACCTTAATATTTGCTCAGATTTTGTGTGACTTTTTAGGGCACTGATGGAAGAAAATCTTATAATCAAACAGTTTTGAATTTTCCAAGTGTATGCTTAGAAAAAAGCAATCTCCCAACTATAATTGCTTTACTTTGTCTCTGGCAAAAACTAATAGATCATCAACCAATATTTATGCATCCTTTTATAGTTTACAAATTATTTCATGTACGTTCTCATTTTCTTTCAAAATAACAAGAGCTATTTCATATTATGAACTTTCTATTTACCAATTTCTAGTCTAGAAGGTCAAATACAGAATTCTGTTTGATGTCAACAAAAGTTCTATGAAACAGGTGTTATTATCACTCCCAGATTACAGATGAGGAAACTGAGGCTCATTGGGATAAATAAATTGGCCTTCTAGCTCGTCAATTACAGAGCTAGAACTTGAACCAGTCTTCTAACTTCAAAGCCTGAATCTTTTCCACTAAAGCACACTCCTGGAAATTTAATTTTATGTTATTCCTATTGAAAATAGTCCAACTTCTTTATCAGAAGTTTGCTTCAAAACACTGCAGTTCAGGATTTGCTGTTTTTGGAACGCTTGCAAAAAAAATTTAGTCTTAATATTGATGTTATTTTTTGAGCCTCAGAGCTAAGAAAAACCATTATCAAATCGTGAAACACTGGGCTGGGATGGCAATCTTGAAATATTAGTAAAGGTGCTTGATTAATACCCTTATTAAACTTACTACTTAACTAGATGCCAGGTTTTTCAGAGGTTTTTTGCTTTATTTTCCCCTATTTTCTAAGATAGTTTTTATTTTTAATGGAATTTTTAAAAATACTATTTAAGTCATATTTTATAAATGAATAGAGCATACTATTCCAATTTATATATATTATAGGTATAATAAAAATGGTTTTAAGAATCATTTAAATAAATTGCTAAATATTATATGTATGTTTTGAAAAAAATATATTCTCCCATCTAATACTATTTAATTATAACACAAAAGAATATTGGCCTCGTGAGTGTCACCCAGAAGCTATCTTGTCTTGGGCTTATATGTATTTTCTACTGAAATAAAGACAATAAGCCAATCTCTACAGTGTGTCTGTAAGTCAGTGAGTAATTAGCCTTGTCAAATGTCTTAATGCCAAATATACAGTTAGGAAACTGAATTGTTTCTGAAAAAGTTCTCTCTTCATTCAGATGTATTTTGCCTAAGAATCTGTAGATTTCTCCCCTAACTCATAATAAGCAAAAAACACTAAAATATTATTTGTTTAGGTGTTCATTTATTAAATAATATTTATCTTATCAAATATAGTTCTACTGCCAGAAAACCAGACATTTAAAGACAAAAAAAGTAGTAAAACATGGTCCTGCAACAGTTTGTGTTTATTATTGTTTTCCTGCAATTAAATTGCACGGACTCAGATGGTGCATTTGAATCCATTGCATAATCAAATGCAATTTTAAATATGTCAGCACTTTTAAGACTGAAAGAAAATAATATACAATGTTAGCTGTTATTATTAGTGTTATTTTTGCACAAATTGAGTCATCTTATTGCCTGGCCTAGTTATCTCTAGACTGAAGGTAGATGAGATAAAAGTAATATAATTAAATGTTCAACAGCCAACATGTAGGAGTCTCTCTAAGATTTCACATGTGTGGAAACATTAAGAAATATTAACATTTAAGCATTTTTGGTAGTTTGATTTGAAGATATGACTAGACTCATTCTGGAACACTGGTTCTCAAACTTTAACGCGCGTTAGATTCTCCCATAAGGCTTACAAAATCACAAATTGTTGGGCTACAGCTCTGAAGTCTCTGATTCAGTGATCTCAGGTAGAGGCCAAGAATTTGCAACTTTTAAAGTTCTCAGCCTACCAGGTGGTGACATGTATGCTGAGGATCCAGGTTTGAAACCCCAAAGTTGCCAGCTTGAGTGTGGGGTTGCGCACCTTGAGCACAGTGTTGCTGGCTTAAGCGTGGGATCATAGATATATGAACCCATGGTCACTGGCTTGAGACCAAAAGGTCACTGGCCTGAGCAAGGGGTCAATGGCTCAGCTAGAGCCCCCTAGACAAAGCACATGTGAGAAAGCAATTAATGAACAACTAAAGTGCCACAACTATGAGTTGATGCTTCTCAAGTCTTTCCCTTCCTGTCTGTCCTTATCTCTCTATCTATCTATCTATCTCACTAAAAAGAAAAAAAGAAAGAAAGAAACAACAACAACAAAAACAAGTTCTAAGCTAATTCTGATGTTCTTGGTCCAGGGGCTACACTTTGAGAGTCCCTGCTATTGTAACAGAAGATGCTGAGGTCACATTAGATGTTGGGATATGAAATCTAATAACAAATTATTTGTGCAAGTGAATCTGCAGCCATCCCATTAATCAATGTATTAATAAAGGTAATCATGTTAAAGGTTGTAACTGCATTTATAGTAGAATGAGGGAGAAGAAAAAAAAAGGAGGAAAGCCTCTAATAAATGACTTTAATAACTGAGCCAACTTCAATGAAGGAAATAGAGAATCTTGCTTTGCTTGCTGCATTTGAACATTACCTTAAAAGTCGTGGCAGTAAGGGCTACCTCGCTAATGTCTTGAGTACATTAGATTTGGAAACAGAAGAAATAAAAGTATTAACAGGAATAAATAATACAATCTTTTCTTCCTTAAGGTAAAAGGAAACTAAGTAAGCTTCGAATGTCTTTAAGACACTGCATTTCATCCATATGTAACAGTCCTAGCCTTAAGTCAGATAAAGGTTAACTTCATGGAGCATGGAGGGCACCACTAAGTGATCAATTGCTATAATAGACAATCTAGATTCTTGCATGCACATCTGTCCTTGGGGCTGCTGCTCTCCCTAGAACCCAGGTGGCCATTTATCCATTGCACACTTGTCACGTTTCTATAGACAATAGCTAGAAGCACACAAACCTTTCTGAAATTCTAAGCAAGACCACAGGCTTTATTCTCTCATACAAAAGAGATCTGGTCATAAACATTCCAGAACCAGTGTGGTGGCTTCACAAACTCATCAGGGACCCAGACCCCCTCAGGCTTTCTGACCCCGTCAGCCCAGGTATCTATCAGCTTTGTCTTCATGGTTCAGGATGTGCTGTTGAGGTTCCAGGGGGCAGGATGGGACAAAGGAAGAGAAGGGGTGTGTTTTCTCCCTTTAAGAACATTTTGTATGTTCCACACAAAAACCTCTTTTGTATCCAGTTGTCAAAAGGACTGGGAAATGATAACTGGGCAGCAAGGAGCTCAGGTGCAAGGTGTTCTTATTAAAGAGAAAGAGAAACATGGATATCAGGTTAGCTAACAAGGACTGCTGCCATCAAGTCCAAGGAACTTAAAATTCCTGTTTTCCATCATAGAAAGTGGTAGAAGGGTAAAACACACCAATATTCTAAACGTGAATCTCACACGTTGGAGGCCATAAGCTCCTTGGAGTGCTTGTATCAGAATGCGGTACCCAAGAGAGTCTAAGGTCATGCTCTAGTTTAGTTCTTGTAATTCCGGAAGTACCAAAAACCACATTTTGAGAAACGCTGCTTTTCAACTTTCTTACCGTTCGTCAGCCATTGGTCCACAGCTGCCTGGAATGCTGTTGATCATCCCTGATAACAAATTCTGTGCAGTTCCTTTTTTTTTTACTCTTTTGTTCTCTGTGATTAGATCTTGCAAATGGTTTGGGCACACTCCTCTAAAGATCTTTTTTCATCAGTACAGCAAAGTTGGGATGATAGTGACAGATGAACTATAGCAATACAGTAAGCCCATCCTGGAAAGCGCAGGGCGAAGGTCTTCTGCTGGGAGGAGTTAACTTGGGTTCCAGAGTAGAGGAGCAACAGGACCATGACTTTCGATGACTCTGCTGGCCAGAAGCAGCTGAATCAGGCACAGCAGTCAATCTAACTGTGAGTGATTAATAGCCAGGCAGAATCTCGGGAGCTTTATTTCCCAGTCCCTGCCCTGCTTCTTCTTTAACACTCAGGTAAATGTCAAAAGTGGACCCAGGGATTATAGCTGACAAGGGGTAAATGCTTTCATGTTGTCCTCCAAAGGTTAAGGTTTCCCAGACTCAGTAGGAAACCCCAATCTCCAATAACCATTAATCCACTCTACACGGGTAGGATTGAGCATATTTATGACTGCAGTCACTAAAAGGTGAAATAAAGATTAGTTTTTAGTTAGGAACGCAAAGCTTTTGAGATCAATACAAACTCACTGCTGAAATCAATCTAAAGTTTGGAATTTTTAAGTAAAGATTTACTGGGCTTTCTTGTACAGTTAATTTTCCAAAGGGAAAATAAGCTCAGAAATGTAACATAGTAATCAAATTGAGTAAACTCTAGTTAGTTTATATACTGACCTTGTTTAAGCACATATCAAATAAGTGTGCAAAGCAATAAAAATGTCCATAATATAAATTGTAAATTTGCCAATAAACAGGTAAAACCAAAATATATATATAGATTTACTTGATAAAAATAGTAGCAGCTACATTTGCCTATTTGAAAACATAAATAATCAATAGACATTAATAATGAAGTTATTCGTGCATTTCCTTATTACTGTGCATATTAAGTGTTTCAATTATTTCTGCTTAGTTTGATAGATAAATGTATAGCCATATTTTATAAAAGTCTTCAAAAAAGATGCAGAATTGTTCTTAAAAACAAAAGCTCCTGTTTGTATGAAAGAGCAAGTGGACTGGAAATACATAGCTTGTTATACTGCTCTGGTGTTCGTGGTTGATACATGTATCCAATTTATTATGCAATTTCTTGAGATTTGACAAAGTAATTGTCTGGCAAACCATAGCTTTAATGATTTTTTTCTGTTTCATATGAAAAGACTGTAGGTATTTTAGGTAAATGGTTTAATAGATCAGTGTCTATAAGCTCTTTTTTTGCTTGTTATAGATCTGTAAGTCGAGGAGACCCAGGGATGTTTCAGGAGGAGTGTGATTCCATGTAGTAAATTTATTTTCTTCAGCAGAGTAAGTGCATGAAAGCTTAGAGTAAGCTATAACTTCAGAAATTATTTAAGCTACCCTTGGGTCCTCATAGTGGAACTGTGTATCTTCTTCATAGAGCACGTAGGAGAGTAAACAGGGGAGCATCTCTGACATACAGGGGATACTGGAAGACAGGATTGAAACACTCCAGTTAATTTCTGCTCAGTTATTGTGATAAACAAACGGTATCACCTGTATACACCTCGTAACTCCAATACATATGCAGTTATAAGAAGTTAGAATAATCAACTACACTTTAACTGACCTGCAGCTCAGTTTCATTTGCCACCATTAGCTGCCAGGAGGCCAGAGATGGGCTCTAAAAGCCTATTTGCCTCAAGTATTTTCCTTCTATTGACTCCATGCTGTGGAGCAAAGCTGTATAGGAATTTGAATTCTGGGGGACTTGTGTTTCCTTCTTTGAAATATTTACAGAGTAGAACAAAAAGTTTTTAGTTGCTTGATGTTGGCATCTGCCACCTGGTGCCTTACTCTTGGGAGATACACAAAGCCATCAAGCAAACATGTGTATATATTCTTAAATAGTAGAATCCACGTGGGTCATAGGAGACAGGCAATATTTTTACTCCACTAGTGCTATTACATAGATCCTAACACAATATATTAATATATTATACCCTCTAAGGATGAGTAAAGTAATTCTTAAGTTTTACAAAATGCACATATAGAGTGATTAGATACACTATGTATATCTATATATGCAGTCATACATGTAGGTAAATATGTAATTCATATATGCATATATACAAAATCACCAGGTCTACCCCAGAATAGAGAACTTGACCACTTAAATGATTGTTCATGTCTTGATCAACAATAAATTATTTTCCAAAGTAATTTGGCAGTTTTAAAATCACTTTAATAAATTGAACTTTTATTAGGAAATTCACTTAGCACAAATACCCTGTCAGTTTCAGATGTGTAGTCATTGAAACAAAGCAATTTGGGGTAAATTGCTATCATAAATCTGTATGGTTTCAATAAAAGCTAGGTTAGCAGCTATGATACCAGAAGAGTTTCTAGGTTTGTGCAAATTTCAGAACCGTACTGATAAATGATGGTTGTATATTTAAGTGATCAGATTTTCATACAGAGCCAGTTTTTTTTCTATTGCCAAAATCTCAAAACATTTGTTTTAAGAAGCAACATATGAACACAGAAGTCATCTGGCACATAGCATTAAACATTTTTTTTGAATTAATGAATGAATGATGAATACATAGTAGAATCCATCTATATATCAGTACAACTGAATAAACAAGTCCAAGTCTCTGAGCCTCAGTAGTCACAAGTTAAGTGTCTAAGTGGCTCCAGATAAATAGTTGAGCCTTTGAGAGTGACAGTATTCTTCTAGGCCTGTAAAGAAATGGGCTGTACAAACAGAAGGAAGCTCCAAGAATCTCAACTCTTCATTTCATAGGAGAAAAGACAAAGGATCTAAAAGGAAATCTATATTCAGTCCTGCATCTTTGTGTAACAGAAACATCTGACTACTTTCATAGCTACTTGTCACAGACTTGATGGAACTCTCAAAAAATGTAAATGTGGGATACATACAAGGACAGTTACACTTTCTCTTGTCCCTAAAATTACAATTTTAAAAAGCTAGCGATACCACACCATTGCAAAATACACAAAAATAACATAATTTTAACTAAATAACTGCCTAAGACAGACCTCTATATACTTTTTTTCCTTGAAATTTTGGCATCATAGTCTTCAATTGCTCAATGGCAAAAATTTTGTAATATTTTCTAGAGGAAAAAAATAGATTACTTAGTCTTTCTAGTCCTTTTTCTAACATGATTGATCAAAAATTGTTTTTTATTGTTTACAACTAGAAAATGTCTTTCAGCTTCCCAACTTGGATGTATCAATAATAAGATGTATTTGGGGAAAACTCTTTAAGTTTCTTTCATATACAAGCTATAAGATTTCAAGTTTTCTTCTGCAGGAAACCATCTTGACTACCCTCATACTCTCCAAGGGCTGATGCAATTGTATACATTTGTGTCCCAATACAACAGCTGATCCAACACTTTCTTGACTTGCTGCTGTATGAGTCAGCACAGTGGGAAATCAGAATCTCCTGGTAGTCATTCTTCATTAAGGAACAACTTAATTCTACATAAAAGTAATCATGAACACAAAGACACCTCCTACTACATCCTACTAACCCAATCCACACTAAATTCTCTATTTCAACTTCCCTTTTGCAATATCTGAGAAATGTTCATGGCTTTTCCAACACAATCTTACATTTAAAAAAAAGTCAAAGTGGAAACAAAGCAATCTTAGTTGATTGCAATTAAAATATTTTATTTAAAAATTTTTTTGTATGCATTGCTAGTTCCCTTGCCAGAACGTATGCAAGTAAGAGGACTTCTTAAGGTTCAGCCTTCCTCTGATCACTGAACTGGGGTGTAATTTATCTATGGCTTCTCATATCTAAGTTGAGAGGCCTAATTCTTCTAATTATTTTAAGAGAATTTATCCAAATTCAGCATTATGAACTGGGAACCCATAGCCCATGCCTCGGTCAGCATTTTAAGGAAATAGAGATTCAGAATTTGAGAAATTTATAGCTAAAAAATAAATGAGCAAACACATAATCTCCACCCCCCACTCCATAGATACCTTTTGCATTTTAATTAGTTCATAAATTATGTTCACATATGTTAGCTTTCTTCATTACACTGCTCCTAAAAAATAAATGTTTTAAGAATTATTATTATCCCATTTTGCAAAAGAGAAAACTAAGGTTTAGAGACATGAGGATATTTATGTTGCCATTTATTCGAACAAATGACGGAGATGATGATTTAATTCACTGTTTACTATTCCAAACCTCATGTTTGTTTGTTTTTCCTATTCTCACCTGACATTTAACTATTAGATAAACTGTAGCTACACACACCACTGTTAAAGGAACTTTCATTGGTCATTAGGATCAGTGACCTATACAAGCAAGGTCAGGCTAGGCTGGGATGCTTTTTCTTATAGTTTCCTCCCAATAGTCCTGTGTCTGAGCTCTCCTTCTAAGGTTACAGACTCCTGACATGTCTCCTATTGAAAAGCTATTGGACTTTGAAATGTCCAACTGAAAAGATATTGGACTTCAATAGCAAAGTATTCATTTTCCACATGCCACTCAAAAACCATTTAAATTTATTTAACCCTATTAAATAGTAAATTTAAAAATTGTTACTGAAGGATATACAATAGTTTATTTCTTCATAAGAGCCCTTCTTTACATCTGTGAGAGCTCTTTATAGTCTATGGTTTCATTAACCCCAAAGTAGGAATACTGTTTTTGTCTATTCTTTCTTGTCATCCTGTTGTCCCCCATGTTAACTGTTTAAATTAACACATAATTGGCTGGTAATGGATTAGAGTTTAAAACATCGGTATGGACTCATGTTTAGCTTAATGCAGATACAGATTGTTACACACAGAAGCATGTACATGTATTAATTTATTAATGTGCATGTTTCTATTTGTAACTATATGTATGTGTGTGTGTATCTGTGTGTGCAGGCTTAGTATACATACAGATATTTCCTTGATCTGTCAGTTGAGACAGTCTAAAAGAAACATTCTAATGGCAACTAGTATACCTAATGCCCATGTTTTCATATCAAATACTCTTTTCCAATAAAAGAAATCTAGATTCCTTAGAGAAACTGTTGATTCTAAGACTGGGCACATAATACACAAAATGAGCATGCATTATTTTGTCATGTCAGGAAAAAAGGGAGGGAGAAAGGGAGGGAGGGAAGGAAGGAGGAGAAAGAAGGAGAGTCAAGTAATACTGAGAGTATGTCAAGGAATATAGATAGGAGTCAACTGCAAAACCTCTCAATGGCCAAAGATAAAATAGTTTGAGCAGCAAAATAAAGTGGTATTAGATTATAACCCAAAGTACAAAATGAAAACCCCTAAATTCATACTGATATAAAAATGATTAAATAATAAATGTGGAAGAATAGACAAAATGCCTTGCAAATAAGTTCCAGTTATTTCAGTAGGTACTCCACTCTCAGGAAGCTATAGCATAACTCTCCACTCCTTAAGTGTGGACTGTGATAATAGCATCTTTCCAAAGGGTACAATTTGAAAAGGGGAGGGAGAAGAGTACACTTACTATGCAGCAACTTGACAAAAACTATTTCAGCTAAGTGATCAAGTTTAACATCAACACTGATGAGTCATATTGCTTGCATTTACTCTTCATATTTTGGATTAAAATGGGACTTTACCTCCTTGGTCCTCCTCCCCAAAACCCATAACCCCAGTCTAATCATGAGAAAAATGTCAGACAACTCCCAATTGAAAGGCATTCTACAAATTACCTGATCAGTATTCCTAAAAACTGTCAAGGTCATCAAAAGCAAAGACTGTCTGAGAAACTGTATATCCAAAGGAGGCTAAAAAATATGACAACTAAATGTAATGGGGTATTCTGGAAAGAATCCTAAAAAATGACATTAGGTTAAAAACTAAGGAAATTCAAATAAACTATAGATTTTAGTCACTAATAATAATGCTTCAATATTGTTTATTAATTGAAACAAATGTAACATACTCATGTCAGAGATTAATAATAAGGAACACTGGTTGTAGATATGGAAACTCTCTGTACTATCTTCTCAATCTTTCTATAAATCTAAATCCATTCTAAAATAAAAAGTTTACCTTAAAAGTACCTGTGTATCTTAGAAGAAGACTAAATAAAATGTTATATTAATAATACTTTCAGAAGAAAACAAACTTGGCAATGCTGACAGCAATCCATGCTAAGGAATACTTTGGAGGACAGCAGCAAATCTATACACACATTAAATTATATCTTCAAAATTAAACACTGTACATATTGCTTCAAATCATTATACTTGAGTTTCTTCCCCCAAACATCTATAGCACACATTTTGAAAATGGACCAATAAGCATTTACATATAAAAGTCAAAGGTAATGTCAAAGACAGAAATTGAGCACAAGCTACTCTCTCATTTCCCATTGGCATGAAGGCTTAAGATCTAAAAGCTAAATTTCAAAGTCAGGACTATAACCTGCAAACTGTCATGAAACTATTGTTAGTAACAAACATCCTTACTTTTTTAGAATATCAATTACCCAAGAATGTACATCAAATGCCAAAGTCCTCAATGATATAAGAATGATGGTTTTTAAAACTACAGTTAAATAAACACAAAATACCTAAAAATCAAAGCTAAAAATAGTGGTACTTTTATTAAAATGACCAGTTGCCTCTTGAATAGCATCCTGAATCATTGCAACCCTGAGACAAGTGATTTCTTTATTCCTTCCTTCATCCAATATTTGTTGAGCACTAGACATAATATGAAGAAAAGAAATATAGAAGGAAAGCTTAGAGATCTATCTAGCTACACATGCTTATTTAATTTTTATTTAACAAACATTTACATGGCACTTACCATGCATTGGGCACTGTTCTAAGCACTTTTACAAATATTTACAAAAATGTAAGCATTATAAAAACCCTAGGGGGTAGGTACTATAATTATCTTCATTTTCAGGCGAGAAACTGGGAGAGAGAGGTTATCTGCCCAAGGTCACAGTGATGGAAAGTGGCAGAGCTAAGATTCAAACATAGGCAGTTCTGCTTCTAGACCCATAGAATCATGACACTGTGCTACCTTTGTTTAGTAGTTTAACTAATATTTCCATAAAAGTAACTACTCTCTTCGAATGCTTAGAGCACTTTGCTGAATGATGCTTACCATAGGTAAAGGATTTGAGGGAAGCACTCACTAAGGTCCCAATAAGCTCTTACCTATGTATTGTGAGCAATAAGTTGGTTATTTTACAATATAATATTTATTCGTGGTTAGACAGTAGTAGATCAGCATAATGAAGAAACTGAACAGCAGAACTTTAGCCAAATGCCCAATACAGTCTCTAATTGTTAAATAACCCCTGGTTCTTTCTTCTGTAATCTTAATAAATTTTAAAATTCACCTGTAATAGTCCATCAACACATTTATTGAATAATTACTATGAATAACAGAGCTATGAATCATGGAAGATTTTACTAGATAAAAGGCTCCAGAAGTTTATAATCTTGTTGAATTCATAAAATGTATTTCCCTAAATAAACAACTAATGATATGAAGCAATAAATAAAAAGTGTCAAAAGACTATTACAGATAACAAGTGCTATAAGGAAGGTAAAAGCCTACATCTTTCTGCTCTAGTAGTTCATTATATATAACCTTATTAGAACAATTATTACATTATAATTGTCCATTTTCTGGGTCTAATTTACCTTCCTGTCTCTTCCATTAGAATGTTAGCCCCTTGAGGCCAAGGTTGACGTTTTATTCATAATTGTATCTACATCATTTAGTGCTTTGTCTGGTATATAATAAATAATAAACGCATGCCTGATAAATGAATGATTGAATGGAGTTCACAGGAGGCAGCCATTTCTTTTGTAAGCCCTATAGCAGAATAGTTCATCTCTAGAGTCAGGATGTATTAATTTCAATCTCAGCTCCACCTTTGAAAGGCTGTGTGACCCTGAAAATTGTACTTGATTTCTCTGTACTTCATTTTGCTTGTTGGTAAAATTATAATAATACCATTCTTTTTTTTTCTTTTTCTTTTTTCTTTCTTTTTTTTTGTGGGAGAGACAGAGAGAGTCAGAGAGAGGGACAGATAGGGACAGACAGATAGGAAGGGAGAGAGATGAGAAACATCAGTTCTTCGCTGTGGTTCCTTAGTTGTTCATTGATTGATTTCTCATATGTTCCTTGACCCGGGGGGCTACAGCAGACCAAGTGACCCGTTGCTCGAGCCAGCGACCTTGGGATCAAGCTGGTAAGCCTTGCTCAAATCAGATGAGCCTGTGCTCAAGCTGGCAACCTTGGGGTCTCAAACCTGGGTCCTCCACATCCCAGTTCGACACTCTATCCACTGTGCTACCACCTGGTCAGGCATAATAATACCAGTCTTTATCAGCTTATTTTACTATGGAACAAATCATCTCAAAAACAAATGGCTTGAAAGAATTTATTTAGCTCTGAGTTCTGTGGGACCATAATTCAGATTATGTTGGTTCTCCTATCTTGGCTGGGTTCATTCATACTGAGTTCAGTTACCAGGTCAGCTGAGGAATGGCTGGTCTATATGAAATCTCATTTGCCACCAGGCTAACCTGGACTTTTTCACAAGGCAGCTGGAGAGTTGACGTATACAAAGCCTCTTGGGGCTCAGACTTACAGTTGACTTGAAGTCACTACAGGCACATTCTATTGTCCAAAGTAAGTCTCAAGTCAGCTCACAATCCCAGGGGTGGGAAAATAGTCCTCACTTGATGGGAAACAGCATCAAAGCACATTAAAAATGGGGTATTTATACCAAGAAGGATAATCTACCGTACTGTCACATAGGATTAGCAAGAGGACTATGAAAATAAAATATTTAAAGGATTTAGACTAGTGCCCACCATACAAGTAATGAGCTCAGTAAGCATTAACTATTATTATTCTGCCTGAGGTTACCAGGAAAACTTACACAATAGAAATGAAAAGAAACCTGAGTTTAACGTTGAGAAATGGGTGGGATTTCTATATGGAGAGAACCAAGGTCTCTCATTAGGACATGACATAAACATAGGCACCATGGTGTGACAGTGGGGATATGGTTAGAAAACAGCTAACAGACTTCCCAGAAGAGCTAGAATCAGAGTGTGGGAACCCAGAATGTTTGCCACGGAGTTGGGTTTAACCTTGGGACAATAGTAAATCACTGGCTTTTGACAAAATGCTCGTCAATAGGGTCATTTCTTATCTTTTACTGTTATTTCAGATATTTTGTATTTCAATAAGCCTCTTGATGCCGATGGCTTTGTAATAACTCTGGTCATGTTTACGTAAGTTGTAAAATAAAACACCAGAAACTTATCAGTTTTATCTGGGTTCTACCACTCCCTGGTTTTGAGGAAACTAAGAAGTCTTTCTTTACACAATATTATTTTATTAGTGAAATGGGATAATTTCTCTCTTTATCTATCCACTTTACAATGGTAACAATCTTAAAGGCTGGGGCACAGGATACAATATTACTTAAGAAAAGAAACACAGAGGAGGCCAGGCCATGATGTCTGTACTCATAAATCTTAAACAGGAAAGTCAAGAATGGGGAAAGTAAATTGAAATGTGGCTGCCTTTTCATGTTAGGCAGCAAAATACTTCTAGAAATGTCCTAAAGATAATCTTGAGTTCATCCAGTCCAGTGAGATGGTCCTGAACTATTAGAGCCAATGATCCACCTAGGTCCCTGCCCCCTGAAGGCTGACCACACTGCTCGGAGCTGGTGGCAGCCCCAAGAAGACTGACTGCTCAGTGACAACTGTTTCTGAATCTTTCCACTGTACATAGTTTAAATGCAGTTTCACTGATATATAATTTTGATAATTCTGTCCAAGTAGGAAGATTGCTTGAATTAGATGACTACACGGTCATATTTAATTTTTTTTATAAGACAATTCCAGCTTCTCTTAGGCTGTGTAAAATCCATCCTGCTGAGTGCTCTTGACTAGTCACGTCTTTCCTGCCATTTTAAAAACAATAGTGGCAGAGATGCAAGCTGCTGATAGTGCTCAGCAGGACAGATCAAACACACAGATGCAATTTCTGTACGTTAAACAGTGAAGTAAGATAAAATTCAGATACTTACAATCGCTTAGTAGCTAGCATCTGATTGCTGCAAATTGAATCTTTCATAACAGGATTTATTGTAAACAGTGCCATCTCATTTGTGAGTTCTGCAATAATTTCAGCCAAAGCCAATCCAAGATGTTGGAAGTATGAGATTTACATGATATACATGCTATTTAATGCACAGATTATGAAGGGATTTTTAAATTAACACTATTCTTTTTTAAAATTGTTTTCTGAATAGCCATAACAAATTTTTTTCCTTTGGAATTTTAAACATTCTCAAATAGTGTAACTCTAAAGCCCAGAGGAAAACAACTTAGCCACCTCATTTTAGCAGCTATTCTGGAATTACAAGACCCCTCCCCCCACCCAAGGCCTGACCAGGCAGTGGCGCAGTGGGTAGAGCATTGGACTGGGATGCGGAGGATCCAGGTTCCAGACCCCGAGGTCCCCAGCTTGGGCAAGGGCTCATCTGGTTTTGAGCAAAGCTCACCAGCTTGAGCCCAAGGTCGCTGGCTCAAGTAAGGGGTTACTCGGTCTGCTGAAGGCCCGTGGTCAAGGCACATATGAGAAAGCAATCAATGAACAACTAAGGTGTTGCAACGAAAAACTGATGATTGATGCTTCTCATCTCTCTGTGTTCCTGTCTGTCTGCCCCTATCTATCCCTCTCTGACTCTCTCTCTGTCTCTGTAAAAAAACAAACAAACAAAAAAGACCCTAAGACCCCTCACTTCCCCATCCACCCTAGTTGTTACAGAAGCATTAAAATCATAGGTAGTCAAAATTTTTGAATTGTGGCTTTTATATTGTTTAGAAGCAACAATGATTCTCAGTCATAATTAGTGATCAATATATCCTATCAAAAAAATTCAAAACTGAGATATTTTGAAGTCTACAAAACATAACTAAATTCCTTTATTATAGAATGAAAAGATGCCAATAATTTAGGTGATCAATATTCTTATTCGCCTTTGATTTAATTCCAAATATTTCACTGGAAACTCATAAAAGATCAACATCAAAGCATGTAATACAAATTGTCCTTTGCATGTATGAGAACTTGGTGACATTCCACATACTTGATAACTTTAATTGCTAATGAAACAAAACACCCAAAAGATACTATAGTACAGTCACACAATTTTCTTATTGAAGACCTAAATAAGGGAAATTCAAAAAAGAACAAAATAAATCAAGACAAACAGTAGCGCCCAAAGATTTGGCTAACCTTTTTCTTTCCCCTGCTCTAAACAAACAAACTCCTTTTTTTATTATTTTACCATGTATTTGGGCTTTTCTATTATATATGTGAATATAAGAATGTAGCATCTGAATAAAGAAGTCCTACTCTCAGATAATCTAGGACCTTCATAGAGAAGGGCCTTTGTAAGAGATAAATACTTCAGTGTAATCCTTCTTCATTTATTTGAGAAGAATGTCATATATGCATGTTAATGTTTACTATTCTAAATGGGGAATTCCCTATTTTTGAACCAAGAATTTTAGTTTTCCCCCTCTCTTAAGCAGGTGTCTTTCCATTGCTCACAAATCGAAGGGGAAGGTCAAAAGACAGCCTTTTGGTGGTGCCCTGATGTGTATCTCAATAAGTTGACTAATCGGAGCACATATAAATTAGAATGAATTATGTTTCTATATTTAATAGCAAACAAAACTTCATTTAACTCATGTCCAGCTTCCTTTCATGTTTATTTTATTCAAGGGCATACCTTCTTATTTCTGCCTTTTTTTTTCTTTATTTATTTCTTGGATACCTCCAACCTCCAATGACAACCAAAATGCAGAGCTATAAAGGTAAGACCACAATTCATCATGAGCTAAGTCTAGGGGACATGTCCTTTACCAAAATGCCAATGAATCTCTAATACAGCAAAAATTCTGGAATCCTTCTGGGGTTCATTTTGCATGCTAAGCAGGGTCAAAAATGTGAGCTCAAAAGTGGTGGTCCTTATTTGTCAGATGAGCTCCAAAGTTGAAAGGTCACCTTTGTGAAATTGCACCTGAGTTTCCTATAGCACTTGATGCTAGCTCCTGCAAATCCAAGAGTCCTAATTGAAAGACAAATCTGACAATATGATAATTTTCCAACCAAAATACATGTGACTTCTGGTCCCTTATCTGTTGAACTGACAGAGAAGCTCAGAGATGGTTGTTGGACCACACAAAATGATAAGAGAAAAGGTGCTTTCCAACAAGATCATAATTCTTGAATAGTGCAGGAAAACAAATATAAAGCAAAGAGCTGTCTTCTATTCTGTGTAGCAGTGCTGCTTCCTCCACCCCGGGTTTGTACACTTAGCCACTCACCTCTTAGGTAAGGGCTAGTGTCTATCCAAGTCAGACTCACACCTCAAATACCAAGACACTGTAAAGTGACATCTTGGCATACTTGAGTCAGATGGTTTCTGCATTTCGTAGTGTGTGTGGGGTGTGGGGGGAGGAGTGGAAGGGAAAAGCAGCATACCAATGTAGTGAAATCTGGAAACAACAGCATATATACAGACACACAAAAAAAGTTTGCATATTGCACAGAGCGCTTGAAGATCATAAATCTATGCATGAGAAAGATGTAGTGGAAATTTTGGGGGGGATTAGAGTTTATTTTTGTCATCTCTGTGAGACAGCTACTCATTCATCCAGATCACAGCTAAGAAAAAAGCTGGTCACAGAAATTAGCAGTTTCAGCTCAGCAGCGAAGTCGCCAGCCTGTGAAGGCAGAGAGAAATTGACTAATTAGCAATGCGCACTAAAACTTGACGGTTCTTTATAGAGAGAGAGAAGAGAGAGGGAGAGGGAGGGAGGGGGGGCTCGCTTTTTCCCCTTCTTTCTTCCAAAGATGTTTGAAATCGCAGTCATTTACGCTCGACAATTTTTACAATAGCCTTGAGCCATAATTTTGCGAGTCTCTCCAGCATCCATCCCCCTGTATGGTCTCTCTCTACTGGCCAAGCACGACCGTTTCTCTCCCCAACCGTGGATTTCCTATTACTCTCGTTACGACTCACTGAGCCCCAGGCCCAAGGATAATGATGTGTTGTTTCTTGGTAGCATAATTTGTCACACGTACATTTTTTCTTCTTCTTCTCTTGCAGAAAGCTCTGCTCCCTCTCTCTCTCTCTCCCTCTCTCTCTCCCTCTCTCTTTCTCTCTTTTCTCCCTCTCCTACATTTTCTTGCTGTTGCTAATTCATGGTGATCAAATGATGTACGACAAAATAAATTGTAGAGAGTGACTGCCTGGAGTTGGGAACCAGAAGGTGTTTTTCCCCTCCCAAGGAGAGAGCAAACCTTTAAAAAGGAAGGACAATTGATTTTTTGGGGGGAGCTTAAGTGAGCCTTGACTTTGCAGCTGGTTGGAAGCAGGTAAGTTTCTGGCCTTGTGTCTGCCTTGTGTGTGTTTTGTTGTCTTTTGGGTTGTTGGGGGGTGGGGTGGGGAGGGAGTCTTGAGGGGGGGGGCAGTGGTGTGGCAAACGCTCCTGAAGATGAAAACTATCGCAAGAAATAAGCAGATGAAGGGGGGGGGGGGAGGCAAAGGAGAAGCAGAAGGAAGGGGAACAGGAAAAGATGGGGGGCGGGAGGGAGAGAGACAACGAAGCGGAGAGAGCGAGGGAGAGGAATGACCCGGTCCACTTACACGGAGAGACTCTGGGAGATGTTTCAGGAAAGCCAGAGCTGTGGGGGCGAGTATGGGGGGGGGGGTTGCCGCCGGGGGGAGGGAGCTCGAGGGAGGTGAGGGTCCACCTGGAACAGGATGGTAAAGTGAGTCGAGAGGAGCCCAGTCTCCCTACAAAAGGAAGCCGGCGCTCCAGGACCGGCGCCAGGCAGGGCAGCGTGAGCCGCAGTGGAAGGGCAGGTCCGGCGGGTCTCCCTGAGCCCGGCCGCGGCGGCGGCGGCGGCTGTCCCCGGAGGGCGGGCGGGCGCGCCGGCCGGGCGTGGGCACAGGGTCCCTTTCTGCTCAGCCCTGGAAGGTGAAATTACAGGTTACGGACCTAGCGTAGCGATGTCGCCTCGCTTCCCCCGTCCTACCCTCCTCTGCCTAGATGGGGGAGGCTCAGACTTTGTACAGAAGTACTTTCAGGGCTCGGGAAGCCGGGGTGCCCAAGTGGGGGGCCCCTGGGGGCTGGACCGAGGAGCTTGCAGAGAAGCCGCGGCTGCAGCGACGTTGTGGGTGGGACGCAGGGGACCCCACAAGCAGCCGCGTCGCCCGTAACCCCCCCCCCCACACACACACGCATTGGACAGCCCCCCTCCCTTCCCCAACACCTGCCTGTTAACTTGAACTTCTCACAGTTATTGGAGTTAAAGCCACTGCGCCTTGCGGCCGGGAGGGAGGACCGTCTGCACGAATCCTTCCCGGCTCTTACTCCAAATCCGCCCCAGGAGCCCTACTTCCTCCCGCCTCCTCTTCCTCCCTGCTGCCCCGCGAGGGAAGGGGAGACCCACGTCTGAACTTCCGCGCCTTGAAAGGCGGGGGGCGGGGAGAGGGGCCGGGGGTGGGCGGCTGGGATTCTCCTGCCTGGTTTAGAGGCGTCTCTGGAAAATTAGTAAAACTGAGTGGTGACGAGGGAGCCCACAGTTTGCGAAGCGGGGAAGCAGGCAGGGCCCGGGTGAGGGAAATGAGCTAGAATTGATAAGGACAGCTCCCGCCTCTGCCGAGTCCACTGAGCTGCTCCTCACCGCGCTCCGCTGCACTTTCTCGGGAGAAGAAAGGGCTTTATCTGCTCCCTCAGACAATTAGCCCAGGAGTTTCTCGGGGCGGCACGGATAATCGAAAGGGTCCCCAGCTTTTGGAGGGTTAGTAATCGCCCACCCTCACGCTTGTCTGGCCCCCGTTTCTGCCCCCCCCACCACCCCCCAAAAAACTGGACCAACTGCGAAACGCAAAGCTACGGGCACAAGTTGACTTGGAGCCTCCTCTGTGGGTCGCCTCCGCGCTCGCGGGGCATTCCCCGGCTCCCCACTGCCCGGCCTCTCCCTTCCTCCGGCCCCGCGTGGACACAGCCCACGAGGCGTCTCGGCCTCAGCCACCACTTTGCCGTCGCTGCTGCCACCGCTGTCGCTGCCAAGAGCCCTGGTGGTTTTAGGAAAGTGAGGGACGAAGTGTGTGGGCGGTGGCGAGAGGAGTAGCAGCCAGCAGCGCGGGCGCCCGGACCCCTGCCAGGGCCCTTCTGGCGGCGCTCACGGATCCGGCGCCTTCAGACCTTCTCCCTGGGGTCGGGGTCCGGAGGCGCGGTGGGCAGGAGCCGAGCCGAGCACTGATCGTTGTTCTTTGCCCTCCCTTGCCCCCCACACCCTTCCCCACCCCGGCCACACCCCACCCCCTCCACTACCCTCTCCTCCCTCCCCTCCCCCACCCCTGTCTGCCAGGCTGGAGGAGGGTTTAAAGCCAGGTGCGCCGAGTCAGGTCGCCATGTCCAGATCCGGGGACAGGACCTCCACCTTCGACCCCAGCCACAGCGACAACCTGCTGCACGGCCTCAACCTGCTGTGGAGGAAGCAGCTGTTTTGCGACGTGACCCTGACGGCCCAGGGCCAGCAGTTCCACTGCCACAAGGCCGTGCTGGCCTCTTGCTCGCAGTACTTCCGATCGCTCTTCTCCAGCCACCCGCCTCTCGGGGGAGGGGTCGGCAGCCAGGACGGCCTGGGGGCCCCCAAGGACCAGCAGCAGCCGCCGCAGCCGCCGCAGCAGCCACAGCAGCAGCAGCCGCCGCCACAGGAGGAGCCCGGGACGCCTTCCTCCTCCCCCGACGACAAGCTGCTGACCAGTCCCCGGGCCATCAACAACCTGGTGCTGCAGGGCTGCTCGTCCATTGGGCTGCGCCTGGTGCTCGAGTACCTCTACACGGCCAACGTGACCCTCTCGCTGGACACGGTGGAGGAGGTGCTGTCCGTCAGCAAGATCCTGCACATCCCCCAGGTCACCAAGCTCTGCGTGCAGTTCCTCAACGACCAGATCTCGGTGCAGAACTACAAGCAGGTGTGCAAGATCGCCGCGCTGCACGGCCTGGAGGAGACCAAGAAGCTGGCCAACAAGTACCTGGTGGAGGATGTGCTGCTGCTCAACTTCGAGGAGATGCGCGCCCTGCTGGACTCGCTGCCGCCCCCGGTGGAGTCGGAGCTGGCGCTCTTCCAGATGTCCGTGCTGTGGCTCGAGCACGACCGCGAGACCCGCATGCAGTACGCGCCCGACCTCATGAAGCGCCTCCGCTTCGCGCTCATCCCGGCCCCGGAGCTGGTGGAGCGGGTCCAGTCGGTAGACTTCATGCGCACCGACCCGGTCTGCCAGAAGCTGCTGCTGGACGCCATGAACTACCATCTGATGCCCTTCAGGCAGCATTGCCGGCAGAGCCTGGCCAGCAGGTAGGAGACCACGAAGAGGAGAGGTGGGGTGGGGGTGGGGGGACCCGAGAGGCCGGAGGAAGGGGACGGGGTAGGGAGGAGGGGGGAGAAGGGTGGGCTGGACCGGAGGCCGGGGCAGGCTGCAAACAAACGCAAACAAACAATTCAGACGGTGTGGGAAAAGTTGATTTCAAAGCCCCTGAAGGGTCAACAGAGAACTGGCCTGGAACAGCCTCCCTGAGCACTGGGAAGCCCACGTTCTCAATATGCCCCGAGCGGGAAGCGAGGAGCTCGTGGACCGAAATTGACAGGCAGGTGAGGCCAAAGGTCAAGGCAGTGAAGCTCTGGATCCTCCTCTATCTAGTCCCCCCCTCCAAATCAAAGTGAACTTGCTGAGGGAAGTGGATTCTGCCTTGAGAAGTTCCCGCCCCACTTCTCTCTTCCTGCCTTGGGCCGTCAGAAGCGCCTGGCACGCTCAGAGAGGAACGCGTTCATTCCTCCTTTCAGGCGCTCAACTTGTTTTCTGTTTTTCAGTGCGTGAGGTTGGCTCCCTTTGGAGTTCCACAATGCTTTGTCTATTAGGGTCGCTACTGGAAATCTTAGCATCACATACCGAGGCAAACTTTTCTGTCTCATGGAAAGCTTTTCCTTTTCATTTGCAAAGGAGAGCAAAGCGGGAGGGTTCAAGGTGTCAGAGTGAATCACGCCTGGTGGCTCCCATCTCAAAGGGGAGTAGAGTTGAAAAGTGGGAGGAGAGAGTCCTCTAGCTCCGGTTAGGTCTGTGAGCCTACTCGGAAGTCACAGAGAGTTTAAGGAGTTGTTGTGGCTGTTGATGCTGTTTGTAATCTGTCCCTTGTGTGCGTTGCAAACAGGGTTTTATGACAAGGGGGGGGAGAGAGAAAGTATGCTTTTTTAAAATGCTGCTGAAATTTAGAAGAATAAAAAGACTTCAGGATGTGACAATCATGTTTCACTGGCTCCAGTGTGAAACCCCTTTTTAATCAGCACTAGAATAAGATTGCTTTCTCTTTTCAGAAAAGAGCAGTATCTTTTCAGTTTCTCAGGGTAAAACACCATGATCCCAGATGTCAGTCTAATCCACTGAAGTGTTACACTAGAAGGTACCTGGTTTAAAAATCCATCGTGGCATTTTCCCACTCAGAAGAATGGCTGAAGGATAGGGTCTACTTTGTGCAGCCTTGTGGAACTAAATATTTATTTTTCCCATCATGATGTTCCTACCAGACCTGGGTGGCTAAAGTTTTAGGAAATGGAAGGTATTCTCTATAGCTGCTTGTGCAGCACTGGTGTTCAGGTAAGGCCCACAGGAGGCATGAGAAACCTTGAACTTAGGAACCTTGTGAGAGATGAGTTAATAAATTGTGGTGTCAGAAATTGACAGTAAAACCATATAGCACAAGCAAGAATCCAAACCCCTAGGCTCTTGAAGAGTGAACAGAGTCTAAGTAAGAACAAGAATGTAGAATGTACATTTATTTTGTAAAAGTTTTTTTATGTGTCCAAAGATCAAAATGGTAAGCTTAGTGTGATGGGCAAATGTCACTACACAATAGGCATTGGTGATTAATATTCTGTTATAACTTTTAAATGACCTATAATATACTTAGCATATATCATACATATTCAAGATTCAGACATCACAGTTGAAGTCCTGAACATATATTTAATCATATTTTTAAAAATATGTACTATCTAGTTTAAATTTAGAAACCCGGAAGGATAATAAAATTAAGATTCAACATATTCTACAAGTGATTTTTGGAAATGAGCCTTATAAATTTCATCCAATAAATAATTTCTGAAGCTCTCCATGCACTTGTACCAAATAAGTATGTCCTAAGGTTCAATGTTATAAGAGTTGACTTTCAAAACGCACAATCCATTTTTCACCTTAGTCTGAATTCAACATGCCAGCTGGGACCTGCTGGCTGGCTCTGTCCTGGTGGATGGCTGAGATACCAGCCTGCCTGGCCCCGTGACGACACCTTCCAGCTTCACTGGGCCATGTCATTTGAAGGATATGTAGTGGTGTCTGACCACTGAATGCTTACAAGTGTCATGGATGCTGCCAGAATCTGATACTTCTGCATAGGAAGAAATTGTGTTTTCCTTTAAAAGTGTAAAATATAGAAAATAGTTCACGTGAACCTATTGTTAATCTCACAGTAACATACTTTAGATTTTGTTACATTATTGATAACTATAACATTTTAATTTTTAGGGACTAATGAAATTCTAATTTTAATTCACAAAAAGAATGCAAGAATGAGTATCAAGTTCTAAACTTTAATGTAGACAAAAATCCAGTAAGTTGCAATCAATAGCATTATACTAGTCCATTTATTATGGTATCAGCATAATATAAAAATGTCCTTTCAACCTTACCTATTGTTTGACAGAGAAATAAATGTTTAAGCAATTGTTTTTGCAATTGTATCACTTTTATTGAAGACAGTTGAATGGGAGGGCCCCCATTGTATTTATTACTTTTTATCCACCTGTAGTTCTTAAAGTCTAAATGTGAAAGAGTTCGTCAAATTCAGTGAAGGGGTTGGGAAATTAAAATTGAGCAGACCACTGAAATAAGGACAAAACATAAGCAAATAGAATAATTTCAAAAAGAATTTACTTGTTAAGAATATGTTATCTATAGAAAATAGTTCTATTACTTTAATAACAAATTTTAAACATGTTTATAAATATTATTAAGTAATTTTGAATTTTTATTAAGTCTAGAAAGATAAAGCAACCCAAGCATAAAGACTTAATAAATACCCAAATTAATTTTTAATTTTTGCTTTAGTTGCTTTGTTTTTTCTGATTATGCCATTTATGCTCAGATTCATATTTTTAAAAACTAAGCAATGAGGACAAGAAATTTAAAAATAAGAGACATTTTCTTATATTCAAATATACACATAACTAATTTAAGATGACACAACTTGAATAGACAAAAATTAAAATATTGTGAAGTCTTGTTGGTTCATTATTTTTGTTTTTTAAAACTTAAAAAATAAGTTATTGAAAAAGTTTTGGCAAAGTTATTATTAAATACTTTTAAAGCATGAAAATTTAACAAAGGGATGTGACATACAATGTTTAGAACATTAAGAAGTAAACATCAGAAGACTTATAGTCTAAGTTACCCAAAGTCCCTTGTTTGATTTGTATTTTTAAATTTTCAATGCTTACCTTAGCAACTGTTCCAAATAAATCAAATTGGAGTGGATTAATTAACTTCTCTTTTACATTTTTATTGCATCTCATATAAGTAACAATTAAATAATGCTTATTAAAAGTTGAAGGAATTAAGATTTTGAAATAAAGAAGCCTCAACATTGTACTTCACGAATATTTTTCTCAATCTGTTGTTACTACTGTATATGGCAGAGGTCCATTCAACCTCCTCCCAAGAAAACACCTGTAGTAGAAATGCATTCATAAAAATTATTACATTTTTTAAAAACATTTAACCACCAGCTGTTACAGTGCTGTGTAGAATTCTGTATTAGCGAATGGTTTTCAAGCCACTACATTTTATAGAAGTTAGAAGACTACCTTATAAAGATTTCACTTTCTACAAACTGTAGCCTATTTAAAGATGTCACACAAAATAATGTAAAAATCTATTTAAACATCAGGAGTACTATCTGTTTACTAAAATGACTTACAATTATTAAAAAGCTTGTTAGATTTTGTAATACTTAGTTTTGATTCCTGGCCTTGGTGTTTAGAAAGTGTTTCTCAAAATGTAAGACAATACTTTCCATTGGCTCTCTTTCTAAGAACTGAATAACAACCTTAACAAAACAAACTAATCTTATATTCATGCATTTTCTAAATTGTTACTTCTTTTCATACCAATTTGATACCCTCAGATTAGAAGATGTTAGGTAGTTAGTTTTTGTATCAGAATTCACTTAACCATTCAAAATACAATTTGTTTATTATCTGAAATAGGACCATTGATTACAAAATTATACCATCTGTTTGGTAGACAAATAGTTATATCCTATAATCAAAAGGCAATTAGAGTAGATACTGATGCACTGTATTGGCTTAGAAGACATACTGATAAAAGTGGACATGTTCACACTTTAATCCTTGCTGTTGAAGTTTACTTATTATCTTAGCTTGTTTGTAAGTATCTCGATCATCTTGACATAAAAATGCAGTAAAAATTAGGTTACTTGATTTATAACAGCTACTTCATACCAGGTGATGTTCTAAGCATTTTATATGTTAATATTTTAATGCTCATAATAGCCTTATATAATAGGCACCATCATTAACCTTAATTTATAGATGGGAAGACTGATGCACAGAGAAGTTAAGCATTTTGGCAATAGTTGCACAGCTGATAAATGGTGGAGCCAAAGTTTGAATCCAGGCAGTGTGACTCTTGAGTCTGTGTTCTCATCCATGGTTTTCTGCTTCTTGCTATGAGCCGCTTTATGCTAGGGTATAATTTGGTCATTGCTCTTAGAGTTATATATAGACTTAAGACTCTCCTTTTTAAATAAACTTGTAAGTCAGATATATTAGCAAATCTGACTTCTAAAAGAAGTTAAGGATAGGTTTGTCTAGGGCTGGTGCCAACATTTAGTTTGTTTATTTGTGTGTTTGTTTTGTAAAAGGCCAAATAGTAAGTATTTTTAGTTTGAGGGTGGGATGGCAGATTGTCACATAATCTCTGTTGAACTACTCCACTCTGCTCTTGTAACCACAAAAACAGCCCAGGACAATACATAAATGGATGGGCATGGCTGTGTGACAATAAAACGTCATTTGTGTTATCAAAATTTCATTTAGGTTTCATATGTCATGAAATATTGTTTTTCCTTTGATTTTTTTCAACCATTTAAGAATGTAAAAACTGTTCTGTCTGTGTGGGCTGCATAAAAACAGGAGGCAGGCTGGGATTTTTCTGTGAGTCAGAGTTTGCCAGCCCCCGTTCGTGGCACCTGGGAGCCGTCACTAAACAAAATGAATACAAAAATTTGTCTTTATTCTAACGGAAAGAGTCCCATTGGTCTTTCTCTTTCCACTTGGAGATTGTTCAAGTCTAAATAATTCTGCCACGCCAATTTAAAATTTCAACTTCCCATAATAAGACTTAAGAATTTAAATAGTGATTCCAGGGAGGTATATAGTGATTAATTAAAACAGTGAATGAGTAGCTCATTTTAGCAAGCATATAGATGCTTGGATATAGAACCAACTACCATAGATTGGTCATTATTCAGAAGAGAGTTAATCATTTCTAGTTGGAAATTAAGGTGGTCAGTTACATTTAACCCACTGCTTTCAGAGATTGACATGCATATATTCAGCAAACTAATGTAAGCATATGAATGAACACATGAACAATTATTTTTCTAAATGCCAGCCTGTACCTCTGGCAGCTTTGATCATAGGGCATGTGTTGTCAGCCCTGCTGACTTCCATGTGAATCAGCTGGATGGAGTACAATATGCCCACGGAAGCTCCCACCTTGGCCAAGGTGGGGAAGCCCTGTAGGAGCACTCACGGTGTTGTAGGTTTCTCCTATGTATGCATCTCTACGATTACTCAGTGGCTGGCTGCTCTGAATATTTACAATCAAAGCAATTAGCTCAATTGCCTGACCTTGATTCAAAAACATGAGTTCAATATGAATTGGTATTTGTCCTAATTGCAGTTGAGGCCAACACATAGGATCTGGCTCAGTTTCATGTGTACAGAAAGCCAAAATTTTTTTGCACTGGTCTGCCATACTTTGTTCTTAATTCTGAGGTTAAGGGGTTAAACAATGAGCTTGCTGAGATTTGTCCCTATGACATTGCCTTACTAAAAAATACAGTGGGTCAATATATATATTTTAAATAAATCAATAAAAATAAAAACTTTCAGTTTAACTATGAAAGAAAATGACTGAAAATAAAACAAATCAAAACAAAGCCTTGACACTTGGATTTAAAGCAATAGGAGGTTTTTTTCCCCCTAGATATTCGTGCCCTGTAGTACTAAAGTGATATCAGCCTTGTTTCTGTGAGGACAATAGAAAGCTATTCATGTGAGTGATCCTTACAGGCGATAAGTACAACAGGTAGCAGCCAAAATTACCAAAATGCCTGTATATTTTAATCACATAGAACAAGATTATTCTGATTGGAAATTTATTCTGTTTATATTTTGTTTCAGAAAACCATTTTAACAATTTTAAGCCACAAATGCTTATGTCTTTCGTCATTCATTTAAAATTTCAGAAAATATATTTATTGCCATGTTCTTTCCATTAAACGTCCAAGATCATTCATGATGCATGAATTACTACTGATGATTGCTTTGAAACAAACAACAAAAAGCAAATAAACACTATTAAGTTATAGGCAAGAGGATGAGTTAAGCAGCAAAAGGACTCTCAGTTGTAATGTTGATGATACGGTGAAAATGTTAATTTTACTGTAAACATCAGAAGGGCTTATGTATTAACAGTATTAGTGAAAATAGGGATAGAACTACTTGCTATATCAGAAGCACAAGGTACTAGAGTAAGCCTACAATTGCAAGGAAATGAAAATAGCAACTATTTATGATGTGAAAAAAAAATAAATCACATAGTGAAAAGAGGAGAAAAACAAGCAGTAAAGAAAATGCAAGACAATAGGGGAAATCAAAGAAATTCCCAAGAGATAAACCATCTGAAAAAGAAAGAAAAAGAACTAGCAGTGGAGAAGGATGGACAAGGAAATTCTAGAAGTTGGAGAGTAAGTATTCAATATTTGCTGGACAAATAATAACAAATTTAGAAGCATTTAAATAATGACAGATCCAACTTGTGTAATTTACAGAGATAACATAGAGTTCCATTAAAAAGAGAAAAAAAGTCAGTTTTCAAAAGAAAATGGGTTTCAAAAAAAAAAGTCAATTGTGGTAACTTCACTCCTATAATTTGTATCAGTTTAATAATTCTGTTTTTGTTATCTGAGTTAATCAAGCTGTTTAATGAAAAGCTCTTTGTTCTTATGCTAAATGCAGTGTTTTCAGAAGTATCAGGGTTCAAAGGACAGCCTGTTAAGCCATCAAAAGATGAAAATATTATTGTATTCTTTGAAAAATCATCTTAATTCCCAGTGTAATTAGAACTGACAGCAGACTTGCGGAGCAAGGGGACCTTCACAACCTTGGGCAGCTTTTCTAAACTCATGACTATGACCGTGCCATGACCATAGTAGGAACTGCGGTAAGGTGTTCCAATTCACCACTAACGAGAAAGTCTGCTATGGAATATCCCCCAGATTTGCATTATGCATATATAACATGCCAAGCTCTGTGCTAGGTTCTGAGATACAGAGTTGAATAAAATGGACACATTTCCTACTTCATGTAGTTTATACCGTATAAGGAAAAAGAGAAAATAATCACACAAGTTAACCAGACTGGTAATGCATGCTATAGATTAGAAGAGTACTATGTGCCAGGAGACCCCATTACGGACTGTTGCAACTTTGTCAGAGTGGCCAAAGAAGACTTTATCTGTAGAAGAGGTGAAGAAAAACTTTGAACAATGAGATACCCCGGTAATGGGACTGAGAGGAAGACAGAGTGTGCAACCGAGGGAAGCACAGCGAGAGACCAGAACATGCACGAGCTTGTAGGCAGGAAAGTTTGGTGCCTTCCGGGAACTGAAAGAAGGTGCATGTGGCTAGAGATGGCACAGGAAGTGTTGCCCAAATTGTGGAGTAAATTGTAGGCTTGGCGAAGGATTACCCACTCCATGCATGAATTCCATAGTGCAAAATTCAGCCATGTTTTCACCTGAATTGAGAAAACCAGAAATACTATGGAAGAAACACAGCTGCCTTTGAAATCATAAACCTAAATGTATGTTCTGCCTCCACTTTAGCTGAGTCCCCATCAATAAAATGGGTTAATAAATAAAATAGTTCTACTCACTGGTGTTTTGGCAACAATCAGCTGAGATAAAGAAAAAAACTATAGGCCCTGGCCGGTTGGCTCAGCGGTAGAGCGTCGGCCTGGAGTGCGGGGGACCCGGGTTCGATTCCCGGCCAGGGCAC
Source organism: Saccopteryx bilineata (assembly GCF_036850765.1). Classification (NCBI taxonomy): domain Eukaryota; kingdom Metazoa; phylum Chordata; class Mammalia; order Chiroptera; family Emballonuridae; genus Saccopteryx; species Saccopteryx bilineata. Next base: position 35,462,079 of record NC_089500.1, read on the forward strand.
ATAGGAGAAGCGCCCATTTGCTTCTCCACCACCCCCTCCTTCCTCTCTCTCTCTTCCCCTCCCACAGCCAAGGCTCCATTGGAGCAAAGATGGCCCGGGTGCTGGGGATGGCTCTTTGGCCTCTGCCCCAGGCGCTAGAGTGGCTCTGGTCTCGGCAGAGCGATGCCCCGGAGGGGCAGAGCATCGCCCCCTGGTGGGCAGAGCATCTCCCCCTGGTGGGCAGGGCGTCGCCCCCTGGTGGGCGTGCCGGGTGGATCCCGGTCAGGCGCTTGCGGGAGTCTGTCTGACGGTCTCTCCCCTCTCTCCCCGTTTCCAGCTTCAGAAAAATAAAAAAATAAAAAAAATAAAAAAACTATATAATCAGAAAATGCTCTTTAAAAATAATTTATTATTCATTTTAAGAGCTGCATTAAGCAAAATGCACCAGAATGCAGGTTTGCCTATCAAGAAAATTCTTGAATGTATCTGTGATTCCACTGATGATAGCATAGAATTCATCAGAGACTCCCGGCACCAGGAGAAGTCAAAGGGATCCCAAAGGGAAACGCAAGGGCATATGAAGGAATTGGAGAATTTAGAATTTCCGATTGATCCTTGCAATTTATATTTAAGTATGTAAAGGGAAAATGGTGGTCTTTTTTGCTACAAGTCTTTCAATTCTTTCTTTCCTAGAAGAAAGTCCCTCTTCTTTTTAATCTCATGAACTCAAACTTAGAGGCTTCCATTTTGCTGGTCCCAGAGCCTCTCCCATAAGTGTGCCTGGGTCTCTGCTCCCAGCGCGCCTGCAAGGGGGCTGGTACATTGCACCCGCGCAGGGACTCTGAACTTCCTCAGCTCAGCTGGGCCACCGTATGGAGACTGGCTCACTGGAGGCTGCAGAGAAGTGAACTGAAGAATTACAGTCGGTTTCACTTCTCTGCCTGATGTGCCTTCAGGTGCCTCTGAAGAGAGACAAGGCCAGTGAAATGGTGAGGAGGAGGAGGAGGAGAAGGAGGAAGAGGAGGAGGAGGAGGAGGAGGAGGAGGAGGAGGAGGAGGAGGAGGAGGAGGAGAGAAAGTACCAATATCAAAGAATAACAAGTCCTTTAAAACATAAAGGCATTGTTGGAAAATGTGGATAGATGGATGTGTGTGTTGTGTGTGTGTGTGTGTGTGTATTCACAGTCAACATGCGTATTGTTGGGTTCCAGCTTTAAATTTGCTGTACAGTGACTTCTGGATGTAGTTTTATCAAATAAAGGTCTATTTCATACATAAGGATAGGGGCAGGACAGTCAACAATGTCACTGTCTGGCACTGAGTGAAAAAGTATTGGGGTGGGAAGGTCAATATTTTGCCAAAAAAGAAAATAGTCATATTTATAGATCCTGCTTAAAACAAAGCAGCAGGCCACTGTCTGGCCCTGATTTTTAGCACCTCTCAAAACCAGCCTCACCACAGAACATCATGGGCAAATGAAAAGGGTTAGGAGAAGGACTTTATAACCTGTGAGTCACAGAGGAAAACTTTGAAGGAAAATTTTCGTGTTTTCAAACTGCACACTAGAACCTCAGCACGTTCTGCCTCGTATGCATTAACGAGGGTTCATTGATACTATGAGGAATCCCAGCCAATATTGGTGTAGTATTGAGACAGAAATGTGTGCCTTGTAGCACAGACCAATTTGGTGGATTGGTTACTATGACAACTGTAACACTACTGTCAGTCACAATTCCTATAATCTTCCTCTTTTAAGGTTTTTCACAAGTGTTCACTCCAAAATGGCCCTTATAGGTAGGCATTACAAAGAAAAGATAGGAGATTAGATAATAGATAGAATAGATATAAATAGATATATGATATATGGATGAGAGAGAAAATATGTCCTAATAAAAGATACAAATAAAAAGGTTATGTTATAATGCAAATACTTAAAACAGTTATACTGCATAGTAATTAAGATCTAAAAGTCAGACAGATGTGAGTCCAACCCCACCTTGGCCACTTCCAAGCTGGCTTTCATTTGGTAACTTACTTAACCTATCTTCAGATGGCTTATATATAAAATTATCAAATGTACAGAATAAAACCCACCTTGTTTGGACAGTTCTGAATATTGGGAGAATATGTGTATAATATAAGTTAGTGCCTGGCTGTGAAAACTTAATAGCTTTTATTTTTATAAGAATAGTTCTATTTATATCTAATTGCCTTTCTGTTTGCTAGTTAAGACTCTTAATTCCATGCAACATGTTTCTTCTAGAGCTGGATTCTCACAGCCTGAGTGAGTCCCGACTGCTGCTCTGATAAGGATATGTTTCTGTTGGCAGTGCCTGTTTTATCAACCTTTGACTGAAATACGGAGTTTACATTGGCCCCACAGTCTGCCCCACCCTCTTGATCAGCAAATGGAAAAGTTAGAAAACTATGATGGATGCATATTAAACACTTTATTAAGATGTAATTTACATCCCATTCAATTCACCCATCTAAAGTGTGGGATCAAATGGTTTTAGTATATTCACAGAGTTGTACAGCCATCACCACAATTAATTTTAGACCATTTTTATCACCCCTCGAAGACCCCATACCTGTCAGCAATCAGCCACCATGGCTCCCACCCCAACCCCCATAGCCCTAAGCAACGACTAATCTACTTTCTGCCTCCACAGAATCATAGATTTGCTTATTCTGGACATGTCACCTGAATGGAATCATACAATAAGTGGTCTTTTAACTGTCTTTTTTCATGGAACATAATGTTTTCAAAGTTCATCCAGGTTGTAGCATATAGTACTTCATTCCTTTTTATGCTAAATAGTATTGCATTGTATGAATAGGATACATTACATTTTATCTAGTCATCAGTTGATGGCCATTTGGGTTTTTTCCATTTTGTGCTTATTATGAATAATCCTGCCATGAGCATTCATGCACAAGTTTTTTTTTATTTATTTATTCATTTTATAGAGGAGAGAGAGGGAGAGAGAGAGACAGAGAGAGAGAGAGGAGAGAGAGGCAGGGGGGAGGAGCTGGAAGCATCAACTCCCATATGTGCCTTGACCAGGCAAGCCCAGGGTTTCGAACCGGTGACCTCAGCATTTCCAGGTTGATACTTTATCCACTGCGCCACCACAGGTCAGGCCATGCACAAGTTTTTATGTGAACATATATTTTCATTTCTCTTGGGCATAAAGCTAGGAGTGGAATTGCTGGGTCATGTGGTATTCAATTAACATTAAACAAATGTTCAACTTTCTGAGGACCTGTCAGATTATTTTCCAAAGTAGCTGTACCATTTTGCCTTCTCACCGGCATTATATAAAAGTTCTGATTTCTCCACATCCTTGCCAATACTTATTATCAGTCTTTTTGATTATAGCCATGCTAATGGGTGTGGAATGTTATCTCCCTGTGGTCTTCATTCACTAATGGCTAATGATGTTAACCACTTCTTCATATGCCTCCTAGCCATGTATTTTATATTTTTGGGGGGATGAGGGAGAAAAAAATGTCTATGTAAATTATTTGTCTATTATTGGTTGTTGTTTTTTTTCTTGTCTTTTTCTTATTGAGTTGCGAGAATCTGTCAAGCATCTTTATTAGGGCTTCCTATAGTTCCTAGAACACAGTCGGGGTTACCATCTACAGGGACTAGGGGTTCTAGTTGATAAAACTGAACATAAAATGCATGCAGATGCAGAGTGGAAAATTCTCTAGATAGTTTTATATGGCACATATGTCTATTATTAAGAATCTTGAGGTTTACTGGTTGATTTTGATGTCACTTATTTTCTTCTTTATATGATTATTGAAGCTTTAGGCTGATTTAGGCATTATATCTCTTAAATGGTAGTTTGGACTTCATTTAGTAAATCTTTAGTTCAAAGGAAAAAAAATATCTATTACCCACGTTATTTGCTTAAATTTTCTTAAAGACACATAAGGAATTTTTAATTCAAACTCTGTTTATACAACAGTCATTTTGGGAAAACGAGGAATAATGTTTTACTATCAAGACAATGGTAACTCATGAGAACCACTGCAGAAGAAGAATATGTCAAAAAAAAAAACCCTCTGAAAAACAGACACTCAGTTGAAAGAGAGTGCACAGTGTTCCTTATGGGGATCAGCAGGAAACAGCCCAGCCCGGGATGCTCAGTCATGGCTGAGATTCAACTGAGGGCTTCACTTCACATATCACCAAGCCACTTTCTGACTGGAAAAGCTAAACATGATAATAACTTGTCCGGTTTCATTTTCCCTTGTTAAGTCTTCTTACAATTCTTCTTAGGGACAAAAAATATCTGCAGATGTTGATAAGAAATTACTTTTGCTACCCTTAGTAGGTTAGGTGCTGTTACTTTACTAACTGTTGCTTTGGGTGTGTGGGTAGGGGAGAATGTTCAGTAAACCATTTTCTAAGCTTAATGTTTATGCTCTGGATGGAACAATTTCTATTTTGATTATAAATCTCTTTGAACAATCAAATTCTTGCTTTCTGTGAAAAGATTTACTTTTCTATTATATAACAAAGATGACTTCGGGCCACCATCATAGATCTGAGTGCACAATGAAAGGAATTTTAACATGGATTTTTTTTATCTGGATATTAAAGGGTCAAAGAGTTATCAAAAGTATCTGATAATTTTATAGTTTTTAGTATGCACTGCCAGCAGATCCCAGGAAGGCAGATAGCCTCTCTAAATTAGTCCAGTGTGTGTGGTGGTGGTGGTGGGGACGACAGACATCTTCTTACCTTGCTGGAAGTCTTTGTCATATAGAGAAGGTACCATATTCTAGGCAGTCACTTCAGAACCTCTAGAAGCCTACAAACTTCAACTGTCACTCATTCTTATATTCAACATTTGGAAAGAGTAAAAAAGCCAACAAACAAAACTAAAATATTACACACCACTCAAATGCACTGAAATTCAAGGTTAGAAATTTCTCTAGAGTTAGCTGACTAAACCAGCAGCAAGTAGTCTAAGCAAAACTCCCATCCAAGGAAAAGGCACCCCTTGTGCAGAAGGGAGCCCCTCAAGCCTTCCATCAGCCTAGTCAAACGGAGAGCCTAAGTTTCGGAACACAATAGTCTTTTTGACCTAGAAAGAATAACCTCACTGCAGAAAGATGTTTCTAGAGAACGCCTCTCATCTTTTACGGCAAGGAAACTTTAGAGTCTCGGAGCATAAGAAACATTGAAAATCTCTGAAAGCAAAAGGAAATGTATGTCTGTAGCTTTATAGACACTAATTGAAGACGGCTTCAAAAGCTGATGCAAAACATTTCTCTCCATTTAGCCCTGCTGGTTATCCTTTCTCTACTGGAACGTTGTTATCCATGAACATTTATTGCATGTATATAGTAGCCGAGCACCGAACAGGAGCAGATCAGTAACCTGCCTCCCCGCATTTCAAATTCTTCAAAGAAAGGGTAGCTGATAGGCTGCTATAAAGTATAATTCTTGTGTAGCAAAAATTAGAAAGCCCCTTTCTAGCCTGACTAAGTACTGTAGCAGTGGATAGAGCGTCAGACTGGGACGCAGAGGACCCAAGTTCGGAACCCTGTGGTCTCCAGCTTGAGCGTGGGCTCATCCAGCTTGAGCACCGGGTTGCTGGCTTGAGCATGGGATCATAGACATGATCCCATAATCAATGGCTTGAGCCCAGGTCACTGGTTTGAAGCCCAAGGTCACTGGCTTGAGCAAGGGGTCACTCGCTCTACTGCAGCCCCCAGTCAAGGCGCATATGAGAAAGCAATCAATGAACAACTAAGGAGATTAAGGAGCCACAACAAAGAATTGATGCTTCTCATCTCTTTCCTTTCTTGTCAGTCTTTGACTATCTGTCCCTCTCTCTGTCTCTGTCTCTGTCACACACACACACACACACACAAAAAAAAAAGAAAGCCCCCTTCTCAAAGCAGACATGCAAGTTGGACCATATAAAGCTCCTTCTCAAGTGTCAACTCCCAAAAATGGGTGTGAGATTCAATTCAGTGGTCTTTTCTGCCCCTCATTCTTGTTGTCTGGACAGTCTTGTTAAAGAGGGCTATATTAATCTCCTTGAGCTGCTAAAAAAGAAAAACAGACTGGGTGTCTTAAACAACAGAAACTTGTTTTGTCACAGTTCTAGAGGCTAGAAGGTCAAAATCAAAGTGCCAGTAGGGTTGGTTTCTGGTGATGCCTTTCTTTCTGGCTTGCAGATTCCCACATTCTCCTTCTGTCGTCCCATGGCCTTTCCTCCGTGTGCACGGGGGTGGGAGCTAGGGGGTGGTAAACGGAGAGCTGTTGTCTCTTCCTCTTCTTATAAGGACACTAGTCTTATAGGCTTTGGACCCCACCCTTATAAACTCATTTCACCTTAATTACCTCCTAATGGCCTTATCTCCAAACATATTGTGGGTTAGGGCTTCAACATATGAATCTGGAGGAGACAACCCAGTTCATTACAAGGGTCAAGAATAGGACACAAGGAATTAGAAAAATAAGTTAGGGAAACTAGCTGAAATGCTACCTTTTCAACTATATTTATAAAGACAAAGTTATATAGTGGTTGAGCAATTATGCAAGTCAGTATTAGATTAATAACTCTTCCAGTATTACAAAGCTAGTAGAGAAAAAAAATGCAGGTCTTGTTTCTTCAGCCTCAGAAAATCTTGCTTAACTAATTGCTTCTTGGTGTTTTGGCTAAGATCAAGTGAGAATCTTGCTAACTCATAAGTCCTCTTAAGAACCAACCATAGAGCTGTTTATTTCTTTTTTTATAATAAAATTTACCTTCCTCAGCCTTGCCTCAGAGATTCTAAATAAATTGATCTGTAATATGGACCCAAATACATGCATATCCCAGGAGGTTTTGCTACCAGTGGTCTTAAAATCACACTTTAAAAATCATGGGACTAAACAAGTAATGCTTGTTTTCCAATTTGCTACATAGCTATAGAAAATGTGAGGAAATACTGATAGTAACTTCCTGGAAGATAAGTTTGAAGAATATTTGTTGGAAAATTAAAAGAAAGCTGCTTAACTGACATGAGAAAAATAGAAATGAGTCATAGGGAAAGTTATTGGAATTACCAGACCCTAAGGATTTATTTCACAATGAAATTTGGGTGCACTAGAGAATTTTCAGGATAATTCAAGCCACAAAGTCTAGTGTCCATAATTCAGCTTCAGAGAATGCAGTGAATTACCCAGAGTAATTTGTATTTGCCTGTCAAAGATATGATCATAAGAAGGATATCAGCATGAATTGGCTGATTGGGTGGGTCTTGAAGGCTCCTACAAACATCCTTTTGGGAATGATGGCTATAGGAGGTTATCCTAGACTCTGCAGAGCCCTGAAGCTAAGGTTTCCTTTAGCACTTAGCCCTCCAAGGTTGGTGAAGCAGCAAGGAACAGCAAGAACTTGCTCCCCATGGGGATGGAGAGGAAAAGAGGAGGAGGATAAGAGATTCCTATTTCACCCACAACAGCAGGGTGTCTCTAAGCTGGATCCCACAAGCCACACCTCATTGTCTCCACAGCACACACACACCCCAGGCCTGCTTCAGTCCCTCTTGCTTTATCTACCCCCAAATCAGGGTAACCTTCATATATCTTAACCCCAGGATAATTTCATAAATTTAATCTTCCCCTAAAAACAATTCCTGGCCCAGTTACAAGCTATCAGCTGAAATTCCCTTTCCTTTTATTTATTTTTTCTTCTCTTTCAAGTTGAGAGAAGGGGAAATAGACTCCCGCATGCGCCCTGACCCAGATCCACCCAGCAACCTCCCCCTGTCCCCCATCTTGGGCAGATGCTCTGCCCATCTGGGGTTATGCTCACAACAGAGCTATTTTTAGTGCCTGAGGCAGAGGCTCCATGGAGCCATCCTCAGCATCTGGGGCCAATGCACTTGGACCAATCGAACCAATTGAGCCATGGCTGTGGGAGGGAAAGGGGGGTGGGGAGCAGAGGAAAGGAGAGGGGTGGAGAAGCAGATGGGTGCTTCTCATATGTGCCCTGACTGGGAATCAAACCCAGGACATCCACATGCCAGGCCAATGCTCTACCACTGAGCCAACTAGCCAGGGCCTGAAATTCTCTTTTCTTAACGATGAACACCTATTTATCGCCATGAATATTCCAAGAGAAACCTGGAGCGATATATCTGGTTACTAACTTCTCACTGGGTCCCTGCATGGCCACTCCTGCAGTGACTCTCCAACTGGAAACTGCCTGCTTGGTGGGAGGCTAGCTCCAGTTCCTCAGAGCAAGCTTCCCAGTCCCCTCCCCCTGAAACCTCTCCCTGGAGCCTCTGGAGTTAGAGTAATGGAAAAAATCAATTGCTAGATCATCAGGTGGGGTCTGGCCTCAATTCCCCTCACTATCATCCTGAATAGCTGAACTTCTTTCTTTGGAATGTGATTTTGTTAAAATATTCCTTTTTACTTTTTGTCCTAGACACTCGGATACAATTAATTGGGGTGGGTGTGTTATATCCTAAACTTGAACTTTCAACATTAGTCTGTACTTTTGTGTCTTTGTACATTTTTTTTCTTGTGCAGCAGGTGCCAAAGTTACCTTAGGTCCAGAAGTCACTCATCTCTTCGAAAAGCTGGCCAAATGGGATGCACAAAGAGAGAGAGAGAGGAGTCTCAGTAATGAGACTGGTTCTCAGGAGGTCGCATTGTCTAATAATTGGGCCTCTTTAGGAATTTAAATGCAGGCATTACTTATGAGTTCATCACTAACATGAGAGTGATGCTTTATGTCCCTTTGTCACTAGGCCACACAGAGCTGGGACGGCTCCTTTGTGACAGGTGGCACAAAAACACTTCTCTCTGGAACAAGGAGAAGTGCTTGCTCCTATCACACAAATACTGCTGGTCCCTGCCAGCTCACTGGGTAGCAAGCTTATGAGCTGGTGAGAAGTGAGACCCTGCGTCCCACTTGCAGGAGGATTAGTCTAAGAGGCAATCCTTGCCATGCAACTTCCTCACGGGGATATGGGGAGGATTAATGAGATGCTATTTTCTTTGCAATTTATGCTCTTCAGAAGAAAGGCACTAAATACTAGGTATTAGAATGAGGGATTATATAGGTAATCAAGCAAAGAAGATAGTCAACTGCTTCTAGTTACTAAAGGAAGCTTTAATCTGGGAGGTGGGGAAAGAGGAAAATGCAATGAGTATGAAGTTGGCTGGAAGCCATTGTCCCCCATGAAGCAAAGGACTAGGAATGATATGTGAAGGGTTATGTACAATATAAAGATAGACCAATTCTGGCCCTTAAGACTTATGATCTCTAAGTTTTGGGGAAATTTACATTTCTTGGATTCTATTAAAGACCTTAATGTTATTTTTCCCACTTCTATCTCTGCCATTATTAGCCAGTTCGTAAGTTCGGTGCCCAGAAGAATGTGGCAGAAGCATAGATAAACTGTTCCATATGTATGCTAGAGGATATGGAAATATTCTGGAATTAGTATATGCCAGGGAAGAACTAGGGAAGACCCTAGTGTGCTACAGGAGCTGTAATGATGAGTGAGGGGGTGGGAAGATGGTTTGTTACAATTACAATGTGCGAAGCTACAGTCCATAAAAATGATGATCTCCTAGTCAAACATCTTAGTGGCAGAGTGGAGTCAACTAGGTTTTCAAAGTTCAGATTTTAAAGTCCTGATTTCTTTCATTTATTATACTGAGTGCTCAACTATGGTTTACCTCCAGCTGGTAGGTTTTGAAATAATTTCAGATGGTACATGAGAAACCATTCTTTAAATTTATTTTAATAGTTAGGATAGGTATTACTACATTTCACTATATTGCTAGATTTTAACATGTATTAGAAATAAAACACAATTAACCCATGAGGCCCATGATTCAAAAATGTAATTGGTTAGAACAATGATTCTCAATACTGGTGAGAATCATGCAGGAAACTTAAAAAAAACAAAACAAAACAAAACCCACCAAGATGGGTCTCACCCTACCTACATCATTAATTCAGAATCTCTGGGAGGTGCCCTTATCCTAGATGTATTTTATAAAAGTTCTCCCAGGTGATTCTAAACAGCAGCTGGCATTGGGAACCACAAGAATAGACTGAGATTAACCATTTCTTTAAGTGAGCAGTTATAATAAAATAGTAAGTAATATTGTAGTATGTGGAGATGGCAAATATCATGAAGGTCCTAATAACTGAAATATGGTAAACTTCCTTCTATCATGGGTAGCTCCTATTGTGGGATACAACACTGATCCTTGTGAAGAACAAAGAGAAACACAGGGATATTCTATAAAAATACGGTAGTATGACAATAGCAAGACTGATTATTTGGACATGCTCAAGTAGGGATAAAAGACAGGGGGCTGGAGGCAGGGCAGCGTAAACATAGCAGGTTAGATCTGGTGTTTCATCAATAAGACTGTCCATTCCCCAGTATATTACCCTCTGACTCTTCCACCCTGTAGTTCAGAAATGTGACTTTTCCTCATTTCCTTTTGCCTTCTGATACCACCAACATACTCATTGGACCCTAAACATGGGGGAAAAAGAAAGATGATAAAGAATCTGTAATTTTCCTGGATAGTTTCTGGGATTACCAGCAACTTTGCCTGCTCTCACCCATTTATTGTGTGTGTGTGTGTGTGTGTGTGTGTGTGTGTGTGTGTGTGTGTGACAGAGACAGAGAGAGAGACAGAGAGAGAGAGACAGATAGTGACAGACAGGTAGAAAGAGAGAGAGAGATGAGAAGCATCAATTCTTTGTTGCGGCACCTTAGTTGTTCATATTGCTTTCTCATGTGTGCCTTGACCGGGGGGCTACAGCAGACCGAATGACCCCTTCCTTGCTCAAGCCAGAGACCTTGGGCTCAAGCTGGTGAGCCGTGCTCAAACCAGATGAGCCCATGCTCAAGCCGGCGACCTCAGGGTTTTGAACCTGGTCCTCTGCATCCCAGTCTGACGCTCTATCCACTGTGCCACTGCCTGGTCAGGCCCCATTCATTTTTTTATTCATCATTTCACTATTCATACAAAAAGCATTTATTCAGTACCTATTATATTGTTTTTAAGTATAGTCATAATTTTTCTCAGTGAACGTGCATTGTCTTTATAATATGATCAAACAGATCTTAGAGTTACAATACTTCCATTTTAGAAAAACTAAATAATACACATGACTGGTTATTCTCTACTCACAACACAGCCAGACTCAAGGTGGGAGGAACAGGGGTGGCTATGATGTAGGAAAACGGGAAGCTAAGGCATTCCCCAGCCTCACCTGAGAATCACAAAAGGGCTGTGTGGAAAAGCCCTAGAGATATTTCCTCTGTGAAATGGAGGAAATAAAACCCATCTTGAAGCACTGGGAAAGGTGCCCAAGCCCTCTTTCCTCTATTCTTTCCTCTGTTAAATGGGGATAATGATACTTTGTGTTTACCTACCTCAGAGAGGCATTATCAGTTCTATTTAAAGGCTCTTCCCGTGAAAGCTGCCGGGTAATTAGCAAGAACAACTATGATAAAGAAACCTAAATACAAGAGCAGATCAGCTGGAACAAATTCTCAAGGGGGTTTACTTCTCTGGAAAATTTTTAAAAATGGGAGTAGCTCTCCTCTAGGGACTTTTTGGTACCATTGTAGCCAGAAGTTCAGGGAAGACTAGCTGCTTTTCAAAGTCTCCTTTTGGCCAATCACTTGGGATACCTCTGCTTACTTTTCTCACGGTCTTTCCTCTTTCAAGTTTTTCAAACCTTGTGGGGCATCTGTGTTAGACTTGCTTGCTGGTTTACCGGCTGCAAGCCCTTTGCCTGATTGGTACATGAGTGCGTGGCTGTGCCACGTGTATATGGCCTATAGATAGCTATGGGTGCTTGTGCTCAGGAGGATTGTGAATTGCAGGTTGCCTCCTCACCTCCGTGAGGGACCGTTTTTGCTATTTGCCTGAAAGGCGGTTTCCCCTGCCTGAGTGATTGTCCGCCATTGTAAGACTTTAGTAAATGGAATGGCCCAATACTTTCTGGCTCCGCAATTTCTCTACCATCTGCCCGAATCCAATGTGGACCTGCCTAGCCTCAGTCACGGGCATAACAGACCTCCTTAACTCAGAAACTCTTAACCCTAAAAAGAATCTCAGCCAAGACATTGACCTGTGAGAGAGAGACAGAGGAAGAGAGAGAAGGGAAGTTATAATGTACATTTTATAGATGGTAGAAAATAGGGAATTCTTTTATAGTAATTGATCCTTAATGTCAGATTTTGCTGAAGTTCATTTGACAAAGAATATAGCATAGGTCAGGAGCCCAGATGGCAAGGACAGCACCGCTACGACAGTTTAGGGAGAGCCAACCCAGCTGACCTGGGTTTATGTAAGTTTGATTGGGATAAAGAGACAGGTCAGTAGATCAAAGACACATCACAGTCCAGAATTCATGGACTTGACAGAACATTGAATATAGCAAGAAAATGAGGAAGGAGTGAAGATTAGCATAAAACTTGGTGACTTGGGTATCATAAGTTTTGATGATTATCTTTACAGAGAGAGACAGAAGCCAAGAGAGTGAATAAGTTGAATTTATGAGTGAGATCTGGACCAATACCATTGTAGGAAGCCTAATGGTTTTACATTTTTGTGAAGCATGTTTATACATGGTGGAGCAAAAGTACGTTTACAGTTGTTCATACAGAAAATAATACAATAATTAACAAGTAATAATACAAGAATAAACTCTGTGTTTCATGTACTCACAGCTATAAACCTATTTTTGACCCCCCCCCCATGTATTCTGGTCATTTATAAACAGTGCAACCTATGGTATCTGCAAGGCTCATAAACAAACAAAAAAATGACAAAATTCCAAAGATTGATTTTCAAATGAGTGATCTATAAGGTTTATAACTGTGCATAATAATAAGTTATTTTTCAATTGATTACTATGGTAACTACTTAAATATTTCCCAGGTGCAACCCAGATGCCAGCTGGTAGCTTACCAGATCTGGTAAAGATCTGATAAAATTGTTACAAAACTCTGCAACCCCATGTCCTGTGGAAATCCAAAACCCATCCTAGTTTCTGTGAATCCCTGGGGGTTTGCAACTTCCTAGCTTTTCCTTCCAGATCACTACTGTATGTACATCACTGTCCTACCACCAGATGTGAAATTACCATTCACTCACTGCTTGTGTAAAATACTAAGCCATCATAGCTTTAGTGAAGTCCACTGAAATTGAAAAGCCACGGAAAGAGTCATAACTCCTCCCAATCTTCTCCAGCCTCTCCCTACTGGATTATGTTGGAAACATCAATTTTTTTTCTCCCTTCATCATACAGAGAGGCATCAGCAGCACAATGTGGCTTATACAGTGTGTCCGTAAAGTCATGGTGCACTTTTGACTGGTCACAGGAAAGCAACAAAAGATGATAGAAATGTGAAATCTGCTCCAAATAAAAGGAAAACTCTCCCAGTTTCATACCTATTCAGTGCAGTTCGATGTGGGCTCACGCATAGACTTTTTAGGGCTCCTTAGGTAGCTATCCCGTATAGCCTCTACAGACTCGTCACTGACTGATGGCCTACCAGAATGGGGTTTCTCCACCAAACTGCCTGTTTCCTTCAACTGCTTATCCCACTGAGTAATGCTATTCCTATGTGGTGGTGCTTCGTTATAAATGTGCCGATATTCACGTTGCACTTTGGTCATGGATTTGAATTTAGCAAGCCACAGAACACACTGAACTTTCCTCTGTACCGTCCACATCTCAACTGGCATGGCTGTGGACTGCTCCGCTGTATACACGGTGTTACGTCACCATCTGCGCATGCGCACATGCTGCCACATCATCCTACAGAAACTGGGAGGCTTTTCCTTTCATTTGGTGCAGATTTCACATTTCTATCATCTTTTGTTGTTTTCCTGTGACCGGTCAAAAGTGCACCATGACTTTACAGACACAATGTATTTGTTGAAGAAGATGGTTTTGTTTATAAATAGCGACCATTTATTTTCCCATTACACTTAAATGACTTCATTTAACCCTTAAAACATTTCTACTTTACAGATGAAGCAACTGAGGCTTAAAGTGGTTGAATTCCAGGCCAAGGATATAAACATATGAAGATATAGAAAGAAAATGTAAATCCAGGTTTGGCTGACTCTTAAAATTAACTTGGCCGTTGAAGGATGAGACAATGATTATCCACTCCAGTTTACTTCTCTACTTTAAAATTGCTTAGTTTTTGTCATCAAATCTTTATGTTTCAAAAAAAGGCCATACTCCTAAAGACCAGGTACGGGGACTTATAGAATAAAAATCTCATCGATTTAGTATCATTTCAGAGAGAAAGAGTTAGGATAATTAAAATATCTGAAAAATGGAAATGCAACTCTTATTTTTAAGAAATAAAACTAGTGTGGGGACACAGGCCATTTGCTTGTCAAACCTGCAAATTATACAAAAGAATGGCGAATACTGATGACGATGGCAAGAAAGATGAGAATGTATTTATTTAGCACTGTTATAAATGCTTTATATATGTATTTTTTAATACTGAAAATTAAAAAGGTCTGTGCCTTGGGTTTATTGTTATCCCTTATCCCTATTATACAAAGAAGATTAAAGAGAACAAAGAGGTTATCTGAAAGTCACTCACTCAGTGCAGAAAAACTGAAGCCAGGTGTCTGAAGTTATTTACAAGGCTTACACCCTTAAAAACCAAGTTGTCTTGCTTCAGGAATTATGATGTTGGCCCTGGCCAGTTGGCTTAGTGGTAGAGAATCAGCCTGGCATGTGGGTGTTCTGGGTTTGATTCCCAGTCAGGGCACACACTTTTCCTATCCCCCACTTTTCCCCCTTCTCTTTCTCTCTTTCTCTCTCTTCCCCTCATGAGCAATGGCTTGATTGGTTGGGGTGTGTTGGCCCTGAGCATTAAGGATGGCTCTGGGAAACCTCTGCCTCAGGCACTAAAAATAGCTCCTCAGTTGCAACCATGGCCCAGATGGGCAGAGCATTGACCCAGATGGGGTTGCCCCGTGGATCCCATTTCGGGTGCATGCAAGAGTCTGTCTCTTTATTCCTCCCCCTCTCACTTGAAAATCATGATGTTTTCAACAGTTTTTCCCACTAGGCTAGTAGTAAGTTCCATGAGGATTATGGAATTTATTCCTCTTGTTCCCACTAATACCTCTGGTGCTTAGAGCAGTACCTGGAACAGAGTAGGAATTCAATTCATAATTGCTAAAGAATAAGTGAATTAAAATAAAGTATCTAAATCAGTAGAGGATATAAAAAAACATTAAAAACTGTCATGCATTGGCCCTGGGCGGTTGGCTCAGCGGTGGAGCGTCGGCCTGGCCTGTGGTGGACCTGGGTTAGATTCCCGGCCAGGGCACATAGGAGAGGCGCCCATTTGCTTCTCCACCCCCCCCCTCCTTCCTCTCTGTCTCTCTCTTCCCCTCCCGCAGCCAAGGCTCCATTGGAGCAAAGATGGCCCGGGTGCTGGGGATGGCTCCGTGGCCTCTGCCGCAGGAGCTGGAGTGGCTCTGGTCTCGGCAGAGCGACGCCCCGGAGGGGCGGAGCGTCGCCCCCTGGTGGGCGTGCCGGGTGGATCCCGGTCAGGCGCATGCGGGAGTCTGTCTGACTCTCTCTCCCTGTTTCCAGCTTCAGAAAAATACAAAAAACAAAAACAAAAAACTGTCATGCATTTCCTGTCTAAAATGTTTGACTAGCCTGATCAGGTAGTAGCGCAGTGGATAGAGCATCGGACTGGGAGGTGGAGGACCCAGGTTCGAAACCCTGATGTTGCTGGCTTGAGAGCAGGCACATCCAGCTTGAGGGAGGGGTCACTAGCTTGAGCCCAAAGGTCACTTACTAGAAGCCCAAGGTCACTGGCTTGAGCATGGGGTCACTCTCTCTGCTACAGTCCACCCCTCCCCCCATCAAGGCACATATGAAAAAGCAATCAATGAACAACTAAGGATCCACAACAAAAGAATTGGTGCTTCTCATCTCTCTCCCTTCCTGTCTGCCTGTCTCTGTCTGTCCCTCTCTCTGTCTCTCTCTCTCTGTCACAAAATAAATCAATAGAATAAAATAAAATGTTTAACTAGAAGAAATACAGGATAGGGAAACCCTAGCTTGAAACACTTGTGTTTTTGTTTGTTTGTTTGTTTTTTAATTTCGATTTGTAGTGAGCTGGATGCTGACAGGAAACGAGAACTGTGTTGTGAGTTCTAAAAGTCTCTCGTGATTGTAGAAAGCCTTAAAAAGTAGTGTATGTCATATTACACATCACATTGTTCTACTGTGCGCAATTCTGACCTTCACATTTTTAGAAGGGACACTGGTAGTGCACAGATGCTCAAAGGAGGTGAATGGTATAGTAAGGAAAACAGAAGATTTTTCAGAAAAAAGTGGGGATTTTCAACATGGGAAAGAGAAGACATATGGCAACTATCTTTCAATATTTAAAGAGCTGCCGTGACACAGAGATGAGAACTTGCCCTTTTTCTCTAGAAGTCTTAGGTAGATTTTCAGCTGAGTACAAGGAGAAAAAAATGTATATCTAACACAACTGTCCTACAACTTTCTACAATAGAGTGAGTGGATTTGTAAAACTAAGGGCCATTTCATTATACATTTTAACTGATAATAATAATTACTTATGAAAAACTATTAAAAGGATTTCTACATTATTTAGAAAACCAGACCAAATCAGTGGTCTCAAGTCTGACTGTGTGTTAGAATCAACTGGAAGACTGTGCAACTGTTGATTTTTAAGGTTCCATCCCATTTATACATAATCTCTGGTAATGAGGATTTATATTAAGACCTGAGAATTTATATTAAGAATCTAAATTCCATAATCCCTTCAGTGAGCCTGGTGATTTACCAGACTTGGGAATCACTGTACTAGATTACTTCCAACTTGTCTTCTAACTCTCTGATTCAATGATTCTTAGAACAGTGTAGAATGTTTTCTTTAATAATTAAATGATGATTATTTATAATTGGAAAATGAATTTAGTCTACAGGTACATTGGTAGTTCTAAAGTGCCAGCAGACCACCTGATTTCTTAAATAAGTTAAAACTTCCCTTTCAATCTGGTTGATGATGAAAACTTTTTCTATGTATCATGGAAAAAAAAACTTTATCTGGCCTGTTTCCTAATTATTAAGGTTCCAAATCACTGAAATAAAAATAAATGAGACTTTACTGTACTTAGAAAACCAGTATGATGAAAAATATGTTTACACCAGTAGATTTTAGGTCATCCTTCAATCATTCATCCCAGGAACCAAAGTGTATATGCGCACGAGCACACAGGCATACACACGCTCACATGCACGCACAAATGTGACACATGGCAAATGTGGGGCAACCACTGAGCTGAAACAACGGGACTCTCCACATTCCCCTCCTTTTTTACCTGATATATTTCTATGCAAGAATCTAGGAACTCAAGTCAAAGGCATCAAATATTATTATTAATCACGACATACTCAGCCTTTTTGTTTAAATTTATCTACTATCTTAGCTTTAAAATATGTACATTACTTTAGTCAAGGTGGTGATCAGATGACAACTAAAAAGGAGTATTTTTAAAATATTAACATATTTCAAGAGAACATTCTAATTTTGGCTAAATTGTTTCCCTATGTAAAGAGCTTCTAAAAAGTATACCATGTTGCCATATGAAGAAACTCTATTGCAATAGTGCTATGTTTTTACTTTTTTGCCTAATCTGGAATTAAACCTGAAGGCTCCGCTGGAATTATTTACAAAAGAATAGATGAAACCCACTGTCGCAAATTAATTCAGATTCTCCTAATTCTACTTTTCTGGTTCACAAAGTATCTTTTTTCACCATGTTTTCAAATTGAAGTTCACATACATCAAACAAATAGCATGATAATCAGAGTTTTCAATATCAATACACATCATTATTATCTGTCATTATTGTCATTGTCACTGTTATAATTGCACACTGTAAAAAGAATGGAAATTTTTCTACAAGAATTATTCACGTGTATTACTTTCAAGGAGTAATTTAATAGTTGACATTGCATTTATATCAAAGTAAAATATGTGATGGTTCTTCTCATTTGTTTTGTTCTTAAGAAATGTGGAATAATCTTTATTAGGTCCCTTTATTTGGATTCAGAAGGGTTCAGAATTTGATGTGATGTTCAAATGTATACTTTCTTATAACAAAGCTCAAAAGATAGCTAACATAATTAAAGCAATAATTTTCTAAGAACATAATTATAAAATAACAACTGGGTAGTGCAGTTCTCCTAATTAGCTGGTATTCATATACATAAACCCAATAAGAGTCTCAGTGAAAAATATTACTTTTCTAACTATTTAATAAGGTTTGACATGTTGAAATAAAGCCCATATTATATTGTCAATATCTAAAGACTAATTAATAATAATTTACTTTAGAGTTTATATAGAACTTTTTACTTTGTTATTTTATGTAATCCTCATGACAATCCTTTGACGAGGCAGTCAGATAAGTCTGCTTAGAGCTAAGAAAACATAGTCACTAAGAAAGCATATAATTTATACAGTCACTCTGATAAACAGCAAAATTAACACTAGAATCCAGGTCATCTATCTAGGTCTAAATTAAAAGTTATAAGTAAAATAAATACTAAAAAATAAATTTGAATTGAAAAAAAAAAAGGACATTGGCCTGGTAAAGTTGAAATCCTATGTTTGAATCCTGTTTCTACCACTTTCACTGTGGGAACTTTCTCACTTCTCTGTGAAATGGAGTTATTATGCCCGCCACATAAGGATGTTTTGAGAGTCAATGGAGAAATATGGTAAGAAAAACACTCAAATGTGTTTCATTATTTTGTGTCCTTTTTTCTGCACATATGTTTTATCCTATTTTTGGTTTCTGTGTGACTCACCGTCACCAGGCAGAGTTTTAAACTGTATTTAAAGTCAAATAACATCTGGGTTGAAAATTTTTGTAACAAGCATTAGCAACAAAATACTCTGAGTAAGATGCCATAAGAAATTGAATGAATGATAACAAAAAATGCAAGATATTTAGAATGTCTTCCCTCACTACGAAGGTCATACATAATGAACTTAAAGCATTGATCCTTCACGGGCAACACACAACCAATGACGGTAGGTAGGATTTTTCTTACTTCCATGTAATTCCTCACTACAATCCCTGAGGAGGCCTGGATAGTTTGCAGATTTATCTTAGTTTGTGTAGTTTTTCTCACTGTTGCTATGCTACCTAACCCTTTGAGTCATGTCATAATTGGCGGGGTAGCTGTTACCATTTGCCAGCTGTTTGGTGGCTTACATATTAGTGGTCTCAGTCCAGTTCTTAGAGGACAGATGGTAATGACTGGCTCTTTGGGCAGAGAAGATAGAGACTCTAGACTCTCTCATCATCTGCAGAGATGGTCTATCTAAGCCAATGTTGAAAATCACCAATGGGATGGGTACAAAAAAATAGACCTTATTAATAAAACAACTTCACAAGCATATTGGAGCCATATAATTATCTCCCTTTGTCATTCCTCAAACACATTTCAAAAGCAGTTTATTTATTTAAATAGTAAAGATTTAATGATGTTGCTTTGGTGACCCACCACTTCATTGAGTCCTTTCTTCTCTGTCTAACTGACAGACATTGGTTGATCTGCTCCCACCTGCAGTGTGGGAACACATAAATGTGTCATGTCACAACAGCCACACACTCGTGACTTCCAGCTGAATAGGTCTGTCCACAAATGGTAACTGACAGCAACCTAAAGAAAATATTTGTTCTCATCTTGACTTCTCTTATACGCAGAGTGGTTGATTATTGATTATTTGGGCTAAAACTACAGCATGAAAAAGAAGTCTTATATTAGTTCTATAACCATGCATTTAGGGGATTTTATGATACACCAGTTATGTATGTATGTATTCAAAATAGAAGAAAGGTAATTACTGCACTGAGTTTACTTAACTCCTCTCAACAAACCATCACAATCACCAAAATCCACAAAATATGGAGCTCTTTACTATTGAATTCTATTTTCATCTTCCAACTATTGATCTGTAAGGGCACAAATCCAAAGCACTTTTCAGTTTGAAGAAGTTTGAGTTGTTGTTTGTGGCAAAATTAATATTGCAAGTTGATGCTACATTAGGTGTTCTTCTATAAGTGGCTCCTCCTATCCATGAGTCCCTAACTGGAGTTTCTTCAGAAGGTGTTTTTCCTACTGAGGCATGCACAATGCATTCAATGGCACTAGCGCTTCATTAAAGGAATTCTCTTGTTCCCTTCCTTCACATGGAAACGCCATTAACTGTATTAAGTTAACTTGCCGAATGTTAGGTTCTTAACCAACAAACAGTGCTTCTCCACAAGGGCATACTTCGCCAAGCGTCCTTGCATCTGAACCACGGGCTGAATGCGTAATAATAGATTCAGAGCCACCCTGTGGGTTGTGATCATATTTAAAAGAAACTCTGGTATTTATTGACTTTTCCCTTCAGTCCTGTTGTTCTGTTTCTTTCACCACCACCTTCAGCCTTTCAGGTAAATGAAAAGTTCAATTATATGTAAAGTGACAGTTAAATCAGCAGGCCCCTTGTAGGGATCTGGGCCTCCCTTCCCTGCTCCAATCGCCAGTGTGCTCAACCCATTACTGTTCCCGAGGATGTGTACATCCATCAGGTCGAGTCTGCCGGCCAGGGTGCATCTTATAGCTTTTACTGCATATGAGACGTTGCAGGCCCGTTCCCAGGAACTGCCAGGCAGACTGGGAATCACAGTCACGGTTAATAGCAGCGAATTGCCAGCTCTTGATGGGTGGGTAGTCACTCCTTTCAGTGGCTGCCCCCTGGGGGAGAAGGTAGAAAAACAGAGGGAGGGAATTAGAGTGACTTTGCACAGTTGAGCAGGTTCGTGCCGCTGGATCAGTGGCAGGCACTGGCAGGGCTCCACTCTGGGGAGGCTCAAAACATCCTCCCGGTCTCATTCTTACCAATCGGTGCTGCTGTGTGGCCAGTGGTGCCCAGGGATGGGGTGGCTGGCGGGCGGGGGAGGGGAGGGGAGAGGGATTGGGGAAGGGGATGCAGGCAGAAGTCAGCGAAGTTAAACAAACAAAAAGTCCTGATCATACTGGTTAACACACCCCAGTTAACCCTGTGCTACTAATTGTACCAAACTTGTATTTGAAGTTCCCTGGGTGATTAAAGAGTTGGTTCACAAAAATCTCTGCATAACCTTAATTTTTTCAAGGTTCTTTGAGTGGAGAATGGCTTATAATAATGATTTTGACTAATACGATTTTTGACATGCAACTTTAATGCTTAACCTCAGTACAACTCCAGAGCATTTCATGTGTACTCAGCTGTAAAGAGTGATGATTTAAAGGGATAATATAAGAAAAAGGTCGTTCTAGAATGAACCTCTAACAAATTGCATAAAGGGAGCTTATTATTCCATGAGTATGCGGATATGCCGCTCTTCCGATCATTTTTCTGCTTGGTTCAAAAAAAAATTGTTGAGACATGAATGGGAGAAGACACAGGGAAAAATGAAATAGAAATCTGCAAGCAAGGAACATTCTTTTGATGGTTATGATTTCGTTGCCACTAAAAAAGGCTCTACAATAATGTGGTTATTCATCTCCTCTTTTGTTTTGGGTGAAGAATTCGCTCTAACAAGAAAATGCTGTTACTGGTTGGAGGCCTGCCTCCTGGGCCGGACCGCCTTCCCAGCAACTTGGTTCAGTACTACGACGATGAAAAGAAGACATGGAAAATCCTCACAAGTGAGTGTCCCTTTTTAGTTATTTACCCCACCTGTTATTGCACATCGCAGAAGTCTCGAGGAATTCAAAAACATGGCTAATCAAATTAGACATTTTATTGATTTGTTACCCTTTGGAGGCCTGTTTATGTAGCATGGGGGATCTAGAGGAAAAGACTAAATTAACGTGGCAAAGGTGATGAGTTGGTGGTCAAATACACCTGAATTCAAACTGGCCTTAAACTGCAGCACAAGTCTGTGTTTCTGGGTTTGCTGAGACAAGGGAAGGGCGACCCGGAGCTTCCCGAAGAAATTCTTCAGTTTATTTATTGTTCGTTGAGAAGCGAAAGGTTGGCTAACAGCACTAGTAAATTTTCTCACATCAGATTGGTTGTTCAGTTTATTGTCTCAGTAACTAACCTTCCCTTTCCTTTTTTAGGCATTTTGCTCATTAATCTTTAGTTTATGCAGCTTAGTTTTTAGGGAAGCACCCCCTCTATTGCTCCTGTTTTAGACGTGCAGAGATCATCAAGGCCTATCCCAGCTGCATTAAATAGCACTTGCTAACTTCCACCCAAGAGCCTCCTCCTCCCCTCCTTACAGGTTGGTTGTGTTTTACAGCAAACCTCTTGCCTGGGGCACTGAAAGTTGGAACTAATTGTTACATCGGTTATGATTCCCAATCTGACTCAGTCATGGACTCAAAAATCCTCGTTTCCTGAGTGCAGCAGGCTGTGTGCACCAGTCCCCTGGTGGGTACAGTGGCCGCACTGGTCAATAAAACTAAATTTTAACTGTCAAAATTGCCCAGAGCTGTATAGATAAAATAATAATGAGCAATTTTGATATATAAATCAAAGCCACACATTTAAAACCAACAAAAGTGAAAGTTAGCCTTTCTTAGTGCATGTGTCTTTTAAGCAGTTATATATGTTATCAATTTTAAAAGAAATAATTTCCTTTTCTTTCACTGAAAGCCCTTTAAAATAATGGAAACAGAACAACAGTTTGCCCATAACAGCAGAAGAGAAGCAAAGGCATGTGATGTGGTGCTTGAAATAATGCGTTTCAGAGCTGGCTTACCCCAGCGAAACCTGCAGTAGCATTGTCCAGGAACTGCAACGAGAAGGCTCCCTGGACGCCTATACACCGTGGCTATAGTAAAGAAGTGGGGGAGAGTAGCAGCCAGAGTAAGGAGAAGGAAGAAGGAAAAATAAGTTAGGGATGCCTTGAAATGATTTTTGATCTCTTTTTGACACAAAGAGTAACTTAAATATCTGAATGCATGACTAAGCTCTATTGTACAGATTCATCAGAAACTAAAGCTAAATAAAACTAAAGAATTTGTTTTTCTAACACTTAATCAATAGAGAAAGCCTAAATACAATGAGACAAAAATACTAGGCGGAGGAGAGAGGAAGGACAAATGATTCTCAAAGAGAAATGACAGAGAAACAGGGTAAGGGACAGGGATATATGAGACCTAAGCAATAAGTGATATTCCTTTACAAATCCATCTGTTTTTCCCAAATATGCCAGGCCAGGGCCAGTGGGATGTTTGTTCAAAGCCCTTCATTAAAGGCAAAAAGATTAATTAAAGCAGTATGAATAATACCCAAGTAAAGTCATTTGAACCACGTTCTGAGATGTGGGGTGATCGTCCACCTTATTGTCCAAATTGGAACACTTTACAGTATAAAATGGGGATCTATTAATTATGCTGGAACAACAGGTATAGACTGAAACATATGGCCACCCTACTTAATTTTTTCACACTGCCTGATACGACTTTGAGGGACGTAGTAAGAAGCAGAAACTTGAATCAATCACATGTAAGTTCTAACACATGTCTATGACCTTGAGCAAGTTATATACACGTCCTGAGTCATGGGTATTTCACTTACTTATAGTAATTTGCGTATTTTAAAAATAAAATTATGTTTATAAATAATCTACCACATGGCATGAAGTCAATAAATTGCAGCTACTGTTGCTGTTATGTTAACACCACTACCAATACTAGCACAAAGACTGCTCAGACTCTTTTGCCTGGAGGCATCAGTCAACTGAAGCTTTTCATAGAGAGGGGAGAAACTTACATTACACAGACACAACACCTGTACCCCCAGCTCCAGAGAAAGGAGCCTGTTTCCCATAGTTTGTATATGTCAGGTGGAATAATCTACTAAGAAGCAAAGATAAATGAGTATCTGTTGACTCCATTTACCACATTTGAAATGGAAGGAAATAAAAGCATTAATGTATAGAAAAGTTCTTATAATGTGAATATCTTCAAAGATCTTGAACTTTTTTTTTCTATACTCAGGCATAACCCTAACTTTGAAATAAACGTCAACTCTACTCATAATCTTTATCTCACTGGGCTTTGTACTTTATAAAATGAAGTTTATTACCTGCTGGGCTGTGAAGACAGGGCCGCAAGTGAAGACACATTTTTAGGTCTCTTGGAGAAGTATAGACAGTTTTCTGGATGACTTCTGCTCTGGGTTTGAAATTTTTAATTAAAGCATCTTATTTGACTACATTGACTCAATAATGTAAGCTTTCCACACTGTTTGGACCATCTAATAATAAATGAAGAAATGTTTCTCATTGGAATGAGAAGATATCCAAATTCACCCCAAATCCAAGGAAACATTAGGGATTGCAGAGCTTCCTGTAGCTGTTCTTTTGACCCAGAACAGTGGCTGAACTAATTGGCAGGGAACTGAGAATGGCAACCAAGCCAGGAGATAGTTCCTGGTTTGGGGGTTGGCTCATTTACTGAATGACCATCTCCGTACAAACTAACAAATAAGCCAACAAGTGAAAATCAAAAACCTGAGGTTAGCTAGAGCTTCTGAATCTTAGAAACCTTTGCCCATTTGGCCTGAGCCAACATTTCACAGCCTGTGAACAAAGAGTCAGGAGCACAAATACCCCCTTGAGGAAGCCGTGCTATTCACACACCGTGTAGAATTAAAAGAAAAGTCAGTCATAATATTTTTAGGTCTTCTCCTGTTATATTATTTATATTTTTAAAATACTATAATAATAATAATAAGCAAATAATAATAAATTAAATGGAGTGGAGGTGAATAGAAGTAAAAAAAACCCAAAAAAAAAACTATGTTTGCCCAACATAAAGAAAACAAACTTTAAAAGTCAGCTTACCAGTGGTCTGATCTACCCAAACAGCATAGGAACCATTATTCTCCCGGAAAAGACTGTTTTGGTAATATGCTGGCACAGACTGCTTTTTTGTCCTCTTCTTTGGGAAAATAATTTAGTATAACATTATAAAATTAATCTTAAGAATAGTGACAGAGCCTGACCAGGCGGTGGCGCAGTGGATAGAGCGTTGGACTGGGATGTGGAAGGACCCAGGTTCGAGACCCTGAGGTCGCCAGATTGAGCGCAGGCTCATCTGGCTTGAGCAAAAAGTTCATCAGCTTGGACCCAGGGTCGCTGGCTCCAGCAAGGGGTTACTCAGTCTGCTGAAGGCCCGCGGTAAAGGCACATATGAGAAAGCAATCAATGAACAACTAAGAAGTCGCAACATGCAACAAAAAACTAATAATTGATGCTTCTCATCTGTCTCCATTTCCTGTCTGTCTGTCCCTGTCTATCCCTCTAACTCTGTCTCTGTTAAAAAAAAAAGAATAGTGACAGAGCTCCCCAATGTCTTTCAGAAAAAGTATTGAAAAAGAACATGTAAAAATGACTATAAAGTCCCTTCGTAAGTGTAAAGTGTTAAGTAATAATAATAAAATTGGCATTGTTGTTCTCTTGACTGTTAGTAATAAAAGGGAAGTTGAAATGCACTTTCATTCATTTTTATTTTACAGTACTGCTTCTCTTGCATTTCTCACTCCTGCACGCAGTCTCCCGTTTCATTCTTAACTTATTAGAAAGCAGTACAGGAGACATGAATACTAAAATAGCCAATGCAAAAAAACAGCGCCTCCTGCACATTACAGGCCCTAATTGTTCGTGCAAATATCAAACAAAATTTTTCGGGCTACTGGCATACTTGGTGTAACATATTTTTTACATATCAATGTTTTTATAAAGTCCAAGAGCGGGAAACGTCTTGCATTCCTCCTCGAGGGAGGACTGAGAGCTGTTGTTTCTATTTGCATTCCCCGTTGACCAAGTTCTTTACTGGTGGGTAAAAGTGTTTTCCAGGACCCAACTTCCTTTGTCCTTCCAATGTGCCAATGATGACTTTCCATTCATAAAGTTAGAATGAAAATTAGAAGAGCTAAGTTAGAAAACCTTGTCCCCACCTTTTGGCCATTATTAGGTACCCTTTGTTAGTGATTGGGGAAATGTTTTGTTTTTCCTTTTCCTTTCCTTTGATTTACAATTCTGTCTTCTACTTGGTAGTGCAAGGATTTGGGAACTTGTATTTCCAAGTCGTAAAAAATAAAGAAAACCATTGTGCAGAGGTTTCCTCTGTTGTCTCCTCTGGTCCATATTTGATCATCTCCATTAGGAAAGGTCCTGGAGCCAGATATCATTGATTTGTTTCAGGAGAGTCACAAAGATCAGAGGTTGGTGCACTCTTCATACTTTTCAAGAAATATACTTTCCATAAGTTTTGAAGGAATAGTACAGAGAAAACAAATCTTATATAAGATACTGAACTTCAGTTCCCAAAGATAAAAATAGGTTTGAGCCTGATCAGGTGGTGCTGCAGGTGCAGTGGATAGAGTGTCGGACTGGGATGCAGAGGATTGAAAACTCAAGGTTGCTGGCTCGAGCATGGGTTCATCCAACTTGAACGCACTCACCAGCTTGAGCGTAAGATCACTGGCTTGAGCGTGGGATCATAGACATGATTCTATGGTCGCTGACTTGAGCCCAATGTCATTGGCTTGAGCAAGGGGTCACTCGCTCTGCTGCAGCCCCCCAGTCAAGGCACATATGAGAAAGGAATCAATGAACAACTAAGGTGCCACAACAAAGATTTGATGCTTCTCATCTCTCTCCCTTCCTATCTGTCCCTCTCTCAGTCTCTCTCTGTCACAAAAAGAAAATAAGTTTGATCATATCCTAAAGCTGAGTAATAGAGAATGGTTTAATAGCTATTCATTTAGGGAACAAAAAACCAAAAAACCTGCATACTGATACATTCCATTGGACTTGCTTCCTTGGCCCTTCTGTTTCTTGATTTCCATTTGTTTCTGCTCTTTTAGGATGTATTGAGGAAAGTCAAGTTAATCAAAAGCTAATAATCGTTTCTTATGATTATTTGTTTAGAAGGAAATAAAAAGTAAGTTCAGCTGAAGGTTTTATACCTTTGGGTTTTCTTTGTTCATATTATCTTTATTACTAGGAACCAAAACCCAAAAATTATTTCATTTAATTTTTTGGTAGGCAGGTATAGTCTATAATAGTGCATTTCTCATTGCAGGAGAACCTCAGAAAACAATGAGGTACTTCCCTTATGACTCTGAAAATGCATAGGCAGAATTTAGACTTATTTATAGATCTCATTCCTTCATGTTGCAGCAATTATTGAATACCTTCACTGGGTTGCATGATAAAACGTGCATAAAATTATCACCCTTCTTAAGAACCTAAGGGGCCCTGGCCAGTTGGCTCAGTGGCAGAGCATCAGCCTGGTGTATGGATGTCTCGGAGTCGATTCCTGGTCAGGGCACCCAGAAGAAGTGACCTTCTGCTTCTTCACCCCTCTCCCCTCTTTCTCTCTATCTCTCTCTTCTACTCCTGTAGCCATGGCTCCATTGAAGCAAGTTGGCCCCAGGCACAGAGGATGACTCCATGGCCTCACCTTAGGCAGATGGTCAGAGCATCGCCAGGTTAGGGGTCTTGTCAGGTGGATCCCAGTCGGGGTGCCTGCGGGAGTCTGTCTCTCTGCCTCCCCACTTCTCACTTAAGAAAAATGAAAAAAAAAAGAACTTAAGGAATTGGCAGCAATACAGTGTGCTAAGGGATAAATAGGAGAAACTCATACTATAGGAGTACATAAGGGGGTCCCTGATCTACATATGAGAGGTCAGGGAAGCTTTCCTAGAAGTAACTCTATAAAACTGGAAAAAATAATGGGTAGGAATTATCTAGCATAGAGGTGGATGAGTAAGTATTTATAACAGAGTCTGGCATTGAGCATGCCAAAAGGCAAAAGAGAATTGGTGCCTTTTAAAAACTGAAGTGAAATTATACATCTATAGGAGATCTAGAGGTTGGGGAAGTATGTGGTGGGCCTGGAGAGTTAACCAAGACTGCTTCAAGGACTTGTTAAGAGAGGTTCAAGAAATAAGAATTAAGAGTAGAGACTATCCAATTTTTGTTTTTAATGTTAATGAAAACACAGTGATCTAAAGATATATATATATATATTTTTTTTTTTTTTTACAGTAGCATGGTAGTTGTTCTCTCTTAGCTTGGAGCTTTTTATTTTAGTTCATGCAGTAATTGTTTCCATGACTTTGGACAAAAAGAAGGAGAGATAATTGTGTTTGGACTTTTTAAATATGTTAGCATCTAATTTTACCTTCAATGAGCTCAATTCTAATTTGAGATACATGACTACACATTGCTATATATCCTGAATTATTTGCTACTGTGTATTCATGCACCAGTGCATTAGTGGATTTTTCATAGATTTTTTAAAAAATATGTGTGGTGGTCACTCCAAATACTGTATTTTAAATAAGTTGGTGCTTAGAAAAACCAGTTGACTTTATTTCCCATTTACATCTCCCTTGAATATAGCAATTGTTTTTTCTCCAGAGAATAGCACATGTACAAATAATTTTGATGCTTCCTTTACACACAAGCTATGGTACTTGCTGCTGAGTCTGGCATGAGGGAGGTAAGGGTCACATGGGCTGCTTTGAATTCGTTGTGTCATTCCTAGGCAAATTGCAGACTAAGTCTGGCAAACCATTGAATGTAAATCCTGAAAGATTAAATGATCTCTTTGCCCAACCCTCTCACTTTACACATTCATTTCAGTCATTCCACAAATATAATTGATATCTTCTAAGTAGTAGGCATTGTTCTAACTACAGAGGATGCAATGCCGAGTCAAAACAAATATCATCGTACCTTCATTCAGCTGAGAGTTTAGTAGGGTAACCAGCATTAATAAATAATCCCAGATAGCAATATATTATATAATAATAATATATAATAGTCTGAAGTGATAGTACTCTGCAGGAAGGGTATAAACTATGTAAGATCTTGTAATGAAGAAAAATGATCTACTTTAGGAGTCATGGAGACTATTACCAATAAAGTGGCATTTAAGGTTGAAAAGGATTTAGTCAGGTGCCCAGGTGAAACTGTAAGAGAGGATTGCTCCAGGTTAACTCATAGAAAGTGATAAGAAACCCTGCAGGAAGAAGGCACATAACTGAACCCAGAGTGAGGGGGAGAAAGATAGGACATATGGCTAAAGACTTTAGCAGAAACTAGATCATGTAGGCATTTCTATGACAAGTTCACAATTTTTTAAATAATTGAAAGCCAGGTGGTATCACATGTGTAGTCACACAATGATTTAGTGGCAGAATGAGGAACAGAGCACTAGTCTCTGTATTTTCATCAAGCAGGA
Source organism: Saccopteryx bilineata (assembly GCF_036850765.1). Taxonomy (NCBI): domain Eukaryota; kingdom Metazoa; phylum Chordata; class Mammalia; order Chiroptera; family Emballonuridae; genus Saccopteryx; species Saccopteryx bilineata. The sequence goes on from NC_089500.1 coordinate 35,491,417, forward strand.
CACACCACACCAGCCTGTCTCACCAAGTGCCATTGGCCAAAAGTCCATGCAGATGAATGGGATTTTATCTGCACTGACCGATTTCACCCATGAAAATATAAATGGACCATAGTATGACATTCATAGAACAGAACCTAGTATAGATTAACTGAGTGAATAGCCTACCCGCAATGGGCAAGAATATAATCTTGGTGATATATCACTTGATATATAAGTGATAAAATTTGCACTTAAGATTATTTATAAGCCATAATTCAATGCAAATTTTTTGACATTATAACTCTGTCTTTAAAGCTGTATCAAAAATGAAACAACATACACACACACACACTTACATAACACAGGCAACATATTTCGGGACAGATAGCTCTAAATTTAATGCATCCCAGACATTTGTTGACTGTGAGACTTTGAGCAAGCTGATTTCTCTCTGATCCTTCTCATTTGCAAAGTGAGAATAATTCCTCATAGAGTTATTGTGAGATTTAAATAAAGTAGTACAAATAAAGCTCTAAGCTAGTATCAGGGAGATACTTGTTCCTCACTATAATTTTAGTCTATTTTAGTCTATTTTGCATTCTTTTATAACCAAACAGAGTGAACCAAAAAAATTACATCTTAGCTTCTGCTCAAAAGTTTGAGAAAAAAGACATTCCTTTGATTGAGAATAAAATTTTTATCTCTTTTTAGCATGAAGTTTATATGCATCAGTCAGGATGGGCTAGGTTATGCTATGATAACAAACAACTCCAAAATCTCAGGGGTTTTAACCAACAAAAAATTAATTTCTCACTCATTCTCCATGTCTAGCACAGGTTGTCAGAGGGCATCTGTTTGTCAGAGTCATTCAGGGATCCAGGCATATGGGGCTTCATCTTTTTCGTGTGTGTGTGTGTGTGTGTGTGTGTGTGTGTGTGTGTGTGTGTGTGACAGAGACAGAGAGAGGGACAGATAGGGACAGACAGATAGGAAAAGAGAGGGGGCTTCATCTTAAAATGTCTTCCTTCCTTCCTTCCTTCCTTCCTTCCTTCCTTCCTTCCTTCCTTCCTTCCTTCCTTCCTTCCTTCCTTCCTTTCTTTCCTTCTTTTTTTTGTGTGACAGAGATAAAGAAAGACAGAGAGGGGGACAGATAGGGAAAGACAGACAGGAAGGAAGAGAGATGAGAAGCATCAGTTCTTCATTGCAGCGCCTTACTTGTTCATTGATTGCTTTCTCATATGTGCCTTGACTGGGGGAAGGGGGAGCTACAGCAGAGCCAGTGACTTCTTGCTCAAGCCAGAAACCTTGGGCTTCAAGCCAACAACATTTGGGCTCAAGCCAGCAACAATGGGGTCATGTCATGATTTCACGCTCAAGCTGGTGAGCCTATGCTCAAACCAGATGTGCCTGTGCTCAAGCCAGTGACCTTGGGGTTTCCGAACCTGGGTCCTCAGCATCCCATTCCAATACTCTATCCACTGCATTACTGCTGGTCAGGCTTAACGTGTATTTTTAACATCAACGCAGTAGAGGAAGACTGTGCTGCAGCATCTTGCACTGAGCATAAGATATTCCATGTGCTCTCCATGCCACGTCTCTTCCTCTGAAGGGGGGATCACCCCAAATAATATCGTTCAGGGTCAATCTCTGGGTAATGGACCATTATCCCAGTATCAGGTTCATTTGATCTGGAAACAAACTGAAATATAAATTGTCCTGTCCCCTCACACAATGCACAGTGATGGATTGAGGACAGGATCACCACAATAAACACTTTAATATGGAAAGAGTATAGCAACTTAGCAATCTAACCAAATAGACTTTTGGAAGAGTGCCTATCAAAGGTGTGTGCCTTGATCAGGGCCCTCTGCTCATTGTCCTTGGTTCTCTGTGGTCCCTAACTCCACCTTACAAGGGGTCCTTCTTCTTCCGTTACCTTCCTTGGTCATATCTGCAGTGAACCTGAGAATATGTTCTTCTGGAAGTGGAAGAATTTTCTAAGTACATTTCATGTCTGTAGATATTTAGGAGACAATGGCTATTTTAAGTCTTTAATTGTCACAACCTCTCTTATAGTCTTAGATTGTTTTTCCCCTCCCCTCCATACTCTATATATACACTTAGCTACCAGGCTTTAATGGGACAGCTTGCTTTTTTTTTCTTTTCCCTGAGTTAAAAGAATTTACTCAGTATATCAACCTTCATTAAAACTCTCTTCTAAGACACTCTAATTCAGTGAAATTACTCTGAAAGGAATATCTTTAACTTTTTAATAGTTAGCAAGCCGAGTTCTAATGAACCTTTTTTGCTCAAAATTCTTCTCATTTTCTGTATGATATGTAAAACAAAAATATTTTACCTGATGAGATTGAAAAGCATTGCTTCTTCCAACGCTACATGCTGTTAGATTTTTGGACTCTTTCTTTTCAACCTTACTTATAAATTAGCCTGTGTGTGTGTGTGTGTGTGTGTGTGTGTGTGTGTGTGTGTGTGTGTGTGTGAAAGAGAGAGAGAGAGAGAGAGAGATCATCTTTATTTTTTAAGTCTTGCCAAGTGCAGCCAACAGCAAACAATACACACTATCAAGAGGTTCTGTTTTCCAACTTTTTCCCCTGGAGGTAGAAGTTCATTAAATAACTGATTAACCATCCAAGTAAGAGCAAACCACAGTTTACCAAGTGGTTTTTCATGCCATAATGTGCATTTCCTTCTTCCCCTTCACAAAATCAATTTTCTTGCTATCAGCCACTGGGTGCTCTTGGAAACCCATGCCTGTATCAGTCAAAATAGGCTAGGCTAGGTTAGATGGTCCTAACAGCATGGCCAAAGCATAATGGCTTATACAAGTAAAGACTTATATTTTTTAAATGCCACATGTCTGTGCTGTGTTAGGGTCTCTGCCTCACATCCTCTCATTCCTGGACTCAGGTTCATGGAAACTCCAGGATCTGGCATGTCATTATTGCCATGGCCAGGGAAAGAACAATCCCACACTCACTCCTTGAGCTTCTACCCTGAACTAACATATTTCATTGTCAAAAACACATCAGTTAGCCCCTAGCCAATTGGCTCAATGGATAGAGCTTCAGCCCAGCATGCAGACATCCCAGATTCAAACCCTGGTTAGGGCACACATGAGAAGCAACCATCTGCTTCTCTCCCCTTTTGTCCCCCCCCCCTTCTTTCTGTCTTCCCAACCTGCAGCCAGTAGCTCAGTTGGTTCGACCAGCAGCCCTGGGCACTGAGGATAGCTCAGTTGGTACAAGCGTCAGCCTCAGGCACTGAGGATAGCTTAGTTTGTCTGAGCATCGGCTCCAGGGGCTGAGGATAGCACAATTGAGTCGAGCATTGGCCCCAGACGGGGTTACCAGGTGGACCAGGTCAAGGCATGCAGGGGTCTGTCTCTCTATCTTCCCTCCTCTCACTTAAAAAAAAAAAATCACTTGGCCACACCTAACCTCATCACGTTTAGAGAAGTGCCATCTTCCCATATTCTCAGAAAGAGAATAATCAAAATATTTGTTTAATAGCCTTAATCATAACAACAGTACACCCTATGTTCAACAAATATTCAGTTCACTCTTCTTGTCACATGTAAAATATTCTCACTCCTCCAATGAGCAGTTATTAGGCAGAGGAAATATTTAGTTGCTCCATTGCATCTTTCTATCTCTTCAGTGTGACTCTACTGTCAGGACTGATCTTCATTCAGAGATTAGGTTCTTCTACATTAAAGGAAAAGTTTAAAATGCATTTCAAATATTGTAATAACACATTTGGGATAGAATTTTTCAAATTTTGAATCCCCTCAAAGGGTATAAATATGTTTGTATTTATATAGTTTTACTATTTTTACTGTTTATTATGCCTAACCTATTATACATCTATCATATAATTGTGCAAATGTGTATATATAAACATAACTCCCATAGAACAGAATGGATTTTGTCATTTAGAGTCACCTCATTAAAAAAAAAAAGAACTAAAGTAACTTTCAAAATTACAATAAAAAAGTGAAAATATAATTGAGGTGATTATTACATGCAAAGATCTTTATCACAATAAAGGAGCGATTAAAGTAAAGTGTAGATGAGCAGACTTTCTATAGAGATCCATGGCGTGACGCTGTGGGGTAGGTACCACATCTCTTATTCCTGACTAGCTGGCCAGTTAGGAATTTGGTTTAGTGTATTATACACAAAATGAGATCATTACTAAGGAACGATTACTCTATGACTACCCCTTTATATTTATTAATTATATTGCTATCGATGGAGCAAATAGTGGTGCTTCAGAGAAGAGCCTGGCCACATCTAGCCGATATTGAAGATGGCTGTGTGTGCTGAGCAAACGCAGATGCTTTCTTACCTCTCTGTCTGGCTGGCAAGGCAAACTACCCCTTACAGTGTGTGCTAATTATTAATCCTACTGACATGCTTTTATTTATTTATGTATCTTGGCCATGAATTCTTAATTTTGTTTTTAAAAAAAATGTAAGATTGAAAATTCCAGTTATTTAGCTAGAACAGTAATCATTGTGAGTTTCAAAGACTGAAATCTTCCACATTTTTATGTTGAGAACACAAAGCACTTTCAGAAAACCCTACTGCTAAGGCAATGATGTATCACTTTCACTTTCATTATATGTTTTTAATCAGAGCGTGACTTCACACTAGACAAAGCGATGCTTTATGCATGGTCTCACTTGTTTTTGCTAAAGTCTTTTGACATGATTAATTTTACTTTAATGCTTTTGTCTTGTTGTAATGGTAAGGATGATGGGTATAAACCAGGCAAAAATACATGCTTTCCTATTATAATGCCTCTGAGCATTAAAAATATCTTAGCAGAAAAGGGAAAAAAAATCACAGGAGACTGGTCCGGCTGGAATTAAATTTCTTGCTACCTGAACACAGAGTGCATGAGATTTTAAAAAAATGATTCAGTCATTGTTTTTAGTTTTATTTTTTTGGTATTTTTTATAGCAATTTATTCATCTGTATGATTAGATCTGAAGAGGAGGAGAGATTGTGGCTCACTGGCTTCTTGATCTCATTTGTCGCTTTGTAGCATTTAGCTCCTTCACAGTATTAAGGGACCAAAATATTAAGCAATTCAATATGGGGTGTGTCTCAACCAGATCAAGGTAAAGCCAGCCATACTTCATAGTGGTGCCTGGCATTGGATATAGGTTAGTTTTCAGCTGTTCTCATTTCCAGTTTATAGGAATTTAATACAAAGTCCTTTGTCCAAATTACAGGAAAGCAGTGATGTAGATGACTTCCAGAAGAAAACAGTAGATCATTAAACAAGTGAGACCTGCCAACGAGCAGCTAGCTGTCCAAGTATCCGTTCTACCATATTCACTTTTTCTTTTTCTTTAGATAATCATGGTGTTGCTTGCCCATGAGTATGAGACCTTTTTTCTACACAACTTGTCTTCTTGTTTTACTTGCCTTCTAAATAAATCTTATTACAATAAAAGTATCATCTAGGATTGTCCAATAGAACTTCATGCAATGATGGAAATGTTCTACATCCGCACAATCCAATATGGCAACCACATATAGCTGTTGGGTAATTCAAACGTGGCTAGTAAGAGAGAAACAGAATTCTAATTTTATTTCATTTTAATAGATTTACATTTAAATACACCCCCACCCTCAGTGACTAGTGGCCTCTGATTTAACAGCACAGTTCTACTTTGCAGAAAGTTGTGTGATACGTTCATATTCACTTAAAGAGAGCTGTTTACCACCCCAACCCTGCAGGCCTGAACCTCATTCCCTGTAAGTAGGGAAGACTATAGAAGACTCCATGAAATAACTAAATTCAAAGAACACCCAATGAACCACATAGAAGCTCTCTTCTAGGTACTAAGGTTTCATCTTTTGCTTTCTCATTCTCTCCTTCCACAAATCCTCACTTTTTCATTAGGTTACCTAGTATATTCATTATTTTTTTGTCAGCCGTAACAAAGTACCAAAACCTTGGTGGCTTAAACAACAAAAATTTATTCTCTCATAGTTCTGGAGGCTTGACATTCAAAATTGAAGTGTCAGCAGGGCCATGAACCCTCCCAAGACCTTAAGGGAGAATGCTTCTTTTCCTCTTCCTAACTTCTCTTGGCTCCTGGCAATCCTTGGTATTCCTTGGTTTGTAGCTTCATCCCTCTAATCTCTGCCTTGTCTTCACATGGCCTCCTTCCCTGTGTCGATCCTCTGTGTCTCTGTTTCTAAATCTTCCTCTCATTTCTCTTAGAAAGACATCTGTCATTGGCCTAGAGCCCACCCTAATCCAATATGACCTCACCTTAACTTGATTACATCTGTAAAGACTCTATTTACAAATAAATTCATGTTCATGGGCCCTTGGGGCTTAGGATTTAAACATATGTTTTTGGGGGAAACAGTTCAACTCACTATGCCTAACAAATGACACACACACACACAGAAGAAACATAGAACAAACAGCTGTTAGAAGCTGTGTGTGAGGCACACCTTCCAGGCACTTTACCTGCATCTATTTATTTACTGTAATTCTTATGACAGCATTCTATAATATTAGAAACTATGGTTATTTCCAGTTCATGTGAAGAAATGGAGGCACAGGGACAGTAAGTAATTTGTTCAAGGTCACACAGATGGTAAATGACAAAGCCAACATGTGCACCCAAATGAAGCCCCAGAGCCTGCCATCTTCTCTGTTTCTCATTACTGTTGTAATAACACAGACAATATTGTAAACAGAGTTCAAGGTAAAGCAAGACTAGACAGGCTACTTTAGCTTTTTATGCAGAATAAAATGGGATAGTCTCTACACAAATGGAATATATTAATATCCTACTATGCATGGTTATTTGTTGAACCTTCCACTATGCCTTGTGTTATTCATTGAAGATTAAAGGAAGAGTTTTGTACTGGGTTATTTCTAGGTAAAAATTATTTTAGAATGAGGCAATCTTTCTTCTAGGGGACTTGCAAATCCTGCCACTGCTTTCTGTGTGTACTTCCTCACTTGCAAAAACCGTAATTATAAAATCCGTGTGCCAAGACAAGATTTTTTTAAAGAGGGAAAAGCTGTGTGTTTCTGTTCTCTTTGTTCATCTGTTTTATCTTGGACCAACGATGCCAGGGTACTCTTTGGTCTGTGGTATCTGAGTAAACCTCACACCTTTGTTTCCTGTTCATTCATAAATTTATTTGAAGTTGTTTATTACCATAATTATTAACTTTACCAAATATCGGTAGCTGCTCTTGTGCATGCATAAACATTTCTTAGGATTAAATTATTTCTTCCATATTAGAGCTATCAATTTTTTAAAAAGCATCTTTTTTTTTCTTTATTCTTGTCAGAAACCCAAGTCATTTTTCCCACCTGAGTGATAGTCAAAAGACTTAAGTGTGGATGAATTAAGGAGCAGTCAATGGTTACTTGCTTTCAATCTTATTATTAAATTTGGAAGTTTGATATCCTATATTGTGTTTGTCACAAATATATGGGAATAGGTTTCTAGTTCTAATTCAGAAAACAATCCAGAATGGTTCTCATAATTTATATGTATCTCTAATGTCCACTTGCTAATCTCAGCATTGGGGTTTCCTCTTTCATGCTATACCCCAGTTCCAGCCTCAAATTCAAAGCTTGAGTAGACATGGGTTCAAGGTTAAACCCAAAATGTGGAGCTACCAGGCACTTTCACAAGATGAAATAACCTTCCTTGACCTTTGAAGAATGTTTAAAAAATAAGAAAACATAAAATACGTATCTCTTTAAGATGCAGCTTTTGTTTCTTTAAGCAAATAGATTTAGTCATTTGCAAGTATGATAGTCAATGCCTGATTCTATCATGGTGTGAAGGAAGTCACGGATGAAAGTTCAGTTCCTTTTACAGCTCAGCTAGCTTCATATAGAGAGCATTCTTATTCCAAGCCACACTCGAGCTGCACCCCAAATGGGTCCATATAAGAATATGTGACTGTTGATAATGGAAGCCCATTGGAAGAGTGGATGAAACAATGAAAATTCATTATTTAGCATTACTGAAAAAAATAGGACATTTCTTTTTCCAAAAGTAGGTTGGTAACGTGATCCTCATGCAGGTTGCATCCTTAAGCAGAACTGATCCGGGCAGGGCAAGCACAGAGCAGTTCTCCAAGGTCTTCTGAGTTTCTCTTGTTTGCAGTGTATCATATGTCACTTGACAGAGTGCAAACACATGAATACAAATGTATTTCCCAGAATGAATAAGTAAACAGCATAAAAAAGGCTTCTGGGGAAAAAAATGTGTTAGAAGTATGTAGTTGTCATTCTAGGAGTCAGCAAACTTTTCTACAAGGGTCAGACAGTAAATACTTTGGACTTTGCAGCCATAAGGTCTCCATTACAACTACTCAACTCTACCACTGCAGTATGAAAGCAGTCATGAACAATGTAAATGAATAAGAATGGCTTTATTTATTTAAAAAAAACCAAACTTTTTTTTTAATAATTTTATTTTTTTAATGGGGCGACATCAATAAATCAGGATACATATATTCAAAGATAACATGTCCAGGTTATCTTGTCATTCAATTATGTTGCATACCCATCACCCAAAGTCAGATTGTCCTCTGTCACCTTCTATCTAGTTTTCTTTGTGCCTCTTCCCCTCCCCTTTTCCCTCTCCCTTTCCCCCCTCCCCCCGTAACCACCACACTCTTATCAATGTCTCTTAGTTTCACTTTTATGTCCCACCTACGTATGGAATAATGCAGTTCCTGTTTTTTTCTGATTTACTTATTTCACTTCGTATAATGTTATCAAGATCCCACCATTTTGCTGTAAATGATCCGATGTCATCATCTCTTATGGCTGAGTAGTAAAAAAACCCAAACTTTTAAGACCTTCCTTTATAAAAAGAGGAGGAAGGCTGGATTTGACCTGTAGGCTGGAGTTTGCCAACCCTTGCTCTAATCTAAGGGCATCTCTCTTTTATTCACAATCACACCATTTGGTAGCAAAACAATACTTATTTTGGTAATCATAACAAAGAATTCTCACACTGACTAAGCCCTGAACAGATGTTAGCTCATTTAATCCTCACAACAATCATCTGAGGCAAGTTCTATCATGACTCCCATTCTGTAGAAGAGGAACCAAGGCATAAAAACGTAAAATAACTTCTCCAATGCCATGAGGCAGAAGCAAAGCCAAGAGTCAGACTTGGGTAGTATCTCTCCAGAGATCACAGTTTTAAGTTACTAGTCATACCAACTCTCAGGGGTGTTTGTGACCTGTTCTTTTTAACATCACACAGGCTCTGTTCTGACCATAAACGAAACAGTTCCTCTGCTAGCAACATGGGCAGACATTATATTTACCTTGTTGACTAACTTCACTTGCTTGCCTGACTCACAGGACATAGCCCACAGACACCGTACAAATGTCAAATCTGGGGATTAGTTTACACTCTTGCCAAGGCCCAACAGGCAAGTACCAGAAGTAGCTAAACATTGGCTCATTAGCCATGGGGTCCTGCAGGAGGTTAAATACTGCTTGTGCAGAGACAAGGTCAGTCTTTCAAAGATAGGTCCCAGCCCTTAAATGTGTGTCATTAGATTTTTCTGCTTATCTTAATTTTCTGTCTCTGAACTTGCAAATATCTGTAACAAAAACCAGCCTCTTTGCAGACTACACATGCAAAAGAAGGGATAAAAAGACAAGAAAGGGAGAGTTTTGATTTTAGCTACACCAAATTGTAGTGACACCTTACATGAGCACTTATGATGTGACCAGCTCTGTTTTTAACATGTTGCATGCATCTTCTTATTTAGTGCCCACAATACCCCATACCCCATTTTAATGTACATGTAACTACTTCAATGAGGATTTTAAAAACTAAGGCTTAGGAAAACTTACAGTTAGTACATAAGCGAGTTAATATTCCAAGGCATGAACCTCTGACTCCCAAAGCTACATGCTTGCTGCATGGCACTGCCTTTACTGGGGTGCCCTCTCTTCCCCTCCAGGCTTGAGGCTAAGACAGATGGAGAGCTTGTGTGTGCCAGACACCTGCTGCAAACCTCACATGACATCTCATCGACTACACAGAGTGTCATTGTAAAGTTCAGACCATTATTATCCCCGTTTTGTTGTTGAGGAAACCAAGGTCAAGGAGTGTGTCCAAGCTGGTTTGTGGTGAAGCAAGATTACAAACCCAAGCAGCTGGCTTGAGAGCCTACCTCTTAAACCTGCCATTGCACTGATTTGAACTTGTCCCTCTGATTCCCAGGATAAAGGGTGGGCATGTCTTGAGGGCTCTCTAGGATAATGGAACTCTACATGTTTATTTATTGGATAAATATTATCCTCATAACCACACTGGATAATATCCTTATCTACTCCTTGCAACTTTCCAGTCTATCATTCTTTGGGTCCCCCATAATAACCGTGTGAGATAAACAGGTCAGGCATTGTTACCACTTTGACATATGAGGAAACTAAAGTTCAGAGTGGTTAAGTGACTTGTCAAGGTCATGCAATAATTGATGAATTTGTGACTCACACCCATGGCTTCTGACCTAATTTAGCTCTGTGTTCTTTCTATTAAGCCATATTCTATGGAACCTTATTAGGAGTTCTTTGACCTGTAACTGACATTATTTGATATCTTCCTATATGGCATTTTTTCCCCAACTGGATTATTTAGAAACATATGTATTAGAAATTTTCAAATCACTTGAGCCATTTTGAACAAAAAACAATTAGCTTTTTGTTTTCATATAATACAGAGGTGAAGACTCACAAGGTGCCATGCAAAAGTTGAAGCATATACTGGGTGAGCAATACAGGATTTCAACAGGAAACAGATGACACTGTTTAGTAAGAAAGCTACTTACAGAGATGTGGGCAAGGGCTGGAACACCTCAAAGATTAGTGTATCCCTGTTCCCCAGGGCTAATAACAGTGGGCACTGTTACCACCCCAAGGCCTGAAAAATGAGGGGAAGGAGAGCACAGAACCAGAGACAGAGAAGGCTATATTGAGAGAACCATTTACTAGGATCTTCATTCAAACAAGAAAGCAGCCCACACTGACCCAGAAGAAGAAAGCCAGGGGAGGAAATACCTTGACCTTTCTCTCCTTCTGGAACCAGATTCAACCCAAAGCTAAAATAAGGGGATCCCTGGATGTTGTGAGTAGTACCACTGGTGCCCAGAGAAACCAGGCTGGGTCATTGGGAGTAGGGAGAGGGTCTGTAGGGGCAATCAGAAGATGTCCAGCATTCACCATCCATGAAGCTGCCTTTTATTAGAGACCAAAATCTATGATTAAAATTGTCAAAATACAGATACCTTTTTGTTCTTTGGAACTCAAGTATCTGCTTTGGCTTACCCAAGCTCCTTTATACATGAGCTATCTTATATTTTCTATTAGATCTAACTGGCCCATTACCAAATAAACAAACTGAAGTGGAGGCAGGTAACAAGGGGACAGAGATACAATAGCATCAAGCCTCTCCACCAGTTACAAGTCAGGCCAGTCTAAATTCAGTATTATCCTAGCCCAGGGGTAGTCAACCTTTTTATATCTACTGCCCACTTCTGTATCTCTGTTAGTAGTAAAATTTTCTAACCACCCACTAGTTCCACAGTAATGGTGATTTATAAAGTAGGGAAGTAACTTTACTTTATAAAATTTATAAAGCAGAGTTACAGCAAGTTAAAGCATATAATAATAATTACTTACCAAGTACTTTATGTCGGATTTTTGCTAAGTTTGGCAGAATAAATCTTTATAAAACAACTTACTATAGTTAAATCTATCCTTTTATTTATACTTTGGTTGCTCTGCTACCGCCCACCATGAAAGCTGGAACGCTCACTAGTGGGTGGTAGGGACCAAGTTGACTACCACTGTCCTAGACCATTTCCCTATGGTAAGATGACTGTGAATGTTTGTTTGAATTTTTTTAAAAGATTTTATTTATCTATTTTAGAAAGGAGAGAAAAAGAGGGGGAAGGAGGGATGAACAGGAAACATCAACTCCCATATGAGCCTTGACCAGGCAAGCCCAGGATTTCGAATTGGCAAACTGATGCTTTATCCCTTGCGCCACCACAGCTCAGGCTGTTTGACTTTTAAAACATGAGTTACTTTTCTTCTTCCCCATGATTCTCTTTGCAAATTGAAGACAGTCTCCATGGTACAGCATTGTGCTTTACACACATTAATGTTACAAGGTAAAAATTAGTAATTTGGCCTGACCAGGTGGTGGCGCAGTGGCTAGAGCATCGGACTGGGATGCGGAGGACCTAGGTTTGAGGTCACCGGCTTGAGCGCAGGTTCATCTGGTTTGAGCAAAGCTCATCAGCTTAGACCCAAGGTCACTGGCTTGAGCAAGGGGTTACTCGGTCTGCTAAAGGCCCACAGTCAAGGCACATATAAGAAAGCAATCAATGAACAACTAAGGTGTCGCAACGAAAAACTGATGATTAATGCTTCTCATCTCTCTGTGTTCCTGTCTGTCTGTCCCTATCTACCCCTCTCTCTGACTCTTTCTCTGTCTCTGTAAAAATAAATAAATAGATAGATAGATAGATAGATAGATAGATAGATAGAAAAATAGATAGATAGATATTAGTAGTTTGACTCACCTTTGTCAGAAAGCACAAGTGGGGTTTGTGGTTAGAATTGATATTGCAGTCTTCAATAGTATAGACCCCCACTGGGCTCTGCGAATTCCTTATTTACAGACTGCAGCTCTGCTGTGTACTGCCCTCTGCATCTCCTTTTGGGTCTCTCTCTCATCATTGTTCGTACCACATTAGACTTGAGGCTCTATTTCTGATAAAGAGAAGGCACTACATATATGAGGGATGGTGCCATTGGGCTGGGGTCTCTTGATTGTCACAAAATGCTGTAGAAATAACCATTGCCATGAGGGTCCTATGGGAAAGCCACACTATTTTTGCATGGTCCGATGGGTGAGTCAGACAAGTAGGTTCACTGGACTTGAGATTGGAGAAGCCTTCCCTAAGTAGTGAGCATGAGCGAATTAAGTGTTCTAACATTTTTCACCACTGGTAACCGAGGAAGGCCAGTCCTGTGAAAAAGCAGTTTGATTGATTAGCCATTTAAAAGGAATGTGTCAATGTCGGTGTAGAGGAACACTTCCCTTGAGTGAACAGAACGCAAGTAAAAATGTAACTTTCATGGGAATCAAGCCTGAACAAATGCTCCATGAACAGAGATGTCAATAACGAATCATTTTTAATGAGTATTAATAAGTTCAATAAAAATCTAGTTTGAAAGTCATTCTTGGCCTGGCCTGTGGTGGAGCAGTGGATAAAGCGTCAACCTAGAACGCCGAGGTCACCGATTCAAAACCCTGGGCTTGCCTGGTCAAGGCACATATGGGAGTTGATGCTTCCTGCTCCTCCCCTTCTTTCTCTCTCTCTCTCTCTTCTCTAAAATAAATAAATTTAAAAATCTTTTTAAAAAGTCATTCTTTTCCTTTCTTTGACCCCTTAAAAAAATGGCTTCCATTAGGAGGAGCTTACGTCTTATCCCGCACATTCCTGTGACGCGTGGCACCGGGGGAAGCAGGCTGGCAGCCACCCGCTGAGCCCCTCTGCCTCTCCACAGCCGCCCAAGGTGTGCGTTGTTGGGGACCGAATAAATAAACAGGGTATTTTTGCAATCTGGACAAAGTGCTGGGCCCAAACCCCACCTCATTTGCCTCATTAACAAAGAGCTACACCTGATTCTCATTTGTCTCACCCATGTTCTCCGGAGGAGACTGGAAGCTAGATTCTTATTAGTGTAAAGTAGATTTGGATGGTATGGTGGGGGTTGTCTTTGAGTTGCCTTGGAAACTTAATTGAATTGCTGATGGACCACATTTTTTTTCTATGAATAAAAGTGGATGTGCTTCTGGGAGCACGGAAGTTACGGCTAAGGAACAGTAGAGACTGGCTGCAGTGGCGTCCTCCTGAACCCATCTGTATATATATCTTTAAGTCCCTGTCTATCATTTATTTCAATTCCATACCTTTGCCCATTCGGGACCCCGATATATACTTGTTGTGGCTGGACCGCGACAGTGCGTCACTCTGTAAGCTGCTGAGAAGCTCCCAGGATATGAAGCTCCCTCTCGGCAGGATATGAAATGTGCGCTTGGAAGCTTTTGTTGTCCCATGACTGCTAATGTTATCTAAATGTCCAGAGGCCTGGAGTTGGGGGTAGAATTACTAGGGCGGCTTAAAGATTTCCAGCCTCAGAGCACTAGCGCGCTCCTGGCCCACGTGTAAAGAGCCTTCTCTTTGAAGAACATGCTTTGTTCTTAACTGCACTTTTGATGTGCCATCTCTCACCATTTTCTCATCATTTCATTTGATAAGAGCAATGTGAAGAGAAGACTCTTAAAATGCCAGTGCTTCCAAGGCAGGAGAAGAGGAAGAACTTGAGGAAGAAGAGAGTATTGACAACTCTTAACATATATGAGGGAGCGTGTGGGACTGGGGGTGAAATCCTGTAGAATGCAGAGAGTTTTATTTGGCAACAGTTTCTTAACCCAGAGAGCCTTCATGCTGTACCTGTAGTACTTCTGATGTCATCTTCATCTCAGTGAAAGTTGTATTTATCTGGCTAAGCCATCTTTTTACTATATAAATGTAGTTTTGCAAAAACGTACTTTCTGTGGCCCCTTCCAGGATGCCTCCTTGAGTACTAGTGTTTGGTGGGTTATCCACCGCCCTTTTCTCATCCTGAACACCCTTCCTGGGCTGTGGCATCCACAGAAGGTGATGACGGACCACTAATCAGTGTTTTCTTCTCCGTCCTCTCTCTTGAAACCGACTATTTCTGTATTTCCAGTTGCCTCCTTCACATCTCCACTTGGCCTTAAATTTCTTGTCTTGCCATCAAATCCATTGTCTTTGTTCTCTGTTGCAGTGAACCGAAAACCTAGGTGTCCTCCCAGATTGGCTCCTGTTCTCTAATCCCCTCTTCATCCTGTTAACAACGCTGTCATTATTATCTTCTCTATCCATTTCAATCATTTCTTCATCTCCATTCACACTGCTAATCCCTAGCATAAAATCTCCAGTGAATCCCCCACACACACACAGAAGATGAAAGCCGACGGCTCCACATGGCTGCTAAAGCCTGCCTCCCACGTTCGCTTTCTGCAGCTTCCTCCATTGCACACCTTTTCTCCCAGCTTTTTCAAATTGCACACAGATCTCTGAAATGTAGTCCTCTGACACCTAGGCCATTGCTCATGTCCTTTCTTCTGCATGGAATGCTCTTGAGTTCTGCCTAATTCCACACTCCATTGTGTAACACTTGCTCAATTTCAAGCTTTGTGTTAGGAAATTGAGATACAAGGAAGACGTGGCCCATATTATTAAGGTCGACACAATTTCACAGGAAACGGAAATAAATCAGTTCTGTATAATGTGATAGGCCAAGAAAAAGGTAGGTAGAGGGCACTAAGGAAGCACATGGCATTACCCCCACCTGGCCATGGACCTCTTCTGACCAAGTGCCAGGGTAATTTCTGACCCACATCTAACAAGTACTGCTGTCTCCTCTGTGTTGTCATAGTACCCTTCCTATACTTACCTTGGAAAGTGTATGTTTTGTATTATAGTTGTTTAAGTGTCTTCCTTCCTACAATGAAAGCAAGAATATTGTGCCTTATTTATCTACATAGCCACTGTGTCAAACACATGTAATAATTATTGAAGAAATGAATGGTTAGTGACTAAACAACAACAGCAGCTTAAACAACCTTGGCAATCAATACACGAACACATCAAAATCAGTTTACCTTCACATTTCATTTACACAGTGATCAGTTTAGATGAGTGTTACATCAAATTGTTTGATATATTCATATAAAATGTTATATAGTAGGCCCCCAAAGTTGTTAATGATGAGGAAAATATTCAACTTATCTTGATCATTGAATAATGGACTTGTGGGGTATAGACATATCTTGTTTAGTGTTCAAGTTCAAAAATTATGGGCAAGCTTTGAAAATATATTCTTTACCATTGGCTTTTATCAAGCACCTAATATTATACTTGCATTAAATGGGTACTAGCTAAATATATGTTGAAATAGTGTTTTTCCATCAAATTGTAGCACAGCATTTTAATAATTTTGATGACACCAGCAGGCTCTAGTTTTATAAAATGTTCATAAAAGCTAGAATTCCAATATTGTGAGTATATCTACGTCACTGAAAAGATACACTAAGGTTAAAAATAGTATGGAGCTTATCCTAATGACTATAAAATATTGAAATTATTTGCCTTTTTGTGTAAAAGAAGCTCTTAGATAAAATATTTAACTCTGAATACTGACACAAACTTATCTTCCAAGTCCATTTTATTCAGTAAAAATGCTAACCTTTTGTCTAATTTATGTTTTGGTGCTATTGCCGTGATGTTTAATATCTGGGTTCTCCTGTTAATCGTACGACCCTCAGTAAATAATTTACAAATTCAGAGCCTTAGTTCTTTTCATTTTAAGTTCTAGGGAATAAGCCCTGCCTACCTCACAAAAGGTACATGGAAAAGTTCTATGTAACCTGGAAAATGACATACAAATGTGATGAGTTCTTATTTTTCCAGGCAGTGACAGAACAGTGTGAACAAAAGCAGAGTGTGACATTGCATTTGAAATTTAGGAAATTGCAGTTGAGAACTGCTGAATGGTGGGTTGAGATTAGGGGTAAAGGGTCAGCTGAAAACCATTTTGATCTTATTCTATAGTCAGTGGGGAGTCACCAAAATCTTTGAGCAGGGAAATAGCATAATTAAATCTGTGGTTTTAAAGTTAATTTAGGGTGAATTGGAAAAGGAGAGACTGGAAACAGGGTAATCATTTATTACATAACCCAGGCAGAGGAAAATAAGGGCCTGATTGAAAGCCATGACTATGAAAAAATAAATAAAAGAATGGCAAAATTAAAACTCATTTCATAAATAGAATTAAATATCATTTGGAAATTCTGGGCAAGCGGTGATAAGAGGCAGTCTAGCTTGATGGCCGATTTGAGCTGATGTTTTTGCTTAAAAGAGGAAACCAACAAGATACAAGTTTAGGCCCTGGCCGGTTGGCTCAGCGGTAGAGCGTCGGCCTGGCGTGCGGGGGACCCGGGTTCGATTCCTGGCCATGGCACATAGGAGATGCGCCCACCCCCCCTCTTTGCTTCTCCACCCACCCCCCTCCTTCCTCTCTCTCTCTCTCTTCCCCTCCCGCAGCCAAGGCTCCATTGGAGCAAAGATGGCCCGGGCGCTGGGGATGGCTCCTTGGCCTCTGCCCCAGGCGCTAGAGTGGCTCTGGTCGCGACAGAGCGACGCCCCAGAGGGGCAGAGCATCGCCCCCTGGTGGGCAGAACATCGCCCCCTGGTGGGCATGCCGGGTGGATCCCGGTCGGGCGCATGCGGGAGTCTGTCTGACTGTCTCTCCCCGTTTCCAGCTTCAGAAAAATACACACACACAAAAGATACAAGTTTAGAAGAGGAAGAAATAAGCTTAGTCTTAAACATGTTGAGTTGTGTCTGTATGCATCACATCCAGCTTTGTGTCGGGCACATTGTGGGTGTTCAGTAAATATTCAGTGAATTCTTCAGTTAAGGAATAAAAAAAAAATTAAAGACTGGGGAATATTTAAGGGATGTTATCCAGAAAAGATTGGAAAATACTGGTCTCTATGACAGAAGAGAAAAGGCTAGAAATACAAATTCTGAAGTCAGCATGTAAGCAAATAACATCATTGAGAGCTATAAAGTAGAAGAGATGGAGTGAAGGAGAACTAATGGCTCAACTCTGAGAGAGTAAGATTATATATGTCCAATGCCTTGCATAGAGTAGGGTTCAATAAGTAAATATTTGTTGACTACATGGATGAAGGAATGAATGAATACCATTTTCAGGAGTAGATAAAGAACAGCTGGGCGTCTTGTAGTAGCCCTTTGTTTTGTCTGAAATGTTTTATCTGAATCATAGACTAATACTGCAATTCATCATCTGGCTCCCATGAAGAAAAGTGAATTATATGGCCTAAATTGAAGGCAACTGTGAGGAATTTCTTCCCCTTGTCATTTTCACTTACATATTTTCTTTCCAGTTCAAGTTATTTACTTAAATCTGTCATCAAACTGCAGTTATAACAAATCATTCTTTCTTTAAGACTGCATATACTACAATGACAGGAACTAATAACACTTTTTCATGTACTAAAAGTGGGCCAAATAGAACAAAAATATTCAGTGCATTAATTCATCTACTGCAACCCACATATACATGTTGCACAAAAGGTTTTCGAGTATTGGTCCAACACCTTGTTCATCACTGGGCAGATCAATTTTGAAAGAGAGGACATTTCAATTTCAATTTGTACAGATTCTTATAGGCATAACCTAGACTGGCAGATGAGAATATCAGAACAAATAAGAATATGTAAACAATGAGAAGTTAAACCTAAAGCTTTTAGGGGTCTGTTGGGCAGATAAAATGTATTATGCTCATTTTGTTAAAGATGACGCTGCCTACGTGGAGGCCATTGGCCCAGGAGATATTAATGTGTGTTGGGGGGCAGGCAGAATCCTTGTAGCCTGGGGCTTGGTTTTGGGATTAAGCCTTTCCCACCCTTTTTGATGTGGGGTGGTACAATCCCATCTTGACTCAGATAAGTGACTTTGTATTAGAGACTTCCCTATTTTGTATATTGGATTAAAGGTTTGGATTTCTACACTATAAAATAGGGGCAGAATAGGAGCTTGCTCTCTTCGTTCCTGAGATTGACTTTAGAGAAGAGAGCAGAGAGGAGAGCAGAGAAAGGCCACATGGAAGAGGCCAGGAGAAATAGCCAAGATGGTGGAGTGTTGAGTGAGAAGCTAGTTTGTGCAGAGTTTGTGCAGGGAGAAGGAAGGAGATGGGGAACACAAGCGAATAAGGTTGGTGAGCTAGAAACCTTTAATTCTAGGAAACTCGGATAAGTCAGTAGCTTTGTGAGCACTGAATGTGAGTGGGTTTTGGAGCCCAGTGTGTGTTTTACTTGCCCGCCGGGTGCAAGCTAGGATTAAAGACTATGGCCCACCAGTTTTTGGCTCCGTTGTTTCTTTACCGACTGTCCGAATCCAATGCGAACCTGCATGAGCCAGGCAGCTGTGATGGTGGCCCTGGCTTCTGGCTTTACAGGGTCATAATGTAAAAGGTTTATATCTATAAAGGTAATATTTGATTTTTTAAAAAATTGCTTTTAATTTATTGTGTTTACATAGATTCTAGTGTCCCCCCGAAGCACCCCCTCTCTGCTGTATTTCCCTCAACATCCTCCCTTGCCCCTCTCCCCCCCAACTCCCTCCCCACTTCCCTCCAGGATTTGCTTTTCTGCTCTCTATAACACTGTGTTATGTGTATATAATTTTGAAAAGAAATTTAGAATATCAACTAGATATGATAGAAACAGCCAGTTTCTATATGATAGAAACAGCCAATTTCTAAATATTAATTATAGGAAGTAAAGGGGTCAAACTGATTGTTAGACTCCAAGAATACTAAAAAGATTACAATTTATAAAATTTTAACCTCATCACTCCATTTTCTCACTACACGCAAAACAAAAACAAAACAAGGTATTTTTAGAGCTGATATAAGAGAAATGTAAATTTGCATTTGCCACTGCCATTTGACCATACCTGCTCTCTGAGGAATTAAATAACCAAAAAACAGGCTGACAGGAAGGAGGTAACAAAAGAAATAATAATACCAGAATAATATACAAACCAGTCACTGAGTAATCATAAGTTGACTATACTTTTAAAATATAGTCACCATATATAATTATAGTCCAAGAAATCTTGTTTCTCAGTTAATAAAAAGTTTTTTCTTAAAATTACTTCTAAATTTCAGATGAATATAATTTTTAAAAAATGAAAACATAAAATTAATGTCCATTTCAAAAATACCAGTAAGCCCTTTTACTAATTTTACTGAATTTTTAGATTTTCTAACAGAAGATCCAGCTATAGATATTTTTTTCATCTCATCTTGAATAAAGGACATGAACTTTGGGCAGCTCTTGTCAGATCAAAAACCCTAATTTAATTTGAACACCACTTTCTTCACAAAAAAAATGATTATACAAATTAGCTCTGGCTAGATAGCTCATTTGGATAGAGCTTTGACCCTAAGTACAGAGGTTGCCATTTCAATCCCCAGTTGAGGCACATACAGGAATAGCTTGATGTTCCTTTCTCTTTCTCCTTCTTTCTCCCTACCCCTCTCTCTAAAACTCAATAAGTAAAGAAAAACTTTTAAAGAAAAGTATACTCAAAAATAAGAATTCAAAAAGTTAAACTGCTACTTGAGATGAGGAATTATAATTTATATAGGACCTAAGTTAATATGACAAGAAAGTAAAACATAATGTTGAAGTGACTTAATCAAAAAAAGAAAGATCATCCACAGTTTAAATCAGGGGTCCCATGAACAGACACTTCTCCCAGGAAGAAATACAAATGGCCAACAGATATATGAAAAGATGCTCAGCTTCATTAGTTATTAGAGAAATGCAAATCAAAACTACAATGAGATACCACCTCACTCCTGTTAGATTAGCTATTATCAACAAGACAGGTAATAGCAAATGTTGGAGAGGCTGTGGAGAAAAAGGAACCCTCATTCACTGTTGGTGGGACTGTAAAGTAGTACAACCATTATGGAGGAAAGTATGGTGGTTCCTCAAAAAACTGCAAATAGAACTACCTTATGACCCAGCAATCCCTCTACTGGGTATATACCCCAAAACCTCAGAAACATTGATACGTGAAGACACATGTAGCCCCATGTTCATTGCAGCACTGTTCACAGTGGCCAAGACATGGAAACAACCAAAAAGCCCTTCAATAGAAGACTGGATAAAGAAGATGTGGCACATATACACTATGGAATACTACTCAGCCATAAGAAATGATGACATCAGATCATTTACAGCAAAATGGTGGGATCTTGATAACATTATAAGGAGTGAAATAAGTAAATCAGAAAAAAACAAGAACTACATGATTCCATACATTGGTGGAACATAAAAATGAGACTAAGAGACATGGACAAGAGTGTGGTGGTTACCAGGGGTGGGAGGAGGGAGGACATGGGAGGGAGGGAGGGAGAGAGTTAGGGGGAGGGGGAGGGGCACAGAGAACTAGATAGAGGGTGGCGGAGGACAATCTGACTTTGGGCGAGGGGTACGCAACATAATTTAATGACAAAATAACCTAGACATGTTTTCTTTGAATATATGTACCCTGATTTATTAATGTCATCCCATTACCACTAATAAAAATTTATAAAAAAAAAAAATCAGGGGTCCCCAAACTACGGCCCGCAGGCCACATGCGGCCCCCTGAGGTCATTTATCCGGCCCCTGCTGCACTTCTGGAAGGGGCACCTCTTTCATTGGTGGTCAGTGAAAGGAGCACATTGACCATCTCATTAGCCAAAAGCAGGCCCATAGTTCCCATTGAAATATTGGTCAGTTTCTTGATTTAAATTTACTTGTTTTTTATTTTAAATATTGTATTTGTTCTCGTTTTGTTTTTTTACTTTAAAATAAGATATGTGCAGTGTGCATAGGGATTTGTTCATAGTTTTTTTTATAGTCCAGCCCTCCAACGGTCTGAGGGACAGTGAACTGGCCCCCTGTGTAAAAAGTTTGGGGACTCCTGGTTTAAATGCATGTGTTAATTGTAAAAATCTGGGAGAGTACTTTAAGGTAAGTAAAAGTATTCTTTTTATTCTTTCAACTTCACTAAGGTGTTCACTTCTTGAATAAAAACAATTTACTGTTTTAAAAGTGAATTAAATAAAAAGATGTGTTGAAGCTATTAAATAAAACTTGATCCATAGTTAAATGCCTATATATTTATAAAAACCTAAGAAAGAACATTAAGGAAGGAAGAGAACTTCATTTATTCAACCTTTCTAAAATGTTTGCTTCTGAACTTAAAGCATTTTCGATTTAAAAAATGTTTGGAATAATTGTTGTATAGAATTACTTCCTGAAAAGCAAAAGAAACCAAATCGTTTTCCCAACTGTGTATAGATGATATATAGGAATACAAGTTTGTATTGATGCATGGAGCAAAATTGCTTATAGAAAGAGAAGCAGTTAATTCGAGTTCATATTTCTGACACAAGATCTTCAAGTTATTAGAAAATCTGGCCTGTTTTAAAAATCTGTCTTTAACAATATTAGCATAAGATACCACTGCTAAGTATTTGTTCATCCGAGTTTCTAAAAGAGGAATAAACTATTTGTATTGCCTTTATCACTGAAATATAAAGTTCAAAAGTAGGTTATCATGAATAGCTAGAGAATCAGAGATAGATTTTGGCACAGTTTAAATGTTTGGAATTAGGAAGAATGGAGTAAAGAAACTAATACTGTTGTTATTTTCCAACTCAGCATGAGCTGCATCGCCCCCTCCCCCAACAACAACAACAAAAATGAACACTAAAGTTTTAAAGAGATCTCCCTAATTTTGTCTTACTGTTGCAGTTTTCCCCTTCGTTTTGTTAGCCTTTTAAAAGGCCCGATATCTAAGCCTGGTTCTTGATGCTTTTTTTCTGGGGGGCAAGCAAAGAACAGTGTACACCATCTAGTGGCTCAGTTCAAAATTGCAGCTGTCCGAGAAAGACGCCTTGGAGCAGGACGCCGCAATGGGTATCTGCAGCCAGGGCAATTAACAGACTTAGTTCTTCCTTCAGCATTTCTCCAAGTGCCTGAAGAACGCTGAAGTGGTTGCCATGAATTCCAGAGGGAAGCCCTCACAGCACATAAAAAGATTCAATCTAGGAAGTTAATTTAAATAGCCCAGAGTTAAAACCCTACTTTATTCTGCCTACGTATATATATATAATTACTTAGCTTTAGTGAGAACTTTTTACTGACCTGCTTAGTACCAGAATTGATATTACTACTGTAACACTTTGTTATATTGGGAAGTGAGCAACTATGATGAAAAAGGAAATAGGTTCCATGTGTAATCATATGCTAAGTGAATTGCTTCTCTAAATCGCCATCAACCAAAGCTGTCGTTGCCAGTCTGGGTATTCCTGGAGAGCCACGGAGCTATTGCTAAGCGTCCTTGAATCCACAGTCACAGGCACATCCTCTACAAATTGAATATATGATGTCTTCTCTATACATTGGATTCATAACTACAATTCAGATGTAATTAGTCAAAGAATTACTAAATGATCAGCAGTTTATTTGTTATATTATTTTCACCAATAAAAATTAGGATATCACTCTCATCTTGGAATCTGGAATAATGTATTTATATAATACATTTATATGTATATTACATAAAAGATATATATTTTTAAAGAATTATTATGGTCCTGATTTCAGCAGTCCCCATTTCTAGAAATTTGTTATAAGAAGGTAATCATTCATATGTTTAAAGATATTCATTTCAGTATTTTTTACCATAGCAATTAATTGGAACCAAATTTTTGTTTGACGATTAGGGATTATTGAATAAATTTTAGTTTATCCATACTAAAAAGTATACTACTATTAAAAACTATTTATGAATGTCTGTATTTATTGAAATGAACATTGCTTATCACATATTTACAGGTAAGAGCAGATTAGGAAAGCATATATATCATAATCCATGTTTATGTATTTGTGTGTAAAGAAAGCCTAAAAGGATAGCTTTTATCCCAGGAGGAATAAATGATGTATTTTGTCAAGCATAATATAAGAGAAAGAAAGGAGTCAAGGATGCTACTAAACTTTTTTTTCTGAGCAAGTGGAAGGATAGAGTCGACACTGACTTAGGTGGGAAGTGGAGTGTTTGGAGGGGAAAGCCTGGAGCTTGTTTGGGGGCACATTAAGCCAGACAGCCCTTGTTGATACCCACACGGGGCCATGAAGTCATGTGGCTGGAAGTTCACCAAGGTACTGAGTATGGATAAAAGTGAAAAGAGGGCAAGCTCTTAGGCCATGCCAGTGTTTACAGACTGAGATGACAATCCATCAGCAAGCTTTCAGACCAGGGAATGGCCAATCAGGTAGAAGGAAGTTCCAGAGAGAATGGTCTCCTGGGAGGACATGTGAAGAAGAGAGCCATCGACTATGTCAAATAATACTGTGTCAAATGATAGGTCACCCGAGATAAGCACCGAGAAGAGACATTTCATTTAGCAACATGGACGTCGACAGCAGCTGTCGCAGTGGAATGGTGAGGGCAAACTATTATTAGGAAGGGTTTAAGTAAAAATGAAAGGGGGAAAATTGGAAACTTTGAGTAAAGACAACTTTTTCAAGGATTATTTATGTAAAAAGAAATGGAAAAATGGAATAAGTAAGAAGAAGAGGATATTGATCCAAGAAAAACATTTGAAGGTGGTAACAGCGTGTTTCTCTGCTGATAGGAAAGACCAGATTGGGGAGGAGGGGATTAATGATGCAAGCTGTGATAAAATTTCTGGGAAAGATCTCCATGAGTAATTGAGAGGGAATGGGACCCAGCACACAAATGGAGGTCTTGACTTTAGAAATAAGCATGGACAGTCTATCCATCCTTGATAAAAAATTAAAAAAAAAAGAAAACAAAAAGAAAGGCAGAGTATGTATAGGCATGCTGATAGACAATTTGGTATATACATTTGGGGAGCCTGTGGGAGTTCTTTTCTAAATGTTTCTATTTTCTTAGTGAAATAGAAAACAAGGTTATAAGCTTAAAGTAAATCAGAAGGCTGATGTTAGAGAATTGAGAAGAAAGAAGATGTAAAATAGTCATTCAGGACAGGTTAGAAAACTTTCTGTCAAGGGCACGATAGTAAATATTCTATCCTTTGCGTGCTATTAGGTTTCTCTCACAACTATTTCACTCCGCCATTGTAGCAAGAAAGCAGCCACACTGATGATAAGTAAACTGATGGATATGACTGTGGTTTCAATGAAACTTACTTACAAAATCAGGTGGTGGGCCAGATTTGGCCCATAGGCCATAGGTTGTTAACCCTTGATCTAGAAAAATGGGATAATAAATGGTGTAGAGAAACACAGTAGAAATTTCAGGAAATAATAACATGAATTTTAAATGAGGCCATTCACACAATGGTACAGCCACATTCACTTATGTTGGTGCTGACCTGGGGCCGGATCCACCAAGATTTGGTTTTGCTGTGCAAGTCAGAGAATAGAGAAAGAAGCAAGAGAATGAGGGTGTGTGCTGGGAAATGATTGCAAAGATGAGCATTAAAATCTAAGCTGAATCATGAGGATAGTAAGAACATTAGGAGCATGGGGCATAAGGGAAAGTAAAAGAAGATATTAATGGACTTAGACCTTGTTACTAGCCTTTGATGCTCAGATACTTCTCCTGAGGAAAAAGAACAGCTCATTAGCTAATTTATTGAAGAATAAGAGCTAAATAGTGATTGAAATGATGTCACGTTATTGGGTGACAACGTATAAAGTGGTCATCAGAATGTGGGATAGATGTAATGTTATTCCCCATTTTCTCAACATGAAGGGAAGGAGAATCCAAGTTTGAGTTGAAAATTGTGTTTGAATGAGTCTTGTTTACAATAATATCTAGTTTCTTACTTATGAGGATGACACGTATTCCTACTCTTCTTCCCCTATGTTATATTAAAATGTTCTTGCCTACTCCTCTCCACAAATAACACACATACCCATTGTCATTTTTAGTTAATGGTCTTTCTCTGTTTTTTGTTTTTGTCGCCCTCTCCTTTATTCTCTCTCTGTGTGTGTGTACCTCTTAGCCTTTATATGTGGTTATAGTTTACTTTTTCTGGGTTGACACTTGAAGGTGTTATGTATTTCATATCTTCCCCTTATAAACCTTTCCTCTTTTAATGGGTTATTGAGCTTTAAGATGATGGCTTTTAATTTTAGCAGAAACATACCCAGGTGATGAAAGAATGTCAGCAAGATCAAAGGACAGGATCTATTCCCTGTTTACCACTCATGCTTTACTCCACTCCCGGCCTCTCTGCTCTGAGAGTAATAGACTCTTTGGTATTCAGAGACCACCATGACCTTGTCTCTCGCTACTTTTCCAACTTTACATCTCATTGCTCCTCAAACCTTACTTTACACTCCAGCCCCACAAAGCTGCTGACAGTTCTCCAGCCACCATGCCTTTGTGCACACAGCTGGCATTGACTAGAATTCCCCAAGCCTCTCTCCATCAGTCCATTTCCCACCCTCCCTTCAAGGACCCAACACAAATCTACCTGTAGCTGTTATTTTCCAGGACAACTAAAAAAAAAATTACTCTTCATTTGCTTCATCTTTCTCAGCACCTTGGAATTTTATCATATCATAACTTACTATCTGCTTTACATTTTTATTTTTCTGTGTATGTAAATTTTCCTCTATTGGTTGTGAGCCCCATAGTCTGATATTATGTTTGTATTCTTCTCTGTTTCATACACAGCACACAGTAGATGTCTAATACATATTAAATAAATGAAATAAAAGCTCTTATCCTTCTCATGCAATGTGTATTGTTAGGATGTGAGTTTAAGCCAACTTAAGTATCACCAACATAACTCTTGAAAATATGGGGATCTGTGTCACTTCATTCTATCCACATATCCAGATGTGACCATCTTTGGGGGATCATAAGTTCCTACCCCAATAAGTCAAAACTGCATTTTAAGTTAGTTGTATACCAAATCCATGCTTTAACAATTTTGTGTTTTGATTAATTACTTAATAGTGCAAGTGAAGAAAACTGGCTTATTGGGAGATGTTTTGTCCTTTATAAAATTGAACAATGTAAGAATATTTGGTGGAAGAACTAAAGAAGAGGAATGGTAAAATAATTAATTTTTATAGTTTGTCTGTAATAAGCCTGGTGTTCTACATAAGTTATCTAATTTAATTAAATTCTCACAATAACTCTGTGAGGTAGATAGATATCATCATCCACACCTTACTGATGAAGGAGACTCTGAAACTCATAGTTAAATGATATAAAATCTAAGCCTGTATGACACTATACTATCTTCCATTTAAAAGGCAAATTGCACATAAGTCTCCAATATTGAACCAAGTAACTAAAGCCACATGGTTTTTGAAATTACTGTTTCACCTTAACCAAATTGCTTCACTTTCTCCATCTGCAATTTCAAAGTATTGGCTGAAAGTTACAGAAATCCAACTCAATATAACTTAAACTATTTTGCCCTTGATTTAACAAATACTTATCAGGTGTCACTGTGTGCAAGACATTTATCCAGGCACTTGGGGTTCATTGGTGAGAAGGACAATCATGCAGCTACATGGCTAATATATTAGTATATTGCATGCCTATATGGTCCATATGTTAATATAGGAATAATTTAAAAACAAAATGTTTAAAACCTGTATAATGATAGACACTATTGAGTGCTATCAAGATACAAGAATGGTGAAAGTCAGGGGTGGCATTTTCACGTGGGATTGTCAGAGAAGGTCTCTCTTTCTAGGAGACACCTGAATAAAGTGAGGGGTCAGGCCCCGAGAATATATAAAGGGAGAACAAACAGATGAGGTGGAGAAAAACCCACGTGTGAGTAGAAATATGATTCTAGTGTTGGGGAGATGACAAAGAAGGAAGCCAGTGTGACTGGAGCATCATTGGCGAGGGGACAGTGGTAGGGAAGGAGGTTGAAAAGGTAGCCAGCAGCCAGGCCATATGGTCCCTTGTAGACCATTCTGAAAGCTCTAAAGTGTATCCTGAAGGTCACAAGTAGTAAGGAAAAGACATAGAAGTGAATGTCATCATCTGACTTAGGTTTTCAAAGGATCATTCTGAGTGAAAATAAACTCAAAAAAAAAAAAACCAAACAAAAATAAAAGCAGAAAGGCTGTTAGAAGGCTATTGTACAAGTGTGGGACAGAAAGGGAATTTATGAGGCCACATAACCAGGAGGGCAGGGCAGCATGAACCTTAGGAATGACTGAGAAACCAAACTTCAAAATCCTGTCCGAGTTCATTCTTGTAGGTCTCATTCTGCTCACTACATGAGCTCTTTCTCTCTCAAACCTGCTTCTTATGGCCAAGCAGCTCCAGGATCTGCACTCAGAAGGGCAAGGTTGCTTGTTACTCCAGCAGAAAACCCCTTTGAAGGGCCTGGCTGGGTCATGGGACCATCTCCAGACCAGTCCCTCTGTGAGTCCAGCACTGTGACTCTGGGCCCAGCTTTGTGACCCAGGGAACGAGCTACTCTAAAGATAGCTAGAAGGAGCAAGCACAAGAAAGGAGTGTGCACTTTCTGGTGTTTTGTAAAGACGAGGCAAAGCACCCTGTGAAGGCAGCAGACGGATGTAATGGCTGGGGAGAGATTGAAGATGGCACATCGCTACCTGAATGAGCCAAGCCCCAGTGACTTCCTCCTTCTCTAGATGTCATTGACGCAGAGTTCCTACATCACTGTGTTCCTCCTTCCTAATGGTCTCATAGGGGTCTGTATGACTTTCAACTTGACTGCACATTTTCTGAGAAAATAAAAAGAGCCATAGTGTCAAGTTCTCTGATAACTTTTCTAGTACCTGCGATGATGGGACAGTGTTAGTTAGCCACAGGTGGATTCTCAGATTGGCACATTCAAACCGAAAGAAATCTGGAGCCATGCTTTCCCAGCCAGAAGTATTCCTTGGGAGTCCAGAAGCAATCTTGTCACAAACACATACATCCATAACCATGTACTGAGCAGGCTTTCCAGATGGAGCCATTGGAAAACAACTTGATTTTTCCCAACCACTGATTTTTCAGAACCTCTCTGTTGGATATCTCCTCTCTCCTTGCGGGCTAAACCTCATGAGGTTCTTAAAGCAACCCCATGTGTTAAATCAAATCTACAGGGGTCCTCACAACTATGATATATTATAGGAAAAATGTATAAAGCAAAATCGGCAAAGGAAAAAGGTACATAAGGCAAAGTCTGAAGGAAACCAAGTATAGAGTCTTCTTCCAGTGAAGTCACATGGGACGCCTTTATTCCCTCTAATGAGAATTGTGACAACACCTGCAAAATATTGTCTACCAGGGAGGTATTAGAGACTCAGTGCCCAAAGTTTCTACTGAGGGCCGGTCAGGTTCTTCTGCCCAGCACATACCAAAATTCCATACTCCGATAAGAAAAGCAGCTATATATAACACAAATCGCACTGTTTAATTTGGTCACAGACAGCCACTTTCTCTTAAGGTAGTGGGAACACTCTTAAAGTCTAAGTTCCTAGACATCAGCCCAAGGACAGCCTTGCCAGCGGGCCTTCCTAAGGACAGCAGTCCCAGGCCTGCTATACCAACCCCTTCCTGTACACTGATGTTGACAGGATGGTGAGCAGGGCTGACCCGCCCTGCAGGAAACCGGTCATCCTGAGTAGTCTGGTTCTGCCAGGGATAGAGCTGGAGGAGGGGAAGACAAAGGGAAACAAGCTCTTACTCGCTTGATGTTGCCTTTCAGAAGGCAAATGCTGTAAAGCTGACTTTGTGTTTTGAATAGCTGTCTTTATAGGTTCCATTGTGAACCTTTTTCTATAGCCTTCCCACCATGCCACAGGGCTATTAACAACAGAATTTCTGTTAGGGTCAACTTGACCTGGCAATTAATTGTCTTGAGTGAAGGATTCTTTCGTGACAGTTCTAACCCAGCAAGCTTCCTGAGCACCAGCTCAGTCCCCAGGAAAGTACATGGTAGCAGGGCCCCTCCAAACCCACAAGTACAGGCCCCTTCTGCCCCAGCTCTCCCCTCACACCCATCACAGACAGCTCTTGCGGCTTCCTGCTTCAGACGTCCCCTGTGCCTGCCAAGCGTCAGGAGGCATAGAAACATCTGGCCCACATCTCTGTTCCACCTGTCTCTGCTTTGTCTTTGGGGTGGAGGGAGGGAGGAAGGTTTGCTTCTCCTTCTTTGAATTAAAAATGCCCAGGGGTCCCACAGTCTCGCACTAACGCTCCCTTAAAAACACCCTACTCACAAATAGCTTTCCAAATGTGTGTGTGTATGTGTGTGTGTATGTACGTGTATATACATACAATCAGTCAGAACCAGTTAGGTGGAATCTTAAGCAAGTTGTGCATAGATGGCCTGGCATATATCTAAATTAATTTTGGTCTTAGGGTCTCACTTAAATTCTAAGGAGAAATGCCAGATTCTTATGTGCATTCAGAAATATATTTATAAGTAAATATAACATGATATACAGTGACTTTCTACTTTTGCCAGTAAATGATGGTTCCAAAAAAGAAGACAAGGGAATTTCAGTATTCACCTTATTGCCCTCCATGTTTCTGTCTTCAGACCTGCACATCCAGCTCTCCCCTTCTTCCAGCTCTCCCCTTCTTCCAGCTCTCCCCTTCTTCCAGCTCTCCCCTTCTTCCGGCTCTCCCCTTCTTCTCAGCTCTCCCCTTCATCCATCTCTCCCCTTCTTCCCAACTCTCCCCTTCTTCCGGCTCTCCCCTTCTTCTGGCTCTCCCCTTCTTCTAGCTTTCCCCTTCTTCCCAGCTCTCCCCATCTTCCGGCTCTCCCCTTCTTCCAGCTCTCCCCTTCTTCCCAGCTCTCCCCTTCTTCTGGCTCTCCCCTTCTTCCGGCTCTCCCAGTCTTCCAGCTCTCCCCTTCTTCCCAACTCTCCCCTTCTTCCAGCTCTCCCCTTCTTCCAGCTCTCCCCTTCTTCCGGCTCTCCCCTTCTTCCGGCTCTCCCCGTCTTCCGGCTCTCCCCTTCTTCCCAGCTCTCCCCTTCTTTCCAGTTCTCCCCTTCTTCCGGCTCTCCCCTTCTTCCGGCTCTCCCCTTCTTCCCAACTCTCCCCTTCTTCCGGGTCTCCCCTTCTTCCAGCTCTCCCCTTCTTCCAGCTCTCCCCTTCTTCCGGCTCTCCCCTTCTTCCAGCTCTCCCCTTCTTCCCAGCTACATATGTCATAACTTTATTGAGAGGCAGCTCTAGGTGCCTCTTCCTGGCCAAGACCACCTTGGACTCATCTCCTTAGAGATGATAGGCTGTGCTTGAATTTCTCATGTGTGTTAAAGCTGTTGACTAGTATAATCTTGAGGGCCCAGCCCGACTAGTTCCTGGATATAACACACACACAGGTACAAGCGAACATAGACATACACACACCATGAAATGACTATGGGAGAAATATGTAACAAATCTTTCTGACTCTCACACTGAAACATCCTTGGAAGTCATATAAGTGCAATAACACAGTAGCACACTGAACAACTGCTTCTAGAACAATCAGGTGGCTCCAAATGTCAAGAAAGATTTAATTAGAGAGCCATTACCTCTGGATTATCTAAGGAGAGAATGCTCCAGAGGGAATTTGAGTTGGGGACGGATTAGCTGCTTAAAAGGACAATGTAGATCAGCCTGGTGTGCAGGAGTCCCGGGTTCGATTCCCGGCCAGGGCACACAGGAGAAGCGCCCATCTGCTTCTCCACCCCTCCCCCTCTCCTTCCTCTCTGTCTCTTTCTTCCCCTTCGGCAGCCAAGGCTCCATTGAAGCAAAGTTTGCCTGGGTGCTGAGGATGGCTCTGTGGCCTCTGCCTCAGGTGCTAGAATGGCTCTGGTTGCAACAGAGCGACGTCCCAAATGGGCAGAGCATCGCCCCCTGGTGGGCGTGCTGGGTGGATTCTGGTAGGGCGCATGCGGGAGTCTGTCTGACTGCCTCCCCGTTTCCAACTTCAGAAAAATACAAAAAAAAAAAAAAAAAAGGACAATGTAGAAAAGAGACCTTCCCTTTTATTTGTTCCCATGTTACTCAAACACATTTTCTTTGGCTTCAACAAAATAGTTGATATTATAATATATGAATTATAATATTGAAAATATTTTTGGAAATTGATCTAATTTTAATAATCAATTTTTAGAAAATAGTCTCATTAAAATAAACATAATATCACTGGGACCTAGACCAAGTTCTGGCACATAGTAAGAACTCATTTAATATTTGTTAAATCCATATTATTTTTACTGATAGTGACTTTTGTTACTGTGACAACCTGGAAAACCTTTTTTAATCTTATGATTTAGCTTAAGCTTCTCTTTCTCTCTGAAGTTTTAGTCATTTCCTGTCTGGTGCTTCTATTGCTTGTCTCCTAAAGCATTGTGTAGCTTATTCATCTGTTTACGAGCTTTCTCTCTTTCTGCTCTGTGAGCTTTGGAATACAAGAATAGTGTCAAATTAATCTTTATATGCTCAGAGTTTAGCACAATAACTAATAGTTCCTCAAATGCATATTTTTGAATGAAATGAATGAATGAATGAGTTGATAAACAAATGTCTCTTAAACATACCTTTTGATATCTCATAGGTTATAAAGTGAACTAGAGTTCACTTTCCCATATCAAGAATGTGTGATTTACATCAGAAAACATTCCTAATAAATTCTCATTATACTTGCCTCCTCTCTCCCTCAATAACTTGGCTCAACAATGGGCCCATCCTCTAAGAGAACCGAAGCTATTTCCCAATCATTTTTGCTATCCTCTTGCTATATCACCCACAGTTTAAATAGCACAGGCTCCCCTGACATTTGCCAAGGATCTTATATTCACAAGTTTAAATTATATGTGTGGCTTTACTACTTTAATCCATTTACAGAGTTGACTATTTTTTTAATGAGCCTTTGAAGGTATAGAACAATGAATAATACAATTTCTCATTCCCCTGAGAGATACGATCAGGAAGTCGTTGTGTTGGCACTTAGGAAAGGGAACATCAAAGTAACATCAAAGCATTAGCATGTTTCATCAGTGTCTGCAAACACAACATTTTATAAAACGGAAAACAATTTTGGAATAGATTGCAGCTTTCATTCCCAAAGACTTTTTTTTTAATTTCTAACTAACATGCCAGGAATATCCAAAATAAAATAGTTTATGTGGTAATAACATAATTTAGGGATGTATTAGTGAAAACATGCTACTTAAAATAAAAATGAGTCAGTTTTGCTTTAATATCTAATAGAAGTGCTATTTTAAGTCCCTTTAGCCTCACCAGTTGTTAGCTCAGAGTTAAAACTGTAAATATACAAGGATTTATTAAAAACCTTTGATCCTGGCACAATTAGACCTATGATAGTTTCTAATGAAATATGTCACAGTCTTTGAAGAACTTACAAACCTCCTTTGTGTAAAACACATCTGCACTGCAGGTAGGATGACATCTATCCTAGAAGCCACAGGATCCTGATCGAAGGCACATCTTTTTTTATTTCTCCTCTTGTATCCCCTCACCTTCTCCCTCCATATTTCTGGTACTCACCACATTTTTATAAAAATTCCAAAGAAATAAACCCACAGTTTCCTTTAGTTAGCTAGCACTCCGTCATCTATGCTACTAACGTTTATTGTTTCACTAATATTTCCCATTACTATATTCGCTACAAACGCTATAGCAGTGCCTGAGTCTGACCCAGCCTTAGGTGCTTCTCAGTGCTAGGCATGAAGCTATAAAGATGACACAGTCTGGCCTCAAGGAGCTCATAGATCCCGTGGAAGTGACAAACAAACGACAGGCAATTTCAGCATACTGTATCATAGCTTGGCAGGTATACAGTAAAAGCATGTATCAGTGCAATTACTGTACAGAGAAGGGAGTAACAAAGCAATACTCATTGTCAGGAAACCTCTCCCCTAGATACAATTTTGAACGATGACAGGGAAACAAGCTCTCTTGGTGTTAGCACAGCTTCCGAAACCTAACACATATGCACTTTTCCCCAGATTTATATACCTTGAACTCACTTCACAAACTTTGTCTCCAGTGGGACTATGGGGAACTGGTTCGTCGTGTGCAGAACGAGTTCAGAATGAGGGAGAAGATATTGACAACCTCTGGGTTAATTCAGAACCTCCACTAACTCATCACTGGAATCAGACCATGTGAATTTCATACAGGATTTAATTTTCCAGACAAACTGCCCATAATGATCAAATCATCCCCAGTATACAACACATTTTTATTTATTTGCAGTTTGCAGAGAGTAGAACCCAAATAAAATAGAAAGAAAAGTAACAGAGCCTTTTCTGTAGATTATCAGTAATATCTGTCAAGTCCTGCTTTATATAAGATGGTTTACTGTGTGTCTGTTTCTATCTTCAGAGAGGCATCGGCCAAATTGCTAGGTCATGCAGAAGGACTGGGTGGTATGATTAAATTAACTAATACATTTTTAAACATTTCTATTTCTCAATTGCAGTTATTATAAAATTGAAAAAAAAATCATTTAAAAAATCCTCTACAATCCCATGGCAAGGAATACTCACTTATTCAATATTATTAAAGTGAGACGTCTTTCTTTCAGGTTAGCTTTGTTTTAAACAGCATGTAATTGCTATTTGAATTTGCTCCAATGAGTAAATATATCACAAATATGTATCCTAGCAATAACATACTTTCAAAATATCATTTATTTTGCCTGTTTAGATAACCCCATAGACAAGCACTTTAAAGACAGAAATAGTAATTATAGGTAGAATAAATTATGATATCAAGAAATCAAAATCCAGCAGAAAAATCTATAAAATGCAATTGGATTTTAAATATATAAAAAGATGCTCAACCTATATCATCATTAAAGAAATGCACTTCTATGAAATTTTAACTAGATCCTAATTATTCACCTACCATACTGGCAAATATACAAATGTACAAAGGGGTACTCTTTGATGATATCCATCAAAATATAAAAAACACCCATCCTTGAGCCCAGAAATTTCACTTGGAGGAATTAGCCCTACAGATAAACTCCTGCATCTGAGTGTTATATACCTACAAAGACACTTGGCAAAGCACCGTTTATAACAGGAGCAGCTGTCAATGCCTGTCCCCTTCTCTCCATCACAGTGCCCTTCCTGATCAAGCCTCCATCACCTTTCATCTAGACTACCTTACCTGATGTCTCTCTTTTCCCTCTTCTACCTACAACATCTATGGAGGCTACAGTGACATTTTTAAAACATAAATCATATCATGTCATTTTGCTGCTTCAAACCCCTCCAGCATCTTTCCATTGAGCTAATAATACAACCCACATGACTTATTCTGGTTCATAAAGACCCAGCCAGCCAGCCAGGGTCCTCCTCCTGACGTTCTCTCATGCCTCTTTGGTCCTTGCCCTCGGTGCTCCAGTCACGGAAGCTTTCTCTAGGCTGCTTGGGCACATTCAGTTTATTTGCACTTCAGGGTCTCGACATAGACTCCTTCCCCTTATTTTTTTAACTATGGTTCCTTCTCACTCTTCAAATTTTACCTTAAATGCCTTTCCCCAGTAAGGCCTTCCCAGATCACCCCAGCTAGAGTAATAACCAGACACTCCCTTTCTAACACATTGTCCTATTTATTTCTCTTCATATCATCTGTCACCACCTGGCTTTTTGTTCTGTGTGTTTCTATATGTTCTCTACTTATTTGTTCATGTTCTTTCCCTGAAATGTAAGCACTATAAGAGCAGAGACACCATCAGTGTAATTTCTTGCTGTGTTATCAGCAACTAGAAAACTGTCTGCATCTAATGAGTGTTTAGTAAATTTGTAGAATAAATTAATACATGGCCATCAGAAGGGAATGGAATACATTAAAGGATACACATCAGATGGAATACTGTACAGCTGTTAAAAAGAATGTGGTAGTCAATAATCCAAAGGTTGTCCTTTGACCAAGACTGAACCATTACGCCTGGTCTGCCCTGGGACTCCCAGTAGACCTCATGTCAAATCCTACTGTTCCTGACCTTCTTGTTGTTCTTGATACACTCTCTGTACCTGTACCTCAGGGCCTTTGCACTTACTGTTCTTATTTCTACATCCAGCATGGCTCACTTCCATCAATCTTCTTACTCACAAGTCATCCACTCAGAAAGGCCATCCCTCACCACTGTCTTTCCCATCCTCTGAACCTGCTTTACTTTTCTTCACTGTACTTATCATTTGAAACAAAACTGCTTATTTATTTGTGTACATGTTCTATTAGGTGCTTCCCCTGATTAGAACACTCTTTGTTGCTCTGCATCATGACCTCCCCAGCAGGTAGAACATTGCCTGGCATGGAGTAGCTGCTGAAAAAATATTTGATTGGTGGGGAGCAAATAAATGGATTCTTGAGTACAAAAGAAGCAAGGTACTAATCAATGTGCCCATAGAACACTGCTGCCATTTGCATTAAAGAAAATGATTTGTATGTAGTATATCTCTGGGGGGGAAAATCAAGAACACAGAAACAGTGATAACTTCTGTGGTAGGGTGCTGAAAGCTGCAGGTCAGGAATGGGAAGAAATCTTATGGGTCCCGCATATCCCAATGTTTTATAAGATTGTATTTTCTCCATGGACAGTAATTATTTTTTCACAAAAAGTAAGAAATAGATCATATTTGATAGTTTTACAAGCTTGTGTATTTAAGGCCAAGAGGAAATCAAGGCCCTTGTAAATGAGACATTGAAATGATAAACAGTCAAAAACCATTGATTTAGTGGTTATATAAACATGGCATAGCCCTATACAATCTCTTGTTTGGATGTTCATGAAAATTTTGTGTTTGTGAAGGACACCTGTAGCTTTCTTATGGCAGTGGTATACATTCTTCAGCTATAAAATATGGGAGAAAATAGTAGGGTTGATCTCTAGCAGAGTAAACCTTTTAAAAATACAGCAAACCCAGGCACATTTTATATGCCAGGAAAAAAGCCCTCTATGCCCAAGATGTTTGCAAGGTTGAAATATATGCTCATTATTTAAAGAAGAAAAAAAACTTCTACCAATAGACACTACCCATACTTAACTGGTTATTTGCTTAGTGTTTTTCTGGCTCCAGCAAACAAATGTATTCTACTTTAAGAAAACCCACTATTTGAATATCGAATTTATAGGAAAAAAAAAAACTTTAAAGGAGTGACCACTTGATTTAATTAAGATTCCTTTAAATATGAAAATAATAAAAATTTAAAATATAATTCAATACAAAAAAACTATACAGAAAGTTCAGGAACACCATCACCGAAGACACAGGTACTCAGTAATTACTTGCTGGTTGGGTGAACATACCTATTGAAAATCAGTAGAGTGAAATGGATGAGAGCGTGGGTTGGGATCCAGATATCCCTGTGTTTGGATTCCCTCTGCCATTCATTAGCTGAGTATGACCTTCAACAAGTGACTTCACCTCTTAAAACCTCAGTATTTCACAAAGAAATAAAAACGAATGAGTTATGCCTCCCTTGTACAATAGTTAGTTGTATTAAATGAAAGATATAGGTAAATAAAAGCAAATAAAATATAGGTATATTTTATTATGTATTATATTTTATCATGTGTTATAATTTCATCTATTAGTTCCTTCACTTAATTTCTGTTTGAATGGGAGCAAATGAATAGCAAAAACAAAACGTTAAGTGTTATGATATGTTCAGCGATATAATATAGGTACTATATAGAAATATAATTATATATTTTGTCATATAAATATAACACTGGCACAGAGCCAGACACCTAGTAAACATTTGGTAAGTGGTAGATACTATTGTGAGAAGTAACACAAAATACTCTGAGGGTTTGACCATTTTCATATCCACAATGATTAATTTTATGTATAACATTCTAGGATATTTTATTGCACTAGTACAAGGAGTAGTAAAAGACTGTGTAACTCAGATTTTTATGGCCTTAGAGTTATGAGAAAACAATTAGCAGGTATATAAGTGAATTGTGGCAGCAATTCAATTGTAACAAGTGCTAACATCTATTGAGTGTGTGATGATTAATCATTCTGCAGAGTAAATACTGGGACTTAATATCCTCTCCAAGTTTACTTTATAGCATTGCCTGCTTCCTACTTTCTTAATTAAAAAATTTAAACGTAAATGTTTCATTTAAGTTCCCAGGCAAGAATAGAATATCACTTGCTTGGAGTGGAAAAGGCAAAAGATGGTACAAATTCTTCAAATACAGAAACTAAATGAGTATATATTCCCAAAGATGACCAAAGGTTTCTTCTTTTTCCCTCTTTCCTTCTAGCACTTGTGGTTTGTTTAATAAAAGTTGAGAATTCTCACAAAGGGCCTTATAAACACGTGTTATTAGATTTTAAATCTGATTTGAAAGTGCCTCTCTACTGCTCCCTCTGAGAAAAGTGACCTTTTTAAATGGAGGGAAGTGGGTTTAGATGACAGTCATGATAAATGCGGTCATGTTCACTCAATAAAATAAGGCCCAGTGCATTTGAGGATAAATCAGTGAAATGTACAACCCCACCTGTCTGTCTCCATCATTCATTTCCACTGTCACTTTCACAGTGGCTGATGGATCACAGTTGCTGTAAAATTAGACAGCCTTTAATCTCATTTCATCCTGATTAGGTTCTCTTTACCCTTTCCCTCTAACTCACTGACTGACACGCTAAAAACTCACACTGGGCTGCATATGAACACGGAGTACAAACTTCTCCTCCAATACTTGTTTGTAAGGATGAGGTTAATGTCCACCTCTAGAGAAATTTAGAAATGGTCATCAGGCATGTATTCATTGTTATCTAAATGGTAATCAATAATTACAGTAACTAATGCCATTTTAAACAGATGTTTGTCCTTGCTCACTGTCCTATTTTTTTTTTTTTTTTACTTTCCTTCAGGTTTAATCAGAAATCAAGGAAAGTAGATCTTTTGCAAAACTCAAACATTGATTTAATATAGATTTTCTTCTAATAAATTAGGAGCATTTTACATTCAGAATAAATTTCAAAGAGCCTCTTGATTCATGGTAATAATTCAGAAAAGACAATAATTCAGGAATGAGAGGACTGAAATTCTCTGCCAAGAAATATAGCCTACAAGGTTTAAAAACAAGAATAAATATGTGTAGGTAAATAAGAGTAGCTTCAAGTAGGCTTCATATTAGACCATCAAAGACTTTCTCTCTTATTTTGAAGGTTTCACTAGTTAGTTTAGTGCAATAGTTTCATTTGTTTGCGTAAAGCATAACAATAGGGGTAATCAAATGAAAAAGAGGCTTAAGAATAAATCATCTATTATTTCCTTTACTTAATTTCTGCTTGCCTGAATGGGAGCAAATGAATGGCAGGAACAAAATATAAGTGTTGTTATATTTTCAGAGATAGTGCTGTATATAAAGCTGGACTTCCAGTTAAAAAGAAGATAATACAAGTTTTCATTCCTTATAAGATTTGGACATTGAGTGGACTAAATATTTAAAATAAATATTGAAAGAATGGCTATCATTAAGTAAGTTGGTTATAGTCCATGGCCTCTATTTGTACAGTCATTTCTCATGTGCATAGATGCATGCAGATGACAATCAACGCTGTAAATTTACAGTGACCAGATGACATTATGATGAACTGAGTAACACCAGGCTGTTCAGGATATACAAAACATACGGTAACATAGTTTGGTTTCTGGTATTTTGAAACCATCATCATAATCCAAACAATGATGAGTTAATTTGAAAAAAAAATGTCCAAAACACATCTAATCTTAGTTGCCCAGTCAACCCAACATATGCTTTGCCCCAAATGGCTTCTACGAAGTGAAGCCTGCAGAATCTATATGGTTAAAAGCATTTCCCAAAGAGGTAACTGAGGGTGGAGGAAGAAAAGGACATTCCCAAGATGACTCATGAAATCAATTGACCTAATTAATGGGCCTCACAAACCCATGGCACACCCAATTTCTTCTGCATTATCTCCTAAATCAGGGGTTCACATACCAATACCTTCTCCGCTGTGGATATTAGTTCAAAAACAATGAAGAGTCACAGTAAATTTTTTAAAAAGAGAAAATAATCAAAACTCCTAAAATCCTTTAGTTAAAAAGCTTCAATGACCTCATTTGCTCTTGCAAAAGCTGTGTTGTAGATTTCAAAGCTTTGTTTTCTATTATTTTTATTTACATACCTTCGTCTGCAAAAGCATATTCTGGGAAAAATTTAAAAAATAATAAAAACAAACTGAAACGAGAGCTATGTATCATCCAAAATGAGTCGAGTATAAGATAGGGGCACTCTCTCTTTTTCCCTCTCTCTCCCCATTGGAAAAAAGCGCACGGTACGAGCTGGCCTTGACTCATATTGATTTCCCACTGCACTGGTTTCTTAAGTGCTCTGTTGATCCGTGTCAAGCAATAAGTTCCCTGCCTGAACATGCACATCACCTCCCCATTTTTCCTCACCTAGATTTAAGGTGCCCATATGATGAGCTGAACAAGGACATCATTTTTACTTCTGGTGTCACTGGGTCCAAAACACTGCATGTGTTGTAACTGAATCTGGGTACGTTTACATTTACCATATGATATTAAAACAGCAGAGATTAACACTGCCTGCACAGGGGGTGAGAGGGGAGTCCTATTCTGGTTGTGTGTGTCTCCCAAATGAAAATGTAAATGAGAACAAATTAGAGAAACCTGGCTTTCATGGGTTTCTGAATAACACCCCCTCCCCTCAGCCACCACGTTGGGGCAGGGAGAAAGGCGAAATGAGGGAAATGAATATTTGTGATGTTCCTGACAGTTTTTATCTTTGTTACAGAAGAGCTCCTAAGCAGATAGATAGAAAATGTGTGATTGTGCTGCTAATGACATTGTACAGGAAATTAAGCGTATACATTTGGAGAAGGCATTAAATCAGCAGGACCTTAATTTAAAAACTTAAAACTGTATGGAAATTCAGCTTGCTCATTGCTGTGGAATGAAAAGCTACCAAGCTCACTGAGCCTGTCTGTGGAAAGAGTGCCAGCAAACCAAGTTGGGGCAGAGCCCCTTAATGGCTCCAAGTGCACGCAGGGTTATTTCTTCCAAGACGCAACCCCAGTCCTGACCATTTGGGAGTTTCAGTCACTGTTTTAGAATGAGATCCCCCTTATCAGGCAGGTGAGGAGAACTTAAGACTCGAAAGGAGCATGACAGGTTGTACTTGACTAATTTGCGGAATAACATTATGTAAAATTAATCAGGAGGGGTTGGATTTGCAGTGGCTGGGAACACACCATTGAGCCACTGTGGGTTGGGGGGTGCCCTGCTCTGCTGGCTCTCCTCTTCTTACTGACTTCACCTCACATTTTATACACTTCGGTGAAAGCAAATAGCTAGTGAGCCAACGGACAAGTTCTAAGATGGAAGATTTCATACATCTGGTTTTTTCTTCTTCTTAATTCCAGTTATGCCGTACAACAGTGCCCACCACTGCGTTGTGGAAGTAGAGAATTTCTTATTTGTGTTGGGCGGAGAGGACCAGTGGAACCCTAATGGTAACTATTGAACAATGTAATAGTAGCTGCTCAGCAAGTATGTGTGCAATGAAAGGCACAAGTAACAGTTCGTTCTGTAATTACCGTGCAAAATATGTATCTGCAGCAGGGACCAGTGAAGTAGTCAGTGAATGGGGCTGACGGATGGAAGGAGGGTCAATCCCTGAACTAGCAGAGGACAACGCAGCAGAGCATTCACTCACTGACTGTCTGGGGATTTAGCTTCGCCCTGACGCCCCAGCCCCTTTCCTGAGCCATCCCTTGAGAAATGCCACCAGCACAGCATGGACTCCCTAGAGGCAGGTGACAAGCTGCAGCTATTAAGAATTCTTAACACCTTCTCCCCTACTTCTCTCTCATCTTACTGGGAAAACAATACCATTCCAATAGTTAAGCATGACCAACAGTCGCACCGAGGTTCGTTCGCAGCTTTTATTATTTGAGGCCGTTCGAGTTGTCCCCTTTGCAAGAGCTTCTTCCACAGATAATCCACCATCCCTGTGGATGTGATCACATCAATAATTTATCGCAAAGAGAAATGAAACACTTGAACACATTTCCCAAGCCAAACACGGGGAGTGCACACAGTGCCTTGCAGAACACGCAGAATTATCAAGGTATTTTTAGAAGGCTTGCACGTGGAGGAGGAGTTGCAGTTGTACCCTTCTGTGTAACAGAGATCATTATGACTGAGAAACCATAAAACAGCTTGCAGGTACACATTTTTACTTTAACCCCCCAGAACATCCAGATGAAATTACATATACTGCATGTATTTTATTGTGAATGCTCTCTTTCAGCATCTGCACCAAGGCAAATTATAGAAAATTGTTACATCTGTTCACTCTAGAAAATCTTAAAGGCGCACAACCCAGGCTGCCCTCCAAGAACAGTTCTTTGAAGTGAGGGGGACATTCTTTTTCAAGACGTGCTGCTTGGTTGGGCCATATCTTTAATTCTTGGGAAGGAGACAGTTCCTGGGCTTTGTGGGGACCAGAATTGGAACAGGAGCAAAAAACTGATATGCAACATCTCTCCTCTCGCTTAGCTTTGAAATGACAGATTTGATATTGCCAAAAACCCTGGCAAACTTACGTGCAACCCCTTGCAAACTCCCTCTTCATTGTGTGACCTTTTCTTCCTCCAAAGTGGTTTCAACTGAATAGAGCATTTGTAAGTGGACAGGCAGTGCACTGTCATCAAGTTTATCTAGCAAAAATTCTGCAGAACTTACTTTTCAAAGGCCATGACTGAGGACTGATTTTCTGCCATCATTTCATCAGCTCATCATTTCACAAAATCCTAATAACCATCCTATGATCGCCCCAGGTCTGCTATGAGGAGACTAAGCCTGAGGAGCTTAAATAACTTGCTAGGACATACAGCTTGCAAGAAGCTGAGCTGAGTCCATGTAGGTCTGTCTGACTCTGGGGTTTAGTCTTCAAACCACTATGCTCTACTGCCTTTTCAGACAAACATATGTATAATTATTTGGATAGATATGAAACAACAGCCATGTTTTTCCATTGATCCTGTAAAATTAAATCAGTTTGTATCACAATGGCAAGTGGCTCTCACTTGCTCAGAAAGAACTCTTCATCATTCCCATTTAGAAAATGGTAAAGGAACTCAATCATCTCAAAAATATAGGATTTTCATATTATAATACCTCATGCAATCAAAAAGTAAGCATCTGATACTAAAATTTATAAAGGATGATAATCCATGATAATATATAGTATGCTTTAATTTCATTTCTGGCAGGGAGGAAAAGTTAAAAATCCATGGGTTGACATATTATGTATATGTCATTTCCAAAGACAGAATCTTTTAAAGTT
Source organism: Saccopteryx bilineata (assembly GCF_036850765.1). NCBI lineage: Eukaryota > Metazoa > Chordata > Mammalia > Chiroptera > Emballonuridae > Saccopteryx > Saccopteryx bilineata. Next base: position 35,534,524 of record NC_089500.1, read on the forward strand.
GAACTTTAGTTCTTATGAAAATGGTGCCTGAGATGCATGTCTTTAAATGAAATACAAATTGTAAATTTCACTATCTGCTCATAAAACACAAATATGTACCCATAAAACACAAATATGTTTTACTTATTGATTGTCTTGATTATAAGACCAAAATTGGAACTTATAAAACACGTTAGTGACTGGAAATATAAGCAGAATTTTTTTTTCTACTTAGCCATAGATATCAACTTCTATTAACATCTTTCATGTCATTAGTAATAGAAATACATCCTAATATTCTAATATATATGCACATATTCTGTCAGTGCCCCAACTTAACAGAGAACCAAATTACATTTATCTCTTACTGATGACTGACTCCCAAAACACTGCTCATGGGGGACCTCCTCTCCATCTCATTGTCTTCCACTCCACCTCTGGCTGAAAATTGTCACCCTATGTTCCATTTTACCTGCCACCTAAATAAAGTCAACAATGGTGTCCGGTGGCAGGATGCCATCATAGACAGAGAAAAGGAAGAAGAGTTAGAAAAAAAAAATGGAAAAGATGCTAAAAACTAAGAGAGTGAAGAGTAATCCAAAAATGCCAATGGATATGGCCAACACTCTCCAAATGCTAATAGGGTCTCATTAAAAGGCACAAGGAAGGAGTGAATAACTGAATTTGATCTCAGCTCCCTCACTCCACCACACTCATTCTTTCTGAGGTCCATTATGCCCTCAGTACATCCTTTGCCAACTCCAGGATGTCCTCCTTCTTTCTATCTCCCTAGTCTGTCCATGCCCCTTTTAGCACCACTGACCTTGCTTCTGGAAACGTTCTTTATCTCACAGCACATCACACCAGTCCCTGCTTAGCCTTCTCTCTGGGTGACAGCTGCTGTTATTACAACCAGAGTCAGACATTCCAGTCTCCACCATCACTGCTCAGCATGTGAAGGCACTCCCTGCCCTGTCGCAGAAAGGAGGCAGATATCTTCTTCCAAATGACAATTCTAAAGCAAATTTCATAGAAAATCATTATTATACATGGTGGATATGTTCTATATTCCTGTTAATAGCATTAGTCTTCAGATGCATTTTGGAATTAACCTTGAAACTTAACTGTCAAGAATATTTTCTTTTCTATAAGGAAATGATTGAAAATTCTACGTGGACTCCCTTTAAACCAACTCTAGACACAATTATTCCTTGAGTTGGAGCTTCCTTTTGTAGACTCCAAATCCTTTGGATTATTCTCACTCCTGGAACACTCATCCCTTTTTGTACATTCCCAAATAAAACATAGGTTACTACCAAATCATCCAAACTTTCTCATGTGATCCTCGAAATTTATGATCTCACATCAAAAAAATCCTAATAGACCTTACACTCTCCTCTGAATGGTTCCTTCAGTTTCCTTTCTAATCAAAACTTGGTTATTTTCCCAGCCACCCTCTCTAGTTGGGACTGGGTTTTCCAACTTTCTCATTCTTTATATTATTGGAGGTAGGCAGCTTTTTTACTTCCTCTTCATTGCCAGTCTGACATCCTTAAAACCCATTACTTTAAAGGATGTCTTCAGATTACACCACTTTGCTGCCCCTTTTTGGGGCAGCTATCTACTGTTTTCCTGATAATGCACCTTCTTCACTTAACCTCACTGCTCTTTCTCTGACCATCATTCCCTTGTCTTCTTATTTTCTTCCTTACTGAGTTTATATTCTATTGCCCTTCCCTATAATCAATCACACTAGTGTGCACACCTGCAACCCTCATGTCCTCCTCCTTCCATTACCTAGTAAAGCCTCAGTCCTGGCTAAATACACTCAGTTCCACCTCTCCCCCACCCATGAGTAACTTAATGTAGATCTAGAAAGCCACACAGCAACTCTGGCTACTAAAGAACCATGTTGATAACTAGCCAACTTCACTTTATTTTCCTGGTCAGTGTCCTCTCTCACCTTCCAGGTTGACTATTTCACACCTTCTCTCTCAAATTCTTTTCCCCAAAACCTCTCTCCTCACTCTCAGTGAATAGCCTATCGTCTTAGTTTAATTACAATAGAAGCAATCAAAAGATAGAAATCTTTGTCTTGCTACTACCAAATCTATTTCCTTATATCCATAGCTACCCATATAGTCCATATTTTCTCCTATTATTTTCTGCTCCAGTCTAAGGCCGATTCTTCTTTCTCTCTTGCTTGCTCAAGCACCTGTGCAGCACTCCTGAGCTTAAAGGCACAATTCAACAACCAAGCAAGAGCTTCTCTGGGTGCTGCATCCTCCAGCTATAATCTTCTTCTGTTTACAGCAGAAGTTCTCACAAGTATTCCCTATCTTTTTTTTCTCTGCTTTCTCACATTTGAATCGGCCCGGAGGAGCCCCCACTCAGGCTTCCGTTCCCACCCTTCCACTGAAGCAGCACTGGCAAGACCACCACCAACCTCAATGTTGCCAAATCTGACAGTCAGTTCTCAGATGCTAACTCCTCCTCTTGAAACAATATTTGACACAGCTTTCAAAATACCACACTTTCCCTCCCATCTCTGACAATTTTTTTTCCTATGCTAATTTTCCTTCTATCCCAGGGCTAATTCCCAGGATTTATATTACCTTCCATTTCCATATCTGCCTCCCAAAGGGGTTTTGTTCTGTTCCTTGACCTTAACTAATATACTGGAATATTAGCCCCAAAATTTGCACCTACAGCCTCATTTAACCAGGAGCAGCCTAGTAGAAACTTCCACTTTGAGATCCTACAGGGCTCTTAAGGTTAAGACCAAAATAAAACTCACCTGACCAGGCAGTGGCGCAGTGGGTAGAGCATCACACTGGGATGCAGAGGATCCAGGTTCGAAATTCCAAGGTCACCAGCTTGAATGTAGACTCATCTGGCTTGAGTGCAAGCTTACCAGCTTGAGTATGGGGTCGGGGTCATAAGCTTGAGCTTGGGATCATAGACATGATCCCATGTTCGCTAGTTTAAGCCCAAAGTTTGCTGGCTTGAAGCCCAAGGTCACTGGCTTGAGCCCAAGGTCACTGGCTTGAGCAAGGGGTCACTAAGTCTGCTGTAGCCCCCTGGTCAAGGCACATATGAGAAAGCTGTCAATGAACAACTGAGGTGCCACAACGAAGAATTGATGATTCTCATCTCTCTCTCTTCTTGTCTGTCTGTCCCTGTGTGTCCTTCTCTCTGTCTCTGCCACAAAAAAAGAGAAAGAAACATTACCTCTCTCCCAACCTACACTACCCCTGCCTGGTCTTCCCTGACTCAGCAAGTCACATGACCTTCTATCCAGTCACTCAGGCTAGACACATGGCAACCTTCTTTAATTATATCACTTTTCTTTCATACTGATAATCAGAAAATGTTTCCATACACTAGATCCCAAACCTGACCATATCTCACTGCCAGCACCTTTATTCAGTGACCTCCTGATAGTTTCACTGCTTCGAGAGTGGCCCCTCTATAGTCTGTTCTTCACACAGCTGCCAGAGTAAACTTTGTAAAAGATTCATTAGACCATAGTCCATGCTTGGTCTTGTAACAAAAGGCGCAATCCTACACTAGTCCATAAGGCACACTGTTCTGGACCTTGAAACCTCCCTGACTTCTGTCCAAGTCACTCCAGCATTCTTGCTAGTTTTGAATTCATGAGCAGCCCAAGGTCTTCATACTCGCCTGCCCCACTGCCTGAGTTCATTCTGCAGATATTTGCACAGCTTACGAAAGGCATCTGTGGCCATTCTACTTAACCTGGCCTCTCTATCAATCCCTGCTTTATTTTTCCTTATAGCCTTCATCTACTTGATAATATATTATGTTTATTTGTTTACAAATAGAAGAACTTGGTCTTTCTTTTTGTACCAATATATTCTCAGAACCTACAACATACAAGACATGTAATAAGTGCTCAATATATCATTGTGCAATTAATAGTTGTGTGTTGTATACACACCTATGTGAAAACACACATGCATGCCTGCAGACATGCACACACACATTCACGCTATCTCTTTATTCCTGTGGTCAAGTTTGGTACCTATATTTCAATGGTTAGTTACACATATATGAATATAAAGCACATTTTTAGAGTTAAGACCTCAGGTGCTTTGGATCAATCGTTTTCAAGCTCCGGTCTACTAGAAATTTCTGCGAAAGAATTCACCCTGGTGTTGTATGAACATTGTGGGCCATGGGTGAAAACCTCTGCTTTAGACGATTTTCATCTCAGATGCTACACAGAATATGAAATATAGTCTTTTGCTTCCATTTCTTGGTGTCAAACTGTATGGGAAATAAGAATAATTTTAATACCTCAGAGGCAATACTGTGCTTATTAGGTTCAACAGAAGAGTTAACCAGCTTCAAGGACCCATGTTTCTCATTCACCACTGTCCCTGCAATAGGTCACAGCAACTGTACTTCCCTAAAATACATACATGCACAACTTACACAACATGCAGAGATTAGAACTGATTTCCTTTAAACTCTTATTACAGCAATTGCTATTATTTTCATGGAAAGGGTGGATGGTACTGCTGCTAAAATTCTTGGATCATTTTAAAAAAATAAAAGGTCTAACCAGATATATCACACAGGGTAATCTCTGGAACTGATTATTTATAGGCAATAACTTCATGTTTTTAAGGCATAAAAACACCAAAACCCAGTAATTTTTACCCTAACTCTGGGATAAAACTGGTTTGATAACATACTTGCTATTATTACTATGGTTGATTTCTTTTAATTCTAACTCATTTTTTTAAAAAGACAGAGGAGAAGTGAAAAAAAAAGGAAAAACATTGGAGGTGGCTCATTTATTCTTCTATTGACTTTATCACTTCTCATACCATGTTAGATAGTTCCTCTACCTAATACATCTATTTGTTAAACCTGAGAACAGAGACATCTTACAAAATACTATTAAATGTGGAAAACAACAAAGGAGTCTAGGTCTTAAGTGTCTCAAATATATTTTTACAGGAAAACACAGTACAAATTTTGTCAGCAGATATGATCCCCGATTTAATAGCTGGATACAACTTCCACCCATGCAAGAAAGGTAAGTATTTCTTGTATCTGAAACATTAGTGGCTGCTTCACAAGAAGCATGGATGCTGAATGGTTTTCCATGATAAGGTCTGCTAAATGGAACCAATGGGGAGACAGATGAGGCAAAATAAAAAATTTAGCCCAACCAATGAAGATTAACTGCCTTATTAACTCAACGGGGAAAAATAATCAAGTAAGTCAATTATTTATCCTAATGAAGGAAGAAAAATTTTGTATGACTTTTCTCACTTTATGACATTGCATTGGGCTTTTTGGCAAACAGAGCTACAATCTTACTGGCCATCTCACTCTCCTTGGTTATGTATGCTGTATTTAAATCCTATAATTGAAATGTAAAACACCCTTCTCACAGTATTGTGCATTTTGATGCATAAATTTCAATATTAAAGTTTTCAAGTCTCACTGACTCAAATCCTTTACATTTGCCTCATCAAATATCTTTCCATCATACATTCAAGAACAGGTCATTTGTTAGCTGGAAAAAAAAAAACCCAGTTTTTCAAGGTGTCCTCTCATTTTTTATGTACAGTGTTTATCTCACCCAATTCTCCTAGCACCAAAGGACAAGATGACAACTACATTTATACCTATTTGCTTCTCCCGGCTGTTATTTAGGCACGAGGCCATGTCTCAATGTGCCTATTCAAATGCACATGCTCAATTTTTAACACTGGTGTTTTTTTTAAATAATATCTCAACGTCTTCTTGAGCAAATTCTTTAATATAATAACAATAATTTACAACCTATTTTCTTGATTGAATTATGTCTTTCATGACCTTTCACCTTAATATTTCCTTTCTTTAAAAGCATTCAATCTGATTGCTCTGTGATCAAATGAGATCCTTTATATAAATTTCAAGTTAAAAAGAAATTTTCAGGCCCTGGCCAGTTGGCTCAGTGGTAGAGCATCGGCCTGGCATGCAGAAGTCCCGGGTTCGATTCCAAGCCAGGGCACACAGGAGAAGCTCCCATCTGCTTCTCCACCCCTCCCCCTCTCCTTCCTCTCTGTCTCTCTCTTCCCCTCCTGTAGCCGAGGCTCCATTGGAGCAAAGATGGCTCGGGCACTGGGGATGGCTCCTTGGCCTCTGCCCCAGGTGCTAGAGTGACTCTGGTCGCAACAGATTGACGCCCCAGAGGGGCAGAGCGTCGCCCCCTGGTGGGCGTGCTGGGTGGATCCCAGTCGGGCGCATGTGGGAGTCTGTCTGACTGTCTCTCCCCGTTTCCAGCTTCAGAAAAATACAAAAAAAAAAAAGAAAGAAATTTTCAGACTATCCCATTTATTCAAAAATGGGGGCCTGACCTGTGGTGGCGCAGTGGATAGAGCATCGACCTGGAACGCTGAGGTCGCCGGTTCGAAACCCTGGGTGGGCTCGCCCAGTCAAGGCACATATGGGAGTTGATGCTTCCTGCTCCTCCCTCTTCTCTCTCTCGCTCTCTCTTCCTCTTTCCCTCTCTCTCTCTCTGAAAAATTAATAAAATACTTAAAAAAAGTTTTAAAAAAAAGTTTCATAGATTAGCATTTAAAAAAATGGGAAGACTATGAATCTATGCTATAAAGAAACTTACTTTCTATTCCATATAAATATATTAAGACTTTATTTAAGGAGACTAAAAGCTATGTACTAAAAACAATGGGGCACAACATATTTAAAAGACAATAGACATCATTAAAAATGTCTAGTTCAAAGGTACATCAGGAAATTATTCTTAGTCAGTTAGTATCCTGACCATCATCTCCATCTTCCTGTTTGTCCACATGAATACATAAAAGCCTCCTGATGCCTTTCTTGTTGTTTCCCTCTTTTGGGAGTTATTTCCTGCTTGTTGTTATTGTAGCTGCATCACTTTACCCTGTAATCAAAACAATTCAAAAAAAGTTTTCCTTAAACAATATTTTAAAAATAAACATCAATAACATATTTGAAATGTCAGCATCTCATCACCATGGTCCCTTTGCTGGGGGCTGTACACCACGATAATTAACCTTCACGCCTTGGGTTTGGGAGGCATAACTCACGTTGCGGTCAATTATCTCACTGTAGAGCCCCTGAGGATGAGAAGTATTGCTGCAAAACCTAATTAGTAATTTTTTAAAAGTGTGTCTTGTTTATTTGATATTCTGTAATGACTTCCTCTGAGGCACTCTGGCCTATCATGGCAGGGTCCTACTTAGACAATTTTTAGCAGCTCATTGACCTGATAAAAAGACCTGCCATGGTCGGTCGGCGCCCGGCAGCCACCGTTGACAGGATGGACTGTTGAACACTTCTTTCTAAGTCATTATGGTATATCATGTCAGGTCCTGAGCAAGAGAAGGTTTTTTTTTTTAGATTTAGAACAATCAACTCGATAGACCAAATAAAGAGCTCCTAACAGCAGAATGGGAAAAGGCAGATTTCGCAGATGCCCAATCTTCTAGCTCCATATCTCCTATGGGTTGGTTGACCCAGGCAGCAATCCACAACTTAAAATGAAATTTTTCTGTCATTGTTAAGCTTCCATTCAAAATAGCAAGCATGATCAGTTATCAGCGTGGTCTAATTGGTGATTAAACAAAGAAGAAAAGAATACTAAATTATATGGGACAGGCTTCAGATCAGAAAAAATATTTCTTAAACATTTAATTGACTTATTTTTGCATTGTATAGATCATGAAGCAAACTTTTGGTTAGCTGCTACCAAACTGCTGACATGTTACCAAACTGATTGAGAACAAGAGAAACAAGTTGTAAAACACTCTCGGGTAACCCATTCTTAAAGAGTTGGCTGGACAGATACCTAGGATATCTTACCTAATTAGAGCATCCAAGAGTATAATAAAGTGCAGAACACTGTTCCAGTTCAGCCAGAAAATGGACACATGGCCTCTAGACTTCCTCCACCTTAAGTCCACTCATGAATTGCATGCCTGATACCTTTGAATTTACTGATGAAAATGATTAAGCAAAACGATAAATTTAAATGTCATGCAGCTGAGTTGTTTTGGTCCCAGTCTTAGGATTTTATTCTTCAAAAAGAAGAGGGCAAAAATAAAAACTTGAATCAATGGATATGCTTTCATGACTTTAAAATTTTTAACAAAAATAGACATTTTAGCTATCATTATCAGGAGATCTTAATCCCTAGCTAGTCTAAGGGAAAAAAAGAAAGGAAAAAGAAAAAAAACAGTTTGAAGAACAGACACAAAGCATGTTTCACAGAATAAGGAAAATCTAGAAGCCTTACAAGAAACAATGAGAGTTAATATTCTGTTTGAAAAATCTATTGTTTTTAAGCTGATGATGAAATTCAAAAATTCAAGCTGAGTTAAGATTGTAATAACTCAATCTCACAATGTAGGTTATAAACTGAACACATCATGGTGAAGGAAGGACTTTTAAAGACCTGTACACAGTGTATGTTTGCAGAAGTCATCTAGTCCTTTTAAAGTTATCTCAATAGACTGAAAGTGTCTGTGGGGAAGGGGGGGAGGGGGAGGGGGATGTTGTAGGAGGAAGAGATGAACAATTTAAAGTATGTTTGATCACCTCGATTTACTTTTCCAAAAATAGCCTAAATAGCCCAAACCAGGTATATTCTTCATGTGGAGAGGCAGAGCAGGAGACCTGGCATGGTAAAATTTGAGCCTGGAGCAAATGTTCTTAGTTATTGATAAACCATTAACCAGTGTTTCTAGAATGCATTTCATGAATCCTCACTTGGGGCATGCAAGGGATTAAGTCAGAAACTTGGAATCTTCGCTATTGGAATTTCTACATAAAAATGCACTTTTCTTCAGGAAGTAAAACCTACTGTGTGTGTGTGTGTGTGTGTGTGTGCATTTCATTCAGATCCTAACAGTGACACTGCGTGGATAAAGCTAGGAGTACACAGGGAGCATCAAATTGAGAATGCCTCAGCTAAAAAGAAAGCGAGCTCTCTGAGTGTCACAGTGAGGAGGAAGGAAAAGTGAGAAAACTGAAACCCAGACTAGACAAAAGGAGCACACACTTCCAAAGAGAGCTCATTTTCTTATTCTCCACTGTCACAATTTAACTAGAGGGTTTTCATACTTGTCATGACTGATGGGCATTTTCTCTTAGACCAATATATAGTGTGTAGAAAAGAACTCACCACCTTACAACCCAAACAATCCAAATTATTTTAAAATGGCACGTCAGTGAAATTAGTAAACTAATTATTTCAGAATCTTCCAGACCAGTCATAGAATTAAGTGGGAGAGGGATACTCATCTATTCTGTGTCAATGGTGCAAAGAAATATCAATGTACAGATTTTTGTAGACATGTGTCAGTTTTTTCAATGAAACATTTTACCTGAGAAGGTAAAATCACTAGGAAAATCATCTTGACTTGCCATATTTCATAAAATAACAATTGAAATCACGTTAGAGAAATAAAAGGGGCCAGGAGTCCATCTCTATGCACTTAATTTTACAATTGTTTTTCATTCTAATTTTATATTTCAATGAGTGTTTACTCTTCTATACCAGGAAATCCTATTTATTTTAGATTTGTATTCCTTTGAAAATTTTATTAAATCTTCCTCCAAAATCTTTCTCCATATTCTTCCAAAATATGCACATATGAAACACACACACACATACACACAACATTTTATTACAATTTTAAAAGGGCTTTATGAACTCCTCAGAAGACATGAGTCCAAGTTAACAAATCTTACTTTATGAAATCTGTCTCTTCTGAGTATTTTATTTTCCTTCCTCCTTTTCCATCTCTGTTGTTTATTATCCTAAATTTTCCACAGCACATATATTTTTTAAAAGCATCACAAAAAAAAACAGACATAGCCAAAATAATACTCTAAAATTATTGATAATACTAACAATTTCAGGACTATAAAATTAACTGAACCTTATGATCCCACAATCCCACTTCTGCATATATGTCCAAAGGAAGCAAAATCAGTATCTTGAAGAGATATCTCTACTTCCTTGTTTGTTGTAGCATTATTCACTATAGCCAAGATGTGAAAACAACCTTGTCTGACAACAGGTAAATGGGTAAAGAAAGCATGGTGTCTGTAAACAATAGAATATTATTCAGCCACACAGTTGAAGGAAATCCTGCCATTTGAAACTGAAAGTCATTATGCTGAATGAAATAAGCCAGATGGAGAAAGACAAACACAATATCATTTACACGTGGAATCTAAAAAAAATGTTGAACTTAAGGAAATAGAAAATAGAATGGTGGTTGCCAGGGGCTAGGAGTGGGAGAAAGGGGGAGTAGTTGGTCAAAGGGCACAAAATTTTAGTTGTAAGATAAATAAGTTCTGAGGATCTAATGTATGGTGACTATAGTTAATACTGTACTGTATGCTTGAAATTTGCTAAGAGAGTTGATTTTAAGTGTTCTCATAAAAAAATGGGGCAGTAACTATGTCAGGTGATGGATGTGTGGGAATCCTTTTACAATATATGCATATATTAAATCATCACATTTTACATTTTAAATATATTACAATTTTGTCAATTATACTTCAATAAAGTTGGAGATAAAAGAAAACTGGATATATCACCATATATAACATATACCATACCTGTATGGTAGTAAGTCATCTACACAAATATTAAAAAATTTTAGTTGTCACTTAAACTACAGGGTTGGCAAAAGTAGGTTTACAGTTGTGAGAATGCAAAACAGTTTATTCTTGTAATATTATTTATTTATTAATTTTTGTATCATTTGTTAGTAATATTTGTCTTATATTATTGTTATTATTTCTTATCCTAACTTATGGTTCATCTTTTAGGTAATGATGACTGATAATTTAACCAATGGCTGAAAAAAAGTGGATACTCAAACAATACTATAAATCTACTTTTGCCTCACCCTGTATTATTAAGAAATATTTATACAAAAATATTTTTAATTTTATTTTTCAATTACATTCAACATTATTTTGTATTAGTTTAAGGTGTACAGCACAGTGTTTAGACAATCCCATCCTTTACAAAAGTGTTCTCCCTAATATTTCAAGTAACTGCCTGGTACCATACAATTATTAAAATATTGTTGACTATATTTTCTTATACCTTACTTTTCATATCCGTGACTATTCTCTAACTACCAATTAGCACTTCTTAAGCCTTTCATCATTTCACCCACCTCCTTAGTCTCCCTCCCCTTTGGCATCCATCTTCTGTCCACTGTATAAGTCTGTTTCTATTTTATGTGTTCATTTATTTAGTTCTTCAGATTCCACGTATAAGTGAATTCATATGGTATTTGTCTTTGTCTGGCTTATTTCACTTAACATAATACCTTTGAGGTCCATCATGTTGTTTTTTATTATAAATATATACATATACCACAGCTTTTTTATCCACTCATTTACAGATCGGCACTTGAGTTACTTCCATATCTTGGCTATTGTAAATAATGCTGCAATAAATCTAGGAGTGCATATATTCTCTTGGATTAGTGTTTTGGGTTTCTTCAGATATATACCCAGAATTGGAACCACTGAGTCAAAAGGCAGTTTCATTTTGAATTTTTTTGAGGAACCTCCACACTGTTTTCACTATGACTTACATGCAAACATCTTGATGTCTGATTTTTAAAAACTTGTTCAGGTAATATTAACCGATGGGTCCTGAGCATGAACAAAATGCTGGACACTATAACAAGCATTTTACATGTGTATTTACAAATAACTCTGAAAGGAAGTTACCATCATCAACCTCCTGTTATAGATGAACAATCTAAGGCTGAGAGGTGTTAAGTAATGTGTCAAAGCCCACACACCCCATAAATGGTAGAGCCAAGCAATCTTATTCCAGAGAACAAACTGTTAATCAAGATGCTACATACTGCTTCCCAGAGGCTTGGGTACTTTGTAAACACAACTTAGAAAATCTCCCAACCATATAGTTTAAACTGATAAAAACTTCTGAGACTTCTCATCTTGCTATTGACATTGCCCAAGAATCTTAACATCAATTTTTATGAAGACCATAATTTACCAAACATAAATTATATTTACTAAGAGGCTTAGCAACTTAACAATTGTACTTTGTCAGTACACATGGCTATTTGGACCACATGTTATCCTTATGAATATATAATTCTAGTTGCTTCACAGAGAAAAAGGATGCAAAGGGTTTAGTATTTGCTTAAGATTTTAACCTAGTCTTCCTAACTCCAGAGGTTTGAGTCCTCTTCAAACCTTTATTCTCCCTCAGCTCTCACATCTTATTAGTCACCAAGTCTTATGTCTTCCTTTAAAATATCTTTTTTTTTTATCACCCTTTCCCATATCTTCCACTAAAACTCTAATTTAGGTCCTTAGCAATATTTCACTCCTAGATTAGAGTCCACCTCAAAATCAGTCTTCTTGTCTCCAACCCTTTCAACACAGCTTACATATTGTGCTTTTGGTGGCATAGTTAAATAATTTAATAAACATTCTCTCTTGAATAGAGACTTTATAATATCCCATTGCTTTTTAAGAATCAACACAAAACATTACATAGATAAAATTCCTATAATGGGTTATATATAACAGCAAAATTTTAACACTATATTCAGTTCACCAAAGTTTCTCTATTTGCTGTAGTATTAGGGGTGGGGGGAGAAAAATGATAATTGAAGAAAAATTTTGATGATGTAGTTCTCTTATAAATTGGGAACAATGACCCTTGAAGGACCATAAAGAAAGTGAATGTCAAGATAATTTATTATTGTTACATTATCTACCTCATTTTTCACTTTGTCTTACTGAGCTGTGATATCCTCACAGGGTACCAGATATCCCAAACATTAGTGAACACTTTACTAGTGTATCAGAAGCAAGATAAAAAGAGCTAAAACAAAGAGTTGGTGAATTTCTCTCTACTGTTACTTTAATATCAGAAATGCTAACCAAATTAGGCAGTGCTCATGATTACTTTACAAGGTCTCAGATTTAGAAGGTAGTTACATGTGTGATTTTCAATGGTATGCAACCCTTTCTGAAGCTGAATACATCTCCTCTCCTTAACTGACTGAGCTTCTTTTTGACTTACGGTGGGTTGTTGTTTTTTGCTGTAGAAGAGCCAGTTTCTACGCATGTCGGTTGGACAAACACTTATACGTTATTGGTGGAAGGAATGAAACCGGCTATTTGTCCAGCGTGGAGTGCTATAACCTAGAAACCAACGAATGGCGTTACGTGTCCTCTCTGCCGCAGCCTCTGGCAGCTCATGCGGGAGCCGTGCACAATGGGAAAATATATATTTCAGGCAAGTCATTCCTCCACTTTCTGTTACAAAGTTCAGTTCAAAGGCACTTTCTTGATTAGTATGTATATGTTTAATTCACAGGGGGTGTACACAATGGAGAATATGTCCCATGGCTATATTGCTATGACCCCGTAATGGATGTCTGGGCTCGGAAACAAGATATGAACACTAAACGTGCCATCCACACTTTGGCTGTAATGAATGATCGCTTGTATGCAATTGGAGGAAATCATCTAAAAGGTCTTTTTTTTTTTTAAGTCACAATAACTTTGCATCTCATGTTTCTGACCAAGAGGGGTTTATCATTAGATAATTGTAATTAACCAAGTAAAAAATCATGTTGACCAGATAAAATTTACTCTGTGTAAATGAGTTCCTCTGCTGATAGGATTAATTTTAAGTACCACACACATGAAGGAAATGAATAATGATACCTACAGAAAACTTTTAAAATGAAAGCATTAATAACTGAAAAAGCACAATTTGTTGTAACAATGAATGTAGTAAAATAAATTATTCCTTATCAGTAAAATAAATTATCGCTTATCAACAAAGTTATAATAATATATTCTGTCCAGAAAATTGTTTTTGGTAGTAAACATAAAAACTTTAGTCATAGCTGCACAAAGAAGCTAATATGTGATTTTTTTAAAAAAAGAAAACACTTAGAATTTCACGTCTAAATTTAGTATTATCTCTTTTTGCCCTGGCCAGATAGCGCGGTTGGTTAGCGCATCGTCTCGAAGCACAGAGGTTGCCATTTCCATCCACATTCAGAGCACATACAGGAACAGATAGATGTTCTTGTCTCTCTCTTCCTCTCTCTTCACTAAAATTAATAAATGAAAAAAAAACTTTAAAAAGAATTATCTCTTTTAAGAATCATTTATAATTGTCAATTTATTTTATTTGCTTTTTAAATGAAAATAATAAACTTATTTAAAGTATATTATTTTTAGGAGTCATGTCTTGGTTCCTTTGTTTCTCCATAGTTGTATCTGACTACAACTTTTGTAATAGATGTGCATTATGTAACTTTATGTGCATTTATATAACACTGAATTTGATAGGAAAGCAGAGAGCTATATGATATTGAGAATGTTATTAACTGCTTTGGGCCTCAATTTCCTCATCTAAAAATAAAGAACCTGATGCCTTAACTGTGGTGACACAATGGGTAAAGCATAGACCTGGAATGCTGAGGTCACGGGTTCAAAACCCCGGCTTGCCTAGTCAAAGCACATATGGGCGTTGATGCTTCCTGCTCCTCCCCGTCTCTCTCTCTCTCTCTCTCTCTCTCTCTCTCTCTCTCTCTCTCTCTCTCCATCTCCTCTCTCTAGAATGAAAAATTTTTTTAAAAAAAATGAAGAACCTGGTCTGATTGGTCTCTAAAGTCTCCTGCAGCTCTGACCTTCCACAATCCTTGAAATTGAACTGAGTGAGAAACAGGCCATGTGAAAGTGGCTAGTTACTTAACTAGCTTATTAAAAAGCACTCTATAAAATGCTTTAACTGTAATTATTTTCAACCTCTAAGAAAAGTTTTAATACACCACTTTTAATAAGCTCTTCCCCCATATAATCAACCAATGACATCTAGTCAGTTTTTTTAGTTAACCTAAAATACCCAGAGTTAAGTTTTTTTGTTTGTTTGTTTTAGGTCTCTCTGACATATCTCTTCATTTCACCAATAAATTCATACACTTGTGCCTTCAAGACACAAATTACCTGATTCTTGCCTCTAGACCTTTTTTTTAAAAAAAAGCCCTAGTAGTAAATGGGGACCGTAAGAGTTTATCTTTTGTTGTGTCACTTAGGTTTCTCCCACCTTGATGTAATGCTCGTGGAATGCTACGACCCAAAAGGCGATCAGTGGAATATTCTCCAAACTCCCATTCTGGAGGGTCGGAGTGGTCCTGGCTGTGCCGTGCTTGATGATAGCATTTACCTCGTGGGGGGTTACAGCTGGAGTATGGTATGTACCCACATTGAACTTCTCCTCCTTCTTTACAGTTGCACTTACTTTTTGTTTCCTTCAAAGTGTGTTATCACCCATGCATGTCCCTTCAAAGAGTATCATGCTCACATGCAAACTTTACATAAAGTAAAGTACTTTAAATAATAAATCAGTGTGGCTGCTATAGAGCTGGCTTGCTCTCTGATCAGCTGTCATAAAATGGGTCAGGTCTCTGAGTCTCTCCCTTCCCCATACTCTTACAATTCTAGCTTTCCAACTGAAAGTCAGACTAAAGTGGTTTTGCACATACTTTGTTGAAATCGTTTGAATCAGAGAGTCTAAAAAGTTTCTGACCAGTAAGTAAGGCATGAAAATGGAAATCGATTATTCAGTAGCCACAGATTCAATTGAGGATACGTAATTAGCCATTACTTTTACTTCCCTTTCCTCTTTATTATTAAAATTCCCAAACATACACCAGAACTGAGAGTACAGGGGCCCCTCATTTACACCTCATCCAACTTCAATAACCATCAAGTATTTGCCATCCGTACTTCATTTATTCTTTCTCCAAAAAAATTTTTACTGAAACAATTTGAAGCAAATTCTAAACATCATATTATTTTACCTTAAATGTGTTAGTATTTATCTCTTTGAAAAACTGTTCATTTATCTAAACACACTGTCATTATCAAACCCAACAAAATGATATATATTTCTTTATATCCAACCCATATTTAAATTTCTCCTAGTTACTTGAAAAAAAATGTATTTTTCAAACTGATACATTAAAACAAGTCTCACTTGTATTAGTTATTATCTCTTACACATCTCTGGCAAACTGGAATGTTACCCCGTCCTACTTCTTGTTCCATGCCATTGACTTGTTGAAAAAGCAGGGTCAGTTATCATATATCCAGCACTCTGCAATTAGCTAATGACTCCTTGTGGTATCCTTTTCATTGTCATGTCTTCATATTTCCTATAGACTGGAAGAGAGACAAGGGCTTAATTAAATTCAGCTTTTCTCTTTTATAAAAACTTTGTTACTTATTTTTGGCAAAAACAACTGAGGAGGTAGCTCTGTAGTTCGAATTACATCACATCGGGTGACACAAATGGTCTGGTGGTCTACATACTCACTTTTTCAATGATGACTTTTATCTTTTTCCTATTTATATGTGTTGGTTTTATAAGATTAATTTGGGGTTTTAATAATTTGATTTGTATTTCTTCTGCTTCAAACAAGGTTGTTATATAAAGTTTTGGGGGGAGCTTTAAAGGTTATTAGTGATATGAAGGCAAATAGGTATTGACATATATAACTAGATACTCATACACGTGGCTGTTTGCTGGTACGAATTGCTAGCCACGAGAGTATACATGTTTGGCACCAGACTCCAGGAGTACTCTTTCAGAAAAGTGACCGTTAGGTTGGTGAGGAATTGTGTTTGTCGGCTGTGATAAAAAGAAAGCTACTTTGATTTGGGAGGAGAAATGTTATACAAACACTAGCCCCAGAGGTTGACAAAGGAAACAGGATTAGTTGTTTGTTTGTTTCTCATGTGGCCTCTTGAAAGTAAATCAGTGTGCAAAGAAATCAGCAAGCTTTCATTTCTAGTTTACTTTAAACTGGTTCTGAATCCCAGGTCTAATTCTCTCTACAGTTGTAAAATAAAAATGAAAACATGAGGCAACGATCTAAAATCCAATCTACTTCAATTATTTGACTATTTAAGGTGAATTTTTTAAAAACTTAAAGCAGCAGGATAATTTCTACTTTTTGGTCAATGATTTGAAGGGATTTGTTGATCATCTAGGATGTTCTAGGTACTCAACTTTTCTTCTTAGTCACACACACATAAAAACAAATTTTCAAATCTTGTCAAGCTCTAATTTTCCCTTGGATTAAAACAGTTTAAAATCTATGGCTTTCATTTTGAATTTTTAAACAAGAGCAGAGAATCGATATTTTCTTTGCCAGGCAAATGTGATAAACCAGGTGGCCATTGCACTTCCCTAAATGCTCTCTGTTCTGCCATTGCAGGGGGCCTACAAGTCATCCACAATATGCTATTGCCCAGAGAAAGGCACCTGGACAGAACTGGAAGGAGACGTAGCAGAACCACTGGCAGGCCCGGCCTGTGCCACGGTGATCTTGCCCGCCTGTGTACCTTATAATAAATAACACCAGGAAACCCTAGAATGAACAGTATCCCATTATAGGAGACAATGACAGGTGACATCATTGTTATCATGAGGAACAATACATTCGAATGGTACAGCTGCCGAAATCCATTGTTGGTTGCTGGTGATTTACAAGTAACTACAAAGAAAAAGACTTGTTCTTGAACAGATACTGTGTCTGTAACTCGGATCACAACAGACTTCCATTTCAGACTGGTTTTAACTTGTCCCAGCTTTACAAAAACTCCTCCTGTGGATCTTAACTTTCAAAAGGAGAAAGATAAAATAGAAAAGAGTGCCCCCAGAGAGACCTAAGATCAGTATTGTGCATTGTAGTCTACCTGCATGTGATCTATGTTGAAGTTTTGGGGATATTGTGTTCATGAATGATTCAAAATTGGACCTACTAAAATACTTGCATTACAGAAATTGCCACTTGATTCTGTATTCCTAACCTGTGGCTACTTCACAAACTCCATAGGCAGCACAGTTATAGAAAGTTATATAAGATTAAAGAGAACCACTTTTGTTTCTATATAACTTTATTTCATAACCCTTCTTCCCCTAACAGACTCATGGGATCAGAGAGGAGAAAGATACTGGCTCTTGTAGCAATTGCGTTATGCCCTATAGACTCCACGTTAGCCACAGTCATCGTTTCCATGTCCTCGATTTTATCTGAAAGAGCAAAACAAAATATGCTATGTCAGTAGGCAGTTCATGGAGGATTTCTCATTTTTGCAGTATAGAAATAAGCAGTGAACACGCCTGTTATTTGTTTCAAATGGTAGGACTGGCAGGCAGTCATGCCATATTGTGTTTTTTGTTGGATAACATATCTGACCCAAACTTAACCCACAATGAAAACTGGAAGATTGCTTTCAGGAATTCGGGAACAAAAAGAAAGAATATATTTTTTTTAAGTACAGTTCCAGTTTTTCTTCCATTCCTAAAACATACAACTTAAAAGAGCCACAGGAGCAAATTACAGCTCTGAACAAATACTCTCCTCTCTTCCTCACCAGGGCTCTAAAAATGGCTTTAGATTTGGCTCTAGAAAAGCACATGACTTATCCTGATTATTCCCCAACCCGTCATATATGTTTGTTATCACCAGAGACGCCTGAGCTCAGTTAAGTGAGCAGTTGCTAGTTGTCCTTAGAAGCCTGAGCAATTTAGGAACAGAAGATCAGGAGAGCATGAGACTGTCTCAGTGTGGCCAGTCAAGAGAACAAAACCGGCAGGAATATGAATTTGATTTTCAAGCAAGCTCTTTGGATCTGGAACAATATCCATTAGGAGTAAATAAAAGCTTAAAATACTTTTTTAATCACCCAGAGATATTGTTGAATTCCTCAACAGATGTGTCATTCAAAACAACACCACTGGAAAGCAACAGATTAAAACTGCCTGGTGATAAGCTTTCACTGCAGAACATGTCAAGATGGACAGGTGTGCTGGAATCCAATCCCATTTCTACAGTAAAGTGCAATTTTCGTTCTTTTTGTATTTATTTGTATGTTCAGATCCAAAGGATCCATTGTAAAATATATATATATAAGTATATATCCAGTGCAATTAACTTCCATTTCTTTTTCCTTGAAAGCATATGAATAAGTAGAAAGAAAGAAAGAAAAGTCACAGTACTTTGCAGGAAAATCCCAGCTGACTTCATGAAGAGCACGGGGTCTGCTTCAGAACCTTTTTACCGTCAGCTGTCACCATTCAGTCTGAATGTCACAGTTTATACAAGGATATTTGCTTTCCTTAGACTTGTTCTTCATTTATTTTTTATTTCTAGCCAAAATAAATAAAAGCATTTATGAGAACTATAAGTAAAGCTTTCTGTATTTCAGAAAGACACAAACTATTAGAGAGTGGAAAGTGAATAAGTCACAGAGGATGTAAATTTTGTACAGTCTTAGAATGTGTAAATGAAGCCTGCTTGGGAGGGAAAAGTTTAAATAAAAACTTTATGTACTAATTCAACTGTCTCTCATGTTTCTACTTATAAAGCCTCTGTATAAATCTCTGCATTGAATTGCTTAAATGTTTGTAATATATAAATGCTTAAATGTTTTATTCTGCAGTATACATTACAAGTTTATTTAGCTTCCTGACAATATAGAAATGCATACAGTATGGACAATACTAAAAATTATGAACTGCTTCAGGAAAAATGTTGTGAGTTGAATCTGGTTTTTCTACTGTAAGAGTGTTATAATAAGGTATACTTTATCAATATCAAATAGCTAAATATTTATAAAAATGATTAGAAGCACGATCTCTATTAAATAATATTTGTACACTTTCTAAAGAATAAGTGAACCACACATTTAATTAAATTATATAAATCTATAGTATTTAACCTTTTTAAGTCAATAAAAGAGGTAACTCAGGACAAGGAAAGAGTCTGTGGGAGAGAGTAGGGGAAACTGAGGCATGTAGCTGAAGCTCGCACATGTGGCAGCATTCCGGGTAAAGAGTTATGGAGGGTTGGAAGCTATTTCCTGAAGCTTGTAAGCTGGAAGACTTTACTTTAATGCTTCCCAGACAATATACCATTACTGGGAATTAAGCTCACAATTAAAGGATTATGTGACCCTCCCTGGTATTCCGTGAAAGCGGGTTTCTGTCCTCTTTCCCTGGACCCCCGCCTCGCCGCACTAGTGTAGCATACCAGAAAAAGGCCTCTCTCTACAGCGCCCTCTGTTACCATCTGGTCCGTATCCAATGGTTACTTGTTACAGGGCTTCTTCCAAATGCCCCGAATCCCCCAAAGCTCTAGTGCTAACAACTTAACAAGAGCAATTAAGTGAATATAATTGTCTTTTTCTTAGTCCCAAGCAACCAGCTACTTTAAGTTCATAATTAGACTGGCTAAAAACTGGGAGACTGAGCATAGTGACCTGGGTGTTTAATTAATTAATTGTGCCTGCAGACTTAAAATTATTTACCTGCATTAGTTCTCTCCTATGAGAGCCAAATTTATATTTTCCCAACCACTTGACACTTACATCACTTAACAAATTGTCATAATTATCAACATCGTAAGTGTCAAGTATTTATTGAACATATCCCAAAAGGTGGCCCATAAATGCCAAAGTCCTCATTAAACGAGGTTCTCTAGGTCAAAATGTTTTTAAAATAAATGAGTAAGTGGGCCAAAATAAGACCAGTAAAGCATAACAAAGCCAATTAATACATGTTGGTGGGTATCCTGATAGACTGAGTTTCCGCAGATAGGGTAGCAGGAAAATCATAACTGACCAAGCCTGACTCCCTGGAAGCACCAAGGATGTTGAACATTGATGAAAAGCAAAAAGACCACTCTAAGAAAATATCAAATAATATGTTTGCTTTGTGTAGCGATAGCTAATAGTGGTGCTCTGAATAGTGCAATAATTATAGACCAATATTGGATGGGCTTTCTTAATGGGCATATTTAACCTTTTAACCTTTGCTGACTCTACAGGCTTGATGCAGTAACAAAAGGTTCAGTTTTAGAGATGTGTATGAAAACTGTGCTTCAAGATTGCAGCACAGTGGTTTAGGAATAAGAAAAAAATCTACAAATGAAAATTATGTGTCTTATTGTATTTTATTCTATTCTAGGCTATTGCCTAGCATATATTAAGAATTTGGCAAATCTCAATTATTCAAGTTAGCAAGAGTAATAGTACTTTAGTGTTTTTAACTCACTGATGACACTAAAAACAAGACGGTTTTGGAGTGAGCTGACATGTAGGACTGTGTACTTCTCAGGCTCTGAAGAATTAGATCACTTTGGATAAAGTGACCTTTGAACATAACCTCCCTTTCAATTTTTACATCTGAAGTTGACTCCTCTTCTGTGACCTTCCAAATCCTCCATGTAAAACAGAATGGCATTTTGGGGTAGGCAGGCGGACAGGTAAACATTTTGCTTCAGGACACGATCATCCTACATTTAGAGAGATGGCAGGCTTCTGGCTTCCGATTAATTAAGTTGCTCAAATCTAGGACATTTGGGAACTGATTGAACTAAATTAAGAAAAAGGAATAAAAAGAACAGTGTTTAGTTATTAATTCAAAGTTAAATCAACAATAGTATATAACATTGCCACTAACTGAAGGCTTACTATGAGTCAGACACTAGGTTGGGCATTTTATGTTTTCTCATTTACTCTTTTGAACAGCTCTATAAGGTAAATATAATTCATGTATTAAAGGTAAGGACGCAAGCTCAGAAAAGGTAAACTATTTGATAGAGTTAAGCAGCTGATAAGTAGCAAAGCGAGGATTCACACCAAAGCCTTTATCTAAGGTTACCCTCAAATTACCATATTCTCCTTCCCATAAAGAAAATTTTTTTTTCCTTTCCAAGTGACAGGAGGGGAGATAGAGAGACAGACTCCTGCATGTGCCTTAACCAGATCTACCTGGCAAACCCCATCTGGGGCCAATGCTTTGCCCCTCTGGAGCTATTCTTACAACCAAGCTATTTTTTAACACCTGAGGTGGAGACTCCACCAAGCTATATACTCAGTGCCTTGGCCAACATGCTCAAATCAGTCGAGCCATGGCTGCAGAAGGGGAAGAGAGAGAGAAAAAGAAGGGGAAGAGGGAGGGATAGAAAAGCAGATGGTCGCTTCTCCTGTATGCTCTGACCAGCAATCAAAGTTGAGACATCCACACGCCAGGCCAATGCTCTACCACTGAGCCAACCGGCCAGGGCCCACAAAGAAATTTTTTAAATCAATTACTTGAAGTCGTATAGGAATTTCTGGTGGATTAGTTGCTTTTTCCACATATGAAACGAATGTGCTGGAGGAAAAAGTGAACACTGAATGATGACGCATTGTGGTTAGTGCTCCATTGTCGGTGAGGACGAAGAACTGGGGAGCACAGGAGTGGGCAGAACTAGCAAGGGCTTGCTCTGTGACCTTGGGAGCTCATTTAGTTTCTCCAACTATACTTTTGTTATCTGTATATGGAGTGATAATCTTTTTTTCAAAAAACTATTGTAAAAACCATAGGTAAAGAATGCAAAAACACTCTGTACTTCATAGACATCAAAGTAAAATTCACATATCCACTATTAGGATGCAATAACTAAGTTCAAATTTTAGCCTCAGTCTCACTTGTTTTTAAAAAATATTTTATTTTTAACTTTATTTAGTTTTTTTTGTTTTTCGTTTTGTTTTGTTTTAGAGAGACACAGAGAGAGAGAGAGAGAGAGAAGGGAGAGGAGCAGAAAGCATCAACTCTCATATGTGCCTTGACCAGGCAAGCCCAGGGTCTCGAACCGGCAACCTCAGTGTTCCCAGGTCGACACTTTATCCACTACACCACCACAGGTTAGGCTCAGTCTCACCTTTAAGTCAGAGTTTTCTTTGTTCTGTTGAGCAGCGTGAATCCTTGCTTTTCCAGTAACACAACAACACGTTCCCATCTTTGCCCTTTTCTTGTACATTTTCTCCACTTCATGCTCAACCCTGTCCATTAAAATCCTGTCCTGCCGGGTCCCTGTTCAACCCCCCCTGCCTTCATTAAGGCTCAGATCACAGCAGTCTTTTTTTTAATTTTTATGTGGTGATATTGATAAATCAGGGTACATATGTTCAGAGACAACATCTCCAGATTATTTTAACATTTGATTATGTTGCATACCCCTCGCCCAAAGTCAAATTGTCTTCCGTCACCTTTTATCTGGTTTTCTTTGTGCCCCTCCCCTCCCATCACCTCCTCCCTCCTTCCCTCCCCTCTCTCCCCTCCCCGGTTACCATCACATTCTTGTCCATGTCTCTGAGTCTCCTTTTTACATCAGTGGACGAATGGATTAAAAAGCTTTGGTACATATATACTATGGAATACTACTCAGCCATAAGAAATGATGATATCGGATCATTTACAATAACATGGATGGACCTTGATAACATTATACTGAGAAATAAGTAAATCAGAAAAACTAAGAACTATGTGAATCCATACATAGATCACAACAGTCTTACGTGATATTTTTCAACTGACTTCTTAGGGCTCGCTGACTTTATTCAATGCTATTTATAAGAGTTTATGTCTTACCCTCTCACTAGATTCATGGTTCTTGGAGAGTGGAGATAATATGCACTATGTCTAAAATAAACCATAAAACCATGGAAATATTTGTGAATAGAAATATTATATTTAACATATAATGCAATCAAATTAAAAACATTTTGGAAAGAAAGGGGAATTTCACCTTGGGGGTGCGGACCCTAACCAGTCTTTTCATTTGCACTTTTTGCATTCTGTACAACTAAGTTTATATCTTGACATCTTAACTTTTTAGCATTTCACAAGCACATTTCTATGTGACTAGGTGGTTTTTATACTAAGCTTTAATATTTTCAGAGAGTGTTTAATGAATATGAAACACGCAAATTTTGGCATATATATTAATATCACATACAGTCTTCAAATGACATTCATCTGTGTTCTTTCTGATCCCTCCCCCACCCCAATTTCACTCCACAGTTCATGTTCTGCCCAATTACTAGTATTGTTTTGTCATAACAAACACTTTGAAATACATAAAATTTCTGACTCTCCTGAAATATTGCTTATTGGTTGTATCGCCGGTCATTTTCCTCATTTAACATTTCTGATGAGAAATGCTGCAACTCTTCCAACCTTCGGGCTCTTGCAGGAGAGTTGCGGTAAATTGTACTTGCCTTGTGAACGGACTTAGACCACCAAGACTCCACTTCAGGCCACATGGCATTCATACAGTTTGGCAGGAAGTTCTTTACTTGTCTTACAAGTTTGTCTTAAAAGTAATGCAGACAATTAAAACCAGCTGGGCTGAAATGCCATATTAAATTTATTCATTTCTTTGCCAGCATGATTGACTAATGTTAATCCAACTTGCAGGAAAGAAAGAAAAGAAAGAACTTTAAAGCAAAAAGGCCCTGGAGTCTACATGTCTGATACAAAAATATAATCTGAATCTCTGGCTAGCCCATCCTTAGGGTGGTCATTATCTCCTCTAAATTCTTAAAATATTTACTATCTATACTGTTCATACAAAACCTATCATATTTTATTATTATATATTTACAGGGTTTTACAGTAAATTTATGCCTTGTTTTAACTAATTCCCCTTGCTACAGACTGGGCGGTGCCTGAAATGTGTTTTCCCACATTGCTTTGTCCATATTGTGGTATTCAATAAATGGATATCGGATTTTAGAGGTATTGGAATCCCTAGAGTAGCACTGTCATTTCTGACTCAGAAATTTTATGCTCATAATCTTGAAAATGTAAGTTGTACATCGATTTTTCTCAAAGACAAGTCTGACTGCTGCCGATACCACAAACCCTGTTTGTGTGTGCAAGTTAGTTGTTTTTGTTAAATTAACCATGTTTTTCTTATTTAATGACTGTGAAAATGAGAATTTTAATGCAAAAACCCTTGTTCAGTTGTATAAAAACCCTGCTATTATGAAAATCTTTGCCCCAGTACATAAATGGGATGGTAATGGTGCAATCCTGGCCTCCAGCTCAGAAAGCATTTACAAATATTGGGAAGAGTGATCTCTTTACAAATGATGAGGATGTAATATATTCCTTGGTACCTCCAGAGAATATTTTTAGTATTATACTGTCAGTCTTTTGCTCCATTATTCCTTCCACTCTGGGCAAAGCTATGTGATATGCCTTGTCAAGAATATAACTATATGTAAGTAACTGTAGTGCATAGCACATGTGCAATAAGTACATATAGATAAGGTGATGTGAAAGTTCCAGAAAATAAGAATTTATGTCCACCTTAGGAAACCAAGCAAGGTAAAGGCAGAGAGAATATATAAAGCCAACCCTAAAGAATAAGTAAAAAATAAAAGAAATTTTACTTAGGTTAATGTTTGTAAGGTAATCCTTAAAAATAGAGTAAATAACAACGAGCCAGTTTCATATGGTAAATTGCTAGATAAGATATTATAATCAACTTCTGATTAATGTATTAAATGGTGATATACTAGATGAAGGATATGAAAATGTGTAAGGGCAAGGACTATTTATGTTTAACCAAAATGAAGTTAATCTACTTAAAGACAAGATTTTTCTTATGATGACTAACAAAAGATGAATTTTTAAAAAATAGTTTTATAGATTTTATAGAGCAATTAAAGTAATCAGGATGAGATGAACTTAAAGTTCCAGAGAGGGGAACAGTGTTCTGAGGTGAGCTGATGATGACAAGTTATTTTCTTCCCTGGTGACATTTTTAAGTCCTGGCCACAAGTTGTTCAACCTTGGCCCACACAGAGGGCCTGTGTTGTGAGAAGGAGAAACCAGCCCGCTCTTAGCTGTCACACAGAACTGAAGTGACAAAATTAAAACCTGAGAAGCCCTAAACACACAGCCAGTTTTCCTGGAGGGAGATCTTTGGAGTTCTGGTGTTATACAGGAAGATGAAGAAATAGGCCAAAAAATTTCTAGAATGCAAGAAAAGGTTTCTGCAATTTCACAGTGCTTAGGAATTAAAGGCTTGCCAAGTGAAAAGATCTACTTCAAATACATGACTGCTCATACCTGTAAGACATTTGCAGATTTTAAACTTGTATGAATTAGGAGGATAAATAGTTAAGCTGAAAACCATTAGAAGAAGAGCTGAATCTTCTCCAGACTACAAGGTTGAGGAGACAAAGACCAGACTCTTAAGCAAAAGCCTAAGAGAGACTGCCCTAGAATAAGGATAGACCAAAGGGAGACTGAGAAATACTGAAATTAGCCCCAGCCAAGCTCAATCCCTGATAGAATTGAGACAATCATATCTATGCTCTATCTGTGTAACAAAGGCAGAAACCTTCTCTGATAGAAGATAAAATTTTTAAAAAAGAAGATAAAATTATATGGAGCCACTACAATTCTTTTATGCATACATTCAGTCAAATATTTCTAGACATGAGAAAGAATAGAAGTAGACCCACTGCTGATCCTGAGTTATGAAGGAGCACACAAATAACCATGATTGGTATGTTAAACTGAAAGAAAGGTAGACAAATAAATGAAAAGATGGAGAATTTCACCAAAGAATTAGATTTTTTTTGTACTTTTCTGAAGCTGGAAACAGGGAGAGACAGTCAGACAGACTCCCGCATGCGCCCGACCAGGATCTACCCACACGCCCACCAGGGGGCGATGCTCTGCCCCTCCAGGGCGTCACTCTGTTGCGACCAGAGCCACTCTAGCGCCTGGGGCAGAGGCCAAGGAGCCATCCCCAGCACCCGGGCCATCTTTGCTCCAATGGAGCCTCGCTGCGGGAGGGGAAGAGAGAGACAGAGAAGAAGGAGAGGGGGAGGGGTGGAGAAGCAGATGGGCGCTTCTCCTGTGTGCCCTGGCCGGGAATCGAACCCGGGACTTCTGCACACCAGGCCGACACTCTACCACTGAGCCAACCAGCCAGGGCCCCAAAGAATTAGATTTTTTAAAGATGAAATGGTTGCCTGACTTGTGGTGGCACAGTGGATAAAAAGCATCAATCTGAAATGCTGAGGTCATCGGTTCAAAACTCTGGGCTTACTTGGTCAAGGCACACATAGGAAGCAACTACTACAAGTTGGTGCTTCCTGCTTCTCCCTCCTTTCTCTCTCTGTCTTCACACACCTTTTCTAAAAATCAATAAATAAAAAAATCTAAAAAAAAAGTACCTTATAATCATATTTTTAAAAAAGATCAAATGGTTATTTTAAATTTAAAAGAAAATAATATGATAAATTAAGAACTC
This sequence comes from Saccopteryx bilineata, assembly GCF_036850765.1. Classification (NCBI taxonomy): domain Eukaryota; kingdom Metazoa; phylum Chordata; class Mammalia; order Chiroptera; family Emballonuridae; genus Saccopteryx; species Saccopteryx bilineata. Next base: position 35,561,721 of record NC_089500.1, read on the forward strand.
AGTGAATAGAGTTAACAGTAAATTAGACACAGCCAAACATAATATTGGTAAACAAAAAAGAAGTTAATAGAAAATACCTAAAATGAAGCACAGAGAGAAATAAAAATAGAAAAGTACATGCAATAGTGAAAGAAGCATCTGAGCCTGACCAGGTGGTAGTGCAGTGGATAGAGCATTGGACTGGGACACAGAGGACCTAGGTTTGAAACCTTGAGGTCGCCGGCATGAGTAAAAGCTCCTCTGGTTGAGTGTGGGCTCACCAGCTTGAGTGCAGGGTCATTGGCTTGAGCATGGGATCATAGACATGACCCATGATCACTGGCTTGAAGCCCAAGGTCACTGGCTTGAGCAAGGGATCACTCATTCTGCTGTAGTTCCCCACCCTGCCCCTGGTCCAGGCACATATGAGAGAGCAATTAATGAACAACTAAGGAGCTGCAATGAAGAATTGATGTTTCTCATCACTCCCCTTTCCTGTCTGTCTGTCCCTATCTGTCCCTCTCTCTGTCTCTCTGTCACAAAAGAAAGAAAGAAAGAAAGAAAGAAAGAAAGAAAGAAAGAAAGAAAGAAAGAAAGAAAGAAAGAAAGAAAGAAAGAAAGAAACATCTGGGACATGCTCCAAATATCTACTATTCAATATAATTCCAGAAGGAAAGAGACATGATGGTAAAGCCATATTCTAAATAAGGTTGACCAGTAATTTTTCAAAACTGTTATATGATATCAACTCACAAATTCAAGAAACTTAACAATCGTAAGCTGGATAAAGATAAAATTACACATTAGAGTAAAATTCATGCACACCAAAAGCAAAGAATAAAAGGTTGCATATTTTAAAGGAACAAGAATGAAACTTTGGACTTAGTTTTCAACAGAAATGATGAAAGCCAAATACATTATTATAACATTATTAAAGTGCTGAAAGAAATAAAAGCCAACTCAGGATTTTATATCTGGTGAAAATATTCTATAAAATCTGGAAATGAACAAAAGACCATTTTAGGCAAACAAACATCAAAGAAGTTCATTAACAGTAGGTCTATGCTAAAACAAATACCAAAAAGAGATTTTCAGGCAGAAGAAAATAATCACAGATGGAAATATGGAAAAAACAGAGGGGAATTAAGAACACAAGAAAAGAGAAATAGTTGGGTAACTATAAATTAACATTGACCATGAAAATGTAATTGTGAATCCTTGTAAAATTATAACTGAATTGTATAGCAAGAATAGTCAAAAAACAGGAGGGAGTGGCAAATAAAGTACAAGTGTTCTAAGTTTCTATCAGTTAAAAAGAAATAAAAATAATAATTTATAATAAGCCATGAGGCATACTGTGAGTTCTGGGTAAATCATCAAATGAATAATAAAAAATATAAAATTAACAAATGAATAAGAGAAAATAGAATAATAAAAACACTTAATTATTTCAAGAAAAAGCAAGAAAGGAGAGAAAAGAATACAAAACAGACCAAATAAATAACAAATAGTAAGATGGGAGATATGAAACCAAATGTCAGTAATTTTATTAAAGTTAAATACTATAAATATGATCCATTAAAGAATAAATTGTCAGACTGGTTTGAGAAAACTGATATAATGTTAATAGGAGACAAAAGCTTAAATATAAGAATATACCAAAAAAAATAAAGTAACTATAATACCAATAGATATAGTATAAAGACAAAATAAACAAAGTTGTTCAAAATGGGCACGACTTCTTTCTATATTAAAAGCCTAGTAACTCGAGGTTGGTAATAAGTTGGCATATTAAATGCTATTTTGCATATTATAATTCCGTTGTAACTAATCAATGTTTTAAGAAATGATTGTTTACAAAAAGTTATTTAACATGAAAGAAAAAAGGAAAGAAAAAATGATAGATAGATAAATGAGATAATCTTGGATATTTATTATAAATTCTTTTATAATTTATATCTGTTGCTTAAATTTTTAACATTATTCTGAGATCTTTCAGCCATCCCTACAGTATTGTTTCTTTAAACATATTTTATAGTCTCTAGAAAGTCTACACTGCGCGTCCCCTAACATATACCCCCACACAAACATACAAAGCCTCCCAATAATGTTTAGGGGAAAAGACATCATGGCCCCAAAAAGCCCTAACCCTGGGGTAAAAAGCAGGTGTAATGTAATGTAGGCAGGATGACATATTCTGAGAATAAAAAGATAGAGGTGTGTTCAGTAGGAAGGAAATACATATAAATTCTATAAATTCTTATTCATCCCAAAATGGATATACACAGAAAAAGCTCAGTTTGGGGGTAAAAAGTTAAGGAATGTATCTAGTATATATTACCTCCAATACCAATTAGACTCTCAGATTCAGGTCTGACTCTAAAATGTCAGCAAAAGCAAACCAAATAGATCATGTGAGAAGTGAGTAGTTAATGGGAGAAGCAGATAGTGTTAATTCCAAAGGGCTTGTTCCATCAAAAAAAGATTCCACTAATCTGCGGAAGCCTAAATCACAGGACCTCTAAGACACATTCTGCTAGTGTCAGTGTTCCACACCAATTACAGATTTCTGAAGGGCCATCAGAGCAAAACTATGCCCTTAATATGTAAGCCGACACTGCTGTAACTAAGATTGTAATTGGACTGGGACAAATCTCTATGATCTTGATATATGAAAATCCAAACAGATGGTTTCCATAGAAATGAATAAAAACATTTCCAAATTACTTATTCAGGATTAATCCACTGCAGCTTTGCAAAGCAAATACATTTGATTAGGCTCAGTAAAGCAACCAATGAAAAATAAACTAAAATTGTTCAATAAGGTACTATAGCTCCCTCCACTAACAGAAAATCCTCACACAGTTACCAGATGGATTTCATTAAGGAAACACCGCTGTCTAGAGCAGGAGTTCTGTGATCACAGAGGCTGGGTGTGAGCCCTGCCGGAGCCGCTGCCCACTGCTTAACCTGAGGACGGTAAGGTCTAAACCAGGGGTCTCAAACTTGTGGCCGGCGAACAATTTTGTGCAGCCCGCAGACTAATCCACGAAGTTCAAAATATTTTGGATAAAATTAAGTAAGCCTAGGGGCCTACTTGTATTTTTCATTTCTCTAGCATCCTAGCTAGATATTAGCTTAGTTAACAGCAGTTGTGATGCGAACTACAGTTTCTGGTCGTTTTGTGACCCTGAGTAAACTGCATGTACGATTGTGCTTGTTGTACTGATTTTTTTTTGTTTGTTTTCAACTGCAGTGAGAAAAGTGTTGCATAACAGTTGCCTTTTGTAGACCTAATGCGGCCTGCCAAACGGCTGTGATCTTGCTCTGTGGCCCACATGCTGAGTTGAGTTTGAGAGCCCTGGTCTAAACGTTGTTTTACCGAGTTTCTAAAAAGAAGTCAATAAAGAACCTGCCTGCTAGGAAGGGCTGTCGCAGGTGCGGCTCCCAACCAGGACAGGACTCCACTACTTTTCACAGAAACTTCTGCACCTGGCTGGTGATGCTGGAGACCAGGGCGGCCATGGAGAAAGTACAACTAACTCCAGGCCTCACAGGGGATCGGGGAAGTTGCCGGAGAAGATAGGCCACACCCAGGCAGAATCAGGGCCGTTTGAGCACTCTGCTGTGAGCAGGCTCTGGCCTCCTGCCCCCAGGAGGGTGCCAGCCTGCAGGGCTTGTATCTAGGTGGGGTGAGCTCTAGCAGCTGGGGCCTCCAGTCCTGAACAACCCCACATAGTGACCCATCTGGTGCCAAACATTTTCAGTGCCCCCAAAGGAGGTCACCGGTGCTAGTAAGTCAAGAAGGGGTTGACCAGCTGTTCGTTGAGGCCTTGCCCTCTTTCCTTTAACATCGTCTTAGACTTGCAACCCCACACAAAAAATATACACACTCTATGCTCGAGTGCCACCCCCTACCCCACACCCTTTTCTGGATGTGTACAAGAAGATGTCACAAGCTCCTGACTGAAGTTATCTCAGTGCATCCTAGACATTTAGAGGAGTGGGAAACTAAGGAGAAGCTCTCCAAGTTTCTAACCTATTCTCAGATCCGTTTGGCTCATAACTGGCTCTAGATAGGCATTTGATTTGTAAGTTTTGTGTCTCATCCCACTGCCATCACTTGCCCAGTGATGGATCCCGGAGATTTTCCTCATTCTCTATGATGATTCCCCACCTGGGTCCTGGCTGGGTCCACTCTGCTGTTCCCCTGCCTGCTCTCCACCCTGGTCACAGGGTATTTCACAGCCATCGTGTGCCTTTACCATCTGGCTTTGACATTGAGCAAGGAGGCCATGTGACCCCTCAGAGGAACCTCCCTCGATGAACTGGAAGGACCTTTCAAAGAAGCCAATATTTTCTCTCATATTTCTATGACGTTTGGACACTTGAGAACCATCACTATACTTCCAGGGGACAGATTTCTCTCTCTCATGTTCACCACCTGAGCAGGAATTCAAGGCTGCAACATCCAGGCCCCTAAAGACCAACAGAGTCCTCATTTTCTACAAGTACAGTTCTGGGCTCTGGGCCTCCATCCTAAGCACTCACAAGACAGCCTGAGTGAGAACAGCCAGATGTTTCCCATGCATTCCTCCGCTGAAAGCCAGGTGGTCACAAGCTCATACAGCCCTGCAGGAGATGTCCTGCCTCCCCTGAAGCCTGATTCAGAAGCAGCATGCAAAGGACTCCAAGATGGCTGCCAGGTAGGTGGAGGCAATCAACCAGAAAAACCTACTGAAAGTTAGCTGAACTGAAGTGTCATAACCAAGGATTTACAGAAGCCACATAGAGACTGGTAAGAAGGGCAGAGACACAGAAAGGGCTCCCTCCAGCACCCACATGTAAGGGATATATCAGCTGCAACTCTCCCTCCCCCCAGGAGCATGAGGTCTCTGTGTAAAGGTTTTGTGTGATGCAGGGGTGCATTGCATCAAAAACAAACTTGGAAATAAATTCTATTAGTCCCATTCTTCCATTTTCTTTGCTAATCTCTGAGCTGCACAAGGGAGTCACTGAGTCTGCTTTGGCAAAGACCCTAAGTAAGGGAATGATAAGACAAGCTATAGTTTGCAAGAAAATATTTACCAATAACAAATCTGAGAGTGGATGAATATCTAGAATAGGTAAAGAACTCTCAAAACTCAACAGTAAAAACACAAGCAATCCAGTTAAAAAATAGGCAAAAAAACACAAATAAATATAGAGATGGCAAATAAGCTCATAAAAAGATCCTCAACATCAAAGAAATGCAAATTAAAATCACAATGATAGTACTACACACCAGTCAGAATTGCAAAAATAAAATTAAATGAAACAGTGGCATCACCAAATGCCAGTAAGGGTGTGGATTGATCAGACATCGCCCATGGGAATAGAAAATGGGGCAGCCACTCTTGAAAACAGTTTAGCAGTTTCTAAAAAATTAAATAAGCAACTACAATCCAATCCAACAAGTGCATTTTTTTTTACATTTATCTCAGTGAAATGAAAATCTATGCTCATACAAACACTTGTACATGATGTTTACAACAACTTCATTCATAATAACCCAATAAGGGACACAACTAAAATGTCCCTCAGTAGGTAAATGTCAAACAAACTGTGGTAAATCCATACCGTGGACTACTAAACCATAGAAAGGAAGAAACTACTGATACATGTGACAACCTGGATGAATCTTGAGAAGATTAGGCTAAGTGGAAGAAAAAGCTAATCCCAAAGCTAGCATATTGTATGAACTTATTCATATAACATCCTTAAGTGACAAAATTAAGGAATGGAGAACAGATTAGTGGTTGTCAGGGGTCAAGGGGCAAGTGGAAGCAAGAGAGAGTAGGGCAACTTGAGGGATCCTTGTGGTGATGAAATGAGCTGTCTTGATGTATCATTGTCAGTCTCCTGGTTGCTATATTTTACTTGTAGGATGTTACCACTGCGGGAAACGGGATAAAAGATACACAGAATCTCTTTGTATTATTTCTTACAACTGCATGTAAATCTACAATTACTTTATCATAAAATATTTAATTAAAAAAAAAAACTTAACGTTTAAGAAAACCAAAATGATGAGCTTTGCCTCGTTTTGACTACAATATGTTTTGTACCGTTACATTGAAAGAAAGGTAGAAAAATTAGAATGAGTTGTCTAAAACAGTCAATTAAAGGAGCAAGAGAGAGAATACAAAAGTACCTTAAAGATTTTGTTGTAACTTAAAATATCCACGTGTACATTTATTTGATCACCCTCTCCAATAGAGCCACACAGGCTATTCTTTGAGTTTCAAATGCAGATAGAACCATGTTGGTTGCACACACCCAGACTTTACTATTTCTGGTCTGGTTCTTTAAAGGAAAAAACACTTAAAGAACTTGAGGCATGAATAGAGTGCTCTATTTCTAAGTTTTTAGCGGTATTTTCAGTTTTTGGTTTTTCTTCTTTTTTAAGTACTTTATAGTTATCTCCCACACAGGTCAAATTCAGTATTTTTTTAAGTAACTGTCTGGTTCTTTCCTAAGGAACCATAAAAATGAAACTACTGTACCAGCAATCCCTCCCCAGGGGTATTACTCTTAATAGGTATTAGAGATCCTTTAGTGCAGATCTAATCCCAATGTATTTTTAAACTGAGGTGAATATTTAGATGGGCTTATATGTATTTTTTTCCTCTAAAGTATGTGTTACTTTTATAATAAAAATAAATTGTTGAAAAATAAATTGTTAATGTTCCTACAATTTAAAACCATCAGGTAAACAAGTTCATGTTTTATGATTTAAAAAATAAGTTATCAAAGTTTTAGTCTTTCTTAGTCTCCTTTCTACCTCCACAAAAAAAAAAATCAGAAATTTCTAGTCAAGACAAATTTTTTATCCACCTCATTTCCCCACTGCACTTAATCCAATCCCAGACCACCTTCTTCCAATTTCAGGTAGTATTTGTGTAAGGAAATACAAATTTTCATCATCAGTGAAAATAAATGATAACTGGAATAGGGAAATATGTGGTATGAGTTTTACAAAATAAGCACACTTTTATAGTACATTCTAAATCCAAATATAAGTTGTTTGATGTTTGAGAGAATTCTTGACTCTATTGTCCTGGTACGCATTCAGCTGGTGGAGACAGTTCATTAATAAAACAATCTGCCAAGGTGAATACATCTAAGGTCCTCTCGTTTGGGGAGTTGGCCCAATAGTTGAATACTTGCTGTCAATCTTGTTTAATAGTAAATGAGTTGTCCATGTTTTGAGAGTAATGTTTATGATTGCCTGGGACTTTCTGTCCTGCCCTGCCTAATTCAGTCATACAGAGAAGTCTGGTAACAGAATTGTGTGTGTGTGTGTGTGTGTGTGTGTAAAAGACTCAAAAAGATAATAATGTGTACACCCTGAAATTAAAAATATGTGCATTTGTATATAAAAGATTGCTGTCCATGTATGTGTATGCCTTCTCATGCTTGTGGATGAGCCTAGAGCTTTTGATTGTACTCCAAACCAAGTAGATGTTCAGTAGATGTTAGAGACCACATGATGTACCAGAAAGAATAGTGGAGGGGAATTTGGGAGACCATCCACAAGCTCCATTACTGACAATCCAATTTCTGCACTTGACTTTGACTCTCTGCTTAGAGCCCAGTGGCTCTGCTAGCAAACTGCCTGAAGACAATTTCTCAGAGGACACTGAACAGGAAAGAGAAACCATTGAAAGAGAAAAGAGTGCACTCAGGATGAACCCCACAAAGGAAAGCTGAATCTAAAGACTCAGAATTTAATATTTCTGGTAATGACATAACTCTGCTCTTAAGTGAATCACTCTTTACTCCACTTTATTTTGTACATATTATCTCCAAGGCATAATTTTTCATCTGTAATTATCTTACCACATAATTTAGACCTTTGTACATAGCAGTAAGATATGCACTACATAAACAGCCCAGTGCTAAATTGTTGTTGCCAGGATAGGTCTTACCGTTCCCATTTTTCTATATCTCTGCTCAGAGCCCCACTTGGTGAAGCAGTGGAATGACACTGCCTGCATGATAATGGTTGCTTCAAATGCAAAACAAGCCCCCAAGAAGCTTCTAAGTCTAAAGGTTGGGAAATACTCATCAGAACGTATGCTTCTTTCTACCAAGGGAAGTTTAAAATATCCTATTTGCCCACAAAAAAAAAGCTAGGAAGTAGAAAAAGCAGGATAGTGGACATCAGGCAGAGCTGCATCAGAAGGGAGAAGGAAGGGGGAAAGGAACAGGGAAAGGATGGAAGAGAAATGAGAAGTAATAAGTATAGAAAAATGACAGAAGGGAACAGGGAAAGGATGGAAGAGAAATGAGAAGTAATAAGTGCAGAAAATTGACAGAACCTTGGAAGAAGAACATGTTCAGGACAGCCTATTCTTTAGGCATCATGACGATGAGATATAACTAATTTCTTTATTGTTTTGGTAATCTCACTCTCTACTTCCACTGTTTAAATATCATGCGTAACCATGTGACAGGTGCTCAAAAAACGAAGGAAGAAAGGAAGAAGGAGTAAAGTAAAACAGGGAGGAAGGGAGGGAGGGAAGGAAGAAAAGAAAGAAAAATTCTTGCTCAATATTTTCTGTTTGGTGGCAGGCGGGCTCTTCTATGGGAAAAATAAAAAGATCTATTCCTTTTATCATTTGTAAATTTTATAAGAGACAATATTTCAGTGGAAATATTTGTCCTTGTTCCAGGTCAGCCTCTCAGTTTAGACATCCTGTCTACTGATGATGTACTTGAACCGGAATCTTTATTAACCTGTTTTTACTTTGCCTCTGAATCATTTGAAGAAACAAAAATTACAGCAGATTCTAAGCAATAAACTGGTCCAAATTTGCAAGTTTGGGTACAACCTTCTCCCACCATCCAAGAGTGTCTAACATTGAAATTCAAGCTTCAGTGAAGTGTATTAATGCATATTTTAATTAATACAAACTGTGAGGTCTAGCAATGTAGTGGAAACATTCCCTTTAAAGAGAAAAATAATTGCAGAAGGATCCAGGGATTTAACCCATACCTATAATATTCAAGAAATTTATTTCTAATAAATACAAGAATGTCACCTTACCTGAAAATTAAGTTCACTTTAATTAGTAACTAAAAGGAAACTGAAGAGTATATTATGCCAGTAAAAAGAAAAAAAACAAACATTGAAGATAATATAATATTAAGGACATCTTGCCGAATATTATTCATATAGGATTTCAGTAGGAAGACTTCTTATTATTTTTAACTCAAACTCTCACCTGAAATTCACCACAAGAGTTGTATAACAGAGGATGTTATTTTCAAAAAGCATTTCATTCCAGCAGAAAGATAGATGTCATTAAGAGCCCATAGACAAGACTTTATAGTAAAAGTGACTCAAAAGATACAAAAATAAGAAATCTAAAAACAAAAAGGGCTTTCAACTAAATAAAGGAAAACGAACAATGTTATATTGCAGCTATAAATACCACTCCCCAAATTTTAGTGACTTAGCACAGTGGTCCCCAACCTTTTTTGGGCTACGGACTGGTTTAATGTCAGAAAATATTTTCACAGACCGGTCTTTAGGGTGGGACGGATAAATGTATCCCATGACCGAGACAAGCGTCAAGAGTGAGTCTTAGACGGATGTAACAGAGGGAATCTGGTCATTTTTAAAAAATAAAACATCGTTCAGACTTAAATATAAATAAAATGGAAATAATGTAAGTTATTTATTCTTTCTCTGCGGACCGGTACCAAATGACCCACGGACCGATACTGGTCCGCAGCCCGGGGGTTGGAGACCACTGACTTAGCAGAACAGAAATTTATTTCTCACTCAAAATCTGCTATAGGTCAAGGCCACCCACAGGAGTTTCTCTCAGACACTGAGGGAGGACTCTCTGAAGCAACTTACTGATTCAGCCTGACCGAGGCTCCACCCTTTTCAGCTGTACCGTCTGGTTAGGTAGAATAAAGAGGAGTATGGAGAACAGCACATCAGCACTTATGTGCTCTGCATAACACACCTCTGCTCACATGTCATTGGCCAAAGCAAATCCCCTGGCTATGTCTCTGGGGATAAGAGAATTTCAACTTCTGTATAAATGGAGAGGGGATCAAATATATTGGTGAACAAGAACAGTGTAGACCACAAATAGTAAAAACAGGTTGTGGAAGAACTCAATTTTTCTGAGTATATATAGGATGACTCTCATGTCGGCACTGCTTCGAGCATAACCCTGAGGAGTAGGACTAACATATAGAGGAGAGGGAACCAGCTGCATCTTCTTACCATTCTGATGTGCAACCTGAATGCTCTCCTCTCTCCATCCTGAATCCTTTTATACTTCCACTTCACCTCCACTCTCACTTAAGACATTCACTTTCTCCTGGAAACCAAAAAACAATCCTCCTAGACAGGGTAGACGGCCCGCTTAAGTGACTTCATAGCATCCTGTAGTTGTTCCTCTCTGTCAGAATGTTCACAAAAACATAAAACGTTTCGATACATGTAAATGCATGGAAAAATACTATGTACTTCACACCTGGTAAAGGATCAATAGATGTCATTGTCGTCCTCATCATTGACATCATAGCACCTTAGCACTTTGCGTTTATTAATTTAACAGTCTCTCTCACAAGACTGAGATCTCATACTCATATCTCTTCATTGAGAACACAACCTCCTTCAGGTCACTCCACTCCCACTCATCTCATAACAGCCTGGACCAATGACCTGGACGTGAGCCTTTCACAGCCTCTGCTTTCAAGTGGTTCTAGGTCCCCTCTCCTTCACTAACTTCTACCCTAAGTTTCTTTTATTCACCTTCTTCTATAGTTCTTCTGGGACTGTTACAGTATACATAAGTTCCTAGCCTTTAGTTATTCATAGACACAATAGTAAATTATTTCATTTGCAATGAAACCTGATACTAGGACATAATAACAAATAAATTAAAAATATTAAAAACCGGTTGCTGTCCACTTCCATATTCATTACTAAAGTACTATCTCCTCTCTCTTATTCCTGATCAGCTTTTCTCCAACATCCCACATAATTGTCACATGGTATGGATGGTTCAATTTCAAATTTTATTTGTCCAACATCTTTACACTATTATTTACTCTCTAAAAATTCCCCCAAAATCCCATTTACTTGTACAAACATCTGAAATTATTCCATCATTAAATAATAAGAATTTAACATATAATATTAATATGCATATGCTCTTCTATACATGCATTATCTCATTCAACTAGCAATATATTATTTTAAGGTTTCTCTTTTAAGAGCTATATTAAAATTAGTGCATTGTATGATAAATAACCAACACCAACGATTAGTTTTATCACAGAGTGGCATAAATAGCACATTGTTATTATGTATACATTTGTATATGACTTATTAACATTCATTCCAGAAATAGGTTTTATTGATATACTTTATACATCTGGTTTCCCAAGAATAAGTCCTGGCCTCTCTGAGTATCACAATGTCTTCTCCTTGTAGGATGGAAACTCTGGTCCTCTCATCAGTGTCAGCCATGAATAATTTCACAGCCTCCCCAGGAGGTTATGTGCTTTGAAATTTTTCTTTGGCTCTGAAACAGTTACTAGATTCTGAGAACTTATTAAGCATGGTATAAAACATGGGAGAGATACCCTATCCAGTACCCTCTTCATCTAAACAGCACAAACAACCAAATAAAAATAGTGCATCACAAAGATTGCTTTCAATTTTTTTCATTTCTCTTTAGGATTATGATGTTATTTTTCAAAAACCATGTCTGGGAGCTCTGGTCTAAGGAGAGCCTGTGGTCATAGGAGATTAGAGGATAGTTCACCAAAGAAATGAATTTTGAACAAGACCCAGTGAAGCAGAATTGGGGCCATACATCAGAAGAAATGCTGAAATGGAGTTTAGCATAAAAGAACTGAAACACCAGCGATTTAGGCAGAAGCATCTCCTAGATAAAACTCTAATTTCAGAGCAAAGAAATATTTAAGTTCCTGGTCTTTGCTCTTAACAGTGATGAAGTCTATGACCTTAGGTAAATGATTTCACCTCTTCATACTTCTGTTTCCCCAGATGTGAAAGGGGGTGAATTTTCTGTTCTGTGCTGCCCACAGTGATGATGGGAGTGTGTAGAATAAGATACATGGCGTGCACTTTGAGATCTTGGTTGCAGGGTCCTGAGCACTTTGCTGATGCTGATCCACAGAGCAGCCAGAATCTTGCATAGGTCCAAGTCTTGGGCTTGTGTTCAGCACGTGGAGGAGAGCAATGCTCCCTTTGCTTCTCCTCTAGATTATCTTTCCAGCCCAGAGAGAGGGCAAGCACCCCTGCAGTCGCCATTCTGCATCTCCCCGAGGGGAAGCTGAGGCCTGTGGACACGAGCAGATACTGTGCAGCCAGCTGCGCTACTGCCTGTCTGAGACCACATGTACAAAAAGATCATATATCAAGGGACCCAGCCATTTGTCTCTGCTCCAAATAATGTTAACTAGCATTTATAAAGGACTTAACCATTTATCAACATTGTATTATTTCATCTGGCTGTCACAAGAACGCCAAGTGCTATCATCAAAGAACTGCATAGCACTAGGGGATCAGAGTCTGGAGACAGACAGCCCTAGGTTTGAACCCCAGCTTAGCCATTTGTCAATTGTGTGACTTTGAGCCAGACCCCATGTCTCTAAGCCCTAAATCTCTATCTACAGTATAATGATCATGAAAAAAGATCGAATAGGGTATTGTGAGTGTAAAGTATGAATTTAAGTAAGGCACTTAGGGCAGTGCCAGGCTCATCGTAAGAACTCTACAAATGTTGACTATGCTTTATTATTACTATTATTATTATTATTATTAAAGCTTTTTTAAGAGCAGTTTTAGGTTTACAGCAAAATTCAGGGGAAAATACAGAAAATTTCCATATATCTTCTGCCTCCTACTCTATACAGACAGACTCCCTATTACTAACATCCCCCCCAGAGTGGTGTGTCTGTCACAATGGATGAACCTGTACTGTCACATTATAATCATCCAAAGTCCATAGTTTGCATTAAGGTTCCCCCTGGGTATATAGTGTAAATAGTCTATGGATTTAGACAAATGACATGCCTCCAGCATACTATCATCCAAAGTATTTTAAGTGTCCTTAATTTTCTCTCTGCTCTACCTATTCATCCCTCCCTCCCCACAAAGTGGCAACCAAGGATGTTTTTACTTTCTCCACAGTTTTGCCTTTTCCAAAATGTCATAGCTGAAATTCCACATTATGTAACCTTTTACAATTGGCTTCTGTCACTTAGTAATGTGCATTTAAGATTCATCTTTGTCTTTTAAAGGATTGACAGCTCATTTCTTTTAGTGTTGTATAATATTTCATTGTCTGGATGTGACATCTGGCTCTGTTTTAATACAGGTGTTAAGCAGATACAGAACGGTTATGTAATATACCCGATCTCATACAGCCAGTGAGCAACAATTCAGGACTTCAACCTGCAATTCTCTCAACAATATCTCTCTGCAGTCAGTCTCAGATGAGCCCAGGTAGCTGGCAAGCTTACTAGGACATGCTGAATGCAAGCTCCATTTTCAGAAATGGTCAGTAGACTTTGTATGTTTTATCCCCCGGGGTAGAGAAAGAGAGCCGCCACTGGGGCCAAGGTGGGTCCGAGGCCTGCAGTGGAGCATGGAAGGCAGTGACGGAAGGCGCCCTGTCCTTCTCATCTGCCAGAGCAGCGCTGCTCCAGCTCATATGCAAGGGGCCAGGGGTGTGGCCTGAAAGTCTGCATTTCTAATAGGACTCCAGGTGGGGCAATGCTGCTGGTCCACAGACTAGACTCTGAGATGGAAGAAGCTAGTCTATCATGCTCTCTTAGGGAGAAAATGGAAATGATTCTACGATTCATCTGACAATTCTTTACTGAGTCTCTATGACATTCTAAGTCTAGAGAGCCAGAGCCAACACTGCTGGGATCCCTGCTTTCAAGGATTGTATATTCTACAGAAGGGGACAATTACACAAATAAATTAGAGAGAAACAAACTGCCATGTGGGTTACAAAGGACAAAAGTGGGGCCTGAGACAGACAATAAAAAAAAAGATGTTCTTTAGATTAATCAGAGAAGACCTCCCTGAGAAGGTGATATTTAACGTGACATTTGAAGGAGGAGAAGCAAACTATGCAGAAAGCAGAAGAGGAACATTCTAGGCTAAAACAATCTAACATCCCTAAAATGACAAAAGAGGAGAAGTGTAACTCTGAATTTCATTTTAATGCACTCATTCTATGTACTGGGTGAACAATGGATTTAAGGGGAGCAAAACCAGCAAGAAGGAACCTAGCCAAAGGTTATTGCAGGGGTTCTGGAAAGAGATGATGAATCCCAGATGGTTAATGCTGAAATAAAGCATGAAAGTTGGCCTACCAGGAGAGGGTTAGGCATGGGCAAACAACCCAGAGTTTTCAATCTTTGTCCCCAGCATCAAGTCAATCTATCCCAGAGACAACAGCAAAGGCCTCACACAGAGATAAAATACCCACAATGCAGAAGGGTTGTCCTTGCAGTGAGCAGGGAACATACTACCTTAGCAGAAAGACTCTCCAGGAAGCAGCAATGATGTTGAAATTAAGACAATGCCTTAGAGCACCACAGATATGCTGTCCAGCATGGTAGCCACCAGCTATGTGTGTCTGTTTAAATATAAATCAATAGAAATTTAATGAAATTAAATTTCAGTTTCCCAATCTTACTGTCATATTTTTATTGCTCAATAGCATCTGTGGCTTGTGGCTACTATTTTGAAAAGAAGAGATTCATAGAACATTTCAATCATCATAGAAAGTTCCAATGGACAGCGTTGCTCTAGAAGACTAAGTTGTGAATTAAAATTAAGGAATGGTGAAAGCTCATAAGATATTTCCTGAAGGAATAATAGTTGCTACTTCCTGATACACAGGTGATGTGGCCTCAGGGTATATTTGCTATGCAAGTAAGCAGGAGAAAAAATGTGTAATAGGCTTCCATGGATAAATATTGGAAAAATAAGCACCACATAATGACAAATAAATAGGAAATTAAGGGTGCAGATATAAGAATTATGTCATTGCCCAATCTAAGGGACCTAGACCAGGCCGGAACTTAATTAAAGCCAAAATAAAAACAAATGGACTTTGAAAACTGAGTGGTAGAAAGATTTGAGATCTGGATGTTGGTCAGTAATGAATAGAGTTGGGAGGAGGAGTGGTGGGTAAGGTGGAAAGTGAGTCCAGATAAGGAATTTCATGGTCAGAGATCTTGGGGGAGAAATCATCTGTGATGTTGAAGTCCAACATGCGGCCTTGCCCATGGTAGCTGAGATGAAGCTGAAGACCATACTCAGGGGCTGTAAGAACAGGACATGGTAGGCAGTCATCAACATAGATTGTTTTAATTTTTTGTTTAAATATTTTCAAGCTTATAGAAAAATAGTACAATGAATCCCAGTACACTCTTAACCATGCATCGACAAATAGCAACTCATGGTCAATCTTACTGATGTGAATTTTAATGTCACCAAAACATTAGAAGGTCTTGGAGTAGAGAAAGAAAAGTGAGATTAGGTGGTAAAAACAGAAAAAGAATGGGACATCCTCCTCCTCACGGTCAACACTTACGACTAAATAGAGGAGGTAAAATCCAAAAGAGGAGCAGCGCTAATGCTCGTGTCTGCAGACAACGGCAAGCTGCTGGTGGCCTGACCTTTGGTGGCTCAGTGCATAAAGAGTCAACCTGGAACGCTGAACTCACCTGTTTGAATCCCCAGGCTTGCCTGGTCAAGGCACATATGGGAATTGATGCTACCTGCTCCTTCCCCATCCTCTCTCTCTCCCTCTCTCTCTTTCTAAAAATGAATAAATAGGTCCTGGCCAGTTGGCTCAATGGTAGAGCGTCGGCCTGGCATACAGGAGTCCCGGGTATGATTCCCAGCCAGGGCACACAGGAGAAGCGCCCATCTGCTTCTCCACCCCTCCCCTTCTCCTTCCCCTCTGTCTCTCCCTTCCCCTCCCGCAGCCAAGGCTCCATTGGAGCAAAGTTGGCCCAGGTGCTGAGGATGGCTCCATGGCCTCTGCCTCAGGCACTAGAATGGCTCTGGTCGCAAAAGAGCAATGCCCCAGATGGGCAGAGCATCGCCCCCTGGTGGGCATGCCGGGTGGATACTGGTCGGGCAAATGCGGGAGTCTGACTGCTTCCCCATTTCCAACTTCAGAAAAATACAAATAAATAAAGAAATAAATATATATGAATAAATAAATAAAAAATAAAAAGAAAGCTGCTAGCACAATATCTGGCACGTAGTAGAGAATAAATAGGAAGGCAGAGAGGCATAGACAGTGGAGAGAGCAAAGAATACCCTATCCTCATGTCCCTACATCTGTGGATGATTTAGGGCAGCAGGAGACAGACACAATAAAAGAATAAACCCTTTGGAAAAGACTTCAAATTTTAAAAAAAAGCTAGGTTGCAGTAATGGATCGAGTTTTCATAGATTATAATTATAATAATCCAGCCAAGCCACATCATATTAATAAAATGCTGAGCAAAAACGACATAGCAGAGAAGTTAGCTCCCTGCTGATATTTGAAAATGAAACACAGCTACAAAGATGGGTCTCCACTCATGTGACTACAGCTGGCTCTCTATCACCCTTTGCCTGCCTTGTCCTGATGCATATCATGCCAGCCTCGCCTCCGAGATTTGTTCTCAAGAAGCACAAAAACTCTTCCTGAGCCAGGGCACAGCTGCAAATGCAAGGCCTGCAATGCTTCAAAAGTCTTCAATGGTTTCCTGTATCTCTTTCCATTTTAATAGAATTTGCAAGTGACAGAAGTCCACAATCACATCAAAAGCTGCCTTCAAAGTTGGCCTCTTGGAGCATTCTTCATCCTAAAACTCCAAATGCAACTAGCAAAAGTGTAGGCATTCGTATTCCTATGTGTTTAAAGCAATATTCTAGATTTGTCTTCCTTCTCCTAGAGGAAAACACAGCAAAGCCTCCTGACACCACAGAAGTTCAATGTTTGGTTTCATAAGATGTTTTTCTGGTTCGGTTTCAGGCTGCAAGTCTATTGAGCTGGTTGGGTGGGTACCACTAATACATGTGGTTTACATTAATGCTATTCATGATGTTTATCCTAACTCCACAGGAAGCAGCTCACCATATGGTATTCATGTTTGCGTGTTGCTAAAAGACATTCAGAATTCCCGTTTTTAAGAAGAATTCATCAATTGCAACGTAAATAAAACACATGCCTCTGCATTTGTTAAGGAAAAGGCTATTTTGAATTGGAGTAGAAAAACTACTACAGCAGTACAGTCAGATTAAGTGGTAAAATCAAACGTCTTCCCAAGCTTGCATTGTGATTTGGGGATCAGCTGATACCTGCAAAACCAAACAGATGCTTAGGAAGGGGAATTTCAAGGGAGTAAGAGCTTGGTGGCTTCAAGGAGGAGAGCAAGTGATTTAGTGCTAAAAGGGTAAATTTCCTCAGCACCTTCCTAACTGAGGACATTGTGCTCATCTCAGGCGGATACTAAGTGGTGCAGTAAAGCAGCAAATTAGAAGAATGTAAATTCTTTAGTAGGAATTGCACGCAGGGGAAAAATGCCTCCTAATGCTCATATTTGTTTTCATGTAAATAATGTACACTCTTCCTAAAATCAGACTGGCACAGGCTTAAGTAAGACATCAAAATCCTCAGTAGATAATATGCTGGACTCCAAACTAGCAGGGACAGAGTTATCCTCCTAGTTGGATGCAATTCTTGCAGGCAAATGAGAGAGATCGGCTCACTGTTGAAATCCAGCAGTTTCGGTCCCCTGCTTCCGCTCGTGTTCTTAGTAGGCGATGTTCTTGTTCTCATTCTCTCTTTCTCCTTCTCTCTGATTTCTTATTACACTAAATTGTGTGCTAATTGGTTGAGTGATCCCAGATGATATCATTTTTATTTTAATTGGTGTAATTGCTATTGTTATTCTTTCCCCATACCTATGTGTGTCACCTTTTCATAAATCTAGTGGTGCCCAGAGCTCTCTATGAGACTAATCGGAGTCCCACTGTCTGTCAGACACCGGTTCGTTGTAGTCATCAGGGTGAATCCCAGTGGCCTGGGTTCTCCTCCACATTCTCTTTTGACTCAGAGACTTGGGACAAGGACACATATCCTCTTCTCCAAAATATTCTTAATTCGTTTTCTATGAGCCTCACCTTCATTGTTCTACCCCTGTGGCTTATGGCACTTACAGACCACATCTCAACATTTAGCACCTAATTGTAACGTGCCTTGTCCACTGGGGACATTATTCTCTCATAGGGTAAGCTTATTTGCCCTACTGAGCATACTTCTCAAGGATACATGTTGTACAGCACGATGCACTCACTGTTTGCTTCCTTCTGTTGTGTCCTGGCACTTAGGAAGGTCCAGCCCCAATTCTCAGGGAGCTTGTGGCCATGGAGGGGCCAGATGAGAGAGTTAACAATAGGTTTACAATACAGTGCTCAGAAGGCAGTCAGCACAGGATGTTTCAGATGTCCTGGGAGGGCACTCGTGTTTCTGGGGAGCATAGAGTTCCCTGTATAAGGTGATAGCTCAGATAGGATCAACAGGATGAGAAGCAGTTCACAGGAAAAGGTTAGTACAGAGCCACATCAGAAAGAGATGAAAGGTCAATGTGTATGGGAGATGCCAGGGAGCCATTTGAGGGGACCAGCAAGGATGGGACAAAAAAGAACAACAGAGTGTGATATATCCTGAGACACTCGAGGACTATGTTTTTAGGTTGAAGCATATGAACTTACCAACCTTAACCAGATATTTCTGGCCTAAAAATACAGCATTTTCATATATTATAAAAATTATAGTATCCCATTTCTTTGTATTTCCCAGGCATGCAAACTATGATTTCCTTGAAAATACTCCCCCCCATAGGCAGTGTTTGTTAGGTAATTTTCATCTAGATAGAGAGAGGGAGATCAGTGTCCTAACTGAGAACACTCATTCCAGGGAGGTTAAAAATTGAAAGACTCTAATGGAAACTTCCCGCCACATGAGGCTCTCGAAACACTTCAGCTACCTTTATAGCCGATCAACTCCAGAGACTTTCTTTGTTCGAGTAAGGGATGTCAGAAATGATTTTTCATTGGTGAAATGAGCGGTGATCAAGATGTGTGTATTGACTGAAATAGTGTGCAGGCATTCCCACTCATGCGTGAATGGGGTGTAAGAATCCAGCGAGCCCCAGAGCCAATGCAATTAGGAGTGGAGCCTGAGGCTTGATTCAGAAATTGTCCTGGGTCCAGCTGCTGACTCAGAGGATTCTCCTTGTCTGAATCTGGCTGGAATGGTAGCTGAATCCTGCTGCTAAATTACTGCCTCTTGGCCTGTAGTGAACCGTCCATGCAAGGCGCTGTAGCAGCACTACAAGGGACCTAGAGCCAGGACTTTGTCAAGCTTATAGAACAGGTTATATGATTCCTTTTGTGTTTTCTGTCATATATATATATATATATATATATATCTGTATGTGTGGCAGAATTTGATCTGAGCCTTGCTGTCATTAAAATCTAGTATCAAGGTTATCCCGATGTAAAAGATCTATCACCCTTACCAACCAACCTTCAGCTGTTGGGAGGTTACCAATATTTTCTCCCTAAAGAGAAGAAAAAGCATGTGAGTTTCAAAGTAATGCTTTCTTATAATAAGAAATGCTGAATATATCCATAGGCAAAAGGTTCAAGAAGAAATACAGAGGCTAGAGACTAGTTCCAACTGGGGAGGGGAGAATGAAAGAGAGACTGGAATTACCTGGAGAGCATTTGGTTTGGTTTTATTTACACATCACGTGCTCTCTGCTGACCCTTTTGGTTGCTGATCACAGGTGCAGCAGGAGGGTCCTGATATAAAAGAGAGATGGAAGACTTGCTAGAGATGGTCCCAGAAGAGGCAGAGGAGGAAGAATCAAGGCATAACTGGAGGGCTTAGCTATGGGTAAGAGGAGTGCTCCACCTTTCTCAAAAACTAGAAAGAGGCCCTGGCCGGTTGGCTCAGCGGTAGAGCGTCGGCCTGGTGTGCGGGGGACCCGGGTTCGATTCCCGGCCAGGGCATGTAGGAGAAGTGCCCATTTGCTTCTCCACCCCCCCCCCTCCTTCCTCTCTGTCTCTCTCTTTCCCTCCCGCAGCCAAGGCTCCATTGGAGCAAAGATGGCCCGGGCGCTGGGGATGGCTCCTTGGCCTCTGCTCCAGGCGCTAGAGTGGCTCTGGTCGCAGCACAGCGATGCCCCGGAGGAGCAGAGCATCGCCCCCTGGTGGGCAGAGCGTCGCCCCTGGTGGGCGTGCTGGGTGGATCCCGGTCGGGCGCATGCGGGAGTCTGTCTGATTGTCTCTCCCCGTTTCCAGCTTCAGAAAAATACAAAAAATAAAAAAACTAGGAAGAAAGTGTCTCTTCGATGCTCCCAGTCTCCCTGTTTGAAGCCTTTTAAATTCAAGTGCCCATTGCTCTCCCTCCTTGAATTCCAAATCCATCCATTCCTGTGAGTAAACTTTAGAAAGTCACCTAATTGCCCTATTTATAAAAAGGATATAACAATGTCTACTACAATAAGACTCATGAAAATCAAGTGAGTTATTAAGTCAGAGTCACAGAGACAATATCTAGTTCATATTAGCTGCTCATTAAATAACTTCATTTCTTTTATTCATGTCTTTTTCCCCTATCCCATGCACAGTCTTATTTGGAGATCCTTATTTCTCTTACCTATGATTATATAATACCGTATGAGTTTAAAACTCCTCTAAGAAGAAGGCACACCTTCTCTCCAGAAAAAGGTTTATTAATTTTGCATACATTGCAGGGAGTTGACTGACCATTTGGAGCCCATCAATGGATTTTTCTCAGGTTTAGAACTACAGTTCTAGAGCAGGAATCTATAAAGCATATTTTGCCACCCAATCCGTTGGGAATTGGCAGAAATGTATAATTTATATACATTTATATTTTTATTGTTATTTTTGCATTGGTAATATGTATATAGTGTTGATAGTATAGTGCATGTATATTTTAAAATAAAGATATACATATTTGGGGTCTTCAAATGCACTACAGTTTCCTCTTAAATTACAACTCACTCAGAGGAAATTAATATCTTAAGTAACTAAGGTATGAATAATAGAAGAATATAATAGAATTTTAGTGACCAGTACAAGGGAACACTGACAGACAGGAAGGAATCCGGGCCTTCCCGGAGGTCTTTGTGGTATCCCTGAATCACCTCCACTAGACTGCTGGCTGCTCTTTTTCTGCCTAGCAGAGCTCAGAGAGGAAGGAAGGAGGAGAATGATTGGTATTATCCTAGCCCACAAAGACAAAGAGAGAGGATTTATTGCTGCTCGACACTTAAGACCTCCCTACCTTGCCATCATCCATTCCCGCTTAAACAAATGCTGGTTGTCATCAAGATGATTATTATTACTATGCAGACCAGATCCTCTGATGAGTCGAAGCTGATGAAGCACTCCTCTCAAGTAAAGAGACTAAACTATTCCCAGGTGTCCTGATTTATTCCCAAGAAGTTGTGATTTTCCAAGTGGAACTGTGATCGCTGAAAAGCATTCCCTGGTTGCACTAGGGTGGAAAGTTAACCCTGCAGAGTACAGCCTCTGGTGCCGGAGCAGAGGGAGGGATCCAGGTAGGCGTGCAAGTGGCAAAGAAGAATGCAGCGGTCCCCAAGGTACCTTCCACAGCAGCGTCTTCAAACTTGAATGGTCCTAAGAATCTGCTGGAGAACATGAAACGAGAGATTAAACACCCCTGTCAGGGCAGGGCCAATGGATGTGCCTTTCTGACAAACTCCCAAGTGACGTCTGTGCTGAGGCAGAAGGCCGTCACCATCACCCTCTGAGTAGCAGCAGGCACCCTGGTCAGAGTCCCAGACTTCAATCCCATCCCACTTGGTCTCTCTCCCTCTGTGCTCCCTGCATCAGCCTCTTTGCTCTGCTGGCTGCCGAAATTATCCTTCTAAAACTTGAGGATATCTGCTATCATTCCTTTACTCAAAACATGGTTGACTGTGAAGACCACTTAACTCTAAATAGCATCCAAATGGCTTAATGTGGCACAAGAAAGTATGTAATACAGTAGGCCAAATGTGTTTTGTTTTCATTCTCAATCGCACCAGTGCAGGGTGCACACAACTGTTCTCCTGGTATTCTTCTTCCTGTTGGAGGAAACCTGAAGACACTGAGGCCACTCAAAGGCATACTGAGAGGTCAATGTGGTGACACTGACCAACCACCATCTTACGCAAATTAGTACATCCCAGCTCCATGGTTGTTGTTTTTTTTATTTGCTTTTGATAAAATGTAAATAGTCCCTTTCCTAAAACAATGTTAAAGATAAGGAAGAAAAAAGAAAAAAAGTGTTTTTTAATCCTCCCCTTAGTGTAGATCATCTTTTTTTTGTGACAGAGACAGAGAGAGGGACAGACAGACAGAAAGGGAGAGAGATGAGAAGCTTCAATTCTTTATTACAGCTCCTTAGTTGTTCATTGATTGCTTTCTCATAATATGTCTTGACCCAGAGGCTACAGCAGAGCGAGTGACCCCTTGCTCAATCCAGAGACCTTGGGCTTCAAGCCAGCAACCTAGGAGTCATGGCTATGATCTTGCCCTCAAGCCAGTGACCCGCGCTCAAGCTGGTGAGCCCACTCTCAAGCCTGAGACCTCAGGGTTTCGAACCTGAGTCCTCTGTGTCCCAGTCCGACACTTTATCCACTGCACCACCACCTGGTCAGGCTAGCCTAGATCACCTTAAGCAAAAGCCATTCATTTGTTTTTCAGTATTGCTTGTCAGTGTGCTGAGAGAGCAGACAACTCTTGATGACTGGAATTTCATACCAGAGCTACACTTCTGCAAGTTCTCCTGTATTTTTTTCTAGTCAGTAGGCATCAGTAACCCTGCTTTGGTTACCCTGTTAACCATCCCACTGTGCTGGGATTGGAAGAAACAGAAACAGGGTCTCCACTGTGAAGAACAAAGATCCCTTCAGGGCTGTCCACCCCCCACTCCTCGAGGGAATTCTGGGTAAAGACGTTTTGTTTGGGTAACGATGTTTTGTTTGGGTAACCACTAAAACCATGAGGAAAGGACAGCAAGAGGAAGGCTGTAAAATAAGCAGTTTGGAAATTTGGTTCTTCTGGCTGACATCCTTGCTCAGATATCCTTCTCAAGGAGGTGGGGCAGACCCCTGAAATTTCTATAACTGAGACCCAGTCCTGCCTCAGACCCTGCCTCCACCATTCAGGCCCCTCTGCTGATATAACTCAAAACCACAATTTTTAGAAAAAATTGTTTTCTTCTTAAGTTTTTGAATTTTTATTTCAAATAAAAATTGTTAATGGGTTTTCCTTAAAGAATAAATTGATCTAGCCTGACCTGTGGTGGCACAGTGGATAAAGCGTTGACTGTCAACCTGGAATGCTGAGGTCACCAGTTTGAAACCCGGGGCTTGCCTGGTCAAGGCACATATGGGAGTTGATGCTTCCTGCATCTCCCTCCTTCTCTCTCTCTCTCTCTCTCATCTCTAAAGTGAATAAAAAAAATCTTTTTGAAAACAAGAATAAACTGACTTGATTAAGTATCTCTAAAACCTGTTTATTACAAGAATTATTTACATGCCTATTAGCATAGGCCTTAAATATGACAACTAGACCTTCAATGTACATATGTATATCAATATATATGTAGATAGACATAGATACACACACAACACACAAAACACTTAATTCACTTGCCATGTTAACAACTTCATAGGTGCTCCCTTGTCTTTCAAGAATGGAATGGTTGGCTGCCTTTATGGCCTCATTTAGCATCTCAAAGTGGACACTTCCTTTGTGAGAAAGGTTACTGCATGACTCAGCCACTTAGTTAATCTGACTAATTAGCATTCTGTCGCCTATTAACAGCATTAAAAACAACAACGGGGTTCTACGTACTTCTCAGATTTCTAAACAGACCTTTTTCAAATGTCAAGGACATTTGTTGCTCCCTGACCTTGGTGAACTTTTGGCCTACTTAATACCTCCAGAGAAGCCCTCCCACTACCTTTAATAGAGAAGGCACCATTTTAAATGGCTCCTAAATTGTCAGCCTCCTAAATTGTACCATCTTTTCAGAAATACAATTCCAAATTAAAATTCTGTGTCAGGAGGAAAACATTAACTGAATTGCAACCGTTCTTATGAGCCTCATTTAACTCAGGTGCATAAAGTTGAGAAGGCAAATTTACATAAAGCTTGTTTTGTGTTTTAATGTTTCTCTTTTCTTGGGGTGAGGGGTGGTCTATATATCCATAACTGTGTAAAGGCTACCGCTAAAATTTAGATATAAAATTACAAAATTAAAATTCAGCATTTGCTCCAGGGCAGTGGAGAGAAAGAAGGAGAAAACTAGCTAAATATTGAGAAAGCGTAACTGTGGATTGCGTGCCATGCAAACTTACTGGGTTTTCCTTTACTCAAAGGTAGAAACTCAAACAAGTTCATTGATTAAAAGCCAATTCAAATTGCCTAGGAATCAAAGCAATGTTTTCAGTCTTCTTAAATTTTCGTTTATTTTCTGTTCTCCTTTGCTATAAAAATGTGGGGGGAAATGAGTCACTGTGTTATCTCAGGAAAATGTTGACAATCAGATATTTGTTTAATAAATATGTTTGTATCATTTGTCCTGCTTCTGTGCTGATGATACAGACAAGATAGACATGATTTCAGACACTGACCACTATAGAAGGGGAAAATAATCATGAAAAGAGTGATATAACGGAAGTTACTAGACAAGACCAGAGCAAAGAGGAGACCCATCTGTAGGCAAAGGGGTTGATCAGGGCATGAGCCCTAGAAGGAATAACTCAGAACGTAAACCTTGGGTTTTCCTCTCTACTTCCTTTTAGAGCAAGGCAAGTATTCCCGATATAGATCTGCAGATTTCCTTTTCATCTAGGTTATTTAGTAGTGACTAGGTCTCAGATACTAAATATGGTCTATGTATATTCTCAATTCTTCGTCCCAAAATGATATGCAATAGGTTTTAATGTTATCCTCTTTGTTTGAGCTGAATTGTGTCACCCCCAAAATTTGTATGTTAAAGTCCTAAGCTTAGTACCTCAGAAGGTGACTATTTTGAGAGACAGGGCCTATAAAGAGGTAATTAAAGTGGGGTCATTAGCATCGCTTTAGTCCAGGGATCAGAAACTTGTGCTATGGCTCGCAAGCCAGATGTGGCTCTTTTGATGGCTGCATCTGGCTCGCAGACAAATCTTTAATAAAAAATAATAATAACATTAAAAATATGTATTACAATCCATTCATTTCCTACCGCTCATGTTCATGGTTGCGAGTGGCTGGAGCCAATCACAGCTGTCCTCTGGGACAACACCAAATTTTTATTGGATAATGCATAATGTACACAGGTCGTTGTATGGCTCTAACGGAATTACAGTTTAAAATATGTGGCGTTCATGGCTCTCTCAGCCAAAGAGGTTCCCAACCCCTGCTCTAGTCCATATTTCTGGGGTCTTTATAAGAAGAGGTGATCAGAACAGAGACAAAACAGATAGAGGGACGACCATGTGAGGACACAGCCAGAAGGCGAACTCTGCAAGCAAAAGAGAGAGGCCTCAGAGGAAATGAACCCTGCCAACACTCCGATCTTGGACTTCCAGCCTCTAGAACTGTGAGAAAATACATTTCTCTTGTTTAGCCACCTAGTCTGTGGAATTCTTTTGTGGCAGGCCTAGCAGACTTGCATCTTTTTTTTTTTTTTTTTACAGATAAAGAAATAAAGACTTAGAATTTTTGCTGTATTACACAGGAAGTACCAAAGACAGGATTTGAGGTAGAATCCGTCTGACCCAGAGCTTCCCTTAACTCTCAAACTGGACTGCTTTCTGTGAGCCCTTGTCTAATCAGGTGTGCTCTGAACCCCACCAGGAATAATCCCCTTTGCACAGCTGCCCACCCTCTCCATGGTCCCCTTCCTCAGCATACCTAACTCATTAACTACAAACTTTCACCTGCACTGAACTCATTACCCAGGGATCAGAGCCAGGCTGGTCCCTGAAGGATATCACAGTCCCGTGGGAAATAAAAGGTATCATACCAAAGCAATTAAAATAGCAAATCCCAGAAACTGAGTGAATGACAAATGATAATGCAGATGACAAAGAAGGAGCTGTCTGTCTCTCCACTGCCATACTCATCTCTCCCTTACTACTCCATGCACTGCAGCCTGGCTTCTATACCCACTGCTAATCTGAAACTGCTCTTGCCAAAATGTCCTTGTTTCCAAATCCAATGGACATTATTTTGTATGTGACATACTTGTACGTTTGACACCATTAACCATGCCCTTCTTTCTTAAAATTTGCTTTTTCCCTGGTATTCTTGGCATGATTCTCTAGTTTTCCTCCTTCTTGCCAACTGTTCTTTTTCAGTCTCTTTTTCTGGCTCCTTTTTTTAATTTGATTTTTCTGTATTGGTGGATCTTGGATTCTGTCCCCAGTCCATCTCTTTTTCTCCCTTCATACTCAACCTAGATGATGACATTCATTCCAGTGATGTCAAACCCCCACCAATCGCTCCTAAATATCTCCAGCCCACCCATGGTTTTGAAGCTCTAGGCTCATATATGAATCAATATCTTCCCCCCAAATCTATTTTATCTCAATTGAAATTCTTGGTGAATTGCACCCAGTCACCAAAACCAGAGACATAGGGTGCATTAGTTTAGGAAGTTCAGGATTTTGACAATAGGGATCCTGGAGGTCTTCATTTTTATTCAAGTTTCAGTATCTCTTATTTAATCTCTTTGAGCTTCAGTGTCCTCATCCATAAAAATGAAAATAGTAATAATAGCTACCTGAAGTGAGTATGCAATTCAAGTGTCCCCCGAGACCACCCTCAGGTTCAAGAGTTCTTCTAGTCATAGAAGAACTCACAGAACTTAGAAAAGCCATTAAATACACAGTTACAGTTTATTACAGTGAAAGATACATAGGCAAAGGTGCAGAGGGCAGAGTCCAGGAAAGACCTAGCACAAAGCTTCCCATTGTCCTTTTCAGGAATCATGCAGACAACGCTTACTTCTCTCAGCAACAATGTGCGGCAACATGCAGAGAATATTGCCAGCCAAAGAAGCTCCCCCGAGATTTGGTATCTGGAGTTTTCAATGGCATTTGGTCACATAGACGTGGCTGATCATTCACATGGCTGACCTTACTCTCCAGCCCCTCCAGAGGTCAAGCTGTTACTGTGTGGCCCAAAGTTCAATAAATGCTATTGTTAGCATAGACAATCTGGAATGATCCAAGGCCTCCCAGAAAACAAAGATATTCTTATGAGGCTAGAGGTTACCCTGTGAAGCTATGAAGGCCAAATCCTTTACTGCACAAAGATGAATGAGTTCATGGATGTAACATGCCAAACACATGCTAAGTGTGCAGTAATGTTAGTTGTTATTAATAGTTTCATTTTATGTTCTTCTTTTTTCTTTACTTTCCATGTTTAGTCAGTTAACAAGTCTTGCTAATACCACTTTTTTCTTTTCTTAATTATCTTTCCTCCTTTTCACACCACTACCTTCATGTTTACTGGAAGAAATATAATTATATGGTAGGAAAATATGTAAAATAAACAAATGAACAAACATAAAACAGGTGAACTTGGGAGAGGGTGCCAAATAAAACTTCTCAAAAAAAGTACTTTTGAAATTGAAAACTCAACAAATAGCATAAACATGAGATTAAACACAGACAAAAGAGAAAAATTCCATTTTAATTATATCCTAAATTTTTGCAGTTTTTAAGAAGAAAATACACAAACAGATCTATTTGAAACATTGAAAAATTAGAATCAATAAGGAAATGTATGAAAAATACTGGTGTATTTTGACAATGGAATGCTATTCATAAGTTTAAATAAACTAGATTTACATGTATACATTTATATAAATATCTAATACATTATAGTAGAAAAAAAGTTAGCTACAAAAAATATTGTGCCATTTATGTAAATTGCTAAAACTCAAAATATAACACTCAGCAATATATGCTCATTTACATACGTTGAAAATGTGTAAACATGGATCAGAAAGCTATACTACAGCTGTAAAATGTTTCCTACCCCAGGGGGATGAAAGAGTGAAGAATAGGATGGTAAGAGCTTCAATTGTATTAATCCTGTTATAGCTAAAAAATAAATTTTTAACTGCAGAAAATTTAGCAAACATTATTCACAATAGCTCAAACACAGAAATAACCCATGTCCATCAGCTGATGAATGGGGGGGAAATGTGATGTGTATATATATATACACACACACATACACACACACACGCACACACATACACACACACACAATAAAACAATATTATTCAGCCTTAAAAGAAATGACATACTGGATTATGCTATAACATGAATAAACTTTGAAAATTTATGTTAAATTTCAAAGCCAGAAACAAAAGGACAAATATTTTATGATTTCATTATATGAAGTACCTTAAATAGAAAAATTCATAGAAGCAGCCAGCAGGTCAGAACTTACCTGGGACTGGGGAAAAGAGGAGAATAGGGAGTTATTGCTTAATAGTTAGAGATTCTGCTTAGGGTAATGGAAAAGTCTGGAAATAGTGGGGACAGTTGCCCAATGTCGTGAATGTAATAAATGCCACTGAACTGTACATTGAAAATGGTTAAAACAGCTAATTTTATGTTACATGTATTTTACCACAATTTTTAAAAATTAATAATGTAATAATAAAAAACCATTGAACTGTGCATTTTAAATGGGTTAATTATATGATATGAGAATTATATCTCAATAAAGCTGTTATTAAAAAAGAGAGAGAGATTTATTGCAAGAAATTGACTTAACGCACTGTGGAGGCTGACTAGGCAAGCTGGAAATCTGTGGAGCAGGTCATCAGGAAAAGCTGGCCAGACTCTGAGCGAGCGCTCAAGTGTTATTAGGGGATTGCTTCTTCCTCAGGGAGAATGAATGGCTCGGACCCACCCAGGTAATGTAAAACAGTCTTTCTTTCTTGAAATAACTGACTATACATTTCAGTCACATCTAAAAAATACCTTTACAGCAACACAGGATTAGTGTTTGACCGAATAACTAACTGCCTATACCCTAGCCAAGTTGACACATAATATTATGGGTACATCTTCTTCCTGTCCTTGATGCTGACATGCATTCAAATTGCAAGAAATTCAGTAGAGTTCAATTGGGTCTAAAAGTATAATGGAAACATTTTAAAATACATAAATTATTTTTTAAGTGTGATAGGAAAATTATGAGCATAATAATTACTTGGTGGCTTTTAATATTTCCTAACAAAAGTTGAATATTAACAAAAATTTAAGTGTCTCCCATAAAATCTACATTTAACCCTTAAAAAAAAGTCTATGAATCAGACATCCAGCTTAGATTAAGGATGTTAAAATTAAAAAGGCACAACACCTGGCCTGAGGGAGATCATAGTCTAATATTTATAGAGCAATCAAATACGATTCATCTCCAACCATTAGTTGATGGACACCACTGACTAACAGGGTCTGCCCGGCAGTCCAGCCTGGCTCAAATGTCTGTGTAATTACCCTCCACTGACTGACTTCAGAACCTCAACCATTTGCAAAAGCCATTTCTTTGTAGTATAATTCTTTTCATGAAAAGCTTCCCAGTGCAGAACTACTTCAAAGAAGCAGAAGCTAGAGGTCTGTTTCTGAGATAGAAGAAAACAATGGTCCCAGAACCCGAGGTGAGTAATGATCCCTTCCTATTGTCCAGTTTACCTGTTTTTCTGCCCTTCCCACCTTCTTGCTCCTGCACTTCTTTTCTATATGTCTCTTCCTTGTCCATGATTTTGCATGCCTTGGGTCCTCATCCTCTCCTTGGTCATTGTAAGCCCCCTGGTAGCACTCAGAATTAAAGGGGATGCCATGATCCATTTTCTAACCTGTCAGTAGAGAATAATAAATAAATAAATAGATGATAGATAGATAGATAAGAAAAAAGAAGAAAAAAAGAAAAACTC
This sequence comes from Saccopteryx bilineata, assembly GCF_036850765.1. Classification (NCBI taxonomy): domain Eukaryota; kingdom Metazoa; phylum Chordata; class Mammalia; order Chiroptera; family Emballonuridae; genus Saccopteryx; species Saccopteryx bilineata. The sequence continues at coordinate 35,591,828 of NC_089500.1, forward strand.
TGTTTTAAGGTGAAATAGTAAGAAATTGGAAAGTTTAAAGTTCAGTTCTCCTTAAGTTTCTTTAACAATGTAATTTTTTAACGGTGTCCAATAATTATTTTATGTTGACAAAGATAATGAACTACTAATGAGTTTGTTCTTGTAGGAAACTTTATTTCATGAAAAGACAACCACTACTATAATGTTGCAGCATATTTCTTTTTACATCTTACGGGTACTTTTCCCCACTTATGCTGCTTTTAATTATTGAATGTCGTTTGAAAAAGAAAATCAATACTTTGCAAACTGAAACCATACAATCTCCACCCCAATTAGCATCAGGCAGCAGGCAATCATGCGTGTAAACTTACTTGAGAACAAGTAGTTCAGAATTCTATGAAAATTAATTTAATTATGCTCTCAATGTTCTATTGACGGAATGTGCACATTAACTCCTTTAGGACAATAATATGAATTATGAAATCTAATTCATATGAGCAAAAGAGTTTTTGTTGTTCTTTAAATCATTCAATTTCTTATTTCTCTCAGAAACCATTGTGTCTAAGTGAGCAGTTTCAGAGCAGTTTGAGAGGAGAAACTGAGGCAAATAGACTATTAAACCAGGAGACTCCTCTCAAACATTAGAACATATTCCAGTATCATTTGCCTTCAAAGCATCAAAATATCAGTGCATTGTTGTATGCTGGTAGGCAATGCACAACCCCAGAACTGCATATTCCCTGACATTTTAGTTGAACAAATACCCAAAGGACCCTCCCAGGTGGATACAACTTGGCTTTAGGCAATTAGTGTCTAAAGCCACATTAATGTTGTCTTCCTGAATCTGCAACTTGACATTCTGATAAACAATAGCACTGAGAGAGGTGTGAACTTCCACTATTTATCTCAATGGGCTGTTAACTTTGAAACCTAATTATGATCACTTAAATGCCAACACTGTTAATCATTTCACTGCTGATCACTGTACCAGAAACATACAGCCACAGTAATGTGTTTCTTCCTGGGGCTGCCGGACTCAATTGCCATGTCCTAATGTGCTTTTTCGGAACGTCTTCTTGTTAGTAGTGTCAACCTTGGACTGCTTAAATGGGTATATGCGGCACTGGAGCCCTTGAGCAAGCAAAGCACCTATTGCTCTGTTTAAAACAAAGAAAAAATATAGATATCTGTTGTTTCATTTTGTTTGTTGGTTTTAAACAGAAGGATTGAATGTTCTTCACGATTATTTCATAAGTCCCATGAGATCTTACAAAAATATAAATCCTTTGGAATATAAGAGTCGTCACCGGGATCATGTAAAATAAGAGCAGAGAGGGTGATTTTCCACAAGTTACAAGGGTCAATTCGTAGTATAATTGAATTGGAGGCATTTCCAATATCACAGACGCCAACCTCCCATTGAAAGTGGGAATCCTTTTACAAAATCTGGCCAAAACCATCCAGCAGCCCTCTGAATATTTTTTTGCTTAGGTAACTCACTGTTGACACAGAAACCCACTCCACTGCTTACCTAGGTTTGCTTCTTAGAAGGTTCTTCCTCTTATTCAGTGTAATTTTCCCTTGCATAATTTTTATCCTTTGACCCTAAAATTCACTAATTACATATAAAGTATTTATCCTCTCATATATTTTCAAATATTGTCCTCTCAGACTTTCCATAGTACATACCAGCAATTCATTGATAATGACCTCCTTTATTTAGTGCCTGTTATGAGTTATGCACATTACATGTGTCAATTATCAAAACCCAAAGAAGTAGATATTATATTACGATTTTATAGATTAGCAAATTACAACTCAGCAAGGTTCAGCAAATGGGGTTGGTGAGTGAAAAGGAGGGGCTTAGACCCCTGCTGCCTCTCCTGCCCCCTCACCACGCTGTCAATTTAACCACAGTTTCTCCCATTCTTCTCTTTTTTATTGTTCTGCCTTCCTTCTGGAAGATCTTTCCTGGCTTAACAACGTCATCTACTAAATAGGTATTACTCTCCCTATTTTATAATTAAGAAAACTGAGGCTCAGGAAAAAAAAATAGAAGTTTCTCTAATTCCTTTAACAGTATTTTAATACTTTTTGACATTTCCATATGAAATTGCTTGATCTATCCTGTATGCACATGATATTAAAACAGCAGGTCAATATGATTGATTGCCTAATCACTATTCTGTACAACTGAGACTAATACAAAATGATACTGAATGTAAGTTGTAATTGAAAAATAAAATGAAAGATAAAAAGAAACAATAAGCTAGAATCTGCCAGTGCGGGCGGGACTCTCATGAAACCACGCCCTTCTGTGAGGTACAGCATGGACAGAACCGGAAGTGGAGTTCTTCCCCACTGAGTTCAGGTCGTCAAAATTCAACTCAACCTAGGCGCCTGGGCAGCCCATATATCTATCAATCAGCCAAAAAATAAACCTTATTTATCATCATGGTCTATCCAACCATGGTCACTAATCTGTTTAGATTGATAATATACTGAACTTCATTTGACAAATTTCAAATGTGACAAATATGGTGAATTGGTATGAGTAAACTGACAAAAGGATAGGCCTGAGAAAATGTACAACAGTCAAGTAAAAAGACAGTTATTCTATTTAAAATCAAGCGTTCACTAAAAGTGCAAATCCACATGGGGTCTCGGCCTTAAAAGGTATACAATTTGCTGACTCAGAAATTCAAAATTGACTCAGAAATTCAACAGATAAAGCCTTAGAGCAAAAGGAAACTGGTAATGTCCCTCTCCAGAGGATTTTAAGTAATCCCTTGTATGTAGTTTAGAAGAGGTCTGCATAATACACATCTATTTTGTCCATAAATTACCTAAAAATTTGTGGGTGTTGCTTCTTCACGTGTGAAGGCAGCAAGATGGTGGAGGAAAAATAGGAAAAAGAAACTGAGGGGCCAAAACTGAGTTCAGTATATGTTAAGGCAGAATTTTACTGTGATTTTACGCAAAATAGAAATACAATGGAAAACAAAAATCAGCATGGAGTGGAAGGAGGGTCCCCTGGGAAATAAAAGTTCCTAACTTTCCTAAGGCAAATATGAAAAATAGCCTACATATTTATTTTTCTAAAGAGCTCCTCATTTTAGGCCAGAGGCACTTAGCCTCACAGAAATGGTTTCAGGCAGTGGTTCTCAAAATGTGCTCCTTAAAAGTAGACCAGCAGAATCAGCAATATTTGGGAACTCATTCGAAATGAAAATTTTCAGGCTTACCCTAAACCAAAGAATCAGATAATCTGGGGGTTGGTGTCGGGCTGAAACAGCAAGTCCCCCCATGGGATTCTGATGTTCAGTAAAGTTTAAGAACTACTAGCTATGGGAAGTCCATAGTGAAGAGATTGGGACTGGCCCAGCTGCAGCCAATGTTGTCTTTATCTGAAACCAGTTACCAACTAGTTCTCTGCATCTGTTACCATTAAATCAATTGCAAATTTATAAAAAGGAAATCCATGCACCCATATTTGAAATCTGTGCTCGGATGTGCCACTAACCATGTCCTGCCTGGAAGCATGCTTATTTTGGCTTTTTTTTTTTGTTCACAAAGTTTTCTGAGTGTGCTCTGTGCCTGAGTTGCTAAGCAGAAAATTTAGGGAGAGATTAGATATGTACATAAAATTTTGAATATTTTACATAAAACCTTTGGGTTCAACCTTTTGAGTGTATATTTCTTGCATACAACTTAAGAAAACATTCCTAAAATCTACTGAAAACCCAAATTTTCCTACCCCAAACTCTGAAAATACACTGTATGCAGAATCATTTTTTTTATTGATTAATTTTAGACAGAGGAGAGAGAGAGAGAGAGGAGGAGTGGGAAGCATCAACTCATAATAGTTGCTTCCTGTATGTCTTGACCAGCAAGCCTGGGGTTTTGAACTTGTGACCTCAGCATTCCAGGTTGATGCTTTATTCACTGAGCCACCATGACAGGTCATTTTATTTAAACCAAATTATAAGCCTTTGTACAAAGGATTAATCTATTTTTTCTTAACAAAGTAAAAGCGTCATTTCTCCAATAAAGTTTTAAGATTTTTCTCAAAATGTTATTTATTTAAGAATGGCTCTTTTCCTGAAATCCTATACCTCTTGACATTAGCTAGGTACTGCTGCTGATAGATGCATGTCAAGCTTTAAAATAACAGTAAACCCAGATTGAGTGATTTTTCTGTGTTTACTTTATCCATCAAAATGAGTCCACATCCTTTAAGGTTACCAACCAAGGCAACCCAGCAAAATACCCTTCTATTTTGCAAACTTAAGTTGGCAGTTCTGTTTCAAAATGTTTTTAACCAGAACTATGCTTCTACACTACATAAGGACAGTCAGATTCTCATTTATAAAATTTACTTATCTAAGAGAAGGAGAGCACAGGCTGCCACCAGGGGTCTACTACCCCAAAGTACATCATTAAAGATATTTGGACCGGCCCTGGCCAGTTGGCTCAGCAGTAGAGCATCGGCCTGGCGTGCAGGGGACCCGGGTTCGATTCCCGGCCAGGGCACACAGGAGAAGCGCCCATTTGCTTCTCCACCCCCACCCCCCTCCTTCCTCTCTGTCTCTCTCTTCCCCTACCACAGCCAAGGCTCCATTGGAGCAAAGATGGCCCGGGCGCTGGGGATGGCTCCTTGGCCTCTGCCCCAGGCGCTAGAGTGGCTCTGGTCTCGGCAGAGCGACGCCCCGGAGGGGCAGAGCATCGCCCCCTGGTGGGCAGAGCGTCGCCCCTGGTGGGCGTGCTGGGTGGATCCCGGGCGCATGCGGGAGTCTGTCTGACTGTCTCTCCCCGTTTCCAGCTTCAGAAAAATACAAAAAGAAAAAAAGAAAAAAAAAGATATTTGGACCACCAGAAGGCAGCTAGCTTTCTCTTAGATTGTCACATCGTGTTTGTTTTCTACAGCATTGCTGGACTACTAGTTGAAAGAATCATATACTCTCCACATAGAGGCAGTCAAGAACTATGAAAGGTCTGAGTTTTACCCTACTTACAAGCTAACAAGTTAGCCTGCTATAGTTTCATAGGAAAAGACATGAGAACCTCCCTGGTGGGATAGCGCGGTTGGAGAGCATTGTCCAGAAGTGCAGTGGTTGCCAGTTTGATCCCTGGTCAGGGCATATAGGAATAGATCAATGTTCCTGTCTCTCTCTCTCACTCTCTCCCTTCCTCTCTTATTAAATATATACTTAAAAATAAATAAGTCTCATTAAACATTAAAAACAAGCAAAAGACATGAGAACCTTGGGTTAGAGATAAAAGATTTTATTACTCATAGTATTGATAATAGCAGTAGCCAGAGGGTCAGCATTTGTACCAGATACCCTAGCCCTGATTCCCACAAGGTGATTCCATGAGTGCTCAGTGACATTCTGCACACATATTGGTTTACATTTCAAGAAAGGAATCTTGAGCTTAGTGAACCTGAATCTTTTACAGTGAACAGTGAGCCTGCTTAATCTTTGCCCCAAAGAGAGACATTATCTTTACTATACTGACCAGTAAACAAACCTGCTCTTTACTTTGCAGGGAGACACTGTATCTTCTAAGGCTATTCATTAAACTTCCTGAAAAGGTAATTCAGAAGAAAGCAGTCAGTTTCTCTGCTCACAAGACAAACTTCTCTTGCAACAATGACTAGAGCCACAGGCAATGGAGGAGACCATCTTCCTGGGTTCCAACCACAGTTCTTGGACATGTTACTTAACCTCAGTCTGTCTCCTAATCTATAAAATGGAGATATTTATAATAGGAAGCATTACATAATAAAATAAGTGAGGTGTTATAAAATAAGTGAGATGATAATACACATAAAGCACTTATCACAGTGTCTGATACAGAGTGAGCATTTAAATGTTACTATTATTATTCCCGTTATCACAACTGGTAAGTGTTGAGGGGGAAATCCTTGAAATCACAGAATTCCCCATTATATAGGCAATTCAAATTCCCAAACTAAAAAAATAAATAAATAATGCAATTGTAGAAAAAATGATAGAACATATGAAAAACCACCTTTCTATTTATTCTAATATTTAGGTGTCATATTATATTTCTTTTTTTTTTTTTTTAATATTTTTTTTACTTTATTTATTTATTTTTAGAGAGGAGAGAGACAGAGAGGGAGAGAGAGGAGAGAGAGACAGAGAGAGAGAAGGGGGGAGGAGCTGGAAGCATCAACTCCCATAGGTGCCTTGACCAGGCAAGCCCAGGGTTTTGAACCGGCGACCTCAGCATTTCCAGGTCGACGCTTTATCCACTGCGCCACCACAGGTCAGGCCATATTATATTTCTTATAAAAAAAAAAAGAACCAACTAGAAATAAGAACCATGAAATGCTAAATTCAAACTCTATCTCTTTTAGCACCACACCCAACAATTTTGGTCTCAATATGACTGAGAGAAATCCACATAGTGTATTGGAATTTCAGTCACATACTAGTAGGGCCTATCTTGGTTTCCTTATGGACAAGATTCAGAAACATGGGCGGGAGGAAAATGCACTTTGGAGGACTGGTAGAAAGTTGAACAGCCAAGTAAAAAATGTTAATTAATTAGAGGTACTATTGTTTACTAGTAAGAGCATGGAGTTCAACAGATGTAGGATCAAAAATCAAGTTCAGCACTTGCAAATTATGTTATCATGATTAAAGATTAAACATGATAATATATGCAAAGAATCATTCAGAGTATCAGGTACATAATAGAGATTCCATAAAAGTTATTTCTCTTCCATTTCCCCATGAATTAATCCATTTCAACCTGCAGAAAGTTCTTTAAGGCTTGAAGAGCTTTGTCCTCACCCTTGTCCTCTCCACATTTCCAATCAATTATTTGGATGAAGGTGTCAATGGCATAATTATTATATTTGCAAATGAAACAAAGCCGGGAGAAACAGGTAATATACAGGATGGTTGAATTAGTATTCAAAAAAAAATCTGAATAGCCTAGAAACTTGGCCTAGCTCAAAATCACAAGTAACACTAAATAGAGATAAATATATAAAAGTATTTTACTTGGTTCTAGGTTTCAAACATTTAACTTCATAAATTACATGACAGAGAAATTCAGACCTGTGTTAAAAAAAAAAAAAAAAAAAAAGTTGGGTATGATTCAGAGTTGATTATGATTTAACGTTTTGCAAAAAGTAAATTGTAGAGGTCTTTACATACCAGGCTATGGGGCTGTGATAGTCCAATCTGTTTTCTAGATTCCAACTTTACTTAAATACTAGAATTTTGTGGTCAGGGGAACCATATCCAATACTATGGCATCGCTGCCTATTTTAATACACTTTACATTTCCTGAATGGCATTTAGCGTGCAGTTCTCTTGCATTCAGCTGGGGCAACATGAAATAGAAGGCCTTTCAAAGGGACTTCACTGGTATCAATTAGTCACCCTGCAGAGCTAGAAGGCACCTTCCGTCCCCTGCAAGGCTCACTGCACCCCGGGCCGCTACCCCCTCCCCTGCTCCTGCTCAAAGCTATCTTATTCTCAAATTATTAAACAATTTCATTAAAGAAATTAAATTACATTTAAATTATTGACATTTTAAAAGACTTCATGTTAATAATATCAAATAGGAGGAAGAGAAAGGACATACTTAAAAACCAATTATCTTGACTGAATTCAATCTTACAATTTGCCTGCAATTCATAAAATGATTCCAGCTGCGTTTCTCTTGGTTTTTGCTACTAGGAGCACTTTAGTGAATAGTCCCCAAACCAATACTATGTCTTTCCTGATTCCCCTTAGGAATCTTTACAGCAAAACCTCCAGTTTCTCCCCTCTGCAACTTCAGAATGATCACATGATAAATTTAAAAGGCTGTGGTACTATTGTTAGAAATACAAAGGGCAATGGGCCTGAATCTCCCCTCTGAGTTTTGCAAGTGCTGACTTCAGACTCCAGAGCCTGGCAGTGCTTATTCCTCCTTCTGGTTATCTCTCCCAATTCCCTCACCCCTCCTCTTGTCTGCTATATCACTGAGCTCACTTACTCAAAATTTGCAGGCTCAAATGTGCCCTGAACTATGGGGATAACCTTACCTTTTCCCACAGGACCAGAGACATTTTTATTTATGGCAGTCCCAAAATTTAGCGTTAATGCAACCTAACATCTAGTACTTCAGGCACCTTGTTTCTCAGTAATTGAGTTTCTGATTCCAAAATTCTCAAGCTCTGGAACAGTCTATCTTAGGTTCCCCTGTTCCTGAATCCCTTTCCTCATAGCCTGCCCACCTCCTCAGTGCCTCTTAAACTGCGACCTGACTTAATTGATAGTTAATCTCTCACCAACTCCCCAAAAGAAACAGTAGTTCTACCTCTGAACTCAGGAAAGTGATGAAAGGCAAGGAGGTCTAGGACCTGCTTTCTGCTACAGTCTGAGTTCCACCTGTACCATGCAATGAATGGGTTGTTTGTTTTTTGTAGTAACCAATGACTTCTTAATCACCAAATTCAATAGACTATCCTTAATTCTCATTTTACCACACCTTTATTCAGTATTTAACATTGGTGAACAGCACTCTTTCATGATCCTCTCCCCCACCAGAAACAAGTCAGTGTCATTCACATAAATACTCTATTTTGCAGTTAGTAGAAACACCTTCCTTCTAGGCACCTGTTAAAAACCTGAAATCTCCAAAAATTCTTCCATCTATTCTGTCCCCATGTTCAACTGCCACAAGTCCTGTTGATTCTGCATCATATGAGCCTATGTCTTCTCACAATCATCTCCACCATTGCCTTAGTTCAGGTTTCAACATCTCTTAGACTTTTGCAAGAGTCTCCAACCAGCCTTATCCCCTACACCCTATCTTCCATCTCTTTTGTCCAGGAGAGCATTATAATCCACTCGTCCACTGACAGACAGTTGGGCTGTTTCCAGATCTTCGCTATTGTGAACAATGCTGCCATAAACATAGGGGTGCATTTCTCCTTTTGGAACAGTGCTATGGTGTTCTTAAGGTATATTCCTAAAAATGGGATAGCTGGGTCAAAAGTCAGTTTGATTTTTAATTTTTTGAGGAATCTCCATACTGTGTTACACAGTGGCTGCTCCAGTCTGCATTCCCACCAGCAGTGCAGGAGGGTTCCCTTTTCTCCACATCCTCACCAGCACTTATTCTGTGTTGTTTTGTTGATGAGCGCCATTCTGACTGGCATGAGGTGATATCTCATTGTGGTTCTAATTTGCATTTCTCTAATGATTAATGATGCTGAGCATTTTTTCATATGCCTATTGCCCATCTGTATGTCCTCTTTGGAGAAGTATCTATTCACTTCTTTTGCCCATTTCTTGATTGGATTGTGTGTCTTCCTGGTGTTGAGCTTTACAAGTTCTTTATAAATTTTGGTTATTAACCCCTTATCAGATGTATTGTGGAATATGTTCTCCCATTGTGTAGTTTGTCTTTTTATTCTGTTCTTATTGTCTTTAGCTGTGCTAAAGCTTTTTAGTTTGATGTAGTTCCATTTATTCATCTGTCCTTCATTTCACTTGCCCGTGGAGATAAATCAGCAAAAATATTGCTATGAGAGATATCGGAGAGTTTACTGCCTATGTTTTCTTCCAAGATGTTTATGGTTTCATGACTTACATTTAAGTCTTTTATCCATTTTGAGTTTATTTTTGTGAGTGATGTAAGTTGGTGTCCTGGCTTCATTTTTTTGCAGGTAGATGTCCAATATTCCCAACACCATTTATTAAAGAGGCTGTCTTTACTCCATTGTATGCTCTTGCCTCCTTTGTCAAAGATCAGTTGTCGGCCCTGGTGGGTTGGCTCAGCGGTAGAGCATTGGCCTGGCATGTGGGGGACCCGGGTTCGATTCCCAGCCGGGGCACATAGGAGAAGCGCCCATTTGCTTCTCCACCCCCACCCCCTCCTTCCTCTCTGTCTCTCTCTTCCCCTCCTGCAGCCAAGGCTCCATTGGAGCAAAGATGGCCCGGGCACTGGGGATGGCTCCTTGGCCTCTGCCCCAGGCGCTGGAGTGGCTCTGGTCGCCCCAGAGGGGCAGAGCATCGCCCCCTGGTGGGCAGAGCGTCGCCCCTGGTGGGCGTGCCAGGTGGATCCCAGTCGGGCGCATGCGGGAGTCTGTCTGACTATCTCTCCCCGTTTCCGGCTTCAGAAAAATACCAAAAAAAAAAAAAAAAAAAGATCAGTTGTCCATAAAGCTGTGGGTTTATTTCTGGGTACTCTGTTCTGTTGTATTGATCTATATGTCTATTCTTATGTCAGAACCAGGCTGTTTTGAGTACAATGGCCTTGTAGTATAACTTGATATTGGAAGTGTGATAAACTTGATATTGGGAAGTGTGATAAACCTTCTGCTTTATTCTTCCTTTTCAAAATTGCTTAGGCTATTTGTGTTCTTTTTTGGTTCCGTATAAATTTTTGGAATATGTGTTCTATATCTTTGAAGTATGTCGTTGGTATTTTAATTGGTATTGCATTAAATTTATAAATTGCTTTTGGTAATATAGACATTTTAATGATGTTTATTCTTCTTAATCCATGAACACGGTATATGCTTCCACTTGTTTGTATCTTCTTTGATTTCTTTTATCAATGTTATATAATTTTCTGAGTACAAGTCTTTAATCTCCTTGGTTAAATTTACTCCTAGGTACTTTATTTTTTTGGTTGCAATAGTGAAGGGGATTGTTTCCTTAATTTCTCTTTCTGACAGTTAATTGTTGGTGTATAAAAATGCCTCTGATATCTGAGTATTGATTTTATATCCTGCCACTTTGCTGAATTCATTTATCAGGTCCAGTAGCTTTTTGACTGAAACTTTAGGGTTTTCTATATACAATATCATATCATCTGCAAATAATGATAGTTTTACTTCTTCTTTTCCAACTTGAATGCCTTTTATTTCTTCTTCTTGTCTGATTGCTGTGGCTAGGACTTCCAGGACCATGTTAAATAAGAGTGGTGAAAGGGGACACCCCTGCCTTGTTCCTGATCTTAAGGGGATTGCTTTTAATTTTTGCCCATTGAGTATGATGTTGGCTGTGGGTTTGTCATAGATGGCCTTTATCATGTTGAGGTATGTTCCCTGTATTCCCACTTTGCTGAGAGTTTTGATCATGAATGGATGGGTGCTGGATTTTATCACATGCTTTTTCTGCATCTATTGCAATTATCATGTGGTTTTTCTCCTTCCTTTTGTTTATGTGATGAATCACATTGATTGATTTGCGAATATTGTACCAGACTTGCCTCCCCAGAATAAATCCCATTTGATCATGGTGTATAATTTTTTTCATATATTGCTAGATCCAGTTGGCTAATATTTTGTTGAGGATTTTAGCATCTATATTCATCAGGGTTATTGGCCTATAATTTTCATTCTTTGTGTTGTCTTTGCCTGGTTTTGGAATCAGAATTATGCTCACCTCATAAAAGGAGCTTGGAAGTCTTCCATCCTCTTGAATTTTTTGAAATAGCTTGAGAAGGATAGGAGTTAGTTCTTTGAATATTTGGTAGAATTCACTTGTGAAGCCATCAGGCCCTGGACTTTTCTTTGCTGAGAGTTTTTTGATAACTGTTTTGATCTCATTTGTTGTAATCAGTCTGTTTAGGTTTTCTGATTCTTGCAGATTGATTTTTGAATGATTGTATGTTTTAAGGAATTTGTCCATTTCATCTAGGTTGTCTAGTTTTTTGGCATACAATTTTTCATACTATTTTCTTACAATATTTTGTATTTCTTTTGTGTCAGTTGTTATTTCTCCACTCTCATTTTTAATTTTATTTATTTGAGTCCTCTCTCTTTTTTACTTGGTGAGTCTAGTTAAAGGTTCATTGATCTTGTTTACCTTTGCAAAGAACCAGCTCCTGGTTTCATTGATCCTCTGTATTGTTTCTTTAGCTTCTATGTCATTTATTTCCACTCTGATCTTTATTATTTCCTTCCTTCTACTACCTCTGGGCTTTACTTGCTGTTCTTTTTCTAGTTCTTTCAGATGCAGGTTAAGTTTTTATTTGAGTTTTTTCTAGCTTCTTAAAGTATGCCTGTAGTTCTATGAACTTTCCTCTCAGGACTGCTTTTGCTGTGTGCCATAAATTTTAAGTTGTTGTATGCTTATTATCATTTGTTTCTAGGAATTTTTTTATTTTTTATTTTATCTCATTGTTAATTCATTCGTTATTTAACAACCTGCTATTTAGTTTCCAAGTGTTTGAGTATTTTTGAGTTTTTCTGTAGTGGTTGATTTCTAATTTCATGCCATTGTGATCAGAGAAAGTGTTTGATATGATTTCACTCTTCTTAAATTTGTTGAGACTGCTTTTGTGCCCTAACATGTGGTCTATCCTAGAGAATGTACCATGAGCACTTGAAAAGAATGTGTATTCTGCTGCTTTAGGGTGAAAGTTTCTGAAGATATCTATTAAATCCAGTTGATCTAGTGTGTTCCTTAAGTCTGCTGTTTCTTTGTTATTTTTTTTTCTTGAGGATCTTTCTAGTCATTTTAGTGTGGTATTGAAATCCCCTACTATTGTAGTATTGCTGTTGATCTCATTCTTTATATCCATCAAAGTCTGCTTTATATATTTAGGTGCTCCTATATTAGGTGCATATATATTTATAATGGTTATATCTTCCTGTTGAATTTCTCCCTTTATCATTATATAGTGGCCTTCTTTATCTCTTATTATAGTCTTTGTTTTAAAGTCCATTTTGTCTGATATAAGTATTGCTACCCCAGTTTTTTTTTCATTTCCATTTGCATGAAATATTTATTTCCATCTTTTTACCTTCAGTCTATGTGCATCTTTTGTTTTAAGGTAGTCTCTTGTAAATAGCATATGTATGGGTTCTGTATTCCTATCCATACAGCTACCTTATGTCTTTTGATTAGATCATTTAATCCATTTACATTTAAGGCTATTATTAATATATAGTTGTTTATTGCCATTTTATTCTTTAAAGCTGTATTCCTCTTTTGCTATATTCTTTTCCCACTTTGATCTGTTTACAACAGGCCCCTTAACATTGCCTGCAGCATTGGTTTGGTTGTAATGAATTCCTTGAGTTATTTTTTGTCTGGGAAGCTTTTTATGTCTCCTTCAATTTTAAATGATAGCCTTGCTGGATAAAGTAGTCTGGGTTGTAGGTTCTTGTTCTGCAATACTTTGAATATTTCTTGCCATTCCCTTCTGGCCTCAAGTGTTTCTGTTGAGAAGTCAGATGTAATCCTTATAGGGGCTCCTTTGTAGGTTATAGCCTTTTTTTCTCTAGCAGATTTTAATATTTTCTCTTTATCACTTAGCTTTGGTATTTTAAGTATGATGTGTCTTGGTGTAGGTTTCTTTGGGTTTCTCTTTAATGGAGTTCTCTGTGCTTCTTGAACTTGAGAGAGTTTTTTCTGCATTAATTTAGGGAAGTTGTCAGCTATGACATGATTGAACAAAGTCTCTATCCTTTGTTCTTTCTCTTCTTCAGGAACCTCTATGATGCGAATGTTATTTCTCTTCATGTTGTCACAGAGCTGTCTAAGAGTTTCTTCAGACTTTTTGAGTCTCTTCTTTTTTTTGCTCTGCTTCCATGCCTTCATTCAACTTGTCCTCCAACTCGCTGATTTGATCTTCAGCTTCATGCATCCTGTTTTTAATTTCTTCCATTGTGGTCTTCATTTTTGATATTGTATTTGTCATCTCTGACTGATTCTTTTTTAATATTTCAGTGTCCCTTTTTATACCTGCTATTTCTTTATTTAGGTGTTCATAATGACCATCCATTGATGTTCTAAGATCCCTAATCATCCTTACAATCATTATTTTAAACCCTGTATCCGAAAGTTGGGTTATTTCCATATCACTCAGTTCATTTCCTGGAAGATTCTCTTGTTGTTTCATTTGGATTGCACTTTTCTGTCTTCTCATTATGTCTGTGTGTTTGGGTGTATTGTTTGTAGAGCTGGTTGAGTCTAGGCTTGGTGTTGTCTCAGGGAGAGCATTCTAAGTGACAGGTCAGGCCAGGGGCAGATTCAGGTTTTGTAGAGCCTGAAGAGTGCCCCATTGAGAATATCCTCTAAAAAATAAAGACAGCCTCTTTAATAAATGGTGTTGGGAATATTGGACATCTACCTGCAAAAAAAGTGAAATGAAACCAGACCACCAACTTACACCACTCACAAAAATAAACTCAAAATGGATAAAAGACTTAAATGTAAGCCATAAAACCATAAGCATTTTAGAAGAAAACATAGGCAGCAAGCTCTCTGACATCTCTTGCAGCAATATATTTGCCAATTTATCTCCACGGGCAAGTGAAATGAAGGACGGGATAAACAAATGGGACTATATCAAACTACAAAGCTTTTGCACAGCTAAAGACAATAAGAATAGAATAAAAAGACAAACTACACAATGGGAGAACATATTCCACAATACATCTGATAAGGGGTTAATAACCAAAATTTATAAAGAACTTGTAAAGCTCAACACCAGGAAGACACACAGTCCAATCAAGAAATGGGAAAAAGAAGTGAATAGACACTTCTCCAAAGAGGACATACAGATGGGCAATAGGCATATGAAAAAATGCTCAACATCACTAATTATTAGAGAAATGCAAATTAAAACCACTATGAGATATCACCTCATGCCAGTCAGAATGGCGCTCATCAACAAAACAACACAGAATAAGTGCTGGCGAGGATGTGGAGAAAAGGGAACCCTCCTGCACTGCTGGTGGGAATGCAGACTGGTGCAGCCACTGTGTAAAACAGTATGGAGATTCCTCAAAAAATTAAAAATCGAACTGCCTTTTGACCCAGCTATCCCATTTTTAGAAATATACCCTAAGAACACCATAGCACTGTTCCAAAAGGAGAAATGCACCCCCATATTTATGGCAGCATGGTTCACAATAGCGAAGATCTGGAAACAGCCCAAGTGTCCATCAGTGGACGAGTGGATTAAAAAGCTTTGGTACATATACTATTGAATACTACTCAGCCATAAGAAATGATGACATAGGATCATTTAGAATAACATAGATGGACCTTGATAACATTATACTGAGTGAAATAAGTAAATCAGAAAAAACTAAGAACTATATGATCCATACATAGGTGAGACATAAAAATGAGACTCAGAGACATGGACAAGACTGTGATGTAACTAGAGGAGGGTGGGGGAGGGGAGGAAGGAGATGGAGGGGCGGGGGGAGGGCAGGGGAGAGGCACAAAGAAAACCAGATAGAAGGTGATGGAAGACAATTTGACTTTGGGTGAGGGTTATGCAACATAATCAAATGTCAAAGTAATCTGGAGATGTTTGCTCTGAACATATGTACCTTGATTATCAATGCTACCCCATTAAAATAAATAAATAAATAAATAAAGCAAGCAAGCCCATATTGCTCAAATTTTGTAAAAGCATATGACCATTGGCACATTGCTGGGAATCCTCCCAGGGTCTTGTAAATGCCTATGCAAATGAGAGGCTCTGACACTTTTCAATCACTTAATTCATAGTAAATGCAGGTCTAGCAAAGGCCAATCCTATGATGATAACATTTGATGGCTCCCTACCAGCTCATGGGTGGTATTCAAAGTATTCTATATACACTTACCCTACAGCTGCTTATCCTCTCACTTCCCTGACATAGTCTGCACTCCAGTTCCTTAAAGGTAGATCCCTTAATACCATTTTATAAGCTGTTCTTTTTTCTGTAGTGTTTTCCTTCTTAACTTGGCCAAATCCTAAGAAACTTTTAAGGAGTGGGCAACTTTTGCCTCATTTGTTAAGACTTCTAAATATGATCTAGTCATTTTCTTCTGCTGAACTTACAAAACTTTGTATTTTTACCTACATGCTAACACAACTCCTTGTATTACAATTGTTTAAAGTTTGCTTTGATATCTGGATTGTGAAGAAGCCATGTTTTATTTATCTTATAATCATATCACCTATTATAGTGGCTTCCCCAAATAAAACATTTAATTAATGCTTAATGAGTAGTAAATAAGTGATTCTAGGTCTATTGCCTGTTGCTTCAAAACTACTGAATATCATGCTCTCTTCATATTATTTATGAGGTTTTCTGAATCACCCTGATAGAGAACAACTTCCAGAACTGCTATCTGCTGCCTATCATCATACTCTTTGAATTACTATATCTACCTTTCTGAATTTCCTGTTACCAACTATTGAATTCATCTTCTCATTCTCCTAGGACATGCTTCAATCTGGTGAGGATGTGTTTTTATGTGTGTGTCTCAGACATTGAATTACATGCTAGTTTCTAGTTCTTATTTATTCATTACCTTCAGCAAATAATGTCACCAACAAAAGAGAGAAAAGAGAAGACTAGAACAACTATCATAATAACTTGTGGTAGTTATTGTAATATAACTTTAACTATAATAGGCACAAGTGTAACTGTAACAGGTGAAATGACTCCATCCTGCCTAGAACATGTATGACTTATACTTGAGAAAAGTTTTTCAATAATAAAAAATAGAGGAGAATCACCTCTGAATTCTGTTCATTGGTTTTCCCACAAACTAGATTAATTCATTTGCCTCTCCTCTTATGCTTAGTCAGGGAAATTGATCTGTATAATGTATACTGATTAAGATTGGATGTCCCACAGCTTGCTCTTAGAACCAGCCATATTTACATGCAAACATTTGAGAGCAAATTATCTTTTGACCTGTAAAACCCTAATGAGCATGCAAAGAGTAGGAAATAGCCATTTGGAAGAATATGTTGGTTTGCCCTGTCTGGGGCTCTCAGGATGCTGTCTTCCGGCATTTGGAATCTCCATACTCCTCTTATGGACTGTGTCAGTATGTGTCCAACTTATTGAACAAGTAATTTTACCTCTCTAAGCCTATTTGCTTATCTGAAAATCAACTTGAAATAAAATTAGATTACTGTAAAGCACTTAATGCAGAGTTTAATAAATGCTACTATTGTTAACCTTTTGGCTCTTGGTTTAACACACACACACACACACCACTGTTTTACAGGTTAATTTAAATGCCTATCAAATAAATATCTTTACTGTGATTTCAACTAGACAAATTTGCACAATTTAAATATGGTGCTATGAATTTTAACTCCAAAATACACTAGAGTAGGAAATAATCAAAGTATAAAGTCCTAAAGAAAAAATACGAAATAAACAGAAGTTTGCATTGATCATCAATATAAAGTGGCTACAAGCAAGACTACCTAACTATGGTTCTTAAACTGCTGAATATATTTCTTTATGAGCATCTACTCAGAGAAAGTTCTCAGTATTGCACTGGGACTATGCAAGCAGTATGGAATCGTCATGGTACAAAATAACTAAGTCCTGTGATTGACTAAGTAATGTTCAAGATAGAGGAACATCCCTGATTCTCACTGTCTTTTTAAATTCTTTATGTTCATCTCTCTAAATTAAATTGAAGATGCAGTTATAAACCTCTTGGTACATTTCCTTGCTCCACACAGGGTTTTTAAAAGCAATTGTGATCACATAGTATATTCCTGTTAATTGACACACATTTTGCACCCAACTGGTAAGATCTGGTTCTTTTACTTTGAAAGCAAGCACATCCCAGACTAATTTTATACAAGTTTTATCACTACTTTTTTAACCACCCCAACTGTGAGTGGTAGCGAGTTTTCCCAGGAGATCTGCTGCTTGAACAGGCTCTTGTGAAGCAATTCTGCCTGCAAGGTCCCTGGAGTAAGCGAGTCAGTCATGCAAAGAGTTCTGAGATTGGCCTGGAGTTCATGACGGGAGGAAAGATTTCACTGCTTAGGAAGAGGTGCTCCCAAAGTTACAAGTTAAACAGAAACCAAAAACGATCCATGGGAGGCTATCTATACATTATTTTGAAACATTTGCCAGATATTTTGAAGAAAAAAACCTAAGAACTTCAAAAAATAATGAAACTTGAACTCTTTTGCTTTACAATAGAAGTTTTTACAAGCAAAGGATACCCTAACACTTAAGGGATGCTACCTTTCCCTTAAAATGTATCCCAACATGTTAGCAGCCTTAAATTTTTTGTAGAATAAAGCAGAAAATAACCAAATATAACTCCAAGATCCAATGCAAAATATTTGGATTTCATCCTTTCATATCTTTATTATATGCGGCTTAAGTGTCTGTCGCCGATAGCTTATTGGTTGCTTGCATAACTGTACTAGCCAATGGGGTGAAGTTGCCACAGCTGAGCGCAAATTGAGCGGGTCAAGGGGAAGGTGAACATTTGTTTGCATTGGCAATCATCTGTTTTACATAAAAACTACGTCTTAACGTAATTTCTTTTAAGAATGCCTCCTAGAAAATACAGCACTGAAGAGGAGAGAAAAGGAGCTAAAGCTGCACAAAAACAGCTTTCTCGACAAAAAGAAACCACTGAGCAGAGAAAGACAAGGCTTGTTTCAGTCGCAGAGCAAATGCGTCTTTCTCAGCAAAATGAGACTGATGAGCATAGAGAAACAAGGCTTGCCTCAGATGCAAGACAAAAAAGCGTGTCTCAACAAAATGAGTCCCTTGAACAAAGGCAGGAGAGAAATGCAAAAAAACAACAGAGCAATGCTGACCGAAATGCAAAAAGGATTAAAACAGTTTCAAATGGAGAAACTTTAATTTTTGAGCATTCCTCTGGTGACATGAATATTAAATGTGAACACTGTCAGTCCTTAAACTTCAAGTTAGAAACTAATCGATTTGACCGTGGCAAGAAAGGATTTTCTCAATGTTGCAAGGAAACCCCCTGGGGCACTACGCCGCCTGCCCTGGGTAATTCAGTTTGAATCAGCAGACACCTTTGCACAAATCATTTTAATTACAATTTATAATATCTAGAACAGCAGTCATTTCATATGACCGCCGGGCTTTCTAGTATATATATAGGCCTAAGTTCCTGAGTAATAATATTCAATCAGATCTTAATCATCAAGTATTTATTAAGAACATATCTTTTCTACATGCTGATATGGAGTGATTTTTCATAGTATATTTTTAAGTTTAAAAAGCAGTGTGCAAAAAAATATATGCCCTATGTTACCCTATGTTATCCTTTTTGTAATAAAGAAGAGAAAAAGAAAGAATATATACAATGAGGGTTTTTTTGCCAAAAAGAGACCCACAAATTATAAACCTGATAATAAACTTGATAATCTGTAATGAGGGTGAGAAACAGGAGGTTTAAGTGAGTGAGATTTCCTGATTATATATTTTTGTCTCGGTTAAAATTTTTAATTATATAAATTTTTATATTCAAAAATTAAAATTAAATTAAATCATAAAGGATGAAAAGATACATACTAAATCAAAATACAAAAACAAAGAAAACTAAATGAATATCAGACTGATTTGAAATAATAAAATAAAATAGCCTCACAGAGAAAAGAATCAATTTAAGAAACTTTGAACATTGTATTCTGAGCATAAATTTTGTGGGCTATATTCTAAAGATAAAGAATTTCAAGATAAGTTTATGTTTTATTTAGTGGACTTATTGGTAGAGTAATATCAGTATTATAATTTTCTAATTGTTTTATGTATATTATAGGATAATACAAATAAGAAAATTCATTAATGTTATTAGGAATACAGATTTTCACTGTAAGGGAAAAAATATAAATATTAAGTAAGAGATAAAAAAATAATGATATGGTATTAAATTTCCATTGGAAATATCAGAAGGAGGTTTATTCATTATTTCTATTGCAATGGCATAAAATAGTATTTTGCAGAATGTGCTCCATGGTCTTCCTACATTAGCATTATATATGGTGTTATTGGAAATGCAGATTCCTAGGTTCCTTGACAGACTTATTCAGAATCTCTGGGAGTGAGATCTGTGAATATAAATGTTTAGTTAAACTTTCTATATTGAAATAATTGTACCATATGCTGAGGTAAGAAATAACAGGTCCCGGGAGCGGAGAGAAGATGGCAGCGGAGTAGGCGGATGCACAGACACCCAGCTCTCAACACCAAACTGGAATACAAATCAATTTAGAAAAAATCAGCATGAAAACCAACAGTGAACTGCAAGAACAGCTCTCAAAAACCAAGGAGCAAAGAGGAAGCCACAATAATCCTGGTAAGGAGTGCCTGAATCTCCTCTGCTTACAGGAAGGGAAGGAGGGGGGTGAGGCTGAGAGCCCAGAGAGGATTTCACAGAGGAAAAAGAGCAGAAACTACTGCTCACAGCCACTTACCTGGCGACCAGGGAGCAAGGTGGGTTGAAAAGACCAGCTTATCTCCCAAGTGGAAAAGACAGGGAGAGGGACAGACTGTGAGGGGCTAAGGTATGCAAGAAACAAAATAAAAAAGCTGACTCATTTGTGCTGGAGGCGGCCATAGCTGGGGGAGGGACTGAACCTTTCACAAAACAGAGCTGAAGTGCTTCCAGATCAGAGATCTCCGGACATCTATCCAGCTCCAATCAGCACAACAAGACACAGCTGAAAACAAGAAGTGGGGAGGAGGGGCAGTAATTCAGGTCTCCATGGAGATCTGAGATACACCTCCCCCTACTGAAGCTGAGAGAAAAAACCCTGCCCCCAGTGAGATTAGTTGGAGGAAGAGACCTTCAGCGTCTCAGGTTACACCCACAGCATTCCTGGATACAGTTTCAAGGAAGCCCCCTGCTGAGATCAGTTAACAAGACTATCACCTGTTAAGAAAACAAACAAATCAAGACTTCAAAGCTGCCCAAATCCGAAAGTGGATTACAAATAATAGCTGATACCAACCCACGAAGACCTAAAAATAACACAACTGAAAACTGGAGGCAGACAACACCAAGCCTAGACTCAATCAACTCTACAAATAAAAAAAAAAAAGAAGAAGAAGATGAGAAAACAAAGGAGTGCAATCCAAATGAAACCACAAGAGACACTTTCGAGAGATGAACTGAGTGATATGGAAATAATCAAACTTCCAGATGCGGAGTTCAAAATAATGATTGTAAGGATGCTTAGGGATCTTAGAACAACAATGGAGGGGGAGTTTGAAAACCTAAATAAAGAAATAGCAAGTATTAAAAAGAATCAGTTGGAGACGACAAATACAATATCAGAAATAAAGACCACAATGGAAGGAATTAAAAACAGGATAGATAGAGCAGAGGATCGAATCAGCGAGTTAGAAGACAACTGGAATGAAGGCATGAAAGCAGAGAAGAAAAGAGAAAAAAGACTCAAAAAGTCAGAGGAAACTCTTAGAGAGCTCTGTGACAACATGAAGAGAAATAACATCCGCATCATAGGGGTTCCTGAAGAAGAAGAAAAAGAACAAAGGATAGAGACTTTGTTCAATCATATCATAGCTGGAAACTTCCCTAAATTAATGCAAGAGAAACTCTCACAAATCCAAGAAGCACAGAGGACTCCATTAAAGAGAAACCCAAAGAAACCTACACCAAGACACATCATAATTAAAATACCAAAGCTAAGCGATAAAGAGAAAATATTAAAAGCTGCAAGAGAAAAAAAAGTTATCACCTACAAAGGAGCCCCCATAAGGATGACATCTGACTTCTCAACAGAAACACTTGAGGCCAGAAGGGAATGGCAAGAAATATTCAAAGTAATGCAGAACAAGAACCTACAACCAAGACTACTTTATCCAGCAAGGCTATCGTTTAAAATTGAAGGAGAAATAAAAAGCTTCCCAGACAAAAAACAACTCAAGGAATTCATTACAACCAAACCAATGCTGCAGGAAATATTAAGGGGCCTGGTGTAAACAGATAAAGTGGGAAAAGAATACAGAAAAAAAAAAAAGAAAAAGGAATACACCTTTAAAGAAGAAAATGGCAATAAACAACTACATATCAATAATAACCTTAAATGTAAATGGATTAAATGATCCAATCAAAAGACATAGGGTAGCTGTGTGGATAAGAAAACAGGACCCATACAAATGTTGTCTACAAGAGACACTCCTTAGAACAAAAGACACACACAGATTGAAGGTAAAAGGATGGAAAAAAATGTTTCATGCAAATGGAAATGAAAAAAAAAGCTGGGGTAGCAATACTTATATCAGACAAATTGGACTTTAAAACAAAGGATATAGTAAGAGATAAAGAAGGCCACTACATAATGATAAAGGGAGTAATCCAACAGGAAGATATAACTATTATAAATATCTATGCACCTAATATAGGAGCACCAAAATATATAAAACAGACTTTGATGGATTTAAAGGTCGAGATCAACAGCAATACTATAATAGTAGGGGATTTCAATACCCCACTAACATCACTAGATAGATCCTCAAGAAAGAAAATTAACAAAGAAACAGCAGACTTATTGGAAACACTAGATCAACTCGATTTAATAGATATCTTCAGAACCTTTCACCCTAAAGCAGCAGAATATACATTCTTTTCAAGTGCTCATGGTACATTCTCTAGGATAGACCACATGTTAGGGCACAAAAGTGCTCTCAACAAATTTAAGAAGACTGAAATCATATCAAGCACTTTCTCTGATCATAACGGCATGAAACTAGAAATGAATCACAGCAGAAAAGCTCAAAAATTCTCAAACACATGGAAACTAAATAGCAGGGTGTTAAATAATGAATGGATTAAGAATGACATCAAAGAAGAAATAAAGAAATTCCTAGAAACGAATGATAATGAGCATACAACAACTCAAAATTTATGGGACACAGTGAAAGCAGTGCTGAGAGGGAAGTTCATAGCACTACAGGCACACTTTCAGAAGCTAGAAAAAGCTCAAATAAACATCTTAACCCTGCATCTAAAAGAATTAGAAAAAGAACAGCAAGTAAAGCCCAAATGTAGTAGAAGGAAGGAAATAATAAAGATCAGAGCAGAAATAAATGACATAGAGGCTAAAGAAACAATACAGAGGATCAATGAAACTAGGAGCTGGTTCTTTGAAAAGGTAAACAAGATTGATGCACCTTTAAGTAGACTCACCAAGAAAAAGAGAGAGAGGACTCAAATAAATAAAATTAGAAATGAGAGAGGAGAAATAACAACTGACACAACAGAAATACAAAATATTGTAAGAAAATACTATGAAGAACTGTATGCCAAAAAACTAGACAACCTAGATGAAATGGAAAAATTCCTTGAAACGTACAATCTTCCAAAAATCAATCTGGAAGAATCAGAAAACTTAAACAGACCAATTACACCAAAGGAGATCGAAACAGTTATCAAAAAACTCCCAACAAAGAAAAGTCCCGGACCCGATGGCTTCACAACGGAATTCTACCAAATATTCAAAGAAGAACTAACTCCTATCCTTCTCAAACTATTTCAAAAAATTCAAGAGGAAGGAAGACTTCCAAACTCCTTTTATGAGGCGAGCATAATTCTGATTCCAAAACCAGGCAAAGACCACACAAAGAAAGAAAATTATAGGCCAATATCTCTGATGAATATAGATGCTAAAATCCTCAACAAAATATTAGCAAACCGGATCCAACCATATATGGAAAAAATCATACACCATGATCAAGTGGGATTTATTCTGGGGAGGCAAGGCTGGTACAATATTCGTAAATCAATCAATGTGATTCATCACATAAACAAAAAGAAGGAGAAAAACCATATGATAATTTCAATAGATGCAGAAAAAGCATTTGATAAAATCCAGCACCCATTCATGATCAAAACTCTCAGCAAAGTGGGAATACAGGGAACATACCTCAACATGATAAAAGCCATCTATGAGAAACCCACAGCCAACATCATACTCAATGGGAAAAAATTAAAAGCAATCCCCTTAAGATCAGGAACAAGGCAGGGGTGCCCCCTTTCACCACTCTTATTTAACATAGTCCTGGAAGTCCTAGCCACAGCAATCAGACAAGAAGAAGAAATAAAAGGCATTCAAGTTGGAAAAGAAGAAGTAAAACTATCATTATTTGCAGATGATATGATATTGTATATAGAAAACCCTAAAGTCTCAGTAAAAAACTACTGGACCTGATGAATAAATTCAGCAAAGTGGCAGGATATAAAATCAATACTCAGAAATCAGAAGCATTTTTATACACCAACAATGAACAGTCAGAAAGAGAAATTAAGGAAACAATCCCCTTCACAATTACAACCAAAAAAATAAAGTACCTAGGAGTAAACTTAACCAAGGAGACTAAAGACTTGTACTCGGAAAATTACAAAACATTGATAAAAGAAATCAAGGAAGATACTAACAAGTGGAAGCATATACCGTGCTCATGGTTAGGAAGAATAAACATCATTAAAATGTCTATATTACCCAAAGCAATTTATAAATTCAATGCAATACCAATTAAAATACCAATGACATACTTCAAAGATATAGAACACATATTCCAAAAATTTATATGGAACCAAAAAAGGACACGAATAGCCTCAGCAATCTTAAAAAAGAAGAATAAAGTGGGAGGTATCACATTTCCTGATATCAAGTTATACTATAAGGCCATTGTACTCAAAACAGCCTGGTACTGGCATAAGAACAGGCATATAGATCAATGGAATAGAACAGAGAACCCAGAAATAAACCCACAGTTCTATGGACAACTGATATTTGACAAAGGAGGTAAGGAAATACAATGGAGTAAAGACAGCCTCTTTAACAAATGGTGTTGGGAAAATTGGACAGCTACCTGCAAAAAAATGAAACTAGATCACCAGTTTACACCACTCACAAAAATAAACTCAAAATGGATAAAAGACTTGAATGTAGGCCGTGAAACCATAAGCATCTTAGAAGAAAACATAGGCAGTAAGCTCTCCGACATCTCTCGGAGCAATATATTTGCTGATCTATCTCCACGGGGAAGTGAAATAAAAGACAGGATAAACAAATGGGACTATATCAAACTAAAAAGCTTTTGCACAGCTAAAGACAACAAGAACAGAATAAAAAGACAAACTACACAATGGGAGAACATATTTGACAATACGTCTGATAAGGGGTTAATAACCAAAATTTATAAAGAACTTGTAAAACTCAACACCAGGAAGACAAACAACCCAATCCAAAAATGGGCAAAAGAGATGAATAGACACTTCTCCAAAGAGGACATACAGATGGCCAATAGGCATATGAAAAAATGCTCAACATCACTAATCATTAGAGAAATGCAAATTAAAACCACAATGAGATTATCACCTTACACCAGCCAGAATGGCGCTTATCAACAAAACAACACAGAATAAGTGCTGGTGAGGATGTGGAGAAAAGGGGACCCTCCTGCACTGCTGGTGGGAATGCAGACTGGTGCAGCCACTGTGGAAAACAGTATGGAGATTCCTCAAAAAACTGAAAATCGAACCGCCTTTTGACCCAGCTATCCCACTTTTAGGAATATACCCCAAGGACACCATAGAACGGCTCGAAAAGGAGAAATGCACCCGCATGTTTGTGGCAGCATTGTTCACAATAGCGAAGATCTGGAAACAGCCCAAGTGTCCGTCAGAGGACGAGTGGATTAAAAAACTTTGGTACATATATACTATGGAATACTACTCAGCCATAAGAAATGATGACATCGGATCATTTACAATAACATGGATGGACCTTGATAACATTATACGGAGTGAAATAAGTAAATCAGAAAAAAAACTGAGATGAATCCATACATAGAAGGGACATAAAAATGAGACTCAGAGACATGAACAAGAATGTGATGGCAACAGGGGCGGGGGGGTTGGGGGAGGGGGGATGGGGTGAAGAAGGAGAGAGGGGTTAGGGGAGGGGAGGGGCACAAAG
The DNA here is from genome assembly GCF_036850765.1 of Saccopteryx bilineata. Lineage (NCBI taxonomy): Eukaryota > Metazoa > Chordata > Mammalia > Chiroptera > Emballonuridae > Saccopteryx > Saccopteryx bilineata. The sequence goes on from NC_089500.1 coordinate 35,617,556, forward strand.
AAAACCAGATAGAAGGTGACAGAAGACAATTTAACTTTGCGGGAGGGGTATACAGCACAATCAAATGTCAAAATAATCTAGAGATATTTTCTCTCAACATATGTACCCTGATTTATCAATGTCACTGCATTAAATTTAATAAAAAAATATAATATTAAAATAAAATAAAAGAATAACAGGTCCCACGTCTCCTTTACCCAGCTCCCTTGTGGTAACATTTTGCAAAAAAACTACAGTAAATCATCTCAACCAGAACATTGACATTGAGCCTGACCAGGCAGTGGCACAGTGGATAAAGCATCAGACTGGGATGTGGAGGACCCAGGTTCGAGACTCTGAGGTCGCCAGCTTGAGTGAAGGCTTATCTGGTTTGAGCAAAGCTCACTTGCTGGGGCCCAAGGTCGCTGGCTCGAGCAAGGGGTTACTTGGTCTGCTGAAGGCCCACGGTCAAGGCACATATGAAAAAGCAATCAATGAACAGCTAAGATGTCGCAACGAAAAACTAATGATTGATGCTTCTCATCTCTCTCCGTTCCTGTCTGTCTGTCCCTATTTATCCCTCTCTCTGACTCTCTCTCTCTGTCTCTGTAAAAAAAAAAAAGAAAAGAACATTGACATTGATACAGTTAAGATACGGAATATTTACACATCCAGGATGCCTCACAACTATACCCTCTTTCTTTCTTCCCATCCTCTTCTCCTGAACCCCTACTGCTACCCCTTTCTTAACCACTGGTAACCCCTGATCTAGTCTCCATTTCAGTAATTTCATCATTTCAAGAATATTATATAAAAATATTTATATCGTATGTAACTCTTGGGGTGGGCTTTCTCCACTTAGCAAAATTCTTTGGATATTTACACAAGTTGCTGTATGTACCATAGTCCATTCCTTTTTGTTGCTGAGTAGTATTTCATGGCATGGATGTACCAAAGTGTTTAAACATGCATCCACTGCAAAACATCTAGGTTGTATCTAGTTTGAGGCTATTGTGAGTAAAGCCACTATAAATATCTGTGTAAAGGTTTTCATGTGAAGATAAGGTTTTATATCTTGGGATAAATGCTCAGGTGTGCAATTGCTGGGTCCTATGATAGTTGCAATGTATATTTTTTAAGAAGCTGCAAACCTTTTATCCAGAGAGGCTGTATCATTCTATGTTCGCATCAACAGTGTGTGGGAGCCAGTTTCTTCATACCCTTACCAGAGCTTGGTATTGTCACTATTTTTTATTTTAGCCATTCTGAGAGATGAGCTCTCACTGTAGTCTGAATTTGCATTCCTGCATGGTTAATGGTGTTGAGTATCGATTCATGTGCTCACTTGCCATCTGCATGTCCTCTCCAGTGAAATATCTCTTCGTCTATTTTCCGCATTTTATTGCACTAGGTTTTTTAAATCATTTGTTGAGTGTTTAGAATTCTTGATATTCTGTGGATACTATTTATTTGTCAGAAATGTAGTTTGTGAATATTTTGTCCCAGTCTATATCTCGCTTTTTTTATTCTCTCAACAGAATTTTTTACAGAACAAAAGATTTTAACTTTGAGGGTTAAAATCTTTGAGGGTTAAAATTCCATCAACTTTTTGCGGGATTTTTTTTTGTTTTTGTATTGTGCTTTTTGGGTCACGTCTAACAACTCTTTCCTTAAAGATGCTAAGGACTTTGTCCTATGATTTTTCTCAAAGTTTTACAGTTTTGTGTTTGCTCTTTAAGTCAGTTATACACTATAACTTGATTTTTCTAGAAGGTGTCAGGTTTAGGTCAAGATTTATTTATTTTTCCTACAGATGTGCAACTACACCAGCATCATGGATCTATTTTTGTAACTTTGTCAAAATCAAATAGACATATTTTTTAAAAGTTATAAGAGATATTTGAGCAATAACTTGGGACATTCAAAGATGGATTATATCTTGGAATATATAGAATTATTGTCAAATTTGTAATAATAGTATCGTGTGTATGAAGGATATATGCTGAACTGTTTATGACTTGTGCTGTGATGTTTACAACTTTCAAACAGTTCAGCAAAATTTGAATATATAGAAAGATATGAGGTAACAGACTAACAATTGGTGAATCAAGGTAGAAGGTATATGGGTAGCCATTGAACCACTTGTTCAACTATTTTGAGTTGGACATTTCTCAAAATTAACAATTTGGATGGGTGGGTACTGTTTGCTGACTTCTGTTCATTGTGGCAGACAGCACAGGAACAGGAAGCTCACCTAGGACCTACTTTAAATATATAAAAATGTTGGATTAATTATTTTTCCTCAATACCTGACTAAGCTTGAGCCCAAGAAAAAAGAAATCTTAACTTCCAGAAATAAATAGAACTTAAAGGCAAAGTATTGAGTGGAAGCTCAGCTGAAAAGCCCAGGAGCTCCTAAACCTGGACAGGATGAGTCCCGGGCCCTGTAAGGGGGCAGCTGGACCCACCTTCTGAAACCCAGGAAGGATTCTCAATGTGGAATTTTTAAAAAAGGAAAAGAAAAAAAAAACTCACAGAATCTTGCATTGCTGTTGGCTATCTGCCCAGAGATGTGAATATAAAAAAAGAGGGAGAGAAATCAGAACCAGCCCCGCCCCATAAGTGAACACAGGCCAAATCCCAACTGGCCCCAAATCTATAAGATCCCAGAAAAGTAAATGAGAACAAGCCCCCTAGGAGAAACTCCACCAGCCAATGCAAGAAGACAAGCCGGACTGAGGTAGAAATGAGGGGATTTATTGCTACTTTATTTGGCTTTGCTTAAATTAAAAAAAAAAATCTTAACTCAGAAATTTCCTTTGCCTCATTGCAGAAACTGGAGGGGTGGAGATACTTGAAGGTGGCCGTGGCCTCTCCTCCCTAACCCAGCCTCTGAAAATACATTTTAACTCTAGTCATCAAATTTTTCTGCATGCCCTTAGCTTCTGATTATTAAACAATCACTTTTATTTGGGGGAGGGGGTGTCATTCTGTTTTTTATTTGTAAGTGAAAGGATACAGATTATTTGCTATGAATGTAGATCTCTAGATATTTCCATCTTTCATGGAGATGCCTCCTCTCTTCCTGCTTTGGTGAGGTATTTTTGAAAGTGACTTCTTCCCAGAAATCTTTCTGTCTTTTATGTTCTGATGATTTACTAAAGAAATTATTCTTCTATGCTAACTTATCTCTTAGCACATTCCTCATCACTGTTCTGTAATCTACTAAGTGCTGCATGTAGCTTCTAACATCTGACAGTTTGCAAGAATAAAGCACGCTTACTCACATATTCTGATTTAAAAGGGCACCGCTTTTTTTTTAAAGTGCTAAATATTGCCCCAATTGAAATTCCACTTGGGGTATGAGAGAAGAGACTGATTTTAGGGAATGATCAATAACAATGGTAACTGTTTGGCTTTAAAAAATATCTGTTCTTCAGTCATCATTCATCTTATAGCCTGTGGTCTTTTCACAGGACCTGTATTCTTCTCCCAAGTTGGTCTAAAAATCATCCCCCTTCTTGCACAATGATAGACACTCAATGGCAAGACTTCTCTCTCTGGACAATTATAATTCCCAGGAAACCCTTCTTTTGGAAGGGATCTGAACACTGCTTTCCTGTCATTTCCACGAGTCAGTCCTAACTGCCCTCCAGAGACATGGCCCATTGTTATGATTGGTGGATTCATATTTGCAAACTTACCTCCTCACTTAAAATGCATTTACATCCCCCAAATCAGAACTCCCAATGCTTTCGTGGTCGTTTGCGGACATGTGCAGAGTGGTGACAGATTTTAGCAACTCAAAACTCACATTCCCAACTGAGGTAGTACAAAACGACTCTCTGCCTTCTTATTTCAGCTAACATATATATGAGTTCTTTTCACGTCACATATTTTACATGTACGTTCTTTTTTGTTCGTGATTTCACTGTTGAAAATGGCCCCCAATCACAGTGCCATCTCGTATCCTAAGTGAAAGAAGATTGTCCTTTGCCTTATGAAAAAATACATGTGTGTAGAGAAGCTTTGTTCAAGAGTAAGTTATAGCACTATTTGTTGGTCATGAGTTTAATGTCAATGAACCAACATATAGTAAATAAAGTGTCTAATAAAATGCACATATAAAACTAGGTTATATGTTTATTGACTGATAAAAATGTTGCGACCAGAGGCTCACAGAAGCCTAACCATATTTCCTTTTGAAGCAATGTTGTAGTATTCATTAATTCGGTGTTCTTGGCAATTCTATGGAACATCACTACTGCGAATAATGGGACTCAGCTGTACTTTAGGTTGGCATACAGTTCACACATCAGAGAAAACAAACAGGGTTTTGTTTCTCTAATAATGTGGGTTTTACACTTTCAGATATGGGATAAGAGAAAGGAATAGATATTAGTGAAGTGGAATGGGGGAAATTATGGTTGGAAATAGTTTTTTAATTTTTCCAGGTTCTTATTAAAAATACAAAAAATTTCTCTCAGAGCATGACAGTCAGAGAACAACTAGACAAACAGTGTTCCAATAATAATCATCCTAATAACCAAATAATGTTCACTCTGCATTTTATGAAGTTATTCCGTGGACATTATTTCAGTTGCTTTGCACTTACAGCTCAGACTCTGAGATAGGAGTGGTATTATCCCTACTCCCAAATGAGGAATGGAGAGTCTTAAAGGGGAAGCAAATTAATCAGGCCTCACAGCTCATCAATGGCACCACTCAGAGGTGACCCAGACCCTCTGATGCAGCTTGCCTCTGTTACTACACCCTGGTTTTCGAAACAAGTTGTGGTTCTCCTTACTTTTTTTCACTCTTTCTGCTCCTCCCCTTTAGTAATGTATCATTCTTGACCCTCAATTTCCTGATCCACTAAGCTAGATTATTGTTAAAAACCAATCCCTCAAAGGAAAATGTGTGTCTTGGTTGCATATACAGGAACTTAGATGCATGCTATTCTTCAATAAGCATCTTTTACAGGTAGCCTATATTCCCAACTCTAGACAATGGGAACAGGAAACTAGAGGAAGTTTTGTTTATGGAGGAAAACAAAGTTGGCATACATAAAACTGAGTAACATTAGTGCTGTGTAATCAAACCACCACCATTTAAATCATTTCACAGTTGGGGCGTTTTGGTAGTGCATTCTGGAAAGAGTAGTGATTTGTTTGTTGGCAAAGGAAAAATGAGCTTGCAGTTTGCAGCGCATCTGTAAATCTGTATGCAGACAGCCACAGCACCATTTAGTGCTGGGGGTGCACCCCAGAAATGGAAGGCTCATGAGAGTCAACAGAAAGCTTAGGGAAAATAGTCCCATCTTTTTTATTGCCTGTAACCACAGCCTGTAATTGCTACTCAACCAGGGGTTTATGGGCTCATGTTTAGATATCTTTGCAGGTCTTAGGACTGTTCTAATGGTACACTCCAGAAGCCTAGGGAGCCAAGCAGCTAAGCAGACTCAAAGCCACATTTACCTGACCAATGATCGCCTATAGCCAGTCAAAATTGCATCAAAACTCGCAGTCCCTATTTTAACCTTTAAAGCAATGTTCTTTTTATTTGTTCTTTGGAAGCAATTAAATTACTTGCTATGGATTAAGAGATGATAAGAAAATAGCTGTTCATGGCAAACAAGAAGACTAAACAAAACAAAGAGAATGAGCTAGTGTTTGTCACCCTGAGTCTGATATCCTTCACTCATTAGCTACTTTATTGGCTGCTCAGCCCCCAAAGCAAGGTGGTAATAAAGGGATAAGGCCACACTGGACGTCGGGGTTTCAAAATCCCAGTCATCTGATGCTCAGAATAGCCCTGTACACACACAGAACCCTTCAGAGAAATGCCTTCCAAATTCCGGGGAGGGCAGTGGGCATCTTGTACAATTATCCCAGTATACTGTTTTTGTTTATCTGAGGGAAGAGGATGCAAGGAGGAAAAAATATTTTTAAAAGATACATATCTGTCTTCAGGTCACATGGGTAACAGACCCCATGATCCACATTTTCCTTCTTTAAACTAGGGAGGGAGTAGATTCAGAGAAAGTTAGAAAGAGAAGTAAAGCCCTTTGCTACATAATTCTTCACTGAGGGTTGCAGAGGCCCTATCAGCTCACGCACACCATTTAGATCTTGTCCTGGGCTGAAAATGCCCATCCGATTGTGCTAGGACTCAGAAGCATGAGACAAGAAGGATTTCAAAGCATACATTGTAGAAGGCAATGCCAGGCTCTAGGAAAGTTGGGAAGAAGAAGGCCCAAGCATCAAGCATTCTTACTATGCTTTAATAATTGAGAAATAGTCAAATATGTACTCTATTCAGAATTAAGTGCTGGTTTAAAGAGCAGGCAAACAGGAAAGTTCTACCCCCTATGCTCCTGGTCTTACCTGGACAGATGAGGCCAGACACAGCTCGCCCTTCTGAACAAAATACATTTGCTAATGTTGCTGCTGTAATTATTATTATTATTATAAGCAATCTACTTCCTTCACACCAGAAAATGTATTAACTTATTCACCTCATCCAAACCATTGCAGGCATCCAAAAGTCATTAGGAAATAATTAGGGGGGGAAATGCCCCATTGCGTTCGCACTGCTCTTTACGTGTAATGGAGAGACTTTAGGCTTGTGTTTTGTGTATGAATCAGACTGGGATACCAGCTCTGCCCCTCACGAGGGGGAGAGAGGAGGAGGGAGGGCCAGCGGCCGGTCACTCATTTTCGCTTTTCTGACAGAATATGACATTTGTCCTTACCACTCTGTCAGATGCCTGAAATTCTCATGTCTTTACAAAATATTTTTCTATTTAGTTGAATCAGGCAGCACAACTACAATATGTCTTCTCTCTGTGACTGCCTTTCACAGCCTTTGCCTTCACGAGACTTAGATGAGGTTTGGGTGATTCATGGCACTTAAACTTCTCCAGAGCACTTTTTCAATTGGAAAATTCTCCTAAACTGAATGCATCATCAGCACAGTTGTCCATGCATAAAAGAACTAGAAGCAAAACAATGAGCACCATTTTTTAAAACCTACGCTTAAGCCAAGAAAAACAGTTATATCACAAAATGTTAAAAGACCTTATTTTTCAGTTTCCAGGAATCTTTCATGGAGAACATGGCCTATCTTTGTCTAAGAGCCCCTTTTCCTAGGCTTTCTAAATTATAAACAAAAGAAATAGTTTATATTCAGTTTAGCTTGTTTTCAAGTTATTAACATGATATATAACAACCTAAGTAATGCCACCTGCTATATTTATGGAGAACTGATCACCCCTCGACCATATTAATCCTTTTCTTCATTTTTTGAGAAAATGCTTAGAAATTTTTTGTATGTTAGGTGGTTTCTCATTTATTTTTATTTATTATTTATTCAATAAAAAGATAGTATTTTAAAATATTTTGATATAGAAGATGAACCCAAATCTTACCAGAATTTCAAATTAAAATAGTTGCCTCCATTTTTTTACTCGAGGTAAGCATTAGATAATGGAAAGAGTGCCCCAGTAGAACTCAAGAGAGACAGGCTTTAATTCCCCTCAATGCTGACTCAGTTCCCCCAAATGTAAAGAGGACATTAAAGAAGTTTCCCATCCCAACATCAGAGCTATTTCTTCTTTCATTGAGCACAACTAAAAGTCAGAAAAGGTAGTTCAGGGCACTTGTTAAGAGACAAACTGTAGAGTTGGATTCCAGCTCCACCACTGGTGCATTATGAACATATGTCCACTTCTCCATCTGTAAAAAGCTACCCACCTTCTATGTGGTCTCCAAGTGTTCCAGCCTTCAGAAGGCTCTTCAGATTATAACCCACCTTGGATTAGCCCTAATTTCAGTAGAGGGTGTTCATATTCCTACAAAGAGCTTGCTTTATGTATGCTCAGGTTGGACTGTCACTTACATAGTATAAATTAAAGGGCCACAGAAAGTCCCTTGACCCCAAACCATCATTGTCTATTAAAGTAAAGTGCTTAAAAATCCACTTTCTACTTTTGTTCCTTTGGGTTATTCTTTTCTAAGCAACAATCTTTAAAATGCCTCAAAAGGTAAGATAGACTATGTCATTTACACCTAGAGTAAACAAATGAACCATACAGCAGGATCTTTAGACATAGGGTATGTCCCAGACCTACCTGAGAATACCAAGGTCCACAGTACTTAGGAAGAGGAATTGGGGTAAGCGTAGGGGTATATAATAAAAAACAGCAAAGGGAATGTAAGGAGGAAATGGAAAGTTCTGAAGGAAAATTCTTAATCAGTCTTATTTATGTAAATTACCATCATCTATAGATCTATTTATGACATAAAATATGTTTAGCTGGAGCATGATCAAATTTTTCTGCTTTAGTTAGATTTATCAGTATAAAATTAGCTAACTATGTATTTTTCCAAGTTATTTTCAATTTGATTACTATTTTTTTATTGATTACTTTTAGACAGAGATAAAAAGGGAGAGAAAGAAAACATTCATTTGTTGTTCTACTTAGTTGTGCATTCATGGGTAGCTTCCCGGATGTGCCCTGACTGGGAACTGAACCTGCAACCTTGGTGTCTCATGATGACGCTTTGACTAACTGAGCTAACCGCCCGGTGTCTCAGTTTGATTATTATTTAGAGCACTTACTTATTTTAGTAGGTAAGTAGTTCTTTTTCTTTCAGTATTTCTCATGGTTTGTGGCTCACGGGTAAAGTAACATTCAAATTCTTGCAGAATCTAGCCACCATTTCATTTACTGAGACTATTTGGTTTAAACAGATTTGTGTCCCCTGTGACAGTAGACTTAGCTCAAGACTGTCCCCAAGAGAGTTAGCATTATAATATGCTTTACATTTTTAGAATCTGGGGAAAGAAGTAACACTTGATTATTATAAGATGTCATAGTCAAGACAGCCAGACAGCCAAAAGCAACCACTTCCTGAATTACCCCTGAAAACGTCTTAATTGGGAATGAAGCTATAGGTAAAGTAACTATGGAAAGTTGGATAATTTCTTAATGTATCTGTGCCCAGGCTCCCACTGTGAAATAGAAATATTGATGCTAAGGTACTAAGGTACTAAGATATACTGAGGAGCCAGTGTGATAATATATGTAAATAAAGTCCCATGAAAATGTAACTTATTATCCAATTATTATTCAGTCATTAAATATGTATTGAGTGTCTGCTATCTGCCAGGCACACTGGGAGTTTGATGATAAATAGGACACAGTCATTACTTTAATGAGCTTTCACTCTGATTAAGGAAAGAAACAAATGGCTTGTTACAATGCAATGGATTAAGGGCTATTGTGAAGGAATTACACAGGGTTCTAAGGGGGTAGTGGTACACGTGGACAACTAACGCAAACTTGAAGACATGAATGGTGTACAGTAAAAGATCTCTAGGACTGGGATGGAAAGGGAAAATAAGTATTACAGACAGAGGGAGTAGGTAGAATATTCTGAGACAAGACAGAGCATGGGCTCTCTGGAAGCCTGCAGCTATGCTGCAGGGAGCATGAAGTGGTGAGACAAACCTGGTGGGGCCACGTCATCATGATTCTTTATGCCCCTTTCATGTGTGACCACTTGAAAAGGTCTCCTGGTAGGGTTCTAAGGAAAAATTTAGAATGATAACAGAGGTGAGATTTACATATTAAGGAAATACTAAGAAGATAGACAAGACAGGATTTGCTCATTCAACAAATATTTATTAAATGTTTTAAATTAAAACAATAAAACTGCTTTTAATTCACATATTGTCTAAATAAGAGAAAGAGGAGATAATTTTTTCCAGGGATATTTGAAAAAAGTAAATGTTTTTCCTAGGTGTTCTTGGCAATTAAACTCTTAAATTACAGTTTGTAAATTTGTGTTTGCAAAGTACCAATATCAGAATGATTATTCTTTGTCACATGCAACCTTGAGTCATTTCTAGCATCCTCTTCTCTTCCTACAACTAGCAATATCTCTAAAGTTTTTAGTAGGCATAGCAACTCAAATACATAATAACTCTTTGGAGATTGCCATTCCAAAATACATTTCCTACTCTGTGTTCGTGTTTGAGCTCTGATGGCCCTTCCAAAAAGCCTTCTTTGTCTTCTCTCACACCTCCATTTCAGTTAAGAAACTTTCCCAAATGCTCGCATAGCCTCTGGTTTTCCTCTATCCTAACTCTCACCTCACTGTATAATAATTGCCCACTGCTCATCTGTCTCACTCACCAGAATGTTGACCCCTGAGGGTCATAACCATGTATAGCATGTTTGTTCTTGGTACAACATCTGCCACATGATGTGCATTTGATTGTCACTGGCTGAAAAACCAACTGAACAAATAAACAGTAGGAACTGAAAGAATAGTTGTTGACCAATTACCATTCCACAATTTATAAATAGATATTAAGTACCTACTATGTTCCGGGGACAATGACGAGGCTGAATTTACTACTGAAAGGGAAACACTAACAATCACTTTTTGGTGTTTTTCTTTTGCCAAAATAAAATGATGTATGGGAAATACATTTTGGTAATTTAAAAGGCTGTTTTTTAAGTAGTAAGTAAACAGTAAATGGCTTCAGTTTCTCAAACTGGTCATCTTTAGAGGCATCAGCAAAGTGCTTTGGAAAAGCATAGATTAAAATAAAATGCAGTAACCTTATGCAGGCAAGAGCAGCCAAAGACACCAACTCAAAAAGAGAGAAGTCACCAACCACATTAGCTCATCTTTTTCCTTACAAATTGTATCACCATTAAAGCTTTTTGTTTGTTTCCTTCCTTGCTTGCTTGCTTTCTTAAGATTCTTTGTGTCTGACCTCTTTCACTAACCAAGTCTTTATGTGTTACATCCATTATAAGGACGGTATAATGATTATGTGCGCCCCAGCCTAAATGTTTTCTAATTAGAGACAATAAGTATAAAATGATGAATGACTAAAAGAAGGCAGGGGCTCTGAGACTGAAGTGTGGATGGGTGTTCACTCACCCAGGGAGGAGCGTGGTTGTGAAGGGCAGAAAATAGAGCACTGGCTAGGTAGTAATCAGGATGCATGCTTAGGATTAGGGAGGATGTTTCAAATTACCTGATACTTGAGCATATTTGGGAGCTGCAAGAAAAGTGTCCATGTAAAGGGAGCAATTGGAAATGCTTGCCTGGAGAATGGTCCAGGCGGCTCCAGAGAAGGACAGGAGAGGAAGACACCCAGAAAGCCATCGACCCTAGGAATGTCAATGGAATCAGAGAATACTGCCTGATGAAACATCCTGGCAATACTTACTGTCCCATCCTCTAGGTTAATATGACTGAGCCAAATTTCCTAGTACCCTGGAGTTCTAGGGTCTAAGAATTCAGTGGGGTCCAAGAATTCAGAGATGATCCAACACAATAGAATAAAAACTTCCTCCCATTTGTTAAAGTACATAGATGCTATCATAAATACTTAAATACAAATTCACTTAAAAGTATAATGAATTCATTCTATAAATGGCATGTGGATATTCCTTTTATTAACATTAGAAACAGTCCTGGCCCTGGCCGGTTGGCTCAGTGGTAGAGCGTCAGCCTGGGGTGTGGAAGTTCCGGGTTCAATTCCCAGCCAGGGCACACAGGAGAAGTGCCCATCTGCTTCTTCCCCCTTCCCCCTCTCCTTTCTCTATATCTCTCTTTTCCCCTCCTGCAGCCAAGGCTTCACTGGAGCAAATTTGGCCTGGGCACTGAGGATGGCTCCATGGCCTCCATCTCAGGCTCTAGAATGGCTCTGGTTGCAATGGAGCAATGGCAGAGATAGACAGAGCATCTCCCCCTGGTGGGCATGCGGGGCGGGGGGGATCCCAGTCGGGCGCATGCAGGAGTCTGTCTCTCTGTCTTTCTGCTTCTCACTTCAGAAAAATACAAAAAACAAACAAAAAAAACCCAGTCCTTATTACTGTGAAAAACTAGAAGTAGGTCTAAGTAATGAGGAATTGTTGATAGACAGTGATAGTGATGGCTGCATTTTTTGGAAGATTAATCTGTCAGTAGTGGATCAGATCAATTGAACTGGGAAGAGAGCACAGAGGCAGGAAAGATTCATACAAGCGAATCCTAAAAGCCCTGAACAATTTTTCTCAAGCACCTCACAAGGCCACACATTGCCAAGACATACTTTTTCTGACATTTCCCCTGCACTTCTGAAAGAAAACAATACTGAGTTCCCAGCATCACTGAAAACAGCAAACCTGGTTCTTCTTTCTGATACTCTCATTTTTTCTGACAACACAGCCGGCTCCAGCATGCAAACAAAGGATCTGTAGCTCAGCATAGTCACAGCCAGGCTTTGTCTTCTCTAAAGTGTGTGTCAGTGTAACTTTCTAGAACTCTGCTGGGAGAGCAGCGACCAGCAGCGACCAGCAGCTCTGACTACGGCACTGTGGCCCCCTAGTGGGGCTGCAGTAGTTCCAAGCTGAAATCAGACTGGCTGAGAACAAGTGCAAGCAAAATAATAAACCGTAATAGGTGAATACAAGAATGTCTTGAGATGTAATAAAATAGTTTCTATTAAAATTTCATCATGCAAAACACATATAAACAACAACAAACCGAGCTCAATGAGACTGACTACAGGGACACTAAACATGGGGACTGTAGGAAATATAGATTAAAAAAATACAAAATAAACATTAGAAAAACAACATCCAAGTGCTTGTCTGGCCTAAATACAGCTGACAAACCTGCCGTCACAATGAGGGGGTGGGGGTCCTTTCCCAAAGGGCTGACGGCACTGTCTGTAAGGCTGAGGTTCACAGTGTCTTCGCTTCCTCCCAGTCGGCCCCATGATTTTCTCCTGTGCTGTTACCCCAACAGATGCTTTGCTTGCTCACTTTGGGAACTTGGAAGGGGAACAGCTGTTTCATATTGTTAGCCCCCAGATTAACTCTTTTTAGCACATCATCATCCTCTAGAACTTCACTCTCTTTTCAACCATGATAGTGAAAACAAACTGGAAATCATAATACTTAGACCTGTTCTACACTGCTCACAAAAAAAATAAGGGATATTTTATAGCTTCATATTCATTTTGAAATACCCCCTCATTTTTATGAGCAGTATAGTTTGTGCACTAATTAATACCTTCCTTTCCTGTCCTGCTGGGCCCAAATGCAAAGCACACTGATAGTCGTGGTAACACTGTGAGTCACCAAGCTTTCTGTACACTCCGAGGAGCATTCACTCCGTGAAACTCAAGACTACAAATCAGCAAGTAGGACCGTGGGCTAGTAGAGAAAGGCCATTTAAATCTTCATTCCTCCCCCACCCCCCACACACACCTCTGCTCTCCTCTGCTAACTAGAAACTTGGACTTCATATTCAGGATCCTACTCTGTTCAGGGAGAAAGAGAAATCTATCCTGCTAGTATGTTCCGTTTTCCATTCTTAATTCACACCAATAAATAATTCTCACAGTCTGGAAAGTCTTCCTTATCTCTCATTTAAATCAGGGGAGGTTTTGTTCAGTCAATTTCCTCTAATTCTATCCTCAGGGAAGATGTATTTAAGCTCACCACTATCTTTTGTGGAAGAGCTCTCAGTGTCAAAGAAAAATTAAATTTGCTCCTGGTCCTAGAGAAGCATCAAGCAATACAACTGGAAGTGATATAAAGAATCATTTCAAGCAACTACCCCCTTTTTTCCATCCCAGTCTCCCAATACCCACAACTTAATATATGAAGGAACTCCAAAGAGGTTAAGTGACTTGCCCAAGGACACACAGTGAGCTAATCAAGTTTTAGCACTACACCATTTTCTTCCTGGTTCCTTTAACATTTCTTCATATATTTTTCAACTACAAATAAGCTCCAAAGTTCTGTTGTAACCATCTCTAGCCAGGTTATTACAAACCTTAATGCACAAAGATGCTCCTAGACATAAGGAAAATGAGTCAATGACTAAGGAATGGTGGTAACTGTGGCAAATCAAATTTCCTATGTCTGGTGGTCTAAAGGTGGCAACCCAACAGGGAGGTGATTATTATCCCCATTGTTCAAATCAAGAAACTAAGGATCAAAGTGGCTAACAGGCTTATCCATGGGCTTCAAGCAGGTGGGAAGCTCTGAACTCGTCTGTGTCTCAAAGATCTACATGGGTTGTCATTATTGTTTAGCCAGGAGGCAGTGCAGTGCAGTGGATAGAGCATAGACCTGGGAAGTGGACCAGGTTTGACACCCTGAGGTTGCAGGCTTGAGCGCAAGCTCATCTAGCTTGAGCACAGGCTCACCAGCTTGAACACGAAGTCGCTGGCTTAAATATGGGATCATTGGGATCATAGACATGACCCTATGGTCTTTGGCTTGAGCCTAAGGGTCATTGGCTTGAGTTCAAGGTTGGTGGCTTGAGCAAGGGGTCACTCGTTCTGCTATAGCCCCACAGTCAAGGCACATATGAAAAAGCAATCAATGAACAACTAAGATGCCACAATGAAGAATTGATGCTTCTTATCTCTCTCTCTTCCTGTCTGTCCCTATCTGTTCTCTCTCTCTCTCTCAATAAAAAAGAGAGATATAGACAGTGCTTTTAAAAATTAACAGGACATTGTTTTCTAAAGTATTACAACACTTTATGTGTACTTAAGCTTCTGAATTTAATGCTTCAAGTCTTCTTAATGTAGAAATTAATCTGAATGTTGTTTCTTTTAGCCTATAAGATACTGAAGAACAGAAACTGTATTTTTAAAAAGGTATCACAATAGGCAAACAGGCACTGACTACATTTTGTTGGTCTGAATTTGACAATGTTAAGTGAAAAAGGAACATTTTCTCCAGTGTCAATTTGCTCTGTGTTTCTCTCTAAACTACATTTACTTTTTAAACTACCCAGCTACCTGGCTGGCTCAGATCCAGCCTCCTTCCCACTATTTGTGCCTTTCCTGTCATATTTCAGACAGCCTGGCTTGTGCCTTCCTGTTATTTTTTTAATGTTGTTTTTAATTCCCCTGCATGTCAACACTATTCTTCATTCCAATCTTCCTCCAAAATAGTAGAGTCCCTGTGGATTCTGGTCCTACCTCCACAAGGATCTAGAATCCTGATGAGTCTATTCCACCAAGTTTGGGGGATGTCTCTCATTACTTGAGATATTGTAGTCAAGTCTCTTTTTGTTACATAAAACATGAATTTTCTTATCCTGAAGCAAGAGCATAAGAGGAGCTTATTCAAAGAATATGAAGAAACTTCACATTTTCTAAGGGTACAAGTAAACTAGATTCTGATTTCCAATATAGTATTATGCTTTATCTATACTTATTCTTCTGCATTTAATGCTTCGATCTTCTGTACAAGATAGTTCATCTTAGTTTCTTCTAATTTATAAACTTCTGGAGAACACAGATGACATGTGTTGTTTGAAATGGGTGCTAGAGTATGTCTCATGGGACAGGAATTGTGAATCGAAATGTGAGGCACAAAGATGAGTCTTGATCTTTCTGAGAAGTCTTTTCTTCTTTCTGGTTTGTTTGTTTCTAATTTTTGTCTTTCTCTCCTCCGGGGTATCTCTGCACCTTCTTTTCCATCTCTTAGCACCATTGTTATCTCTTCATCATTTCTTAGCATCTTCATCTTTATCTCCCCAATGGTTTTCCTTCCTTGTGGATGCCCAATATTTGCTCCCACAATTCCTGAGTCTACATGAACTCAAAGGTCCAGGTTTCAGAACCAATCAGAAAAATTAATTCTAATTCTCAGAAAGGAATCTCATTTGTCATGGTCAGTCACAGGATCAGTTGGTCTTGGCTGACAGCCCATCCTGGTTTAGTTAGCCACATAGGGAATGGATGAAGACAATGACATGCGTTAGGTGGGTTTGGTCCATCCAACAGCTGTTAGCAAAGCAAGTTCTCAAGAAAGGGCCAAAGTAAAGTAATCAATCAAATGTATCTGGCACATGCCTCTGCCATACATATGCAATTCTAAAGTTATGTGTGCATATATAACATGTTCTGAGTATCCCTATGAAAGCCATAATCGAATTTGCCTCCACTCAATAGGGGATAATCCCATCACATCTAGCTATTCTTTTCCAAGGTGATGTCATAGAGATATTGTTCTCCTAGTGAATTCTCTTCCTCCTCCAGCTCCATCTCACAAGTTTGCAACCTTTGGACTAAATAGTAAATTTAAATATACTTCACCTCCAAATATATATTTAGAGGAAAGAAACCAGGAAACTTGGACAAAAATTAAAAAGGAAAAAGGAAGAAGGTCTACAAAATGGCCCTAGATTAAAACATGCATCAGGCAGTAGTAGAAACTCTGTCTCATCACATCACCATTTTTAGTTTTTATCTTCCCTAGTGGTAGCTTCTTTCGGTCTCTCTGGTTGGTTCCCCATCTTTCTCCCACTTCTCACACTTCTTAATGTTGGAGAAACAGAAAAACACCTTAAATAAAGCAAAACGAAGGAATTAATAGTAAAGACATAAATTAATGATACAGGTTTTTTAAAAAGTAAACTTGATCAAAAAAATCAAAAGCTGGTTCTTTGTAAAGAGCAGTTATGTATGCCTTTTACAAATATATTCACATTGTTTAAAAAATGCAAAAAAATGCAAATTAGAAAAAGCAATAAGAATAAAAAAGGGGCCCTGGCTGGTTGGCTCAGTGGTAGAGCGTCGGCCTGGCGTGCATGAGTCCTGGGTTTGATTCCCGGCCAGGGCACACAGGAAAATCGCCCATCTGCTTCTCCACCCCTCCCCCTCTCCTTCTTCTCTGTCTCTTCTCTTCCCCTCCCACAGCCAAGGCTCCATTGGAGCAAAGTTGGCCCCGGCGCTGAGTATGGCTCTGTGGCCTCTGCCTCAGGCACTAGAATGACTCTATTTGCAACAGAGCGATGCCCCGGATGGGCAGAGCATCGCCCCCTGGTGGGCAAGCCGGGTGGAACCCAGTGGGGTGCATGCGGGAGTCTGTCTGACTTCCTCCCTGTTTCCAACTTCAGAAAAATACAAAAAAAAAAAAAAGAATAAAAAAGGATAAGTAGGTACAGATACAAAGAAATGATTGAAATAACAAAGGGAAATACACAGGTACATACAGATAAATTAAAAATTTGCACAAAAGACACTATTTTAAAAGAAAATACAAACTAACAACTCAAAAAGAACCATAAAGCTCAACAGAAAAAAAATGCAAAAGTTGGTCAATTTTTATTCCCACAAAATGCCTAAGTCTTGGCTGGCTTTGTAGGTAATTTCTATCAACTTTTTTTTTTTTTTTTTTTTTTAAGCTGCTTGAGGTTTATTAAGTATAAGGATATCCTTTATTTCATTTTTTTTAACTCCTCCTTTGCCTTCCTTTCCACCCAGCTAAGATTTTTTTTTCTTTTCTTTTCTTTTTCTTTTCTTTTTTTTTTTTTTGCATTTTTCTGAAGTTGGAAACGGGGAGGCAGTCAGACAGACTCCCGCATGCGCCGAACCGGGATCCACCCGGCACGCCCACCAGGGGGCGATGCTCTGCCCATCCGGGGCGTCGCTCTGCGCAATCAGAGCCATTCTAGCGCCTGAGGCAGAGGCCACAGAGCCATCCTCAGCGCCCGGGCAAACTTTTGCTCCAATGGAGCCTTGGCTGCGGGAGGGGAAGAGAGAGACAGAGAAGAAGGAGAGGGGGAGGGGTGGAGAAGCAGATGGGCGCTTCTCCTGTGTGCCCTGGCCGGGAATCGAACCTGGGACTCCTGCACGCCAGGCCGACGCTCTGCCACTGAGCTAACCGGCCAGGGCCTTATCAACTTTAAAAATATATATTCCTTATATTATTTAAATTGGTCCAAAACATGGGAACCTATAGGAGGTCTTTCAGCCTCATTCCCTGAGAGTGACTCCAGGTAAGAAGATTACCAAAAATTCTATTCATCAAAACAATTCAGGAATATCCAAAATAAAACCTTAAGAAATTAAGTCCTGCACTGTATAAAAAAGAGTTATATATGATTCAACTGTAAAAATATGACTTAATAGAAAAAATTTAATAGAAAAAAATAACTATATAAAAATTATTTAATATTAAGAAATGGATTCATGTATTCATGTAAATCACTACAATAACAAACTACAAATGAAATAGCACAACGCCATCCTGCTAAATTCCAAAAGCACTTTGTAAATTAAGTGCTTATTCCTGATTAAAACATAGTACACTAGAAACAGAAGCAATTTACTAAAATTGCCAAAGGACAAAATATGAAATTATGTCATAAATGTCTTATTTAAAAGTAAAATATTAGAAGTATTCACATTAAAATTAGGAGCTGAACAATAGTGTCTGCTAACAATACTTTTATTCCACATTTGCTGCTCCCCATATTTCAATATTTACTTATATGGAAACAATAGTATCATTATGCAGATGATATAATTATCTATCTAAAAATATATAAAATAATTAAGTAAAAAATTATTTAAATAACTATAGTTTAATAATGTGCTAAATTTAAAATATAAATCTGCAGCTTTCACAATAGTTAAAAACAGAAACAGAAAAAAATCCAGGTATAATTACGTACTAAGAAGTAACATGCTTTGAAATTATCTTTAAAAGCACACAAGAAGTATAAACAAGAAATAATATTTGACTGAAGGGCTTTTTTAAGAGGAAATGAGTTAAGAGACTAGCATGCCATTATTCTGAGTGAGAAATTTTCATATTCTAATGATACCAATTTTCTTAAAGCAATTCATAAAATCCCAATTGAAATTCTATTGGGGTTTATTTGTGATATCTGACAAAATTATAATGTTTATCTGGAAAGGAAAATTCACAAGAGCCATGATATTTCAGAAAAGAACAATTAAGTGGAATTTGACATACTTATCAACACTTACTAAAGAAATACCATAAAGTTATAGTGATTCAAACAGTGTGATGTTGGAGTACTTATTTAAAAAAAAAGAGAGAGAGATAAATGAACCAGAATAGAGATCCAGAAACAGATATATATGTATAATATATATTAACAAAGTTAGACAGGTGAATTGTTCGTGCTGAGGAAATAACTCAAGATGGGGACTGCACACACCAGAAAGACCAACCACATGATTAAAGTGTTGGGGCTTTAAGCTCTTTCTATCAGCCTGATCTCCCCAGAGAAGAAGAGGTTGAAAATTGAGTTCAACCACATGGCCAATGACTCACTCAATCATGCCTACATAATAAAACCCCAATAAAAATTTTGGATATTGAACTTGCGAAACTTTTCAGGTTAGCAATGCTCTGAGTGTTGTCACTCGTCATAGCTGAAAGGAGCCGACATCCGCCAGGACTCGACCAGGGAAAGGCAACTGAAAACTTTGCATTTCGACCCTTTCCAGACTTCGCCTATGCATCTCTTATTTTGGCTGATTTTGATTTATATCTTTTTGATATAATTAAAGTGTCATCATAGGTATAGCAGTTTCAGGCTTTATTTTTAGTCTTTCTAGTGAATTATCAAACCTGAGAGTCATCATAGGAACCCCTAAAGTTGTAGTCAGATCAGAAGAGGAGACCCCCCAAACATACAGCCGGCATCTGAAGTGAGGACAGTCTTGCAGAGAACTGAGGCCCTGAACTTGAGTTTGACAGGTTCATGGTAACATAAAAAGAAAATAAAGTAGGATATTTCAATTATCTTGGGATATGTTAGGCCTTCCAAATACAGCTCAAATATAGAAAATATAAAGAAAAAAATGGACAGATCTGATAATATAAAATTATTATTTTTTTGTACAAAATAGAGATACCATAAAACAAAATTATAAGAGAAGTGACAAGATTATAATAAATATTTGAAACCAATAATAATAGACAAAGAAAGGTTATTTATAATACAAAAACTTTCCTGAAATAAATAGAGAAACTACAACTTAGTTTTTAAAAGGTAAAACAATTGAACAGGTCATTCATTGAACTACAAATACCCCCCCAAAAAAAAACAAAAAAAAGACATTTCTCATAATCCAGAAGTGCTAATTAAGCAATGAAATATTATTTTTTACTCTTCAGAGTGACAAAAACAAATATTCAGTATTAGCAAGGTTATAATCAGAACAAGATTCTCCTAAACCACTCACAGGAAGATATTCAGAGGCTTTGCAACAAAGACGTTTCTATGGGGTAGCAGGGCGTCTAGTTAGCTATATTCAAGCTTATTGAGTTTATGGGGCAGATGTCAACTAGAATTATGTAAATTACTTTGTTGAAAAGATGACAATAAACTGTCACCTAGATGCTTGATCAAGATATGCAGGGGCTCAATTCAAGATGTATTTAGCAAGAGGTAGATAGACTTAAAGAGTGTTTATATAAAATGAAAAAGAAAGATTAGGGGAGAGATTAATGTAATTAAGATTATCTACTGTATTTTGGGAGCCTGGGTTCAAGGGAAGCAATTTGAAAAGGAGAGGAATGAATGATGTTCCAAAGACCATCAAGAATTTGAGATAAAGCTAGACCAGAAGACAAAGATCAGTAACGAAAAGGAAGATGAGGTCATTACAATCACAGGTGCAGAAAGTAATTACTGCAATAACATAAAACGTGACTAAAAAAAAATCTTAATTCCTATGTTTTACTTATGTAATCTGTTTAAGCTTTATTTTCCTCTAGGTTTACATGCAAAAATAATACCCACATCTCAAGGTGGTTGAAAGAACAACGTGAGGCCACACTTGGAAAGTAGCTCAGTGCTTGCCAGATAAAACCTAAATAAACGCTGCTTTCTTTTCTTCCTCCCACTGGCTCTCGCTGCCTGAGATTTTACAACTAACCTCTACGGCCATAGGAGGAGAATAAGGACCAAGTTTTGCTTGACACATCTACTCTCCACTTTATTTAGGAAGCCCTCAAAGGCAAGACCTCACAGCCCAGACTTTAACAGTCGTCCCTCGCCATATTGCAGTTCACTTTTCGCGGTCTCACTGTATCGTGGATTTTGAAATTGTATATATCTAATTTTGTATTGCATATTTTTCACTACATTGCAGGATTTTGCAGTATATAGGTATTTTATATATATATTATTTTAATTATTTTTGCGGTAAAATAAGCATTTTCTAGCCTAAAAAATGAAAAACAATATAAAAATTGTTTGAAGTGTTAATTAAAACATATTAAAAGAATATTAAATTGAAATAAAATATATAGCATACAGCAGATGAGTAGACAAAGATTCACACATATGGAAAACTTAGTTACAGTTGCTCTCGCTTCAACTAGTTTGCCCACGTGAGATCATACACAGCACACTATTGTATATTCACTGGTGAGTGTCCATATAGAATTTTATATGTTGTTAAAATTGCATAGGTTTGAGCGTAGAAAGTATTTAAGAGCATAGGAGGTGTTTATAAAAGTGTAGGAAAGGTTCATAACAGAGTGAGAAAGGTTTATAAGAGTGTGGGGAGGGTTTATAAAGCCTTAAAATATATATAAATAATAAAACAAATATAAGGTCGCTACTTCACGGATTTTCGCCTATCGCGGGGGGTTCTGGAACCTAACCCCCCACAACAGACGAGGGACCACTGTAATCACAAAGACCAGGGCAACCTCATCTATGAGGTTTTTACAGTTTCATGAATATACCATATGTTGAACACAGCTGTGTAGATTTCATCTATCTGGTAGAAGAAAGTTAGAGCTTTATCATGTATTCTCACAAGTGAGCATAGAGAACAGCACTGACTTTACCATTAGGCCATCCTCTCCTCTGGCATGTCTATTGGAGTTTCTATATTCCTGTATATGAGTCCTTCACTCTCATTATTAGCTGATTTAATAAATATTGGTTTGTCTGTTACCAGGAGTAGGCTCTTTAAGGAGGAAATACTAATGACTGACTGATATTTTGAATTTTTATTATTAATTACCTAATATTTGGTTTCATATTAAGAAACAAGTTATAGATTTTTTTTCCAGAATAGTAATTGATGTCAGTTTATGGTGCTTACGGGGTTTGTTGTTTTGAGAACATGGAAGATTGTATCTGAAATCAGTGAGCTGTCTTGATGTTTATTATTTTTTGCTTTTTCCTGATCAGTTAACAAAAATTGCTTGAAATGTCGTATAAAGACAAAGAATTCAGGCATGCAATGGCTATTGACTTGTATATTTTTCACTAACATTTGCTGACCTTTTAGGTCAATATGTTTTTAAGTTTACAGAACAAGTCAATATAATTTATTTTAGTTTAGAATTAAATTGTTTTAAATTGCCAGACTTTTTCCTTTTTTGTAAATAGAAAATTACTGCCAGACTATATTGACATATATGTTAAAAATGAGGGTTTTTTGAGAATTAGTAGTATCCTGAAATATTCTAGTTTCTTTCCAAACAGAAGCCTATTGAAAATGACCCTTTGTCTTTCGTCCCTCTATCTCATGTGCCCTTATTTCCTTTAAAGAGCTCTAATGTCTAGAAAGCTATACAAACAATTAAGCCAAATCATTTTATAAGCAGTTCTATGAAATGCAAGAGTGGTTTTTTTCTTAAAGTCCAAATGTGTAACTCAGCTTACATGAGCATATAAGCATATTTTGCTTAAATTACATTTCTATCTGACAATATTAATTTCATCAAGGAAGCTTAGTATAAAATTAATTATAGCTATCATTTATGTTATTCAATCATTTCCTTTCATTGAAGCTTCAATGAGAATTCATCAACTGAAGGGCATGATTCACATTTTAACAACAATAATAATTAAAATAACCAAAACTACTTTTTCCTCCTTTCTACTAGAATTCCATGACTAAAGACTTATCTCGTAATGTCATCCTAAATGTAATCATATATTTTGGGAATCAGGGGAAATGCTTCCAATGGCTATAATGAGAGCAAATCTCGTCATATTTTCCTACTGACAAAGACCACTTCGGTTTCATTGACTTTGGTGAATAACCTCCTATAATTGCTTCAGAAACAAGTTCCAAGAAATAATCTGAACAAGTGTTCAAATGTCATACTGTTGAGCATGAAGACAAGGATATCTGCTTGCATTTACTCACCGGTTTCAGAGCACTGTGATTGGTAAAAACAAAAAATAATAACCACACTTTGGAAAACTCTCCCCAACCCTGGTCCCCACACAAACTCACTGGTAGCAATGAAGCGAATCTGTGGCCATGGGATTTATAACCAGGTTGCAGGAAGCAGCAGTAGAGCAGGTCATAATGTCATGTATCTCAGGTATCCAACTAAGGTGAATCTCGTAAAAGACAGAATTTCTGAGATATCCACAGATATAAAGGGTTGTAAAGAAATCACTTTTCATATCCTCAACTTCTGTTTGTGTTTTTTCCTAAAGCTGACCTGCCTGAGAACCCAGAAGGATTACCCGGGCCCTTCTTTCACAGTTACCCCACCTTGCAGGGTCCCCACTTCTGGAACAAAAGTCTTACCTTACTCCCATTGTGAATGGAACTATGATGAAAAATTCTTCCAGCATGTCAAAGACAGGAAAATTCCAAACATGGATGTAGGTGGGGTCTCACTTGATCATCACATTAGTTTTCCTGATGAGGAGGCAGAACTGAGGACAATTTTTTTTAACAGTCTGTCTTTCATCCCCAAATTAGTTTCAAAGGATGCAGCACTTCTGAGAGAGGGTCGTAGAAAAGCAAATGTGGGTAAATTTCAGAAGAGTGTCGCCTTATTCCACCAAGGTGACAAGACATGGCAAGATTCCCAGGCCAACTAGTATTGGTGAAAGAAACAAAACAAAACTGTGTTCTGGGAGACACCAATTTGCTGCAAATCCAGCTCTCCATGCCCCACCCTTCTCAGTAATAACAACATTTGGTATCAGGATGTCAATCCAGCACTCCTGTGCTCCTTCTCTCACCCCCTGGGCCCACTTGTGCACTCCAGCCAACCAATGGCACACAATGGTGTAACCTCAGCAGCACCCCATACTTCACACGTTTTACTCTAGTGTCTCCCTGCAGCCGACCTGTGAGACAGCCACATTTGACACATGCACAAACCTGAAAGGAAGACAGATATATACTATGAGGTGACCAATAAGAATAAGAGCCAGAGGATTAATGCTCCTCCAATATTGAATCCTTTTACAGATTCAAATGTTCTAATGATGTCAAATACATATCTAGTTATAAAAATTATTTTTCATCATGAAATAAATTAGAATTTATTTGTACATAATAATTCTTAAGTATTATAACTTTTTAAAACTGTGAGATGCTTCCTATATAGTTCAAATTTGTGTGTTCATAAATAATGAGTAAATTCTTATAGTACAAAAGTACAATTTTATGAGGTAATTTTTGACCCAAGTTTTATGTAATTTCAGCTCCATAAACAAGGGATCTCTAAGTTAAAGATGAGTAGGAATAATAGCTAATAAATTATATTATATTTTATTATATTATACTTTAATATAATAAGTTATATTAAAGTCTTTTTAATACACTTTCTAGATCCTTTTGCAAATCAAATAGCTTTCAATATTTGTCTTTTATAAAATTAATGATCATTATGAAGTCATCAAATGTTAAATAATTTAAAATATTTCTTTTTTATTATTAATTTTAATAGGATGACATTGATCAATCAAAGTACATAGGCTCAGAGAAAACATCTCCAGGTTATTTTAACATTTGATTATGTTGCATACCCATCACCCAAAGTCAAATTATCTTCCGTCACCTTCTATCTGGTTTTCTTTGTACCCCTCCCCTCCCTCACCCCCTCCCTCTCCTCCCCCCCACGGGTAATCACCACACTCTTGTCCATGTCCCTGAGTCTCATTTTTATGTCCCACCTATGTATGGAATCACATAGTTCTTACTTTTTTCTGATTTACTTATTTCACTCACTATAATGTTATCAAGGTCCATCTATGTTGTTGTAAATGATCCAATATCATCATTTCTTATGGCTGAGTAGTATTCCATAGTATGTATGTACCACATCTTCTTTATCCAATCATCTATTGAAGGGCTTTTGGTTATTCCATGTCTTGGCCACTGTGAACAATGTTGCAATGAACATGGGGCTGCATGTGTCTTTATGTACCAGTGTTTTTGAATTTTGGGTATATACCCAGTAGAGGGATTGCTGGGTCATATGGTAGTTCTATTTTTAATTTTTTGAGGAGCCACCATGCTTTCTTACATAATGGTTGTACTACTTTACATTCCCACCAACAGTTGATGAGGGTTCCTTTTTCTCCACAGCCTCTCCAACACTTGCTATTACCTGTCTTGTTGATAATAGCTAATCTAAGAGGTGTGAGGTGGTATCTCATTGTAACTTTGATTTGCATTTCTCTAATAGCTAATGAAGATGAGCATCTTTTCATATATCTATTGGTCATTTGTATTTCTTCCTAGGAGAAGTGTCTGTTCATGTCCTCTTTCCATATTTTTTATTGGATTGTTTGCTTGTTTGTTGTTGAGTTTTATGAGTTCTTTGTATATTTTGGATATCAGGCCCTTATCTGAGCTGTTGTTTGAAAATACCATCTCCCATTTAGTTGCCTGTCTGTTTATTTTGTTGTCAGTTTCTCTTGCTGAGCAAAAACTTCTTAGTCTGATGTGGTCCCATTTATTTATCTTTGCCTTCACTTCCCTTGCCTTTGGAGTCAAATTCATAAAGCGCTCTTTATAACCAAGGTCCATGAGTTTAGTACCTATGCTTTCTTCTATGTAATTTATTGTTTCAGGTCTTATATTTAGGTCTTTGATCCATTTTGAATTAATTTTAGAACAAAGAGACAAACTGTAGTTGAGTTTCATTCTTTTTCCTGTGACATTCCAGTTTTCCCAGCACCATTTGTTGAAGAGGCTTTCTTTCCTCCATTGTGTGTTGTTGGCTCCTTTATCAAAAATTATTTGGCCATATATATGCAGTTTTATTTCTGGGCTCTCTATTCTGTTCCATTATTCTGAGTGTCTCTTTTTCTGCCAATACCATATTGTGGCTCTATAATATAATTTGAAGTCAGATATTGTAATGCCCCCAGCTTCGTTCTTTTTCCTTAGGATTGCTTTGGCTATTCGGGGTTTTTTATAGTTCCATATAAACCTGATGATTTTTTGTTCCATTTCCTTAAAAAATGACATTGGAATTTTGACGGGAATTGCATTAAATTTGTATATCACTTTGGGTAATATAATCATTTTGACTATATTTATTCTTCCTATCCAAGAACAAGGAATATTTTTACATTTTATTGTATCTTTTTCAATTTCCTTTAACAATGCTTTGTAGTTTTTATTATATAGGTCCTTTATATTTTTTGTTATGTTTATTCCTAGATATTTTATTTTTTGATTGCAACCACAAAGGGGATTATTTTTTTGAATTTGTTTTCTGATGTTTTGTTGTTGGCATATAGAAATGCAATGGACTTTTGTATATTAATTTTGTATCCTGTGACCTTACAGTATTGGTTTATTGTTTCTAGTAGTCTTTCTGTGGAGTCTTTTGGGGTTTCTGAAGTAGAGGATCATATCATCTGTAAAAAGTGAAACCTTTACTTCTTCTTTCCCAATATGAATGCCTTTTATTTCTTTCTCTTGTCTGATTGCTCTGGCTAGAACTTCCAGCACTACATTGAATAAGAGCAGAGAGAGGGGACAGACTTGTTCCTGATTTTAGGAAAAAAGTCCTCAGTTTTATGCCATTTAATATGATGTTAGCTGATGGTTTATCATAAATGGCCTTTATTATGTTGAGATATTTTCCTTTTATACCCATTTTATTGAGCATTTTAAACATAAAATGGTATTGTATTATATCGAATGCCTTTTCTGCATCTACTGATAGGATCATATGGTTTTTGTTCTTTGTTTTGTTGATATGGTGTATTACATTAACCATTTTACATATGTTGAATCATCCTTGTGATTCTGGGATGAATCCAACTTGATCATGATGAATTATTTTTTTAATGTGTTGTTGTATTCAATATGCTAGTATTTTGTTTAGTATTTTAGCATCCATATTCATTAGAGATATTGGTCTGTAGTTTTCTTTGTGTTGTCCATGCCAGGTTTTGGTATGAGCATTATGTTGGCTTCATAAAATGTGTTTGAAAGTATTGCTTCTTCATCAGTTTTTTGGAAGACTTTGAGTAGAAGAGGAACCAAGTCTTCTTTGAATGTTTGATAGAATTCACTGGTATAGCCATCTGGCCCTGGACTTTTATTTTTGGAGAGGTTTTTGATAGTTGTTTCTATTTCCTCTCTGCTTGTGGGTCTGTTTAGACTTTCTGCTTCTTTATGACTCAGTCTAGGAAGATTGTATTGTTCTAGGAATTTATCCATTTCTTCCAGATTCTTAAATTTGGTGGCATATAGTTTTTTATACTATTCTACAATAATTCTTTGTATATCTATGATATCTGTGGTGATTTCTCCTCTTTCATTTTGGATTTTGTTTATATGAGTCTTTTCTCTTTTTTCCTTAGTGAGTCTTACCTATGGTTTGTCAATTTTGTTGATCTTTTCAAAGAAGCTCCTTGTTTTTTGTATAGTTTTTCTGTTCTCTATTTCATTTATTTCTGCTCTGATTTTTATTATTTCCTTTCTTCTGCTGGTTTTGGGTTGCCTTTGTTCTTCTTTTTCTAGTTCTTTAAGATGTGAATTTAAATGGTTTACTTGGGCTCTCTCTTGTTTGTTTAAATAGGCCTGGTAGTGATATGAACTTCCCTCTTATTACTGCTTTTGCTGCATCGCAGAGATTCTGATATGTTGTATTGTTAGTTTTGTTTGTCTGTATGTAACTTTTGATCTCTGCTTTTATTTCTTCTTTGACCCGCTCATTTTTTTAAAATATGTTGTTTAGTTTTCACATTTTTGTGGGTTTGTTTACCTCTCTTTTGCAGTTGAATTCTAATTTCAAGGCTTTATGATCAGAGAATATGCTTGATATAATTTCAATCTTTCTGAATTTGTTGATGTTATTTTTGTGGCCCAACATATGGTCAATTCTTGAGAATGTTCTGTGTACACTAGAGAAAAATGTATACTCTGGCACTTTGGGGTGAAATGTCCTGTAGATGTCTATCATATCCAGTTGTTCTAGTGTTTTGTTTAAGGCCAATATTTCTTTATTGATTTTCTGTTTGGATGAATGATCTAGAGCCATCAGCGGTGTATTGAGGTCTCCAAGTATGATTGTATTTTTGTCAGTTTTTGTTCTTAGGTCAGTCAGTAGCTGTCTTATATATTTTGGTGCTCCTTGGTTTGGTGCATATATATTAAGAAGTGTTATATCTTCTTGATTCAATGTCCCCTTAATCATTATGAAGTGACCATTTTTGCTGTCTTGTAGTCAGCATTGTTAGATATCAGTATTGCTACACCTGCTCTTTTTTGGATGTTATTTGCTTGGAGTATTGTTTTCCAACCTTTTACTTTGAATTTGTTTTTTATCCTTGTAGCTTAAATGTGTTTCTGAAGGCAGCATAAAGTTGGATTTTCTTTTTTAATCCATTCTGCTACTCTGTGTCTTTTTATTGGTGAGTTTAATCTATTTACATATAGTGTAATTATTGACACTTGAGAGTTTCCTATTGCCATTTTATATATTGCTTTATGATAGTTTTGTATCTTGTTTGGTTTTTCTCTTTTTTTTCTATCATTTGTTTTTATTTGGTTGTAATCTATACTTTTTTCCTCTGTTACATCTTTTTTCAAGCCGTGTGCTTCTGTGGTGGTTTTTTCAGGGGTGATTACCATTAAGTAATGGAAAGGATACCTATCATGTTCATTGTAGTACATTATCTCATGAGTGCTTCTGCACTCTATCCTCCTTTGCTACTGTTAATCTTTGTCCTCTCTCCCCCACTCCTTTTTTTGTTGTTGTTGTCACAGATTAATCTTGGTTTTATTGTGATCTTGATGGAGTTTTTACTTGTAGTTTTGTTTTGTTTTGTTCTTTGTATCTGGTGGACAATTCCCTTTAGTATTTCCTTAAGTGAGGGTTTTCTGGTGATAAATTTCCTCATCTTTTCTGTATCTGTGAATGTTTTTATTTCTCCTTCGTATTTGAAGGATAGTTTTGATGGGTATAGTATTTTTGGCTGGAAGTTCCTCTCTTTCAGAGCTTTAAATATTGAGGTCCACTCTCTCCTAGCTTGTAGAGTTTCTGCTGAGAAATTTGATGATAATCTAATGGGCCTTGCTTTATATGTTGTATTCTTCTTTTCCCTGGCTGCCTTGAGGATTTTTTCTTTGTCATTGGTTTGTGCCAATTTCATTATGATGTGCCTTGGAGTAGGTTTGTTAGATAATTCGGTATTCTGTTTGCTTCTTGAATTCAAGGCTTAAGTTCTTTCCACAGGCTTTGGAAGTTCTCGTCTATTATTTGTTTGAACATGTTCTCCATTCCATTTTTTCTCTCTTCTCCTTCTGATATACCCATTATTCTTATGTTGCTCTTTTTGATGGAGTCAGACAATTCCTGTAAGGCTTTCTCATTTTTTTAAATTCATGAGTCTCTCTCTTTTTCTCTCTGTAGTGCTTCTAGTTGCCTGTCTTCTATGTCACCAATTCTCCCCTCTATCTGGCCTGTTCTATTAGCTAAGCTTATTACCTCATTTTTCAGTTTATGAATTGAGTTTTTCATCTCTGGTTGATTCGTTTTCATAGTTTCAATTTCCTTGGTGATGTATTCTTTCTGTTTTTTGAATTGTTTTTTGAGCTCCCTAAATTGCTTTTCTGTGCTTTCTTATATATCCCTGAGTATTTTTAGGACTTCAATTTTAAATTCTGTCATTTAACTCCAAGTTTTATAAGTTATTGAAATTTTTTCTATAGATTTTTCATCTATCTGAGTTACATCTCTATATTTTGTGTCCATATATTAAATTTCTTTTTCCTTAATGGCATTTGAGAGTGGTATTGTTAATAACACTAATAAGAGATTTTTAAAAAGTTAAAAAAATTTTTTTTGAGAAAATACAGTGAAAAACTGAAAATTCTATTGTGCTAAGTGGAACAAAGACTACATAGAACAGAAGGCCTGAGTTGGGGGGGAAGTGACAACAAGGCAAAAAACAATGTAAGAACCTACAAAATGCTACAAGGAAAAAAATTTGGATCAATAATTAAATAATTTGTTTGTAAATGATGGCCAAATAAGAAAAATAGTGAAAGAGAAAAGAAGAAAAAAGAAAAAGAGAAAAAATACAGTGAAAAATGAAAATTCTATTGCATTAAGTGGAACAAACACTACATAGAATGGAAAGCCAGAGTTGGGGGGAATGCTAATGAGGTGAAAAGCGAAGTAAAAAGCACACAAAATGCCACAAAGAAAAAAATTTGAATCCAGAATAAAATAAATTGTGAGTGAGGATTGAGTGAGGGAAAGAATGAGAGAGAGAAGAAGAAACAAAAAGAGAGAAAAAAAAAAAAAGAAAAAAAGAGAGTTAACGTTTTTGGAATGTAACTCTCATAGAAAAAAAAGAATGGAAAATGTAACACCTCTGGGTAATGAAGTTCAAAATGGTAAGAGAATAATAAAATGGAAAGAGGATAAAATGTCCAAGGTAGAAGAAAAAAGGATAAAAATATGAAAGAAAAATAATGAAAAATTTATAAAGACTGGATTTTTTCTGGTTTTGAGAGGTTATCTTCTTCCTTTTTCCTTCTTTTCTCTCTTTTTGGCTAGTGGCACTGTACCCTAGGCTCTGTCCCATGGCACTCTTAGGCAGAGACCTGCAGTTGATGTTTCGCTATGGTGATTACATAAACTAGGCCTCGGTCCCATTGGTAAGTGCGGTTTGTTAGCATTTGCAGGCTCTGACAATGGGAGAGTCCGTTTTCCATGAGCCTCTCCCCAAATCTCTCCTTCTTGAACCAACAGCCTGAGGACCCAGCAGTAAAGTTGCCCCAACCACTGCCTGGAGAACAAGAGGTTCTCAGAGCTGCCAAATCCCCCCATCTATCCTCGCTCAAAGCAGGGTTCTGGGTAGGGTTTGCCAGCCAGAGCTGCCAGTGTAATCAGGCAGGGCTGGGAGCCAATTGCTTTTCAGGTGTCTTCCTATGAGCCTCCAGGCATGTCTAGTATGCCTCAGTGTTCCATGGGTCTACTGTCCTCAGGGTTTTTCCACTTTATAACCTGTATTGGCTGGAAGGAAGATGCCCCAGTCACTGCCTTCAGAACAAGAGGCCCTAAAAGCTGACAAGTCCCTCCTCCAGTCCATTCAAAGCACAGCCCTGGGTATGAAAGCTCTGCCAACCAGAGCCACCAGCTTAAGCTAGCAGGGGAGTGAGCTGATTTCTGGACAGGCTCCTTTCTAAGGTTCCCGCGATATGTCTAGTTAAATTTGCCTCAGCAAGTTTGCTCTCCACAGGCTTCTCCCTTGTTGGGAAGCCTACAGCCCAGCCCACTGAACTTCCACAGTGTTCTCTGAGGTCTGTTCCATGAGACTGTGCTTTTTAACCTGTATTGGCTGGCAGGAAGTTGCCCCAGCCACTGCCTGCAGAGCAAGAGGCCCTGAGAACTATCAAGTCCCTCCTCTGGTTCCACTTAAATCATAGCCCTGGGAAAGAAGGCTTTGTCAGCCAAAGCTACCAGCATACGCCGGCCCGGCAGTGAGCAGACTGTGGGTTAGGCTCCTTTCAGCAAGCTGCCTGCGCCTCCTTCCCCCCAGCACTTCTGTGGGAATGTGCTTTGTTAGCCTGTATGGCTGGCAGAGGCACCCCTCCTGGACAGGTCCAGGTGTAGGGAAGCCAGCTCTTTCGCACTTCCTGTGCATTGTTGGTCTGGGGGAGCAGGGATTATACGAAAACTCTGGCTACAGCCACGCAGAAGGCCAATGCTGACAGTCTCTGACCCGGCCCCTCCGTCCAGGAATGCGGTCACCCGTGCCAGAAGCGCCAGGCGGAACCATTCACACAGTGCCTGCAGTTCGCAGACTGGGAAACCAGTAGTAAGCAAACCACAAATCCGCTCTAGTATCAGTCTCTGTAGGCAAATGCCCACCCACCTCTGCCGGGGTTTGCTGCTGGCATCAGCTCCACATCGGTGATCTCAATCTGAGCCATGGGCACCCTCTCTCCTCGGCTTGAATGTCTCTGCCCTAGCCAACTTCTTCCCTCTCCCCTACCCCTCCCTTCCTCTCAGTTCCAAGTGAAAGCAGCTCTTCCTCAGGTCAGTGAGGGTAGTGGAATACTCCATTCTCCATCTTATTTCCTTCAGAGTGGATTATATATCCAGCCACATTTTGGCCCAATAGTACCTTTGTTTGATGTACGTGTGTTTCAGATGCTCCTGGGATTGTTTTCTGTCTCTAGTTGTTGAATTTGTTGAAGTTTCAGGGAGAGGTATCAGAAGCAACCCTCACGGCGCCATTTCTCTGACGTCACTCAAAATATTTTTTATTATAGATTACTATACTCTTTTGGCATGCAACTTAGAGGAACTTGAAATAGCTAAGTAATATTTCTGTATGAAAACAACTTCCATTCCTACCAACATTTGTCAGCAAGGTTTCTCAGTACCTACATCTAGACTAAGAAAGGAAGGAAGAGGAAAGAGGTAGATAAGGGGAAAAGAGGGGTGAAAGAAGGACTGGGGAGAGGTATGGAGGGAGAGAAACTTGAAGTTGAACTCTGTTATATTCTAGTGATAAATAATTTTATCTTGTAGATTCATAAACTGATTAGGAAAAAAACCAGCTTCATCCATCTCAATAGCAGATGCATTTTCAACAGACTATACATTTTATATTTAATTATTAACAAATTTAATGATATATTTACATACTTGTGATTAGTTTAATACAAGTAATAATTTCATAAATAATTTAATGCATAAAAATTGCTAGCATTTACAGACTTATCACCAAGGGTAATAAAAACACTTTCATATAAATTTGTGAGCATACATTTATTGTCATAGCAGAATGCCTCCAGGAAGCTATTTTAGAGTTCCAGGCATGAGATAATTAGGTCTCAGACTGATATGACTTTAGACTTAGAAAAAAAGAAACAAAGCTCAGAGATTTCCAAAAAGAACCTAAAGGCACAATGATAAGACATGAGAGATGAGACTAAAGAAGGTATCAAAGAAGACTGGGGAATTTTGAGTCTGGGTAACTGGGAGAATGTGGTTTGGGTGACATGATTATGATCAGGCCATTGCTTTTATAAGGCTAGTATTGTGAGAAAGGTCAAGACTGGTGAATCTCCCATACAGTCTTAGAAATGTGGAATGTAGGACCGGAAGGAGCTGGCAGTCAGGGAGTTACATAGGCCATGGGTGAGCTTCATATCACTGGGTGTTTTATCTTCTTTCTCCAAACACTTGAGCAATCCTGAACCAGGCCAACAGCTAGGCTGCATCTATACATATAAATCATCTCTATATTTGGATTACTAATGGCCTTTGATATCATTTTAATTTAAAAGGTCATTATGATTTTATTCTTGTTTTTTACAATACTCATAGACTAAAAGCTTAAGCATCAACTATGCCAAGTATTCTCAAGAATCCTGAAAAGAAGATACCAATTTTACTAAATTTACATGGCTATTCTGAGTAAAGCCCTACCCCAAGAGTTAAAATGCTAAGTCACAAGCACTTCCCTGCTTTTTAGAAGTGACTCGTTCTTCAACTCCAGATTTAAGGGGTTGATACTTTTTAGAAATTTAATGCCTTTCAATTGTATTTTTTGTAATAGATGTGTATATTTCTCTGGGCAATGATGTACCTCATGCTCAAGTTTGTAATGCGTTTTTTTCTTCCCAGTGACATCTGCTTATAACTAACTTCTAAATATCATTTTATTGTCAACACTTATTTTAAATAACGCAACAGCATTTTAATTTCTCATTGAAAAAGACATTAAAATTAAAATAATAAGATGGTAAGATGGGCTTGTATTACTTTGACACTTCAGCTGCTGTAGTTTCATGTTGTTGTTTTGTTATTGTTAAGACAACTACACTCACAGAACATGTAAGGGACCGTATTTTCATCTGCTTTTAATAAGTGACTTTTCCACATTGTAAGTTCTACTTCATAAATATATCTGCTTGACAGTATATTACAGTTCCAGCCATAATTGCTTACTGGTTTTGTTGTATGAATCACTTGATATTGACTAATGAAATTGTGCTAACCTCTGCCTCTACCGAACTCCAAATCTCACAATTCTTTAAGCACATGGAAACTAAGAAGAAAAATCATTTGGGTTCCTTTTTATTGCAAATTCCTCAAAAAAAATGGTTTCTTTGTCCTTATCATTAACTCAAATGTTTCCTTTTTCTTGCCCATTTCTTCTGATCAAGTTTTGCTTTGACTTCTTTATACTATTTAATTAATTTAGTTAATCGAACCTCCACCTATATGGCTTCTAACATCTAGTGTAACTTCATTCCTCTCTGATTACCACATTTCTTTTCATCTCTCACTTCTCTCCCTCAAGGAAAGAAGAAGAGAGAGAGGAAGAAGAGGAAAGGAAGAGGGCACGAGGAGGGGGGAGAACATCTATAATGAACAGGTATGCATTCCTCTTCATTCTTGGGTCACTCAAAGGCCCCTTCAGATGTATATCCTTCAAATCATTTGTTCCTTATTTAGCCAAAGGCATTTACCCACCCATACACATATTTTTTGTTTTCTTATTGTTACAGAAGTGAGTTATGCCTTCCTGTGCATTAGACTAGAACTAATACAAAGGTAATATTAAAAATCATTACTTTTGCCCCAAGCAAGTCCATCCTTCATGGGGCGTAAAGTAGACTGAAGTCCTTTATATAAAGACTAACACTTGGCATGGCTTTGCCAATACCACAGAATGGGTTCTTGAGTTTTAGGAATTCTTTTCGGAATGTGGAAGCAATCAGGCTGCAATATCTGAAGCTCCATTGTCTTTATACACGGCTGACTTAGATACTGTTTATAAAAACCATGACTTCAAAAGTGATTTCCATGAAAACTATTAAAACCAATAACCTGAATTTAGTTTTTTACAAAAAAGAGAAACTTTTGGCCTTTTAATTTCATTGTTTTTATATCTTTAAAATGAATTTTAATAATAAATTTCAAATTGGCTTCTTTTAACATGTTTTTAAAATGACAATTTTAAAGTAATAAATTTATTCTGAAATCCTTACATTTCTTACACTAAGAATCATACCATCTTAAACACTATTGCTAAGTCATTCTGTTTGTTTCTCTTTGGCTATCAGGAGAATTGATTTGTCTGGAAGCCAAGGACATTCACTAGAGCTGATGGATTTTCAATAATCCATGCACAAAGGTCAATCCACACAAAATTATAAAATAGTCAAGCTTTATCTCTATTGCTTTGGCCTCTTAGTTTTGAACATTTCTTCTAACTTTAAAATGAATTCTCCTCCCTTTATCCTGTGCCTTAAATTTATGCTCATTCCCTGTTATAACCGCTGCTTGGAAGAATATATCAGACTAATTCACATTAGAATGTAATTGATTGTTTTTGAAGTGTGGGCATGGGTATAAAGTCTGTTCCAGTTGAAATGAAAGTTAATCTTTAAGCTAAAACATTGAATTTTCCACATAAGAATTTCAGATGCACACATGGGAAAAAATGTTTCAGTGGAGAGGGCTTTCCGATCCTGAAAATGAAACTATGTTTTCTAGATCATTCACCATGGAGTAAGCTAGTCAACCCTGCTTGGGACTGGGCCACCTCTTTGGAATAAGATACTAGCCTGCATACCGTGTGCCTTCTGCTATAACTCCCGGCATTTGCCATCACTTTAAAATTTAGAATTGCAAAAGAACTGTTCATGAGGCTTTCTTTTCTTCTTTTGATTCATTTGGTCACTTCAACAAAATTTATTGACCCCCTATTGTGTACCTGGATAAATACTAAGTACTATGAATATAATTGTGTGCAAGAAATAGTTCGAGCCCAAAAAGGAGATAAATATAATGTAGAAGGTGGAGAATGAGCAGCTAAATTACAAAACAATAAAATGAAGTCTTTGTAAAGAGGACAGTAGTATCCTCTAGAAGTATAGAAGAACATCTAACCCAGCTTTTGGAGACCCAAGAGGGCTTCCCGAAGAAGGTGATGACTCAGCTGAGCCCTAAAAGACCAATCAGGCAAAAGAAGTAAAATGAATATATACTAAGGCGACTGGGTGAGCAAAGACTCTGGGGTTTGGAGTGATCATGTTTCACTTGAAGGACTACTTCCAAAATACAGAGTGCAAGGGGGGCTGGCAAAGGGGGAAAAGGAAACTGGGAGGGAAATCAAGGCCCAGCCCTGGAGGACTTTGTAAGCCACTAGACAGAGCTTAAATTTAACCCTTAAGCAATGAGAAACAATTATAGGGTTTTCAACAGAAAAATTACAGAACCAAATACATATCCCAGCAAGTTTATTCTGGCAGCGGTGTAGAGATTAGATTACAGATGAACAAAACTGGAGCCAGGGAAACCAGTTAGAAGACTGTGTCAGTAATGACAAACAGTAATGCGGAGGTGGGGATGGCCAAACGGTCACAAGCCTTGTTAAGTAGTAGAAACACAGGATGGGTCATTGAGCAGATGGAGTGGTGGTTAGGAAGAGAAGAGCCAACAATAACAAAGGAGCATTTCACCCTTTGAAATGAAAATCCAGAAGAATAAATAGTTGAATTCAGTTTGGGTTCCTCAAGAAAGGCTACTGCATTCAGCTGCACGTTCTACTCAACACCAGGGGGCGCCAGTTTGCATGGAGCACATTAAGAATCACTTCCCACGGAAGGGTGCTGCCCAGACTGCCCAAATGTATATGGTGGCACTGACTGGAAATCAGGACAGAGACTCTCATTGGGCAGTAAAACTTGAGGCTTATCAGCACCAAGACAGTATTTGAATCTAAAAAGTAGATGAATTCCCCCCACCACCACTAAAGAAAAGTAGGTAGAATAAGAGAGCTAGAATACAAAGAAACTCTGATATCACTGAACAACCAAAAGAAGGAAAACCCACAAAACACCCTCAAGAAAGAGGATCCAGTAAAAACAGAAACCAAAAAAAGACCCATTACCAAAACCAAAGAGGTACTTGCAGTTTAGGTAAATTGCCACCAGGTGGAGTGCTGTCTCTAAATTAGAATCTCTTAAATTAGAATCTCTACTTGGAGTTTGAAATTCCTGCAACTATCTTGACCTGGTATGAGAAATACTTATTCCTAAATGCTCCCCAAATGAACATCTTAGCTTTGAGTCTAAATTCTATAATAGTTCACATCCTAAAAAGTCATAAACCACCATACTACTCTCTGTTATGTAAAATTGAGACAGTAAGTGTTGGAAAGAGTATCTTTCCCGAGGTCAGACAATTATGGTTTCAACCCCATAAGTCCAGCAAGCTTAGCTAGCACTCTGACCTTGTCTAAGTCACTTAATATTGCTTTGCCTCCAATTCCTCATCTGCAAAATGATGGTTGTAGTGTTATGTACAAGACAAAGCTGCCGGGAGCAGGAACTACACAGAGCCCCCGTAGTAGTGGTATTAGATCTTTGACAGCATGGCAACTGTGACAGTCGTTTTCACTGTAAGAATTTACATTTGCAAGAAGGCCTCTCCAGAAGTTCAAGGCTTCCTGAGTCTGTGGACTTGCCCCCTCATCAAGGGCCATGAGGAGGTGGTGTGGCCTCTTAGGGGATCCTAGGCCTGAGGGTCCTCAGTGCTAAGCATGGAGTTCTGTTTCCAGTATACTTCTTTCCATACTATTGTAATCTTTCTAAAATAACAGTCTCTACAGAGTAAATCTGAACCACTTTACATATGCATATTAGCAATGATCAAAATATATACCTATTATTTGAAATAACAGAATGAAAAAATAACGACTTAGGTATACATCATATAACTTCCCGATTCCTTAAAACTGTTTTTAATTATTTCTTAACTTAATCTAACCTTGGTTTTAATTCCCTCATATTAACTGCGATCCATTCTTATATTGGCAGAAAACTAATAGCCTGGGGACTGTGTGTTTAACCTTAGAATTTGGCAATGCACTCCATGGAAAAAGCCTTTGGTCCTTTTCACCTGCTGGGGGATTAAATCTCCTCATTAAGAGGCTTAGCAAAGCCACTTCAGCCAGTACTTATAAGAAAATCTTGGCATCTAGATGCCATTTCAGAACTTGGCCGTCTTCCGCTGCCTGTCTTTGCCCACGATGGAAAAAAAATAATACTCGCTGGGTTCTCTGAGCCCCATGACCCTTGGCTTCTCATCAAAACCCGGTTACCGGAGTTCCCCGGCTCCTGAACGGGCACCCTGATTCTCTGTGCTTGCCTCTGGCACCCGCCAGGAGGTCAGGCTGCGTTCTCGTGGGTGCTGTCCCAGGTCGGGTTGGGGCGCCTGGTGTTCCGCAGTGTGGGCATCTGAGCCCATTTAAGCCCTTCATGTATGGGTGTCACATTGTTCTTTTCTTCTGCTCAAACTTTTAAACAATTCTGAATGCTAAAAAAAAAAAAAAAATGTTTAGGAAAATCTCTTTAAAACAGCATTATTTCTGTTGAATTTATTGGGGTGACATTCATTAATAAAATCATTCAATTTCAGGTGTACAACTCTATAATTCATCATCTATACATTGTATTGTGTATTCACCACGCCAAGTCGAGTCTCCTTCCATCACCATTTAGCCTCTCTTTACCTTTTTTTTTTTTTTATCTCCCCCCACTTCTCTTTCCCTCTGGTAATCACCATACTGTTGTCTGTGTCTATGAGGGTTTCTTTACTTTTGTTTGGTTTTTTGCTTAATCTCTGCACCTTTTTTACCCAGCTCCTCAAGCCTCCTCCCCTCTAGCATTTGTCAGTCTGTTCTCTGTATCTATGGCTCTGTTTCTACTTTGTTAGTTTATTTTGTTCGTTAGATTCCACACGCAAGTGTTTTTCTCTGTCTGGTTTATTTCACCTAGCATAATACTCTCCAGCTCCATCCATGCTGTCTCAAAAGGTAAGATTTTCTTCTTTTTTATGACAGGATAGTATTTCATTGTGTAAATGTACCACAGCTTTTTTATCTACTTATCTGCTGGTAGGCACTTGGGCTGCCTCCAAATCTTGGCTATTGTAAATAATGCAACAAACAGAGGGTTGCATATAGTCTTTCAAATTAGCATTTGGAATCCCTTCAGATATACTCCCAGAAGTGGAAAACTCTGGGTCAAAAGGCAGTTCCATTTTTAATTTTTTGAGGAATCTCCATACTGCTTTCCACAGTGGTTGCACCAGTCTGCATTCCCACCAGCAGCGCACGAGGCTTCTCTTTCTCCACATCCTCGCCAGCACTTGTTGTGTGTTGACTTATTGCTGATAGTCATTCTGACATGTGTGAGGTGGTATCTCATTGTGGTTTTAATTTGCATTTCTCTAATGATTAGTGGTGTTGAGCCTCTTTTCAGAGTGGCTATTTGTATGTCCTCTTTAAAGAAGTGTCTATTCAAGTCCTTTGTCCATTTTTTAAAATTGGGTTGTTTGTGCTTTTCGTGTTGAGTTGTATAAGTTTTTTATACATTTTTATATTAACCCTTATCAGATATATAACTGATAAATATGATCTCCCATTCAGTGGATTGTCTTTTCATTTTGTTGATGGTATATTTTGCTGTGCAAAAAACTATTATTTTAATGTAGTCCTATTTGTGTGTTTTTTCTTCTGTTTCCCTTGCCCAAGGAAATATATCAGAGAAAAATGTTGCTATGAGAAATGTCTGAGGTTTTACTATTTAGGTTTTCTTCTAGGAGTTTTATGGTTTTAAGAGTAACATTTAAGTCTTTAATCCATTTTGAGTTTTATCTTGTATATGGAGTAAGAAGGTGATCTGGTTTCATTTATATATATATGAAAATATATATATATTTGTCCAATTTTTCCCAACACCATTTATTGAATAGACTGTCTTTTCCTCATTGTAGGTTCTTGCTTATTTTGTCAAATATTAATTGACCATATAGGCATGGATTTATTTCTGGACTTTTTATTCTGTCTCTCTGAGCTATATGTCTGTGTTTATTCTGGTGCCATGCTATCTCAATGACTATGGCCTTGTAGTATAGTTCAATATCAGGTACATGGTTCTTCCAACTTTAATCTTTCTCAAGATTGCTGTGGCTATTCAAGGTCTTTTGAGCATTCATATAAAACTTTGGAATATTTGTTCTAGTTCTCTGAAATGTGCCATTGGTATCTTGATAAGAATTGCATTTGCTCTAAAAAGGTTATCCCTAAGGAGTGAAATTTATGAGAAAGGAGGGTTTTTTCTATATTACATATTTTCATTTGCATTAATTATTGTTTATAATGAGTATGTATTATTAAAAACAAATTTAATAAAGAAAAAATTTTTAAGTTCATCTGCTATAGAATAGGACAGTAATAATAGAGTCATCTGTAATATTGATGCTTGATTTATAACAGTATACACTCTTTGATTTGAAACAGCCCCTTTCTTTTCAGAAACCCCTTTTTTCCTTACACTTGGCATTCTATATACAATAAATGTCTGGGGAGATTTCATCGTGGAGATGAAAAAGTAAGAATG
This sequence comes from Saccopteryx bilineata, assembly GCF_036850765.1. Classification (NCBI taxonomy): domain Eukaryota; kingdom Metazoa; phylum Chordata; class Mammalia; order Chiroptera; family Emballonuridae; genus Saccopteryx; species Saccopteryx bilineata. Next base: position 35,658,023 of record NC_089500.1, read on the forward strand.
AATGCACAGGAAGAGACGGAATGAAAAGGAAAATTAAGGACTTATCGAAATGAAAAGCAGTCATCAGAATTGTGCTTGTGGAGAAGTTATGATACGGTAAATATATATAATAAAGAACACAAAATTCAAAAATGTTTAATTTGTATAATCATAACTAGAAGTAAGAAATAAATGGACTCCCTCAGCCTCCAAAAGGGATACTGGAAGAAAGTAAACCAGAATGTCAACAGTGATAGAGTAGGTAGACTGAATGCTGAGACTTCACATTTTTTATCCCTCACATTCTACATTTTTGAAAATGAGCTGACTATTTTGAGCATGTGAACAATCACACTTTTATTTAAGATACGTCTATCACTTCCAACATTTTACCCTCCCGAAATACCACCACAGGCACAGATCACAGCATGAAGTATAGGAATGTCTCGTTCTAAACTCATGTCAAAGCCTTGAGTACGTGCCTTGATTCTGAGAAGCCCATCAGATCTGGAGCTTTCCCTTCTCTCTGCAGCAGGACAACCTGAAGATTCCATTATTTTCGTAAGGGAACCAGAATAGGATAGGGACTATCAATGGGTTGTTTAGCCTTTGACTCTGAAAGACAGTTTTGTTTTGTTTTTTTTGTTGTTTTTTTTTTGTATTTTTCTGAAGCTGGAAATGGGGAGAGACAGTCAGACAGACTCCCGCATGCGCCCAACCGGGATCCACCCGGCACGCCCACCAGGGGGCGACGCTCTGCCCACCAGGGGGCGATGCTCTGCCCCTCCGGGGCGTCGCTCTGCCGCGACCAGAGCCACTCCTGCGCCTGGGGCAGAGGCCAAGGAGCCATCCCCAGCGCCCGGGCCATCTTTGCTCCCATGGAGCCTTGGCTGCGGGAGGGGAAGAGAGAGACAGAAAGGAAGGAGGGAGGGGTGGAGAAGCAAATGGGCGCTTCTCCTATGTGCCTTGGCCGGGAATTGAACCCGGGTGTCCCCGCCAGGCCGACGCTCTACCGCTGAGCCAACCGGCCAGGGCCGACAGTTTTTTTTTTTTCAGTATTTATGCATTTATTTATTTTTATAAAATTTATTGGAGTGACATTGATGAATAGGATCATATAGGTTTGAAGTTACATTTTTATGACACATGACTTATATATTGCATTGTGTGCCCACCATCCAAAGTCAAACTATCTTCCGTCACCGTATATTTGTCCCCTGAAAGATATCTTTTAATGTTTATTAAAAGTATTCAGAACCTCTGGGTGAGAACCCAAGACATAATGTAAAGGGTCTCTATTGCTTACATTTTATTTGTAAAGTTGAAGTGAGAAACCATGAGTTTGACAAAATTCATCTCTGTGCCTCTCATCCCTTGCTTTAGATTTACTGAATTTCTTTTGGCCAGAGGCCACTCACAACCTCTGTTTTCTGGTGAGAATTTATGTTGGCCTGATTTTTGTGGTTTTATTTGTTTGCTAACGGTCACTAGCTCTGCAAGCTTCCTCTATAATTTCTGGTAATATTTTTTAAAAGACTAGGACCTCAAATGCAAGGTTTCATGATAAGTTCTCAAGTTCCAGGTAAAGTGGAAATTTTTCAGTCCCGAGACCTGCCAAGCAGGGTGGAGCTGCTTGCCTCTCTCTGACCATTCATAAGCCTAGAAGGATGTCGCTCTGTTCCTGTAAGTCAGGTTTGTCTGAAACTCTCACACACCCCAGAGAAGAAATGCTCGTTGTTTCTAATGTTCAAATCTGCAGGTCAAACCTGAAGCTGTCCCTAGGTTCCTCTTGAAAGCTTGTCAAATGGAAAATTCAATTTCTAAGCATATCCTCTAATACTCACCACTGCCTTTTATAATAACCTCTATATACAGACCTGACCATCTCTGGGTATTTGGTTTGGTTGATGTTCCTTTATCTGAGAAAAAAAAAACAATTAGTCCTTTTATTCTAACTTTCTCCTCCTGTTATCAGGATCTAAAATGTTGCTATTGCTGTTTGTTTTTGCTTTACTTTATTTTTTTTTAAATACTTGACTTCTGGTAGTCTAAGAAAAGAAGGAAGAGAGAACTTATACTGACTATAAGCCATGAGTTGTACATAAACATAATGTGTTTTGTTTTTCATTTCAATTCCAGAGCGATCTAATAATTGTCTAGATGAGGAAAGTGAAGCTCAAAAGAGATGTCAAAAAGAAAAGAAAAGAAAAGAAAAGATGTCTAGATTCAGGCCACACTGTTATTAAATTAAGTCAAATTGAAAAGCAATTTCTATCCCAGGTATATTATAGATACTAATTCCTATAATCCTTTCCAAAACCTATCCCCATTTTTATGAAAAAAAAACTGAGACTCCTGGAGGTTATATATTTGCTTAAAATCACATGGTTTGCTAAAACAGATCAGGATTTAACCCCAAGCCTGTCTGTCTCCAAAATTCTTGCTTTCTATGGCGTCATTTGAGCCACTAACAAGAACACCTTTATGAGATGGGTGTATAGGTGAGTAAAATACACTTTGCAGGAATTAAGTAACTTGTCCACAGTCTTTTAAGTATGCCAAAGAAGAGATTCAGACCCAAGCAGTCTGACGTCAGCACTGTTCACCACTTAATAGACTATCTCCCCAGAAACGATTTTAAAGCATCTCTGTTCCAACAAAAACAAGGGAGACATTTTTTTAGGTATGCCGGGTACGAAATGTAAGTGTTCAAAAGAGAGAAAGAGAAAAGAAAAAGGAACTATCTGCTAAACGAGGGTTAAACATTGGAATTTTTGGCCCCTCCACAAATATGTGCTACAAATCATTAATAGATATTCGCAGAAGGGTCCATTTGCATATTGTCTTCTTTCCCTTCACTGGTGCACTAGTGAAGCCTTCCAGCTTCAGAGGAAAAGGAGAATTCTGGAGTTGCATTTAAAAGGAATTTGTGTAATGAACTGTGTGGGTGGTGGGAAGGCTTTCAGGAGCCAGGCTTTCTGAGGTTGGGATGAGCTTACTCGTCCTCAGTGTTCCGGGTCAGGAGAGAGCTCTGTCAAATGAAGGAATGAGCCATCTTTCACACTCGAGGCCAGGGCCATTGACCTACCATCAGGAGGGCATGACATTGCCAGCTCAGTAACAGTGATGGATCTGTCCTCATCTCTGTGCGCTCACAGGCTCTCCTGGCCATTGTGAGCAATGACAGGGGCCTCCGAGGGCCCCGGGATCCGGGGGCAGGGTTGTCATGACATATGAGATTAGCAACTACCTCAGCTACCTGGGAGCCTCAGACAAAGAAAAAGCAGGTTCCCATGTAAACTTAAACCCTGTGAATGTGTGACCCAATTTCTCTTTGGCTTTGTCTGTGCAATTAAGAGAAAAGGAACTATTATAAGAAGCTGTGTTTTTGTTTTTTTTTTTATGTCAGCCACAGCTCTTGTTTCCAAGAATAAGACAAAACAGAGAGCTCAGGGCACCCTGAGCCTCATCTGAGACAAGTTCTTTGTATGGATATGTGTTAGATTTATAGGTCTCCAACTCCTGTGCTTTATAGCAAGGCCGTACACATACAGCCTGAATGTCCTTAAAGTTTCCTTCCGGCGGGAGGTGAGAAGGCAGAAGAGACAGACAGCCTTATTATGCAAAGGAGCTATAATCAAGGCTGCTTTTCACCACTGCAACGGCCTTTTGAGAAGATGAGCAGTGAAGAAAAGCACACAAAGGCCTGGCTGCCTATTTATCTAATAAAACCTGATGACAAGCAACAGGTACACTATCATATAAACTACCTTGGAGTCATCAAGGAAGTCCAAAGAAAGCTGCATCAGATTGCAAATGATATGACTTTCATCTAATGATAGATATTAATTATACAGGGAAGATTGCAATAGGCTCATAAAATGGGTGTCTGCAGCCTCATTATTTAATATTTCATGCCATGATGATAAAGCAATAATGACAGAATAATAAACAAGCTTCTTATTTATTTATTTCCCCCACTGCAAAGTAGGCTTTGAAAGTCAAATCGTAAAGTTTGAAGGAAGTGGGTAAAAGACTTCTAAAGCCGCCTACCAAGGGCAAACAAGTCAGGGACGAGAAGAGCAGGGAGGAGATCAACCTGGAGATGGATAACAATTTTTTTTTAAATGACTTATTTTCTTCTATGATAACACACTCCTAAAATTGTAACAGAATTAAGATGGCAATTGTCCCTTGCTGGTAAGAGTAGCATTTTGTTGATATGTTTCAAAATGCCCAAACCCTTTGAAAGAACAGTTCCTTTAGATGACAGGGAGTCTGGGAACGATGTTGAGGAGGAATACATAAGGTCGCCGTCATGTACACAGCAGCACCTGTCACTGCTAGGATTGCGAAATGCTCCACCCATTCATGAGACCCTAGTGAAGTGCAGAGCCGGGCTGTGGGAGATGAGAAGTGGGTGGGAAAGAGAGCTGGAAGTGGTGAGGTTGCCAGCACAGAGAAGCCAGGGCAGGAAGTGGTGGGTGGAGAAGCAGGAGGGGAGGGCGTGGTGCAGGAGAGAATGCCAGAGCAAACCAACCCACAAGCACATGTGTGCCAAGAGACGGCGGAGATCCTTATCACAATTTATTAAATAGCACCTCATAAAAATTAAAGGCAATTAGGAAAAGAAGGGGGTAAGTAGGGAGCAGGATGGTGAACTGGAAGGATTGACTTACCCGGCATTCTGAAATAACCCTCTCAAAGAAGCTCTGCCCAAAGCACCCTGTTGGCTCGAACACTTGCCACCTAGCCCACCTCCTGCCCGCCAGCCTCTTCAGCATTCCGCAATGCTTTGAACCCTGCTCGGTTCAGTTTCAAGGCATGCAGTTTTCAAGACATTGGCAAGTCTTGATTGCTATGACTCAACTTTTTTCTTTTTTCCCAGTTCTAATGGAGAAGATACAGTAAATTCTCTTTCCTATTTCAGAGAAAAAGAAAATGTTTTGATTATTTATCCACTCTCAATTTTTCCTTGAATGCTGTCTCTAGAAACAAAGGTAAAAGCCATATTGGGTGTGGAGCAGTTATATTCTTTATGTACAGATTCAGTCTCATCTGGTGCACCTGGTTAGTGATATGAGTGTGTGTGGAAATCCATCCTGGAAAAGGTAGATGGTGGATGAATGTGGAAAACTCTTTTTTTTTTTTTTTTTTTTTTTGTATTTTTCTGAAGCTGGAAACGGGGAGAGACAGTCAGACAGACACCCGCATGCGCCCGACCGGGATCCAGCCGGCACGCCCACCAGGGGGCGACGCTCTGCCCACCAGGGGGCGATGCTCTGCCCCTCTGGGGCGTCGCTCTGTCGCGACCAGAGCCACTCTAGCGCCTGGGACAGAGGCCAAGGAGCCATCCCCAGCGCCCGGGCCATCTTTGCTCCAATGGAGCCTCGCTGCGGGAGGAGAAGAAAGAGACAGAGAGGAAGGAGAGGGGGAGGGGTGGAGAAGCAGATGGGCACTTCTCCTGTGTGCCCTGGCCGGGAATCGAACCCGGGACTTCTGCACGCCAGGCCCACGCTCTACCACTGAGCCAACCGGCCAGGGCTGGAAAACTCTTTAAGTTAGAGTCCCACTAATTCAGGAATTGTGATAAATCTAACCTTGAGAAAATTTACCTTTCATTTATTTCTTTTAAATGGCAGGGAAATTAATAACGTAAAAAAGAGTTGAAGAAAGCACTATTTGATCTACTGAAGCAAACAATACCTCACCTCGCTCCAATATCAACAACTACACATGTCTAAGTTTCAAATGGGCAAATCGTAGCCTATTTTTCATAAACACAGTCATGAAATAAGCCAGTGGTAGGCTATTTTTCTTTTTTTAAATTTGGACCATCAATCTTTTATTTATAAAGCAAAATAGAAATCAGGTTAGATAGAATTCTTTGTTAATTTAAAAGTATATACCCTAGATTTATATGCAATATGTATGGTGCTGGGTTCTGAGATTAAATTTGTATTTAGCTTGTAGTTACCTCATTCTGGAGTCTGGGATACTATATCTCAAGGAACAAAGTCACTTTATTCAGGAGACTTCCAAGGTCCCTGACCTTCAGTGAGATGACAGCAGATTAAAAGACTTAATCATCCTTTGGAACACTAGTTTTTATCTTCCCATGGAGTGTTTTCACAAAAACAGGTGTCAAGATGATTCAGGGTGATTGTATCTCCTGAGTCGTCAGAGGAACAGCCAATAGGACAGTTGTGACACTATGACATACCTCTCACTCTGTCTTTACATCTTAAATATACACACAGCAAAATCCTCCTCATCATTGATTAAGCTTGTCACTCCTCTTCTCTATCTGAATTGCCCGGTCACCCACTGACCTATCTGGATTGTGGAAGATAATGGTAAGAAAACTTCCCCTGAGCTATCTCATACCTGAGGATTCAAGAAGGAAAGTGGAGGTCCTATCTCTTTTCACAAAGTTTTGCCTTGACTTATTCAGCCACATTCACTGATTCATTCGCTCTATAAACACTCACTGGGTACTCTTACCTTCATGGGAATTAGAGAACAAAAGATTTAGACGCCCTTCTCCCTAAGGCGTGTGTGGCTGGAAGTTCAGCATTCGGGGAGGGAAAGTGAAGCAAGATTTGAGTGGAAGCAAACATAACCTAAGACATTGTGTAAGAAATACTTGTTTTCCATCTTTTTTATAAGGCAGAGAAATTGGGTAGAGAGAGAGAAAAATCACCTCTATGAGGATGACTCAGAAAGCTTTTAGAGGACATGAGAGTTGACACAGATTTGCAAAATTTTTTCAACTTGAGATGAAAGGGAGCCAGTTCTCCATGTAACATGGTGAGCAAGGAAATTGACATGGGAAACTAGAAATATGGGGTGATGTTAACACAGTGCTTTGAGATTTAGGTACATGTTGAGAAATATTAGCAGGTGAGTTTGGAAAAGTAGACGACTCTTTATTCAATGAACATTTGTCAAGAATCTGTAATATATGAAACACCCTGCTAAGTAAAGGGGACAAAAATTTATATAAAGACTTTTCTACCCAAAGTGAGTTCCATAAGCCAGCAGCATTGGCATCACCTGAGTCTTATTCAAAATTAATAATTTCAGACCTCACCCTACTTAAAGAGACAAAATTGGCATTTTAACAAAATCCCCGGGGTAGCTACTATGCAATTAAGTTTAAGAACCACTGGTATAACATATTATCCATGTTTCAGGAAGCCTGCATTTTATTGGAGGAGATAAGCAAGCAAACCACTAAATGTAGTGCAGTATGGTGAACCTGTAAGAGAGGAAAGAACAAACATTGGAAGCATACCGAGGTCAGCAAGTCAGATGGAGGAGGAGATGGTAAGGGGGAGGAATGGAACACGGTTGTGCAGATGGATCACAAATGTGCCACCGTGCAGTCTGACTATGGAAGATATTTACCAATAAAGAGAAGGAACATTAATTTTTTTTCAGTTGCCTTTGTGTACCATGCTCTGTAAAATCAATTATTTTACGTAATCCTTCCTCACCACTTCTTTCCTACACGCCACCATCATCTCTTGCCTGAACGTATAGCAGCCTCTCTATTGGCTGTTAAACCCCATCCATTCTGCCCCCCATGCCCACCCCCACCCGGTGTGTTACACTGCAACCAGAACCTCTTCAAAACATAAATCTGATTTCATCAGCCACCTGCTTAAAATTCTTTCATAGCTTCCTAGTGCTCCACTCCTAGCTGTGGTTTGTAAAGTCCTCGTGACTCAGCTCATGTTGCATCTCCCTCCCAGCTCCTAATTAGACACCCCCTTCTGCCCCCACATCAACTAGTGGGCCTTTTTCTTTCTTTTGACCCTCACAGTCTTCACACTTTCTCCTACAACAGGCAGTTTGAACATGCTACTCCCTTTGTTGAAACACTCTTCCACTTCCCTCAGCCTGGTTAATTCCAGCACACCCCTCCCATCTCAACTCAAATGAGCTTCCACAGGGGCAGCCTTGCCTGGTCTCCCTGATGATGTCACATCTCCCTACTGGAGGACTCCTTGGTAGCTATTTCCATATCTGCGACATTATGTCACTTATGGGGTCAACTAACTATCTTGTTCCCCAGCCAAACTGCAGCCCGTACCACATCCGAAGACCTGGTCTGTTTTGTCCATTTTTTATTTCCTTAGGGTGGTGCTGCTCCACAGCAACCCCTCAAATATTTGTTTAACTAGTTAACTAATTAATATAGAGAGTATTTTTAGATAAGAATGCTGATGGTTCATATTTTGGCAAGAAGTCAGCATGAAATGTGTCAGAGAGATTTAGCGCATGTGAGCTAAGAAAGACAGTGTGGTTAGGAGAGCGCTGTTGGTGGCTTCGGCACAGGGATGCACCAAACTGGGTAAGTTAAGTGGTGAAGAAAGGGAGGCAGGGATGTCCACAACCTGATTAACAATGAAAGAGAACCAAAACTTAAGGGCGAAGTTCTAAGGAGGGAGCAAGGTCAAAGCAAAGGCTAATTTTAGAGTAAGGAAGACTTGGCAATATTTACTGGAAGAAGAAGGAATGAAAGATTGAAGTAGAAGAAGAAAGGTGTGTAATGGATGGGACAAGAAGACTGAAGAGAACAAGAGACCACACACCACATGTGGAGAAATTGTTCTTGGAAAGAAAGAGCACTTTCTCCTCTTTGAACAATTAACTGCATTCCAAATGTTGTAATAAATATATATATATTTTAGATTCATTATATCTTTTCACTTGCACAATAATTCTATGATGTAAGACAATTAACTGGATTTCACAGAAAAGAAAACTAAGCTTCATACTGTTAGTAAATGGCACTTCAGACTTTCCTGTTTGTGGCTAATACTTCTTCCAGGCAATCAATCAAGTTCATTTTATCTGAATTTCACATACAGATTATGTTAAAGCAAAAAACTGTCTCAGGCCTTAATTAGAGATGGCTCTCTCTAGAGGTTTCTCCACTTCGAAGACAAACATGTGCAAATAAATAGCTCACTGATGTTGTCAATAAAAGTATTTTAGATGAGAGGTGTCTTCCCAAAACCCCTCAAGAATCTCAGCTATAGCCGCCCAGAAGTGAACTACTATCCCACCCTCCCATAGAACTAATTCTTATGCTGTAGTTTCAGTCACTATAAATGTAATGGATATAAATATCTATCTTTTTTATTATTAACTACATAAAATATTTTCTTTCTAATGGATTTTTAATAGATCTTAAAGACCCTCCTTCTGTCTAACTTTCTGTAATTGCTACTTCTTGTCACTCCTCAAGCAATTGCTTTGACATTCTAAAGTCATCCTTTCTCAAGACATGAACTGTCCGGTATTTTAGTCTACCCAGGGAACACCATGGCAGTCAGAATAATGGTTCCCGAAGATGCCCATGTCCTAAATCCCTGAAACCTGTGAATATTATACCTTGCATAGCAAAAAAGACTATCTAGATGTTATTACATGAAAGGTATTGAGACAGAGAGGTAATCCTGCATTATCTGAGTGGTCCCAATGTAGTCACAAGGGTCTTCATAAGTGAAATAGGAAAGCAAGAAGGTCAGAGTCAGAGAACTGCTGACTTTGAAAATGGAAGAAAGGGCCACAAACCAAGAAATGCAGAGTTTCTATAACCTGGAAAAGTCAGAGCTGCCTTGAGCCTCTTGGTCTTAGCCCAATGAAGCATGTATCGTGCCTTTGACCTCCAGAACTGAAACATAATAAGTTCAGTTTGTTTTAAGCCACTAAATTTGTGGTAATTTCATACAACAGCAATAGGAAACTAGTTCAAACACCTTTTATTCTTTTTCTTTTTTTGAACCCTTGTTATTGAAAATGTTGTATGTCACACAAAATGAATTGAATAGTTGAATTATCAGTAGCCCCAATTTCTTTGTCTAAGGTATTCACCTGAGAGCTTTAGAATTCAGTCCTCTGTTATAATCCTTCTCAAATGAGAGTGTATCAGAATCATCAGGAGTGGTTGTTGAAACATAGAGTTTCTGATCTTGATATTCTAGAATGGTCTGAGATGTATTTCCAACAACTTCTCATGCTGCTGGTCGGGAGACTACACTGGGGGAGGGGTGCTACGCTGTCCTGCCCTTGGCTGGGGAGCACTTTGTTATAGGAGAGAATTACAATGGTAATAGACATATTTACCCTCTGGGTGAATAAAATGCAACAGGACCTAGCATGGATAAGGATGACATTAAACTGTTAACTCGGAGAATGAGGATGAATCTCTTATCCAATATCTACCTTAGCACTACACACAGAAAACCATGCTCAATGAATAGTTCTTCGTTTTATTATTGAGAAATAATTGACATATAGCATTATATGGGTTTTAGGTGTACCACATAATGAACAATTCTTGAAGGAATGATGTGACAGAAATTCTTCAGGCATTCAATGACTATTTATTGAGTGCCCTCTTTGTTCCTTTGTCCACACTGTTTTCTGTGGCCTCTAGGAAAGATACGGCTGTGAGCCAAACAAGCAGAAATCTCTCTCCTCGTCGTGGACTAAGGACATAAAAATAAACTGAATAAGCAAATGATATGACATGTTAGGAAGTGATCGTTGCTGTGGGGAGGGGACATATGCAGGATAGAGAACCGGGGTTGGGGAGCAGGTATGACAAAGTAGCCTTTCTGACACCCAGACAGCCCTCCTAGACTCATTCACAGAGAACACATTCACTGGCTTCCTGGCTGCCATGCTGCAGGTAAACCAAGATATTGCCAATAGAGAAGGACAGGAGTTTATAACCAGTAGGCCCAACATAGCAGATGGACATACCTAGTGCTTGCCCCACTGAGCCCATCTTTCTGTCATCATGAACCTAGATGTAGGTGCATATAATATTTAAACCATTCTCAAAAAGTAAATCCAGGTGCCCCCGGGGAAGCCAGTGGAGCAAAAATCATTTCCTTTCTCATCTTGGGACCCATATCTTCTGAACATTTAAAAAAAAAAAGTTGAGAGAGAAAGTTAATAATGTTTCTTACATTTTCACTTTACATTTGAATAAGAGTGGCTTTTCACTTTCAAAGCCCTTCTATACATTATTTTACAGGATCAAAAAGAGGAAAGGAATTTAAAGATCTGATTAACTGAACAACTACAGACTGAAAACTATTTATTCTCCCAAAACAAGTGGATGGAAATTATACAGATCCTTGGAGGCTGTTGAGGGAGGAAGTTAAGAAGAATAGACTAAGTGACATGCAAATTTTTAATGTTTCAATAGAGAAGTGATGGAGCTAATTAAGCCATTAGGGAGCAGCGCCCCTTCCACTTGAGGCTGTCTCAAGAACGTGTGTGTCTCTCTGCACACACAGCTAAATACAGAGCACAACCTGGGCTTGATGACATTACAATAAGTCGAACTCAATAAAGCAATTCTCAGTTTCTCTTCTAAGTATCTACATGCTTAGAAATACTGAAACTTCCCTTAATATACTGGCACAATATAACCATAATACTTAGGAAGATTCTTCTTAAAGGTCAAAGCAAACACATGCATATTATTTTTCTTTTTTTTTTTTTTTTTTGAAATTGATCTCTATTTTTAATATCTGTTTTTGTCCCTAAACTACTTCTAAACAGTAGTTTAGAAACTTCCATGAGCATCAGACTCACACAGAGGTTGGTTAAAACTAATTTCTGGGCTCTGTCCACAGAGGTTCTGATGCAGTCAGTGGGGGTGGGCGCTGAGAACTGCATTTCTCACAGATACCCAGGTGATGTTTATTCTACTGGCCTGAGGACCATACTTTGAGAACTTCTATTCTAAATAAAATTGAACCGACTCATTGAAATTGTTCCTGTTGACCATTATAATAGCCAATACACTTAAAGAGAGTAATAAGTAAGCATCTCAGTTTCTTCTTTAGGAAAAACAACCAATCAGATTTAATATTCTAATTGATATCTCTTTCATCAATTCTACTAGTCTTCCTTAAATTCTCTGGGCAAAACAAAATCATCTTACAAATATAGAAATTAAAATTTGATACCATATTTTTAATAAGGGGCTAATGGACAGTGAATTAAATGGAAATAGTCTTTCCCAGCTCTCGCAAATAACTTAATAGTTTAAAAATATCTGAGCATCATATTAGCTTTTTAAATTAAAGCATGATATTGCTTATCACAGACCTCACTAGACTACTTTCTTTGTCAAACAAAAAATATATTGTTCAGATTTTGTTTCTTTAATAAATACATAAAGAGAGGCAACTAGTCTTTTTTCTTTTAATATTCCACATTAGAACAATTAATTTTTAATATTTATGTTCTCACACCACATTTTGAAATAGGGTTAAAAATTGCACAAAAAGAAAGCAAATTTAGTTTTTAACTTATAAACTAAAATGAAACAGGACTCTCGCAGCAACTAATAAAGCATGTCTTTTGACATTTGTAAATTCAGTAGATGCCACTTCAATACAATGGGGAAGTGGATATTGGTCTGCAGTTCATTAGTTTTAGTATGCCCTGTTAAAATATCTTACTTGCATTTTTGTATCTGCCAAGATGTCAATTCTGACATGACTCTCTTCAGGCGAAATGTAGTTGGCCTTTTCTCATTTTTCGCTGACACAGAAAATAAACAATTCTTAACATCATTTAGGATAATGCTATCTGAATTATAGCAAGTTCAAGTATAAATGAGGTGCACATGTGAAGTCATCTGCAGAAAGGTACAATTTTACAACTGGCTGAATTAGTTCAGGGCATAACAATTCAGCAGCCAGACTAACCAATTCTAGAAGTACATCTGACTGTAGAAAAATTTCCAAATACATAAAAACAACCAGCCTTTAATGTCCTCATTTCCACTTGCACATAACATTTGACTTTAATCTAATGTATATGCAAGTTGCTTCCTGCAATATGAAGCATTAACTATAACGCACCCTTATCTAGAATATATTTGGTGATTTGGGTTGGCCATTAAAATATTTAAATTGAGCACTTAAGTACAGTTTAGAAAATTATATTCTCTACATTTGAAATAACCATAAATAAAACTCTCTTTAAATTATTATGGAAGAATAATGCTAAATGAAAAAAGCAGAATACAAAATTGAATCTATTCTGTAATTGCAACTGTATAAAATTGGTTATGCATGCAAACAAGATTGGGGTAAAATGGAAAATATAAATGATTTGTTAAGGAAGTAGACTGGACGAATGTCTTTCAAAAAGATTCTTATACTTCTTATAAAGTTATTTGTACAATTTAAAAAATATTAAAATTATTTTTGGTGGAAAGAGATGGTGTTTTCTTATCTTAGATTGAATGTTTTCTTAATTTTATTTTTTCAAAACATAGGAAAAATAATTTAAGTGTTAGAGAAATAGTTGCTATCTTCCTTTCTTCAAAGAAATTTATTTTTAAAGCCCATGATGTTATTATAGATATACTAAAGCATATTCTTTATATAGACATTATATTGCAATTCATCACTAATTACAATTATCAAAAATACTAGTCTTTCAACCAGAAATAATCATGGAATCATAATAAAGACAAATGAACTAAATTACTGATAAAGTTGAAAGTTGCAGTATTTTGATTAAACAGCCAGCAGGAATTGTCAGACTAATTAACTCAGGGTCAAGCTACTGCTGAACCAAATGCCAGAACTATCAAAATTCAATACAGGCTATGCCCCGTTACTTCACTAAGACTATGTATTTCTACTTAAAAGTAATGATCTGATATCTTTAAAAAGTTCAGCTCAGTAAAATAACTGCTGTTGAAAACTATTTGTGCCAGGGCTGTTGTCAGCAAATCAGCCAAGTTCTTATAGTCAACTACATCTTCTCAACTCTGAAAGCTAGGGATGCCAGCATCTTCACAGGATTGTACAACTGGGCTTGGGAAGGGTGTCTGGTCTAACGGTCATATTCCTGACCATAGCACATAGTGAGAAGCAGGGTGACCTGAGGCCTCAGCAGTGCCAGAGCATCCCTTTAAGAACTTGAAGTTAAGCTGATAGGATACAGACAGGGGTGCAAGGAGAAAGAAAATGGCCCCGAGGAGGCACTGGCCAGAGGACTAAGTTCTTCTTGCCCAATTTATTCACCTCTTACAAGCCCCAGCAATTTTCCCTACATTGAGGTGATAAGCACTGAAACCAATCTGGTCTAACTTATCTCCTTCTTTTCTATACTTTTTTCATTGCTCACATTCTCTGCACTAAATGTTAGTCCATTGTACAAATATTTAGAGAACTTACTTAAAGTTACTAGCCCACGTTGCTAGATATTAGTATGATTTTTTTAAGAATAGATGTTACTTACCTACATCTCCCTCTCCAGAAAAAAAACAATAATCAGCTAAAGTAGATTTACTTGCTTCAGTGTAAGAGAAGGGTGGGTTGTCTAGGAAACCCCATCAACATTGCACACATTAAACTAGATAAGATGCAATGGGACTATGGTGTTCAAGTATACATTAGTGGTTCTCAACTGCAGCAATATTGTCCAGTTGTCACAGACTAGGGGGCAACTGTCACAAAGAGGAGGATACTACTGGCACCTAGTGGGTATAAGCCACGGATGCTACTAAAATATTCTACAAATGCACGAACAACCCCTTACAATTAAATATATATATTCAGGTCAAAATGTCAGTAAGATCAAGGTTGAGAAATTCTAGGAATATATATATATTCATGACAGTTTATAATCTGTATATATAAATTTGAATTATATCTTGCATCAACAAAATAGCCACTCACTCAGTCACAGTGAAAATTCTCTTTTCACAGACTCTTCAGTTTTAAAATAACACCGAGGAAAATGTACTGATATAGAATTTGAACAGCCTTATAGAAATGCTTCTGTGGCTCCTGCTCTAATGACCTACAACTTCCATTCATAAGTTTCACATTGCAGGTTTAAGTAGTTTCTTAGAAGATAGAAGTGCTGATGAGGAAATAAAGCCTATCACAGCACTTATCGCCAGGTGTTCTGTGACTATTTACATATCTGCTTCCTCCTTGAAACTGTGAATCTCTTAGGAACATGAACCATATCTTAATCATCGCAAGCTTCTATAGTAGGTGGGAAGAATACATGTGGTGAAGGCAAGGGTGGGTGAGTGAATGGAATACAGACGAATGATGCTAGTTTAGCCTGCAAGTAGGTTTTTAAATAATCTGAGTTTCCTGGTCATGTCTCTTAAAAAATAACGTCATAGTTCTAACAAATGCCAAAGAGAATATTTTTCCTTTCATAGTTTTTAAATACATAAAACAAAGACGGTTTTACGGTTGCACTGTGCCCCACCCTCCAAAAAATGAATGGGCGTTCTAACCCTTACTAACATAGAATTTGACCTTATTTGGAAATAGGGTTATTGTAGATGTAATTTGTTAAGATGAGGTCATTAGTGTGAGCAATAATCCAATATAACTGGTGTCCTTATGGAAAAAGGGAAATTAAGACATACACACAGACACAGGGAAAAGTCCACTTGAAGATTAAGGCAGAAATCAGAGTGATTCTTTTACAAGCCAAGGAGCTCCAAAGACCTAAAAGACCATCGAAACCCAAAAACCTAAAAGCAAGGCATGGTACAAATTCTTCCTGATAGTCCTCATAGGAAACCCACACTTTGGACATCTTGATCTTGATCTTAGACTTCAAGACTAGAAAACTATGAGACAGTAAGTTTGTTTGTTTGTTTGTTTATTTATTTATTTATTTATTGTATTTTTCTGAAGCTGGAAACGGGGAAAGACAGTCAGACAGACTCCCGCATGCGCCCGACCGGGATCCACCCGGCACGCCCACCAGGGGCGATGCTCTGCCCACCAGGGGGCGATGCTCTGCCCCTCCGGGGCGTCGCTCTGCCGAGACCAGAGCCACTCTAGCGCCTGGGGCAGAGGCCAAGGAGCCATCCCCAGCGCCCAGGCCATCTTTGCTCCAATGGAGCCTTGGCTGCGGGAGGGGAAGAGAGAGAGAGACAGAGAGGAAGGAGTGGGGAGGTGGAGAAGCAAATGGGCGCTTCTCCTATGTGCCCTGGCCGGGAATCAAACCCAGGTCCCCTGCACGCCAGGCCAACGCTCTACCGCTGAGCCAACCTGCCAGGGCCTAAGTTTATTTTTTTAAGCCACCGGGTTTGTTATAGTAGCCCTAGCAAACTTATACACCCAGGATACAACACGTATATTCTCACTGGACGTAGTAAGTAAGCAAACAACGTATACTGGATCCTTTCAAACAGTCTTACTTATTCCACATTCATACAACAAAAATCTCTTCTTTTAGTAAAGTTTATGCTTTCAGTTTTATTAACCTTTAACCTTCCTTGGCATTCTCCCCAGGTTATTCTAAGAATATCTGAGGACTCGGGTGATTGAAAGTTAGATTTCTCTCTATCCCAGCTCCTATACATGGGAAACCCATTCAACACCCTAACTTGATATGGCTGTTTGACCTCAGCTCCAATGACTTTCACCTCCCCTTCACTTCGGTCACTTTGTAATCGCATAGCCCTCATTATAATGCACACTGCATGACCTCTCCTACCCTCTTTATGGCTCCCTTAATCAACAAAGACCCAGAGAATCCTCATGTGGGGAAAAGAGAGAAAATCTGTTTTGGTTCTTTCAAAAGTGTCTGGAACATAGAGGGGGAAAAAAAATAAGTCCTTGATATATTTATGTCATTACTATTTATTTCCCAAATATCCATTGACTCTGTTATGTATTGATCTTGGCCAAATCACATTAGAGAATCTGTATATCCATCTGTATTTTGGCCTAGATTAGAAGCAAGGTAAAAAGATGATTCCACTTCTTTTACCCTAGACTCCACCCAGAGTCTTATCCTTTTCGAGATAGGTTTCTACCCAAGTGTTTCTTGCTGTACTGGAAGCAGGAAAAGAATGACCAGACTGAGGGCAGACAGAAAGCAACCACCTGAGGAAAACCACTCAAAATGAAAGCAATTCAGAGGGGAGTTCTCCCCCACCGGAGAGGAGCATTTCAGTGGGATCTTTGATCTTCACGAAACTGTGACTTCTACGTAGGGCAGAGTATATGGATGAGAAAAAGAGCCCACCTCTCAGGGGTTCTTTTCTTTTGAATACTATTCCTTCTTCCATGACCACAATGGACTTAACAGCCAGCCAGGTCCACTGCAGGTGTTGAGGTCCCTGCCAAGGGAGAAGAGAAACAGAGTAGAAAGTAAATGCTGGTTGTCCCTTTCTTATAGCTCCTCCGGCATTTCCATCCTGGACTGACAATTTGGACTTCCAGGGATCTTCACTGACCTTTCTCCCTCCATGTTTTTCCTTTCCAGTCCTCCCTTCTCATTGATGCTTTTTCTTTCGTTTACCTCTCTGTGCCTTTATTTTTGCCTTCTCGCTGCCTACATTGTCCTCTCTCTCCTTGTTCTATTCATCAAGTGACATGAATTCCTTTGTTACTCAGGTAGGGATTAATTCATTTTTAAGCCATTCTTGACCCCTAAGTCTAGGTTAGGTAACCCCAATTGTTTTCTCAGCGCAGCTGTGCATACCACTATTATTCTTACTGTCATCTTATATGGAAGATACCTGTTTAGAAGCAGTACATCTCTTCTTCTGGACCCTGAGGTATTTGAGGGCAAACATAGCCTATAAGTTTTTTTTTATCCATGACACTGTTCCTGGCACAAAAAATGTACACAATAAATATTTAACTAAATTAACTGACAACTTAAACATATATTCAGTTTCCATCACTCGACACATTTATCAAGTACCTACCAAGTGCTAGGTACATGAAAAGTTACCCAATATATCCTTTCATTCTCCAAAGAAGTGCTATTTAATGTGAAAATTTTGACCTTTGCAAATATTTAGCACCACTATTTTATTGCAGTTAAAATAAAACTTCAACTATTCCCCTACAATCAGCTGTGCATTAGCATGCACTGGCCTAATTAAAAAGCAAGAACTGTAACAGGAGAAAGGAGATGGCCCATCCATGGATTACAAAGAAATAAAAAGAACTAAGTCATACAATAAAAAGGAGACATTCTATATTATAAAGGTCAAGTGAAGATTGCCAAACTAGCTTTTTACTTGGGCTCCCAGTTATAATGGAAATGTATATAACGACATATAAATTATTTTTTTTTATTTTTAAAATCCTTTTAAATAATGGAAAGCAGAGTCTTTTGTCATATTGTAGCCTTCCAGTAGGCCGGATTACAAATGTCTTATTGCTATGTGTATCTTTGGTTGTATAAACATGATCTCCTAGACTAGGCAGGTCCTTACTCAGAATTATTTTGCTACTTTGCAATTTACAAGTTAGGTTGTTCTGGAGAATAAAAGGGCTGAAGAACACTTTTAAGTCAAGTTAGGGGAAAAAAGTGAGTGTTTCAGGACAAACACCCCCCTTTGAGGGTAGAACAAGAGGATATGAAGAGGCACAGGCTTCATTTAAGAATTCAGAAATTGCCCTGGCCAGTTGGTCAGTGGTAGAGCGTTGGACTGGCGTGTGGAAGTCCCGGGTTCGATTCCCGGCCAGGGCACACAGGAGAAGCGCCCATTTGCTTCTCCACCCCTCCCTCTCTTTTTCCTCTCTGTCTCTCTCTTCCTCTCCCGCAGCCGAAGCTCCATTGGAGCAAAGTTTGCCCGGGCGCTGAGGATGGCTCTGTGGACTCTGCCTCCGGCGCTAGAGTAGTTCTGGTTGCAACAGAGCGACGCTCTGGATGGGCAGAGCACACCCCCCCCATGGGTGTGCCGGGTGGATCCCGGTTGGGCGCATGTGGGAGTCTGTCTGACTGCCTCCCGGTTTCTGGCTTCGGAAAAATACAAAAAAAAAAAAAAAAAAAATTCAGAAATTAAATTAATATTAAACTGTGAACCTATTTACAATAAGAATCATGAATTTTACCTTTAATATTAAAAAAGTACAGTACTCAGTGAAAAATGAAAACTAAAATACTGTATGTATAATTTTATGTTTTTATATTAAAAGGATAGTCTAGAGAATCTTAAGAAGAAAAAAGGTCTATCTTTCATATTTTTGTCGTTATTCTACCTCTGAAAACCACAGCAAAAGCCTTTAATATATTATATCTGTGAAAAATGGCTTTTTTTCCTGGTATATGGATATGTGGCAAGGAGTAGCTAGGTAGGAAACTATTCAAAGTTATACTGTTATTATTCCTTCACCCCCACTCAAATAAATCTACAGTCATGCATTGCCTGATGGCCCATATACAATGGTGGTCCCGTAAGATTACAATGGAGCTGAAAAATTCCAATTGCCTAGTGATGTCTTAGCCATTGGGAGGTCATAGCATACTGCGTTACAGTTTTGTGCAATTCTTTGTCTATATATAGTAATGTTAGAAATGGCTGCTGGTACCCACTTGGACCTCACTGAACTTCCCACAAACAACTCTCCATTCCAAACCAATGTTAAGACTGGATTGAGATTCTTGTTACAACTGCAAGATGCCTTACCATTAGGAAACTTTGAATAAAAATGAGTTTATTACTTACCGGCCCTCTGGCATGCAGGGCAGACCAGGAGGCACCCACTGATGTTAGGGATGTACACACACACACACACACACACACACACACACGGGCCTGAGGTTCTGCTTTTCCTGAGGTTTTCACGGGTTCACTCTTTTTGGTGGATTTAAAACATAAGAGTAAACGGAAAGAGAAAGTACTAGTAAATCAAATGGTTAGTTATAAAAATCAAGATCTCCAAAACAAAGAGCCTCGATGGGGCGAGGGGAGGCTCTTGATCTAGTTGTGCAGCTGGCAAAGTGCTTGCTGGAAGCAGCCTTCCTTCAAGCGGATGCCTTGACAATGAAAGCTTGAGTCAGACACTTGCGTTAAAAACAGAAAAAGTCAACTGTCAGGGCTTCCACTGCAGTTACATATACAGTACGTACACACACACACACACACACACACACACACATGCGTGCGCGCACACGTAGCCTACTGATTCCGTTTCTCTGGAGAAGTGTGCCTAATGGAAATGGGGGAGGAGATACAAATCCTATGCTCAAAAGAATGTCAAATAATTTAGGTTCGTGATGGCAAACCTATGACACGCATGTCAGCACTGACATGCTTAGCCATTTTCGATGACACACGGCCGCATGGGCTGCATACCAGAAAAGTATGGGGCCGCATGCTGAGAAGGACCTTTCATCTTGGCTCCTGCACGGTCAGGTGCAGTAGCTGAGGATAAAACATTTGCTGTAGTGCAGACACTCTGTGCCGGAGGTCTGTAGGCCAAAACAACAGAACTCCGGCACAGAGCATCTAGTTCTGGGACTTCCGGTTAGGCCGTTAGGGGATCTTTGACCTCACTTCTGGCCAGTGGAGCAGGGAGCAGTGGAATGCCGCTGGGGACGCATCTCTGGGGGCCCTGTGATCGCCAATACCAGCAACCACATAACCACAGCAACCATCATCCAATCTACTGTCCTGGGGTGTCGTGGATTTCTAATTGACCATCATTACTGAGATAAGTGAGGGGAGGCTGGGAGAGGCGAGGGCCTGTGCTATGGGTGCCGTTTCCTGCCATTAGAAATAGCGGCAGCCATCTTAATTTACATAAGATTCAACTTGCAGAATTTCAAGACAGCATTTGGGCTCAGGTGTTTGTCGATTTGAGGTCAAAGCTTGAGAATCTGGAAAGGTGCCAGTTGGAGAATCAAGAGGAGTGCCACTACGAACAGGAAATTTGGAGTGCCTGGAACCGATTACCAGACACTTTTAGCACCCTGGAAAATATAGCAGTGGCTTTACTCACAATTTTTCCCTCTACGTACTTTTGTGAGACCTTATTCTGAGGTCTGAGGTGGTATCTCATTGTGGTTTTATTTTGCATTTCTATGATGATTAGTGACCTTGAACATTTTTTCATATGCCTATTGGCCATCTGTATGTCCTTTTTGAAGAAGTGTCTATTCAGTTCTTTTGCCAATCTTTTTATTTCTTCTGCCAGTCTTTTAATTGGATTGTTTACCTTCTTGGTGTTCAGTTTTAGAAGTTCTTTATAAATTTTGGTTATTAACCCCTTATCAGACATATTGGTGAATATGTTCTCCCATTTTGTGGTTTGTCTTTTTCTTTTGCTCATATTGTCTTTAGCTGTGCTAAAGATTTTTAGTTTGATGTAGATCCATTTGTTCATCCTGTCCTTCATTTCACTTGCCCATGGAGATAAATCAGCAAAAATATTGCTATGAGAGATATCGGAGAGTTTACAGCCTATGTTTTCTTCCAAGATGTTTATGGTTTCACAACTTACATTTAAGTCTTTTATCCATTTTGAGTTTTTGTGAATGGTGTAAGTTGGTGGTCTAGTTTCATTTTTTGGATGTACCTGTCCAGTTTTCCCAACACCATTTATTAAAGAGACTGTCTTTGCTCCATTGTATGCTCTTACCTCCTTTGTCAAATATCAATTGACCATGGGTTTATTTCTGGGTTCTCTGTTCTGTTCCATTGATCTGTATGCCTCTTCTTATGCCAGTACCAAGCTGTTTTTGAGTACAATGGCCTTGTAGTATAACTTGATATCAGGAAGTGTGATACTTCTCATTTTATTCTTTATTTTCAAGATTGCTGAGGCTATTTGTGTTTTGGTTTTTGGGTTTTTTTTTTGGTTCCATGTAAATTTTTGGAATATTTGTTCTATATCCTTAAAGTATGCCATTAGTATTTTAATAGGAATTGTATTGAATTTATAGATGGCTTTGAGTAATATAGATATTTTATCTTTGTCTTTTTTTTTTTTTTGTATTTTTCCGAAGCTGGAAATGGGGAGGCAGTCAGACAGACTCCCGCATGCACCCAACCGGGATCCACCCAGCATGCCCACCAAGGGGCGATGCTCTGCCCATCTTGGGGCATCACTCTGCTGCAATCAGAGCCATTCTAGTGCCTGAGGCAGGGGCCTTAGAGCCGTCCTCAGTGCCCAGGCAAACTTTCCTCCAGTGAAGCCTTGGCTGTGGGAGGGGAAGAGAGAGACAGAGAGGAAGGAGAGGGGTAGGGGTGGAGAAGCAGATGGGCGCTTCTCCTGTGTGCCCTGGCCAAGAATCAAATCCGGGACTCCTACACACCAGGCCAATGCTCTACCACTGAGCCAACCGGCCAGGGCCAGTAATATAGATATTTTAATGATGTTTATTCTTCCTATTCATCAACATGGTATATGCTTCCACTTATTTGTATTCTCCTTGATTTCTTTTATCGATGTTTTATAATTTTCCACATACAAATCCTTTACCTTCTTGGATAAATTTACTCCTAGGTACTTTATTTTTGTTTCAGTAGTGAAGGGGATTGTTTCCTTAATTTCTTTTTCAGACAGTTTATTGTTGGTGTATAAAAATGCCTCTGGTTTCTGATTATTATTTTTATATCCTGCCACCTTGCCCAATTCATTTATCAGGTCTAGTAGTTTTTGACTGAGACTTTACAGTTTTCTATGTACTGTATCATGTCATCAGCAAATAATGATAGTTTTATTCTCTTTCAATTTGGATGCCCCTTATTTCTTTCTCTTGTCTGATTGCTGTGGCTAGGACTTCCAGAACTATGTTGAATAAGAGTGGTGAAAGGGGGCACCCCTGCCTTGTTCCTATCTTAAGGGGATTGCTTTTAATTTTCACCCATTGACTAGGATGTTGGCCATGGATTTGTCATAGATGGCCTTTATCATGTTGAGGTATGTTTCCTGTATTCCTACTTTGCTGAGAATTTTGATCATAAATGGGTGCTGAATTTTATTAAATGCTTTTTCTGCATCTCTTGATATATCATGTGATTTTTATCCTTCTTTTTGTTTATGCGATGAAGCACATTGACTGATTTGCAAATATTGTACCAGACTTGCCTCCCCAGAATAAATCACATTTGATCATGATCTATGACTTTTTTCATGTATTGCTGGATCCAGTTTGCTAATACTTTGTTGAGAATTTTAGCATCTAAGTTCATCAGAGATATTGGCCTATAGTTTTCTTTCTTTGTAGTGTCTTTACCTGGTTTTGGTATGAGGATTATGCTTGCCTCATAAAAGGAGCTTGGAAGTCATTTCTCCTTTTGAATTTTTTGTAATAGCTTGAGAGGGATAGGTGTTAGTTCTCCTTTGAATATTTGGTAAAACTTGCCTGTGAAGCCATCTGGTCCAGAACTTTTGTTTGCTGGGAGTTTTTTGATAATTGTTTCAATTTCATTTGTTGTAATCAGTCTGTTTAGGTTTTCTGATTCTTCCAGATTGAGTTTTGGAAGATTATATGTTTCTAGGAATTTATCCATTTCACCTAGGTTGTCCATTTTTTTTGGCATACAGATCTTCATAGTACTTTCTTACAATCCTTTGTATTTCTGTGGTGTCAGTTGTTACTTCTCTATTTTCATTTCTAATTTTATTTTATTTGAGTTCTCTCTCTTTTTCTCTTGAAGAGTCTGGTTAAAGGTTCATCAATCTTGTTTACCTTTTCAAAAAACCAGCTCTTGGTTTCATTGATCTTCTGTATTGTTTCTTTAGCCTCTATGTCATTTATTTCCACTCTAATCTTTATTATTTCCTTCATTCTACTTCCTCTGGGCTTTATTTGTTGGTCTTCTTCTAGTTCTTTTAGATGCAGGGTTAAATTGTTTATCTGATCTTTTTCTTGCTTCTTAAAGTATGCCTGTAATGCTATGAACTTCCCTCTCTGGATTGCTTTTGCTGTGTCCCTTAAATTTTGAGTTGTTATATGTTCATTTTCATTTGTTTCAAGGAAATTTTTTATTTCTTCCTTGATCTTGTTGTTAATCCATTCATTGTTTAATAACATGCTATTTAGCCTCCAAGTGTTTGAATGTTTTTGTTTTTCTATTGTAGTTGATTTCTAGTTTCATGTCATTGTGATCAGAAAATATGCTTGATATGATTTCAATCTTGTTAAATTTATTGAGACTCACTTTGTGTCCTAACATGTGGTCTATCCTAGAGAATGTATCATAAGCACTTGAAAAGAATGTTTATTCTGCTGCTTTGGAGTGAAGGGTTCTGAAGATATCTATTAAATCCAGTTTATCTAGTGTGTCCTTTAAAGTTGCTGTTTCTTGGTTAGTTTTCTTTCTTGAGAATCTATATATTGATGTTAATGGGGTATTAAAATCCTCTACTATTATAGTATTTCTGTTGATTTCACCTTTTATATCTATCAAAATCTGCCATATATATTTAGGTGCTCCTATAATAGGCCCATAGATATTTACAATGTTTATATCCTCCTGTTCGATTGCTCCCTTTATCATTATGTAATGACTTTCCTTATTCCTTACTATAGCCTTTGTTTTAAAGTCTATTTATCAAATATAAGTATTGCTACCCCAGCTTTTTTTTCATTTCCATTTGCATGAAATACCTTTTTCCACCCCTTCACTTTTAGTCTATGTGTATCTTTTGTTCTGAGCTGAGTCTCTTGTAGACAGCATATGTATGGGTCCTCTTTTCTTATCCATGAAGCTACTCTATGGCTTTTGATTGAAGCATTTAACCCATTTACATTTAAGGTTATTATTGATATGTAATTGTTTATTGCCATTTTATTCTTTAAATCTACGATCCTCTTTTTCTCTATTTATTTTCCTTTGCTCTTTTTACAGCAGGCCCCTTAACATTTTGTGCAGTACTGGTTTGGTTGTAATGAATTCCCTGAGCTTTTTTTTGTCTAGGAAGCTTTTTATTTTTCTTTCCATTTTAAACAATAGCCTTGCTGGATAAAAAAGTCTTGGTTGTAGGCTCTTGTTTTGCATCACTTTGAATATTTCTTGCCAATCCCTTCTGGCCTCAAGTGTTTCTGTTGAGAAGTTGGATGTCATCCTTATGGGGGCTTCTCTGTACATAATTAACTGCTTTTCTCTTGTAGCTTTGCGTATTCTTTCTTTGTCTCTTAACTTTGACACTTTAATTATGATGTTTCTTGCTGTAGGCCTCCTGGCTGGGGTTCCTCTTTAATGGAACTTTCTGTGCTTCTTGAACTTGTATGACTTTTTCCTTCATCAATTTAGGGAAATTTTCAGCTATGATTTCTTCAAACCAGTTCTCTATTTTTTTATTTTATTTTTTTTACTTTTATCCATTTTTAGAGAGGAGAGAGAGAGAGAGAGAGAGAGAGAGAGAGAGAAGGGGGAGGGAGGAGCAGGAAGCATCAACTCCCATATATGCTTTGACCAGGCAAACCCAAGGTTTTGAACCGGCGACCTCAGCATTCCAGGTCGATGCTTTATCCACTGCGCCACCACAGGTCAGACCAAGTTTTCTATTTCCTGTTCATTCTCTTCTCCTTCAGGAACCCCTATGATGTGGATGTTATTTCTCTTCATATTGTCATAGAGCTCTCTTAGAGTTTCCTCAGACTTTTTGAGCCTCTTTTCATTTTGCTGCTCTGCTTCCATGCTTCTGTTTATCTTGTTCCCTAAATCGCTGATTTGATTTTCTGCTTCATCCAGCCTGCTATTCATTCCTTCTTGTTTAGTCTTCATTTCTGATATTGTATTTGTCATTTCTGACCGATTCTTTTTTATGATTCAGTGTCCTTTTTGATGCTTGCCATTTGTTTATTTAGGTGCTCATTATGTCCATTCATTATTGATCTAAGATCCTTGATTATCCTAAAAATCATTGTTTTAAACTCTGCATTTGGTATTTTGGTTACTTCCATCTCATTTAGTTCTTATTCTGGGGATTCCTCTTATTGATTCATTTGAGTTGAATTTCTCTGTCTGCCCATTTTGTCTGTGTATTAAGTAATGCTGTCTGACATTAAAATTTTTTGTGGTATTTATGAAGAAGATGGGCTCGGTGGTACTGTCCTCCAGGCCTCTTCTTTTCCTTGTTCTAGAAATGCTTCTTGAAGGTACTATTTTCCCTCTTATTGTATGTGAGTATTAAATAAAGTTGGTTCTTTTGTGGGTACAGTTATCCCTTCAGGCAGGCTGGCTCTAAGGTTAAGCTTGAATATGTGTATTACATACTGTGCAATGTCAGTCCTGTTGGGCATATTTATTCTCTGCAGTGTCTGGTGCCTGCTAGACTCCACCTTTGGGTGTGCTGCTTGTTAGGTAGTTGAGTCTAGGGTTGGTGCTGTCTGCCACCCACTACCAGTAGTGTTGGTTCTAGTTCTTCTTGGGTTGGTGTCAGCTGTTATTTGTAACCTGTTGTGGGCTACCAGTCTGCAGCTACTGCATTTTTTGCTGTTTGTGTCTCTGTTTTCTTTGTCTGAGTACTGTGGGAAGGGACAAACTTTGTAAAAGGATCAACTTCCTCCTGCTTAGAGATCACCACAGCTCTGTAAAAGCCCCAAGCTCTGTAAGATTTGTCTCCACTTTTCAGCTGCTCCTCCTCCTCTTGCAGCTGCCTGGTCTTCCCACAGAGTCTTCTATAGTAAGACTGTAGTGTGGGTTCAGATTGGCCTCACTCAACCAACACCTCTACAGGTTGCATGCTTGGTGGGTTAGGGCAGTTGACATTGTGAATACCCCCTACTTCAGGTTGTGGGACCCCCTACTTCAGGAGTCTCTTAGTCAGGAGCTCAGTACAGGGAATGTGGCCCCTACTCCAGAGCTTGATCCCTCAGATACTGCTGGATATTCAAATTTTATTTTTTCCCAACAAGGTGAGCAGCAGGTTCATACCGAGTGTGGTTGACAGCCCCCTCTGCAGAAGTTCTTTCAGCTGTTGAGACCCTGGTCTCAGGGAGGAAGACTGAGAGTCCTCTCCTGGGGCTGACCGTGCCCCTCCCGAAGGTGGCTAAGCCCTTCGACCAGATCCAACAATAGCATCACAGGGACCCACACTTTAAATGTCCATGCTCCAAGCCTCTCTCCCTTCCCCCTGTGGAATCTAACCTAGCTGGACAGAATATCCAGCCCCTAGGCCTGCTGACTGTGAAGCTCCACCTTATCCAATGCTCATGAGCTATTGTGCCAGTACTAATCACAGAGAGTGGAACTCGCCTCAGCTGAGGTAGGTGTGAGGATCTTTTATTTAGGATACCAGTCCAGCAAGGGTTGTTAGGTCCTGAACCAATGCTTTCTGCAGCTAGCCCCTGGATGTGCCAGCCCTGGGCCTCCCAAGCAGGAACCCAGCACAGACCAGTGGAAGACACTGCCTGTGACTGGCCCACAGCAACCTACTTGGAGCTACAAGCAATTCAGAGTTTGTGGCTGCCTCAGCTGGGCCCAGGTGTACATGAAAATACCAAGCTGCACTCCTAGGTTGGCTTTTATCCACTTTGGTCCTGGGGGAATGTCCGTTCAAATGGCCAAGTTTTCCTGAGTCTCACCTCCTGCAGCCTGTCTGCTGGCTGCTTATTGGGCTCAGCTGCTGAAAAAACCTCTGCTAAAGTCTAGAGCCTGCAGCAATTCAGCAATTAGGAAGGGTGGTGGTGTGGCTCCGCCCCTCAGCCCCAGGTGTCAGTCTGTCTAGACTTTTTTCACAGATCTCAGTAGTGTAAGACCCGAGGAGTCTGGTGGCTGTGGCCTCTGAGACCCATTGGTGTGGTCTTCCCGCCCACAGTTTCAACTGAGTCTTTTGTGAAGTGGAAGCATCAATCATAGACTTGGGAGAGTGTAGGGGGGAGCTCCAGTCTCAATACCAGAAAACTGAGTCACTGACATGCCCCTGCTTCCTGGCCTCTCAGAATGACCCATTGCCACGACCAGTAGGAGAGACTCCCGAGGGCGGAGCAGCTGCTTTTATCCAAGCTGATGCCACTCAGAGGGGATTGCACCACCCAAGAAAGATGGCGACTGCAGTACTGGAGAATGACTCAGCACAGAGGTTCTGGTGGCCGTCCCCCACAGTGTTTCCCTGGGCCTCCAACTTTACACTCTACTCCTATAACTCCAATCCTCTCAGCTCTCCCCTGCCAGAACCCCGGGTAAGTGGCTGTGAATGTGGTTTTCTGTGCGGGCCCTTTAAAATGGAGTCTGCATTCAAGAGCTGTGTCTCTTTCTTGTGGACAGAAACCTGGCTCTTTTCACAGCTAAATGCTGTTGAGGCACCTCTTCTAGGCTTTGGGGCTCTAGGCTTGGCTCTGGGCCTGGGGCTGAAGACCCAAACCTTTCAGGGCAACCTACCCCGCCCTGAAGGTCCCTCCGGACCATCAGCCACCGTTCGCTTCTTCAAGTGGGTCAGCCCTTTCCGCATCTCCACCCTTCCTACCAGTCTCAGTGTGGCTTCTTCAGTGATCCTTGGTTATAGATTCCTCTTAGTTTAGTCCAAAGTTGGTTTTTCCAGATGATTGTTCTTAAATTAAATTGTAATCAAATTTGGTCCTGGGAAGTGGCAGTTGGAACATGTTGGGCAGATAAAATATATTATGCTCACTTTGTTAAAGATGACGCCGCCCACGTGAGGCCATCGCCCAGGTGATATTAATGTGTTTTGGGGATCGTTGTAACCTGGGGCTTGGTTTTGGGATTAAGCCTTTCCCACCCTTTTTGATGTGGGGCGGTACAATCCAATCATGCCTCAGAGAAGTGACTTTGTATTAGACTTCCCTATTTTGTATATCGGATTAAAGGTTGTGAAGCTACAGTATAAAATAGGGGCAGGACAGGAGCTTGCTCTCTTGGTTCCTGAGATTATCATTAGAGGAGAGAGCAGAGCAGAGAGCAGAAGGAGGCCACGTGGAGTAGGCCAGGAAAAGCAGCCAAGATGGCGGAGTGCTGAGTGAGATGCCAGTTTGTATCTGGGATAAGGAAGGAGATGGGGAACTGAGGAGAATAAGGCTGGTGAGCTAGAAACCTTTGATTCTAGGAAACTCGGATAAGTCAGTGGCTTTGTGAGCACTTAATGTGAGTGGGTTTTGGAGCCCAGTGTGTGTTTTTACTTGCCTGCCGGGTGCAAGCTAGAATTAAAGACTATGGCCCACCAGTTTGTGGCTCTGTTGTTTCTTTACTGACTGTCCGAATCCAATGCGAACCTGCATGGGCCGGGCTGCTGTGATAGTTGCCCTGGCCACGGCTCCTGGCTTTACAGAACATCTGTCTACTCCATCACCATCTTTCTTCTGGAGTTTCTTTAAGTGTTTGAAAATAGAGTGTGTCCGTAAAGTCATGGTGCACTTTTGACCAGTCACAGGAAAGCATCAAAAGACAATAGAAATGTGAAATCTGCACCAAATAAAAAGAAAACCCTCCCAATTTCTGTAGGATGATGTGGCAGCATGTGTGCATGAGCAGATGATGACGTAACACTGTATACAGCAGAGTGGCCCATAGCCATGCCAGTCGAGTTGTAGATGATACAGAGGAAAGTTCAGTGTGTTCTGTGGCTCGCTAAATTCGAATCCGTGACCAAAGTGCAACATGAATATTGGTGTATTTATAACGAAGCTCCACTACATAGGAATAACATTACTCGGTGGGATAAGCAGTTGAAGGAAACAGGCAGTTTGGTGGAGAAACCCCATTCTGGTAGGCCATCAGTCAGTGACGAGTCTATAGAGGCTATACGGGATAGCTACCTAAGGAGCCCTAAAAAATCTGTGCATGAGCCCACATCGAACTGCACTGAATAGGTATGAAACTGGGAGAGTTTTCCTTTTATTTGGTGCAGATTTCACATTTCTATCATCTTTTGTTACTTTCCTGTGACCAGTCAAAAGTTCACCATGACTTTATGGACACACTGTATTTAGACAGATATGTTCCCATTTTAACCCACACCTTCCAGTTTATCCAAATAAATTTCAAATGTTAATTAAAGTGGTTTTAAAACAAGATTTAACATTTTATTAGCCCCATTATATGCTCTAAAAGATAACAACTTTTATTATTAAAATATTCATTTTATTAAAATTATACATAGAATAGAAATAAAATTGTTACCTAGTTATTGTTAACACCTATTATTTTATTAGAAGTAACTAATCGTTAGAGGGCCTGAAATATGAACAGCATCTAGTTTTGCTACAATTTCCCTAGTAATTAGACCTTGGCTCCTCAGTATGAAATTTATCTTTTCAATGCAAATGATTTTTTTCTGGCATTGGTTAGTAAAATTAGATACGTTTCGGTATACCATTCTACAGCACATCATCTGAACACTGTATTGTGTGTCCACCACCCCAAGTCAAGTCTCCTTTCATCACCATTTATCCCCTCTTTACCCTATTTTATCTCCTCTCACCTCTCTTTCTCTCTCGCAATCACTGTACTGCTGTCTATATCTATGAGTTTTTTCTTCTTTGCTTAATCCCTTCACCTTTTTACCCAGCCCTCAAATCCCCTCCCCTCTGACAGCTGTCAGTTTGTTCTCTGTCTCTAGGAGTCTGTTTCTTTTTTGTTGGTATATTTTATTAGAGTCCACATATGAGTGAAATCATATAGTACTTGGCTTTCTCTGACTGGCTCGCCTCACTTAGCATAATGTTCCCCAGGTCCATTCATTCTGTCACAAAGGGTAAGATTTCTTTCTTTTTAATGGCTGAGTAGTATTACACTGTGTAAATGTACCACAGCTTATTTATCCACTCATCTACTGATGAGCATTGGGCTGCTTCCAAATCTTGACTATTGTAAATAACACTACAATGAACAGAGGGGCGCATATATTTTTTCAAATTAGTGTTCCCAGTTTCTTGGTATATCTTCCCAGAAGTGGAAACTCTGTGTCACAAGGCAGTTCCATTTTTAATTTTTTGAGGTAACTCCATAATCCTTTCCACAGTGGCTGCACCAGTCTGCATTCCAACCAACAGTGCATGAAGGTTCCTGTTTCTCCAAATCCTCCCCAAAATGATAGCTACTCTGACAGGTGTAAGGTGATATCTCATTGTCGTTTTAACTTACATTTCTCTGATGATTACTGACATTATGTGTTTTTTCATATGTCTGTTGGCCATTTGTATGTCCTCTTTGGGAAGTACCTATGTCTATTCAGGTCTTTTCCCATTTTTAATTGGGTTGTTTGTTTGTGTTGAGTTTTATAAGTTTCTTATAAATTTGGAATATTAACTTTTATCAGATGTATCATTGATGAAAAGTTCTCCCATTCAGTGGGTTGTCTTTTTATTTTGTTGATGGTGTCCTTTGTTATGCAAAAACATTTTAGTTTGATTTAGTCCCATTCGTTTATTTTTTCTTTTGTTTCCCTTGCCTCAAGAGATATATCAGAGAAAATATTCCTTAAAAAAGTATGAGCTATTACTGCATATATTTTATTCTAGAATTTTTATGATTTTGAGTCTAACATTTAAGTCTTTAATCCATTTTGAGTTTATTCTTGTGTATGGTGTAAGAAGGTGGTCTACTTTTATTTTTTTTGCACATATCTGTCCAATTTTGCCAATACCATTTATTGAATAAATGATCCTTATTCCATTGTATGTTTTTTACCCCTTTTTTAATTTTTAATTTTTGCCTCCAAATATTAATTGACCATAAAGGCATGGGTTTATTTCTGGGCTCTCTATTCTCTTCCATTGACTAATATGTCCAATTTCACTAATTTAACTTTTTTTTACACCTCTCTGTTTTTGTTTTTATAGTGCTATCTGATAAAATACCCCCCTAACTGAGCCACACCTGCTCATATTTCTCAGTTTATACCAAGGGAAGGGTTACTGTGCAGGATAGTCTCCAGTTGTTCCTCTATTTCTACTCCTCACCTTTTCCCTCCCAGCTCTGTGCCCCATGGGCTGATGTTGGAGCTCTCCTTCATCACTATGGTCCCCTGAGCTCTGACTTGCAACTGAGGTTGGCCAATGGGAGGCACCAAGAGAAGACTAGAGGGCAGGAAGAAAGAGAGGTCAACTGAGGTTGGCAATGGGAGGCACCAAGAGAAGACTAGAGGGCAGGAAGAAAGAGAGGTCAACTGAGGTTGGTCAATGGGAGGCACCAAGAGAAGACTAGAGGGCAGGAAGAAAGAGAGGTCAACTGAGGTTGGCAATGGGAGGCACCAAGAGAAGACTAGAGGGCAGGAAGCAAGAGAGGTCAACTGAGGTTGGCCAATGGGAGGCACCAAGAGAAGACTAGAGGGCAGGAAGCAAGAGAGGTCAACTGAGGTTGGCCAATGGGAGGCACCAAGAGAAGACTAGAGGGCAGGAAGCAAGAGAGGTCAACTGAGGTTGGCCAGTGGGAGGCACCAAGAGAAGACTAGAGGGCAGGAAGCAAGAGAGGTCAACTGAGGTTGGCCAATGGGAGGCACCAAGAGAAGACTAGAGGGCAGGAAGCAAGAGAGGTCAACTGAGGTTGGCCAATGAGAGGCACCAAGAGAAGACTAGAGGGCAGGAAGCAAGAGAGGTCAACTGAGGTTGGCCAATGGGAGGCACCAAGAGAAGACTAGAGGGCAGGAAGCAAGAGAGGTCAACTGAGGTTGGCCAATGGGAGGCACCAAGAGAAGACTAGAGGGCAGGAAGAAAGAGAGGTCTGGCTATTTTTTCCCTCTACTTCCACATGCTTTCATCCCCTCTGGACTGTGGTTCAGTAGTGGCTTTGCTTACCCAAACAACAACATTGCTCCCAGGCTATAGCTCTCGCTCATACTGGAAATAAATCTTCCCATCTCTTCCAGCTATGAATGAAATACTTCTCAGCCATAAAGAAATAGGAAATCTTACCTTTGGTGACAGCATGGATGAGCTGGAGAGTATTATGCTGAGTGAAAAAAAAAACATTCAAAGAAAGACAAGTACCATATTAGTTCACTTATATGTGGACTAATGAACAAAATAAACTAACAAACAAAATAGAAACACTCATAGAGACAGAGGACAGACTGACAGCTGTCAGAGAGGAGCGGGTTTGAGAGCTGGGTGAAAAAGGTGAAGGGATTAAGCAAAAAAGAAAAACCTCATAGACACAGACAACAGTATGGTGATCATCAGAGAGATAGGGAGTGGGTGGAGGCAGAACTGGGTACAGTGGGGATAAATGGTGATGGAAGGAGACAGCTTGGAGTGGTGAACATATAATACTGTATACAGATGATGCATTATAGACTGGTACACCTGAAACCTATGTCAATTTATTAACCAATGTCACCCAATCAATTTAATTAAAAAAAAAAACACCTTGGTTTATCCAACTCTTGAAAAAAAAGAAATAAAATGAAAAAGAAAAACAGTAGAATTGAAGTGTGGGATAGGAGGCCCAAGATGAAGCATCACTTCAGTCATATCATGGAGGCTCTAGGTATATCATGCCAAGACATTGGACCTTGTTGTACATAACTAATAACAGCCTGTGCCCCCAAAAGACAAAAGAAATTTACTGTTAATTACGTCTGTGTGGTTGAAAACAGATCATACTGAAAAAATAGGTCCTGTGTCTATTTTCTTGTTTGAGACTCTTTCAAACCAAGGCTGCTAAATACAAGTCAACATATGTTATGGACGACACTGTACCGTTCGTAATTATTTTAGGATAACGTATTTAGTTACACTCTAAGTTAGCACTAATTGAAGTTGGAAAGGGTTCAGGAAACAATTAAATATTATTTGAAATAGAATAGGAAATGTTGTTCTCTCGGTGTAGAATTTGCGTTGAATGATTGCACTGAGTTAAATTGGCATTTCCCCCCCTGAATTCCGACAAGTCACTCTGTCTCCTTCACTTTCTCCAAATCACATGGAAACGAGAGAAACGATGCTAATGGAAGTACATTTCCTTACTTAGATTTGCCCTTGCTTTAGGTATTTAGACTAAAAGCCAAATTAATCTTACAGTGAAACCTACAAACTCTAAGTCACATGTAATGAAATGAGTCATCTGTTTTGCTTCTTTCCTAATTTTTGTCCATGGACATACAAGCAGGTAACTCAGAAACATGTTTGAAGAGAAAACTGAAAAGTTATTGTTAGAAAAAGCTAGTATATACTGTTCCTATTGGGGGGGGGAGGGTTCCTGGTCATGTCTTTTGGGTTGAAAAAGAGAAAATGCACTAATTATTTTTGCATCTATATTAACTGTTAAGTGATCACTATGAATGAGTAACTCCAGAGTTTTCAGACTTGAGGACACGAGACTTAGAATAATTTTTTTAAGGGAAGCAGGGTTATAAATTAGAGTTGCAACACAGAACAGAAGGCACATACTAATTAGGATAATTCATAGCAGATTCAGAAAAAAGACTATTTACAAAGTCATGTGCAGGGTTAAGGAAGATATTAAGGGCTAGTAAAAGTGTAGCTGTTACCACCGCTAAAAGGGAGTATTGTGGGAAAGAGTTCACCTTAAGAGGAGCCATGACCTTGAGAGGCACAGTGAATTTGGGTCAAGGGTCACAGTCATCCTAAGGCAAACCTGCCTGAATAAAAGCTGAAAAAAATACATACCTTCACCTCATGCTTCTCCCTCCTCCACCCCCGGAATCTCCTGTCGGATTTCCTCATTGGTCAAACCCAATCAGAAACCAGAAGGCTAGAAGGACTTGATGTAGTCATTACAGAACTGCCTCTGGGGCAAAGTAGGTTAGGAAGGTGTGAAAAGTGGACCCAGAGGAACAAATGGAAGATATCCCGCACAAGTGTTTTCTTTGTTTGTTTGTTCTGTTTTGTTTTTGCCTTTTAGGGGCTCCTTGTCTCCTTCATCCATTTGAAAAATGTATGTTCTCAAGCCACAGTACACATGGAACTACTAATCATAACAGGATGCAGTCAATTTTGTCATACTGCCATCTGAACTTAAAGTGTTAGCCTTTACCAGTGTCTTTCAAATAAGGTAGCAGGGAGAAATGGAAGAAAAACAACTACATAGCATAAACACAATTACTGCGTGTGTGTGTGTGTGTGTGTGTGTGTGTGTGTGTGTGTAAGGTCTATGCTGGTAATATAATAGTAACTGCCTTCTTTTATTATCTATCCCATACTCTTTGCCAGTATCTCAGTTGGATGGGTTTCTTTACCTGACAGGGTGACCCAAACCTTCATTTTTGCAGAATATGAGCCTTTGGCGGCTTTGTCTTTATTAAGTTGTTTCAGTTCTCCATTGATAAGGCTATCGGGAAAATGCATACTAAGCAAAAAGGAGTGTGCACCCTCTAAAAGTAAGTCCTCCAACTTCCAGACATGATCCTGTTCCATGGTAGTAGCACCCAATTTTTTTCAGTGACCAATTAACCAGGCAGTACAGGGTCTTATGTGTGACCTTTCAAGGCCAACCACAGACAATTATAAAGACTTTATGTGACAGGCCTTGGGGTGGAGGAACTACATGCCCCAGAGCAGGCTTAGTGCAGAGTAGGACACTGGAGTCTCTGGAAAAAGTTACAGTCATCCAGCACTGAGGTCCCCAGGGAGCCAGTCATGCTCTTAAACATACCTGTACTCCTAGCCTAGGACCCTCCATCAGGAAGCCTCTTTATTGGGACAGATACTGTTCAGGTGCCTCTGCTAAGACCTCCTTATTAGGTAGACCCGAACACTTTTATCTGCTCTGACCCAATATGAATACTTTTCCACTCTAAGCCTCTTACCCTCTCTGTCCCTCCGATCCTAGGTACCTTTTATTAAAGGAACCTTTTGTTTCAGCTCCCTCACAAGTGGCACAGCTCTGCTGTCTGTACTAATACATCTGACCCTTGTCCAGGCCCATCCCACGGGGAAGATGAAACACTGGGAGCTCTCTTTCTTTTCTGTTTAGCATCGTGCTTATACCATCACAGTAAGTCAGTACAGGCATCTTACTTTCAGCTTGGCTGATTGTCTTAATTGACCACCTTGCACCTAGTAGCTTTTTCTCTCTGAGAAGGGCTAAAAAGAGCTGGGGATACTCTCTGCTTCCAATGTATCCCTTAAGCTTGGGTAAGAGAGTAACCTAATGATCATAACACATCCTGGGGAGATGGGAAAATTAATCTAACTGTTATACTCCCATTTATTTTACCAGTTTGGTTGTTGAGAAAAAAAAATGGATAGATCATAGCAGATAATAGTGGACGATCATATACTTACTCAAGGGTGAATTCTAGTTGCAGCTTCTGAGATGGAATGTATTCCTTTAAATATCCATAAGAAAGAAGAATGAGACCCAGTTCAGATTTAACTGGGATGGGCAACAGATTATCAACATGGTCTTGTTCTACAGCTTTGCCACCCTTTATCATGATATGATCCGAGTTGACCTGGACTATCCAGATATTCCAGAGAATGTCACATTGGTCCACCATATTGTTGATAGCCTGTTAATCAGACCAGATGAGCAAGAAGCTATCAGCAGATGGCCTGGAGTGATAGCTGATTTTATGAGTCAACTTGACTGGATTAAACGCCCAGGTAACTAGTGAAATATTATTTCTGGGTGTGTCTGTGAGGTTACTTTTTTAAGAGATTAGCATTTAAATTGGTAAATTGAGTAAAGCAGATGGCTCTCCCAAATGTTGAGCAACATCATTCAATTCATCAAAAAGAAAAAGGACAAAAAGGCAGAAGAAGGGCAAATTTGTTCTCTCTGCTTGAGCTGAGACATCTATCTTTATCCTGTCCTGGTTTACATCACTTTGTGTCAAGGGATACTTTTTGAGCATGGAGGTAGGTAGGTCAGTGAGCACATGACCATGTACTTCATTGACCTTATTACATACATCATTATCCAGAGCCTGCCAGCCTAATAAAACATTAGAATGGCCCCTTAAAGGTGAAGCTAAGGCACCACCTAAAAAGTGACACTCTTCCAGGATGAAGCAATGTTCTTCAGGATGCATTTAGGACCTTAAATCAATGTCATTATATTGTGCTGTCTCCTCAATAGACTACATGGGTCAGAGAACCAAGGAGTAAAAACAGGAGTGGTCCTGTTCACCGAAACTCCTAAATGAGTTAGTAGAAGAATACGTACTTCCCATCTCTGCTATGGTTTGAATGCTTGTGTTCCCCTAGAATTCATATATTCACATCCTAATGCCCAGTATGATGGTAGGGACTTTAGAAGGTGATTAGGTGATGAGGGCGCTCTCAGGAATGAGATTAATGCCCTTATAAAAGAGACTCCGTAGCGCTCCCATGCCTGTCTTCTGACATGTGAGGATAAAAAAGGTCTGTGACCTGAAAAAGAGTCCTCACCCAACCATGCTGTCTTGTTCTTCAGCTCTCCCACCCTTTATCATTATATGATCCAAGTAGACCTGAACCATCTGAACATTCCAGAGAATGTCACATTGGTCCACCTTATTGTTGATCGCATGTTAATCAGACCTGATAAGCAAGAAGCTATCAGAACTCTACATGGTCTGGAATGAATAATTTTTAAATCAACTTGACTGGACTAAAGGATACCCAGGTAGCTAGTAAAATATTATTTCTGGGTGTGTCTGTGAGGTTGCTTTTGTAAAGATTAGCATTTAAACTGATAAACTGAGTAAACATGCTGGCACCATAATCTTGGATTTCCAGCTTCCAGAACTGTGAGAAATATATTTCTGTTGTTTGGAAGTCACACAGTCTAAAATATTTTGTTATAACATCCCAAGCAGACCAAGGTAGGCTCTGTGTCTAGAGATCCTGGTACTTAAAGGCAGTCTGCTTTCATTAGGGTACACATTAAGAGTCTCATTAAACTAAAGCTACTGCTGACATTTGGTCACTTTGGGATCTTTGTGCCAGTAGACCAGTACAAAAGGGGTTAACATCCTGCGGAGGATAATCGACTCTAATCATTATAAGGATATAGAGTTGCTACTATATAATTTTGGAACAGAAGAATATGTTTATCACTCAAAAGATACACTGAGGCATCTCTTGCTATTCCCTAGTCTGTTTTTAACTGTTAATGGACAAGTACAGGAATCACAATCTGATGTCTAATCCACTCTGTAAATGCTAGTAGTCAGATAAACTTTGGTCAGGCTGAGACAAAGTTGGTGAGCCTGTGCATAGCCACTATTTCTGCCACCACAGCCTATTAAGACATACATTGAGGTGTCCAGAGAAAGTTACCATCTGACAGCGACTTGATGAGTCACCTAGTTCACCTGAGTAACGAGAGCCTCTTTCCTTCTGAATGGCCTCTGCTGGGCATTTACCTGAGACACAAATGTCTTCATAATTTGTTTACTCTAAGAAGCCCATCTGTATACCTCTCCCCACTTTCATTGGTGATCAGTATGTCAGTAGGGTTCTTTCCAAGTTCTTAGGTGTAAAAACCTATTACCAGCTGCTCTTGGGTGACTGTAGAACTACTCTCAGGCCATTTATTCCCCCTGACAAGGTGGGCAACTCTATGGCCCACTCAAAGTTGAACAGTGCTAGAGAGATAATGGTGCAGTGGCCATCCATGTCTTCCTGTCTCCAGCATACCATACAGATTCATCCACAACCTGAGCCCACATCCTTTTCCCTTCTGTTAGCTCATCAGAGAGAGAACAAACTGAAGAAGAGAAGGAAAAGCAGTAGGAGTAAGCACCACAAGAGCCAGAGCCAGTGGCTCTCTGCCCAGGCAGTCTATTGTGCCTACTGGTTCTCCTTGGGTCTGGTTCCATATATTTCAAAGGTTGGCACACCACAGCCCATGGGCCAAATCCAGCCTGTTGTCTTTTGTAGCTTGTATTCTTTGAACACTAAGAATGGTTTTTGCAGTTTTAAAATGTTGAGAAAAACCCAAATAAGAATAATATATCATGATACTTAAAATGATATGAAATTCAAATTTCATGTCAATAAATAAAGTTCTATTGGAACACACCACATTCACTCATTTACATATTGTCTATGGCCACTTTTGAGCCAAAGCACCAGAGTCGAACAGTTGCAACAGAAACCATATGGCCCACAAAGCCTAAAATATTTATTGTCTGGATCTTTATAAATAAAATTTGCTGAGCCCCAATATATACTACTTCTGTTTCATAATGAAATGCACTATTCACATCCAGCTTTATGTTCAGTTAATCAGAAAGCACAGGTTTGGCAACTGGAATACCCGATGGTCAAGAATTTAGCCTGTTCCGGGACCAGAAGTCAATCAGGATCTTCTTTTGTTATAAATAGTTGTTGGCAGAATGGGACATAGCCTTATTCCAAAACTCTGGAGTATCTGTTGTCCTACTGGAGCATGCCAGATGCTGTATGGCATTTCTGTCTGCCATCAACAGATAAAGCAGACCATTGGTTTTGCTTGGTCACAGGGTCCAGGTGGCAAGACAACCAAACTTTAGCCTGAACTGTTTTAGAGCTCTTTCTTATATCAGGTCCCACTAAAAACTGCCAGCTTATGGAGTGACCCAGTAAATAGATTGATATAGGATGCCTAATTGTAGTATATGTTGCCTCAAAACCCCCTAAAGGATTACAAATCATGAGTGATAAAGGTTAATAGCTTCTCTTTCACTTGAGGAAGGATGTCCCAATATGCTTTAAACCAGAGGTCGTGAACCTATGGCTCATGAGTCAGATGTGGCTCTTTTGATGGTTGCATCTGGCTCACAGAAAAATCTTTAATAAAAAAAATAGTGTTAAAAATATAAAACATTCTCATGTATTATAATCCAATCATTTCCTACTGCTCATGTTCAAGGTTGCAGGTGGCTGGAGCCTATCACAGCTGTCCTCTGGGACAACACCAAATTTTTATTGGATAATGCATAACGTACATGGGTCATTGTGAGGTCAGGAAGTAAACTTCCCTCCTTTTAATCAAGTAATCAGCTAGCTAATTGCAGAAACCCTTTTGACGAAGAAGATGGCTAAAAGAAAAAAAGATGAGGAGTAGCGTACTTTTCAGCAGGAATGGACAGAGGAATTCGCCTTTGTGGAGAGAGCAGGTTCTGCAGTGTGTCTAATACGCAATGATAAAATTGCATTGATGAAACGGTCAAATATAAAGCAGTACTTTGACACACACCATACTACATTTGCATCGAAATATCCAGCAGGGGACAGCAGGAAGAAAGCATGTCAAGAGCTACTGTGCAGAGTGCAAGTTAGTCAGCAGCAACTCCATGTTTGGATGCAACAAAGTGACTGGAATTCACCTAGCTTTGCTGGTGCTTTAGCAATTGAGCGAAATGGGAAGCCATACACAGATGGGAAGTATGCCAAAACATTCATGCTTGATGTTGCCAATGAAGTTTTTGACAACTTTTCGGATAAAGATAAGATAATCAAACACATAAAAGACATGCCTCCATCAGCAAGAACTGTTCACGATCGTACCATCATGATAGCACATCAAATTGAGGCAACACAAGTGAAGGACATGAATGCAGCACCATTCTTTCCTCTCACTTTGGATGAGTCAACAGACGTAAGCCATTTATCCCAATTCAGTGTGATTGCAAGGTATGCTGTCAGTGACACACTATGTGAGGAAAGTCTCACTGTTTTGCCTATAAAAGAGACAACAAGAGGGGAGAATTTATTCAAGTCTTTTACTGAGTTCACTAAAGAAAAAATCTACTGATGGATAAACTTATTTTGGTGTGTACTGATGGTGCTCTGTGCATGGTGGGGAAAAACAGAGGATTCGTAGCGCTTCTTCATGAACATGAAAAGAGACCCATCCTAAGTTTTCATTGCATCCTACATCAGGAGGCGCTTTGTGCTCAGATGTGTGGTGAACAGCTTGGTGAGGTGATGTCACTGGTATTTCGGGTGGTCAACTTTATTGTTGCCTGAGCTTTAAATGATTGCCAGTTTAAAACACTGCTGGATGAAGTTGGGAATAATTATCCTGATCTGCTTCTGCAAAGTTATGTGCATTGGTTGTCAAGAGGGAAGATGCTCAGCTGTTTTGTGGCTTGTCTGAGCGAAATTGGACTTTTCTTGAAATGAAAAACATCAAGCATCCTGAGTTAGCTAACACTGAGTGGCTCCTGAAGTTCTACTATCTCATGGACATGACTGAACATCTGAACCAGCTCAATATGAAAATGCAAGGTATTGGAAATACAGTCTTATCCCTTGAACAAGCAGTGTTTGCATTTGAAAACAACCTGGAACTCTTCATCACCAACATTGAAACAGGTCAATTACTTCACTTTAAAAAACTGGGAGAGTTTAAAGATGCATGTACAGCAAGTGACCCTGCTCAACATCTTGATCTCTAGCAGCTAGTGGGCTTCACATCTAATCTCCTGCAGTCATTCAAAGCATGCTTTGGAGAATTTCGTGAGCACACTCGTCTTTTTAAATTCATCACCCATCCACATGAGTGTGCAGTGGACAGCACCGACCTGAGTTACATCCCCGGTGTCTCCGTCAGAGATTTTGAGCTACAATCTGCTGACCTGAAGGCCTCAGACATGTGGGTGAATAAGTTCAAGTCACTGAATGAAGATTTGGAAAAACTTGTACAACAGCAAGCAGAGTTGGCGAGCAAACACAAGTGGGGAGAAATGAAAAAACTTCAACCTGCGGACCAGCTGATTGTCAAAATTTGGAACGCACTTCCCGTCAAATACCACACACTGTAGCGTGTTAGTATTGCTGTACTGACAATGTTTGGTTCTATGTATACATGTGAGCAGTCTTTCTCACATCTAAAGAACGTTAAGACCAACCTATGATCACGTTTAATGGATGGAAGTCTCAACGCCTGCATGAAGCTTAACCTCACCACATATCAACCAGATTACAAAGCCATCAGCAAAACCATGCAGCACCAGAAGTCACATTAATGATAAGAAGTACTTTATTCATCATTGGTTAGCAACATCATAACAATGTTATTAAAAAGAATTCAGAGACTTATTGTACTTTAAAAGTGTTGGTCTTACATAAAATGCACACATTTACTTATATTTAGTGTTAAACATATTGTATGGCTCTCACGGAATTACATTTTAAAATATGTGGCGTTCATGGCTCTCTCAGCCAAAAAGGTTCCCAACTTCTGCTTTAGACCATTGGTTCCCTTCCCTTCACTGATATTTGGCCCTTGAATTTTCAGTTTCTCTCTCGCCCTTTGGCAAGCATATGTCATGTTCTTTCCATGGGTGTTAATTCCTAATCAACATTTTAAACACCAAAATCTTCATAATGTGATTCTTAGAGGACTCAATTTGTGACCCACCCTGGATCAAGATTATAATGGCTTACTGTTGTCCTTACTATGTAAATACAAGCTGTTTCTGGTTTCACTTACTGGAGAAAGTAGAAAAGAAAGTATTTGCATATGAGGTGCCATGGGATCTTTTGATTTGCTCCAGTAAATATACCATGCCTGGCGCCAAAGCTGTGCTAGGTACCATCATGTGATTGAGTTTGTAACAATTTCTGTCATTTTTCATAGCTCACCATGCTTTTGCCCCAACTAACATGTGAGATATAAGCTATTCAGTGAGAATCACAACCTCTGAGTCTTACAAGTCTTTTATTATGGTGCTGATATCTGGAATTTTCTCAGGATGCAATATTGCTTTACATCTAGTATTTTGAGAGATCATTTCTAGGGGCTTCTTTAATTCTTTTACATAAAAACCCTCATTCCATGGGTCAGGGAATCAATGTGGAGCTTCTGCTACATATTAAGTATCTATT
This sequence comes from Saccopteryx bilineata, assembly GCF_036850765.1. Lineage (NCBI taxonomy): Eukaryota > Metazoa > Chordata > Mammalia > Chiroptera > Emballonuridae > Saccopteryx > Saccopteryx bilineata. The sequence continues at coordinate 35,700,458 of NC_089500.1, forward strand.
GTTGCTGTATATTCTCAGATTTGTAGGAAAATCACAGAATGGGTCTACAGTCCCACTGGACACAGTATTAAACAAATTAGAACCAAACTTTATCTATCATTTAAATTCTATTAGTATCCATCTTGCTAGTAGGCCATAGTTGCATTTTGGGTCTCCAGGGATTAGAGATGAATTTCTAATTTCTTAGGCTCATTAGTATCTTCTCAAATATTCTCATTTCTTCCTTACCATAAAATTTGAGTGCATTGCCTATTATCATGGCCACAGGTCCCTGTGGGTAAGTCTCAGGAGAAAATTCATGATTTATACCTGTGACTACAAAACAGAGCTCCTCTCAGACACTTACTTCTGAGTGTGTGAACTCTTTTTGGTATAGGTAATTGGTAGATGTCTATAAAGACCTTCAACAGTGACTCAAGGTAGACTTAGAATGTTCTGCCTAAATACACTAAGTGGAATCTACCTATTTATTTCATTTCTAGGGACCCTTTTCGGTCAATTAGCCATTGTAAGAAATCCCTGCAATTCAGAACACTGTAAATATGGTTTTATTGTGATAATTATGCCTATCTTATCTCTGGCAGTTAAGCCCACCCATCTGGCTTTCTAACCCAGAATCCCATTATTCCAAATGGTATCAGACAACTCATGTTATGTTAGCCCCCACTATTTTCTCTGGCCTAAAAGAACAATCTTCACAGACCTCATCAAAGGTGGTGATCCTTCTCCCCAATACATTTCCAAGTGCTCTGATGAAAGGAATTTTCTCTGGCTTTACCCAAGGGATATGGTCATAGAGTGACTAATAAGCTCTATATCAACATGTTCAGTTCCATCAGCCTTTGGTCTCACTCTTTCCTCACTAGTATGCCAAGGACATTCTACCATTTTGACCTAGTTATCTATAGGATATGGTTGAGTCCACACTTTAATTAACCAACCTCGACAATGATTATGCTACTTCCAGGTGCTTAAGACATATAAGTCCAAAATCCTGGGTAAAAGAAGTCTTCTTTCTTGGCCCAGCAAGTTCCCCAAGCTTCTGCTGATTAGAAAGTTCTTGTGACTCTTACCATGTATCCTCTTTGCACAAACATTTTCCCTCTTCTTCTATGTTATGTTGGAATCTAACTCTTATTATGGGTTTAGAAGAAATGAGAAGAATTGGCATCAATTTGTGAGGATCAAAGTTCTCAGATCTATGATACTAGTATGTCCATACTTCTTGTTGCAAAGTCTCATTGCTTAGCCAAAAGTGCACTTATTCCAAGTGTACCCGAAACTTCATCCTCAACAATATCTGCCAAGCAACTATAAGAAAGAAACCTCTCTAAAGATGCCATGGTGCATTTCTGGTTCTCCGTATATATTCTTCGTTGAGTTTTCAAAACTTTTAACTTCTCTTTTTCCTTATATATGCTCTTTAGGGCCAGAAGAAGCCAAGTGACTCCATAATCTATAATCACTGTTGTTGCAATAGCAACTACATGCCACAGCCATTTGCTGTTCTGCAACCCTGTTTTCTAATGCTCTCCATCCTCTGCTATCACCTGTAATAATTAGAAAGTCATCAAAGCACCGCATAATATTGATTACTCATATCCCAAACACCCTGGAAAAGCTGCTATTTCTGTACTCCTGAAATATATATAAACCAATCCCAAAGTTTATTTTGAGGGGCTTCTTTTATGGGTCAATGATGGAACAAATTACAGTACTAGTCAAAGTCCACCCAGGAAACAGAAAACACACACAAATTAAGATAATTCTAGGAGAGTTTAATAAAGAAACTATTCACAAAGGTGTGGGTAAGATGGAGAAAAACAACAAGGGATAATAAAACTGTGCCACAAAACTAATACAAGCTCTGGGCCCAAAGGGAAGAAAGAAGGACATAGTTCCCAAGACCAAGAAAGAAAGAGGCATATAGAGGCCTGACTTGAAAGTATTGATACTACAAGTCCTTATTTGTTGGTTAATTAGAATATTTTGTTTTTTTTTAAAAAATTTATTTTTATGGATTTTACAGAGAGTGGAGAAGGGGGGTGGAGTGAGAATTATTAACTCAGTTTTTTCAGTTTAGTTTTTATTGTTTGCTTTTTGTATATGCCTTGACTGGGCAAGGCCAGAGTTTTGAACGGGCAACCTCAGTGTCAATGCTCTATCCATTGCACCACCACAGGCCAGCCTAGACTATTTCTATTAAGGGATACTTTATTTCATCAGCTATTTGGTTACTCAAAGATACAGTTGATATTAAAAATAGGCAGTATGCTTGATTTTTTTTGTCTTTATTTACTGATTTTAAGTATATTCAGTTGGCTCTCTGGTATCTTCTCATGATGATCAATGAGTTTGTTCATGAATGTATTTTATGTATTTCAATCTAATTCAGAAACTGGTGCTCAAACTGGCCAGTGAAAGCCTACCACAATTGGCTCCTGACACTTTCTAACACATCCTTCTGAATCTTGGATTGCATCCTTACTTTCTGACATGACAGGATATTCCAGGCTCATTCTGTAAAATTCCTGTCCCAGACCTGTGTAGTCACTTCTTCAAGGATATATGGTTCTTGCTCATGGGAAATGGTGTTTTGAGACCTCAATCTGAAAGCCAAGGATGCTGACTGCTACTGCAATGATCACTGTTTCTCAACATTTCAGATGACAGATTTAGAAAAAAATAGATATTTTTTTAAGTTCATATGCATACTTCCTATCAAAATCAGGACAATAGGGTTTTTCTTTAAAATTTTCATCTTACTTCTATACTTCTTTTCTCCCATTACAAATATCCAAGTAGTTAAAATAAGGCAGCATACTTGATTTTTCCTGTGATATACATCAACATAGTAGGAATAGCAATATCAACATCGCATGGGTACGTTTAAAAGATTTATTAGGACTTCCAGAAATAATTCTGGTATGTGTAACTTACAGATTTTTATTTCTATCATTTAAGCAATTACCTCATTTCATTTTATTTTTATTTTCATTTAAAAAAATTAAGTTTATTAGATCACAATGTCTGAATCTATCACCTTTGTTTAAAAAGTCATTTTTCCTATAGGACTGAAGCTTCAGAGTAATTTACAAAGGAAATTTGTAATAAAAAACATTCTTAGCCATGCTTTTGACTTAAAGGTTACCTTGAAAATATTTTGTCTTTGTTTGTCCTCTTGAAAGGCCATGTTTTTTTAAACTTTATGTCCTGCTCTTTCCCCCACTCACTAAATTTGGTCTGAGTCTGTATTAAGGGCTACATTATTGTCTGCTGACTTCCAGAGAAACTGCTAAGCACCAAGAAAGAATGCACTTAGCTGCTTTTAGTCATGATCAACGGTTTGCTCATAAGAGCCTAAAAGGATCAGAAGGGGGTGGAGGAAGGATACAGAAAACCTCTAATAGATCACCACAGGACTTTGGGGCTTGTTTATAGGGAGAGCACCAGTAATAGTGACTGACAGGTACTGCTTGTAATTGATGTTGTTGTAATTCGAGATGGAATATAATGGTATGTATATTTAATGTACAATTATCTTCATAAAATTTATGTCACATCCTGCTCTAATGCCCCTCTAAACTACTGCAAAGAAATAGAAGGAAATTACATTTTCCTTCTATTGTGTTCTCTGTAATCTCTGTCTAGGGCATTACATCTCTGCCCATTTGTCTCTGTATGGTTTAGGAGTAGCCAAAAGGTGGCATTAAATAAATAGGTATTAGCTAGAGACATTAAACCCATATATAACCAATCTAACATACTCATTACTCTTGGATAACATGGTTTTCTGGTGGTGGTAATAGCAATAATGTCTATCATTTCTAGGATAAATATTATCTTGTTTAACCCCTAAGGCAGGTATCTTCATCCTTGTTTTACAGCTTAGGAAACTGTGGCCTGGGGAGATGAAGCCACCTACCCAGAGCCTTCAGCTAGTAAGAAATTAGAACAAGGATTTAAGCACAGGTGTATCAGGCCACAAAGCCAAAATATGTTAAGAATGTTCTTTATATTGGCCTGGCCAGTTGGCTCAGTGGTAGAGCGTCGGCCTGGCGTGCAGAAGTCCCGGGTTTGATTCCCCGCCAGGGCACACAGGAGAAACGCCCATCTGCTTCTCCATCCCTCCCCCTCTCCTTCCTCTCCCTCTCTCTTCCCCTCCCGCAGCGAGGCTCCATTGGAGCAAAGATGGCCCGGGTGCTGGGGATGGCTCCTTGGCCTCTGCCCCAGGCGCTAGAGTGGCTCTGGTCGCAACAGAGCGATGCCACGGAGGGGCAGAGCGTCGCCCCCTGGTGGGCGTGTTGGGTGGATCCCGGTCGGGGCATGCGGGAGTTTGTCTGACTGTCTCTCCCCGTTTCCAGCTTCAGAAAAAAAAAAAAAAGAAAAAAAAAAAGAAGAATGTTTTTTATAATCATCATCATGTACATTAATGTTAATTATTAGCTTTGAGTTTGCCTTCAATTCTTTCATAGATTGTAAGCATCCAAAAGGCAGATTTGCAGACTAAGTATCACACCCAGGAATGCTCTGGACACTTGATGGGGGATTACTTACTATAATAGGCATAGTCCCTGCTTTCCAGATGTTTTGATCCTAACTAGGATACTCGTTCTTAGCAGTGGACATGTCTCAAGTGAAAACAATGGAGTCCATTCTTGGTATATAGTACAATCCTAAACAGACTCCAGTGATAAGCAAGTAATAGCCTATGTTCATCTGATGTGCTTTCAGAGGCTGTTGTGGTTGAAATAAAATATGTGCAGATTTCATTGTGAGTTCAGTTGGCTCTGGCAGTAACCTAAAGGGGTAGTGGTTTAGGTGAAAGAAGCATATGAGTTAGTCCCACCTCCTTCACTTGCTAAATGCCTGACCTAGGATGACTGGCTTAATCTCTCTGCCTTCAGTCGCCTCTACATTAAAAGGGATGAATAATAACACTTTATAAGATTATTATAAGAACCAAGGGGAAAACTTCTTTAAATTTTCTTGTGTAGGGTCTAAAACATTGTAGATGTTCAACACACGTATTGGCATTTAATATGTACTCTTTTACAATCCAATTCAAGAAAGATTTGCTTAGCCATCTATGACATAGCATGCCACAGCTGCAAAACAGATTTAAAAAGTGACTAAGAAACAACCTTCCATAAATGAGAATGGGGACAGATGCATAAATAGCTACCCACAATATGGTAATATAAGTGCTATCTTAACAGAATGGACAAAGTGGGAACACAGACACACACAAAGGAATGGTTAATCCTGTCTTTGAGATGTCAGACGTCTTTTTCAGAAATGGTAGAATTTCAACCCATATTTGAAAGTTCAGAAAGAAATGATATGAATTTGCAATTTCCAGTGCAGGTAAGATTATGTAATATTGACCTGCATGACATCCACCTATTTATTCATTCAAACATTTATTGAAAGCCTACTATATGCCTGTTACAATATACTATGGTCACAAAAATGAGAAGGCGTGGTACTTCCTTCAAGGGGCTTACAGTGCAGTGATTGATACAGGGGGATAGTTGGCATTTTTACTCTGAAATTTCCTATCATTTACTTTTGAAACATTAGTAATATTTTATCATTTTGGGCCATATTTTTTAAAATGGTCACTGAGGTCCTGGCTAAGTAGCTCAGTTAGTTAAAATGTCCTCCCGACATGCCAAGGTTGCAGGTTCAATCCCCAGTCAGAGCACATATGGGAGTGAATGAATGAGTAATACAACAAAATCTCAATCTCTCTCTCTCTCTCTCTCTCTCTTTCTCCCACTGTGTCTCTGTTTCTCTACTTTCCTTACTCTCTACAAATAAAAAAAAGGGTCACTGAGGCCATATCTTAGATCAGTTATAAAACACAATAAAATTCTTTCACAATAATTTATGTCACAAAGAAAAAAATCTATCGTGTAAATTTATGTTTTTTTTGTCTTCCTCCCTCTGTAAAATTAATATCTCAGATCAGGTCAACATTTGAGCTTCAGTTGTATACACTAAATATGTAAAGGCATGTCTTCCTTTAAAAAGTTTAAAATAGAGGGGGTATGAAATCATTTATCCGCATAGATTATGACAAAATTCCTTCACAAGATTTATCTTCTATAAAAACTTAAGGGGAAAATAATAGAAAGCAAAGTGAAATTTATTAAATTGTTCTTTTAGTGTACCTGCAGAATATTTCTATCCAACTTCCAGAGGCACACAAGAAAACCAAATTAAATATTTTCCCTGCCTTGGGCATCATGACATGCTACTATGTAAATTAAAGTCTCAGTTTCCTTGGAAAATGTTGGACAGAGGCATCTTGCATTTCTCACTAAGAAGTTTTATATCAAAGAAAAAAAGGAGATTAAGGCAATAAACCAATTGGAATGGCTCAGGTAAACCCGGTCCTCTACTACAAAAAGGCAGCCCTCCTGTTTCTTAGACCAGATTGTACGTTTTGAAAATCTAGCTATTCATTGTTTTGAAGAGAAACTCCTAAAACATAACAACATTGAAATATATCAAGAAACATAATGGAAAAGCTATATTAACCAAATACTTTCCAAAATAAAGCTGGTATAGGATATAAAAGCAGAGGAAATAGAGTAACAGAAATAGAGATAATATGAGCAACATAATAGCAAAAGGAACAAGCCACCATAAAGATATTATAATCTCAAATATTTACAAGGTCCTGACAAGGTGGCTCAGTTGGTTACAGCATCATCCTGTTTGCAAAGGTTATGAGTTCAATCCCTGGTCAGGGCATCTACAAGAATCAACCAATGAATGCATAAGGAAGTGCAACTACAAATCAATGTTTCTCTCTCTCTCCTCTCTCCTCTCTCTCTCTCTCTCTAAAAATCAATTTAAAAGAGTGGAAGAGTAAAAAACTTATCAAGTCTCTTCCACAAGTAAATTTCATGAAAAAAAAATGAAGAGTCACAAAATGCAGTTACAAGTAGAAACTGATAAATCCAGAATCATAGTAGGCAATCCTAACAAATGCCTAACAGATACAGACATATTAAACCAATAAAAGGAATTGGATAGAAAATATTTCAACAATAAAATTAATTAGCTTGCACAAATGGTTGGGTATAACACACTATACTGAACAAGGAGAATGTATACATTTTCAAGTATATACTAATATGAAAGGTCAAATGCTTTATTAAATTATTGTCACCTCCCCTGCAGAGGTGGAATTTGCTTTTTGACATTGCACAAACCAAGAACAACACTGAATCTAAGTGCAAAGTTCTAAAAGCACTGGTGGATTTTTTATTTTATATGAAGTAAGCTTGAAGTAAGTATTCTTTTCCTCTGCCTACTGTTTCCTGATTTGATCTGAATCCATGACACTTTTTTGGGAGCAAAATAATAAGACATAAATCGATAAGATCCTATGTGACTTCCTTAATGGCTTTGAGTAAATACAAAACTATTGGGTGATTATATATTAAAATAAAATTTCAAAAGCAATTTTTTGGACTCTGAATCAATTTTGAAGTCAATACTTTCTTTCAGTATTAAAAGCATAAAATGTTTTAATAATGAAAATGCATTCCCAGAGAATTCAACTCCTCCCTCTGGTTGAGTATCACTGTACTAGAATATCCACCATCAATAATATGAGAAGCAATTGAAAACTTTATTACTTTTCCTTATGGAGATGTATAGATCATATAATCTAGGCTTAATGAAATGAAAAAACCTTGAGAAAAACACATGGCACCAATACTTAAATTGTCTGGCAATGTGATAATCTATAAAATCTCCAAGGAGGAAAACTTGGCAGTTTTGTTCATGATCTATATAGAGATTCCCCTTCATGGTAGAATTTCAAGGTATAGTTCCTTCCTAAGTTCAATACGAATCTTCAAAGTGTATGCTACTACAAATACATTCTTGGGTTTAGTATATTTTTGCATAAAAATTATTTTTTGTAGTTCATTTTTTTTTTTTTTTTGCATTTTTCTGAAGCTGGAAACAGGGAGAGACAGTCAGACAGACTCCCGCATGCGCCCGACCGGGATCCACCCGGCACGCCCACCAGGGGCGAGGCTCTGCCCACCAGGGGGTGATGCTCTGCCCATCCTGGGTGTCGCCATGTTGCGACCAGAGCCACTCTAGCGCCTGAGGCAGCGGCCACAGAGCCATCCCCAGCGCCTGGGCCATCTTTGCTCCAATGGAGCCTTGGCTGCAGGAGGGGAAGAGAGAGACAGAGAGGAAGGCGCGGAGAAGGGGTGGAGGGGTGGGGCGCTTCTCCTGTGTGCCCTGGCCGGGAATCGAACCCGGGTCCTCCACACGCTAGGCTGACGCTCTACCGCTGAGCCAACCGGCCAGGGCCTGTAGTTCATTTATTTAGGGTATTTTCTCCAAAAATTGAATTGCTGGGTAGGCATTGAAAATGGCCAGGTGCTTAAATAAAGATTATACCAATTCACATTCCCACCAACAAGATATGAGAAAGCCTATTTCATCATATGCTTGACATCCAAACTGCTCCTGTAATCTACCAAGTTGCTAGCATTTATCATGAATTGTTTTCACCTTCCTTTCTTCAGATGGTTTGGAGAGTGTAATACCTGCTAGCATTGTTACCAAGGAGTAGTGGAGAGCAATCTACTTCATAATCCTGCATCATTTGGATCTGTGTGACCCACCACATAGATCAGTTTATTTAACAAACCCTTACGTTTTGTTACCTGCTATACTCTGTTTTAGACTCTAGGAAGCAAAAACTGTTAAATACACATTATTCTCAAAACTGTTACAGTTATAACTGAACTGTTTGTCTAAACAGCATATAGCAGAAGTTGAAAAAAATCTTTATACTGGTCTATTACAAATAATTCTAAGGAGTATCTTTTCTAAACTTTCTCTGTTGTTGACATTATTTCTAAATCATTATTTTAGCAAATATTTATTAGCACCTATCACATACAAAGCACTAACCTGGAAGATGCAAGGGATACGTAAAAATATACGAGACATTTAGTGTGTCTATAGAGAGGCAGCTCTTCAGAGTCTCCAGTGCTTTTGCACATCTGTGAGCACAAACATCGATAGCCTTTGTTCTGGATTATCTTCCCAAGGACGTTTGTACCGTGAATGGCCTTAGAAGGTAGAGATCATGTCTCCCTTTGTACAGAGAGCCATTTGGGAAAGGTTTAATACAATGCAAACACCATCTCCTTCTGGGGAACAGGTAGCTCAAGTTTGCTTGTTAAAGATTTGGTTCCTTAATCTCAGGGCTTCTTCACCAGAACACAAAACTGCTGTGTGCACAGCATCCACCTGGGCAACTCTGAGTGTGCGCGGAACTTGGAGGACAAGAACTGACATGAACATGAAGTTCATGTTGTCTGGGATGCTAGTCATAAATCTTGTGTCGCAGATCCAGAAGTTGCCTGTATTTCACCAGAATCCATGAAACAGAGGCAGGCTGGCTTGTGAGTTTATAACTATGTTAAATCTTTGACCGTTGGAGTTTTTGACAGTGCCATCAAGACATTTACTATTTAATAAGGAGTTTAAGAAAAGCACACAGATAACCATGATGTGTGATAGTTGTGGTAATAGTTGTCCAAAATACTACAGAAAAGGACAAAATTGGTCCTGACCAAGAGGCAGTTTCATGTGGGAAGTCAAGGAAAGGAACTTGTATGGGAAAGAGAAAGCATAAAAAATCATAATTTTATTTCTATTTCTCTGACCACTCTTTCTCAGCATTTACCGCTATCTCTTCTGTTGTCAGAATCCCCCAACAGTCTATCATTGTCTCACTCCTCTTTGAAATCTATGTTCTTTCTTGGGAAATTTTATCCATTCATGTGACGTCAGCCACCATATATGCAAATCTGTCTCTTAATTTCTTTCCAAGCTCTAGCTCCCAATTCCAATATTTTACTTCACATCTAAATTTTTTATCGGTAACTTAAATTTTACGTCCAAAACTGAACCCATTCTCTCTCTTCCTCCCTTTAACTTTTAAAGGAATAATCATTTCTGAGCCATCAAACAAGAAATCCATAAGGAATTCTCATTACTAGACAGGCCTGTCATCAGAGCCACGAAAGTTATTTTAATAATATTGGCCTTATATAAGCTATGCTGCTAGTATCTGCTCACTGTTGTTACTGTCAATTAAGACTCGCTTTGTCCCTTCAGAGTGTCTTTGCTTTCCTGATGTTCTGATCAGTTAACCGGACAGTTCAATATTATACTCTTATTTCAAAGTTCTTGTTGGCCCCTCATAATTGTCCCTGTGAACCAGCTATATGCTTACCCAGACTGGATTCTACAGTCAGATCTGGCTGGTATCCAATGGACTCATGATTATTTTTGGAGAGTTGCTCTACCCCATGAAGTGAATCAATAAACAAGTTCTGAGGATTTTACCTCCTTGATAAATATCTTGTTTCTGTCCCCTTATTTTCACCTCTGGAAAAACAATATCCTGGTTCAACCTTTGATCACCTATCACCAGCTTCTCCTACTGCTTCCTACGTGTCCTTGGTCTTTTCAGTCTTTTTTTTTTTTATTATTAAATTTAACACAGTGACATTGATAAATCAGGGTACATATGTTGAGAGAAAACATCTCTAGATTATTTTGACATTTGATTTTGCTGTATACCCCTCCCCCAAAGTTAAATTGTCTTCTGTCACCTTCTATCTGGTTTTCTTTGTGCCTTTCCCCTCCCCCAACCCCTCTCTCCTTCACCCCATCCCCCCTCCCCCCAACCCCCACCCATGTTGCCATCACATTCTTGTTAATGTCTCTGAGTCTCATTTTTATTTCCCTTGTCCCTTCTATGTATGGATTCATATAGTTCTTAGTTTTTTTTCTGATTTACTTATTTCACTCCGTATAATGTTATCAAAGTCCATCCATGTTATTGTAAATGATCCGATGTCATCATTTCTTATGGCTGAGTAGTATTCCATAGTATATATGTACCAAAGCTTTTTAATCCACTCGTCCTCTGACGGACACTTGGGCTGTTTCCAGATCTTCGCCATTGTGAACAATGCTGCCACAAACATGCGGGTGCATTTCTCCTTTTCGAGCCGTTCTATGGTGTCCTTGGGGTATATTCCTAAAAGGGGGATAGCTGGGTCAAAAGGCAGTTTGATTTTCAGTTTTTCGAGGAATCTCCATACTGTTTTCCACAGTGGCTGCACCAGTCTGCATTCCCACCAGCAATGCAGGAGGGTTCCCTTTTCTCCACATCCTTGCCAGCACTTATTCTGTGTTGTTTGGTTGATGAGCGTCATTCTGACTGGTGTGAGGTGATATCTCATTGTGGTTTTAATTTGCATTTCTCTAATGATTAGTGATGTTGAGCATTTTTTCATATGCCTATTGTCCATCTGTATGTCCTCTTTGGAGAAGTGTCTATTCATCTCTTTTGCCCATTTTTGGATTGGATTGTTTGTCTTCCTGGTGTTGAGATTTACAAGTTCTTTATAAATTTTGGTTATTAACCCCTTATCAGATGTATTGTCAAATATGTTCTCCCATTGTATAGTTTGTCTTTTTATTCTGTTCTTGTTGTCTTTAGCTGTGCAAAAGCTTTTTAGTTTGATATAGTCCATTTGTTTATCCTGTCTTTTATTTCACTTCCCCGTGGAGATAAATCAGCAAATATATTGTCCGAGAGCTTACTGCCTATGTTTTCTTCTAAGATGCTTATGGTTTCACGGCCTACATTTAAGTCTTTTATCCATTTTGAGTTTATTTTTGTGAGTGGTGTAAGCTGGTGATCTAGTTTCATTTTTTTGCAGGTAGCTGTCCAATTTTCCCAACACCATTTGTTAAAGAGGCTGTCTTTACTCCATTGTATTTCCTTACCTCCTTTGTCAAATATCAGTTGTCCATAGAACTGTGGGTTTATTTCTGGATTCTCTGTTCTGTTCCATTGATCTATATGCCTGTTCTTATGCCAGTACCAGGCTGTTTTGAGTACAATGGCCTTGTAGTATAACTTGATATCAGGAAGTGTGATACCTCCCACTTTATTCTTCTTTTTTAAGATTGCTGAGGCTATTCATGTTCTCTTTAGGTTCCATATAAATTTTTGGAATATGTGGTCTATATCTTTGAAGTATGTCATTGGTATTGCATTGAATTTATAGATTGCTTTGGGTAATATAGACATTTTAATGGTGTTTATTCTTCCTAACCATGAGCACGGTATATGCTTCCACTTGTTTGTATCTTCCTTGATTTCTTTTATCAATGCTTTGTAATTTTCCGAGTACAAGTCTTTAGTCTCCTTGGTTAAGTTTACTCCTAGGTACTTAATTTTTTTGGTTGTAATTGTGAAGGGGATTGTTTCCTTAATTTCTCTTTCTGACTGTTCATTGTTGGTGTATAAAAATGCCTCTGATTTCTGAGTATTGATTTTATATCCTGCCACTTTGCTGAATTCATTTATCAGGTCCAGTAGCTTTTTGACTGAGACTTTAGGGTTTTCTATATACAATATCATATCATCTGCAAATAATGAGAGTTTTACTTCTTCTTTTCCAACTTGAATGCCTTTTATTTCTTCTTCTTGTCTGATTGATGTGGCTAGGACTTCCAGGACCATGTTAAATAAGAGTGGTGAAAGGGGGCACCCCTGCCTTGTTCCTGATCTTAAGGGGATTGCTTTTAACTTTTTCCCATTGAGTATGATGTTGGCTGTGGGTTTCTCATAGATGGCTTTTATCATGTTGAGGTATGTTCCCTGTATTCCCACTTTGCTGAGAGTTTTGATCATGAATGGGTGCTGGATTTTATCAAATGCTTTTTCTGCATCTATTGAAATTATCATATGGTTTTTCTCCTTCCTTTTGTTTATGTGATGAATCACATTGATTGATTTACAAATATTGTACCTGCCTTGCCTCCCCAGAATAAATCCCACTTGATCATGGTGTATGATATTTTCCATATATTGTTGGATCTGGTTTGCTAATATTTTGTTAAGGATTTTAGCATCTATATTCATCAGAGATATTGGCCTATAATTTTCTTTCTTTGTGTTGTCTTTGCCTGGTTTTGGAATCAGAATTATGCTCGCCTCATAAAAGGAGCTTGGAAGTCTTCCTTCCTCTTGAATTTTTTGAAATAGTTTGAGAAGGATAGGAGTTAGTTCTTCTTTGAATATTTGGTAGAATTCCGTTGTGAAGCCATCGGGCCCCGGACTTTTCTTTGTTGGGAGTTTTTTGATAACTGTTTGGATCTCATTTGTTGTAATCGGTCTGTTTAGGTTTTCTGATTCTTCCAGATTGATTTTTGGAAGATTGTATGCTTCAAGGAATTTTTCCATTTCATCTAGGTTGTCTAGTTTTTTGGCATACAGTTCTTTATAGTATTTTCTTACAATATTTTGTATTTCTGTTGTGTCAGTTGTTATTTCTCCACTCTCATTTCTAATTTTATTTATTTGAGTCCTCTCTCTCTTTTTCCTGGTGAGTCTAGTTAAAGGTTCATCAATCTTGTTTACCTTTTCAAAGAAGCAGCTCCTAGTTTAATTGATACTCTGTATTGTTTCTTTAGCCTCTATGTCATTTATTTCTGCTCTGATCTTTATTATTATTTCCTTCCTTCTACTACATTTGGGTTTTACTTGCTGTTCTTTTTCTAATTCTTTTAGATGCAGGGTTAAGTTGTTTATTTGAGCTTTTTCTAGCTTCTGAAAGTGTGCCTGTAGTGCTATGAACTTCCCTCTCAGCACTGCTTTTGCTGTGTCCCATAAATTTTGAGTTGTTGTATGCTCATTGTCATTCGTTTCTAGGAATTTCTTTATTTCTTCTTTGATGTCATTCTTTTTTTTTTTTAAATTTATTTATTTATTTTTAATGGGGTGACATCAGTAAATCAAGATACATATATTCAAAAGTAATATGTCCAGGTTATCTTAAAGTTCAATTATGTTGCATACCCATCACCCAAAGTCAGATTGTCCTGTCACCCTCTATCTAGTTCTCTTTGTGCCCCTCCCCCTCCCCCTTCCCTCTCCCTCTCCCCCCTCCCCCCATAACCACCACACTCTTGTCAATGTCTCTTGGTCTCAGTTTTATGTCCTATCTACGTATGGAAAAATGCAGTTCCTGGTTTTTTCTGATTTACTTATTTCACTCCGTATAATGTTATCAAGATCCCACCATTTTGCTATAAATGATCCGATGTCATCATTTCTTATGGCTGAGTAGTATTCCATAGTGTATATGTGCCACATCTTCTTTATCCAGTTGATGTCATTCTTAATCCATTCATTATTTAACAACCTGCTATTTAGTTTCCATGTGTTTGAGAACTTTTGAGCTTTTCTGTTGTGATTCATTTCTAGTTTCATGCCATTGTGATCGGAGAAAGTGCTTGATATGATTTCAGTCTTCTTAAATTTGTTGAGAGCACTTTTGTGCCCTAACATGTGGTCTATCCTAGAGAATGTACCATGAGCACTTAAAAAGAATGTATATTCTGCTGCTTTAGGGTGAAAGGTTCTGAAGATATCTATTATATCGAGTTGATCTAATGTTTCCAATAAGTCTGCTATTTCTTTGTTAATTTTCTTTCTTGAGGATCTATCTAGTGATGTTAGTGGGGTATTGAAATCCCCTACTATTATAGTATTGCTGTTGATCTCGCCCTTTAAATCCATCAAAGTCTGCTTTATATATTTGGGTGCTCCTATATTAGGTGCATAGATATTTATAATAGTTATATCTTCCTGTTGGATTACTCCCTTTATCATTACTCCCTTTATGTAGTGGCCTTCTTTATCTCTTCCTATATCCTTTGTTTTAAAGTCCAATTTGTCTGATATAAGTATTGCTACCCCAGCTTTTTTTTCATTTCCGTTTGCATGAAATGTTTTTTTCCATTCTTTTACCTTCAATCTATGTGTGTCTTTTGTTCTAAGGTGTGTCAACATATATATGGGTCCTGTTTTCTTATCCACGCAGCTACCCTATGTCTTTTGATTGGATCATTTAATCCATTTACATTTAAGGTTATTATTGATATGTAATTGTTTATTGCCATTTTCTTCTTTAAAGGTGTATTCCTTTTTTGCTATATTTTTTTCCCACTTTGATCTGTTTACAACAGGCCCCTTAACATCTCCTGCAGCATTGGTTTGGTTGTAATGAATTCCTTGAGTTGTTTTTTGTCTGGGAAGCTTTTTATTTCTCCTTCAATTTTAAATAATAGCCTTGCTGGATAAAGTAGTTTTGGTTGTAGGTTCTTGTTCTGCATTACTTTGAATATTTCTTGCCATTCCCTTCTGGCCTCAAGTGTTTCTGTTGAGAAGTCAGATGTCATCCTTATGGGGACTCCTTTGTAGGTGATAACTTTTTTCCTCTGGCAGCTTTTAATATTTTCTCTTTATCGCTTAGCTTTGGTATTTTAATTATGATGTGTCTTGGTGTAGGTTTCTTTGGGTTTCTCTTTAATGGTGTCCTCTGTGCTTCTTGGACTTGTGAGAGTTTCTCTTGCATTAATTTAGGGAAGTTTTCAGCTATGACATGATTGAACAAAGTCTCTATCCCTTGTTCCTTTTCTTCTTCTTCAGGAACCCCTGTGATGCAGATGTTATTTCTCTTCATGTTGTCACAGAGCTCTCTAAGAGTTTCCTCTGACTTTTTGAGTCTCTTTTCTCTTTTCTTCTCTGCTTTCATGCGTTCATTCCAGTTGTCCTCTAACTCATTGATTCGATCCTTGCTCTATCTATCCTGTTTTTAATTCCTTCCATTGTAGTCTTTATTTCTGATATTGTATTTGTCATCTCTGACTGATTCTTTTTTATACTTGCTATTTCTTTGTTTAGGTGTTCATAATGACCATCCATTGTTGTTCTAAGATCCCTAAGCATCCTTACAATCATTATTTTGAACTCCATATCTGGAAGTTTGATTATTTCCATATCACTCAGTTCATCTCCTGAAGGTGTCTCTTGTGGTTTCATTTGGATTGCACTTCTTTGTCTTCTCATTATCTGTTTTTGGGTGTTTTATTTGTAGAGTTGGTTGAGTCTAGGCTTGGTGTTGTCTACCTCCAGTTTTCAATTGTGTTATTTCTAGGTCTTCTTGGGTTGGTATCAGCTGTTATCTGTAATCCACTTTCAGATTTGGGCAGCTTGAAGTCTTGATTTGTTTGTTTTCTTTTTGTTTGTTTGTTTGTTTTTTGTTTGTTTTCTTAACAGGTGATAGTCTTGTTTACTGATCTCAGCAGGGGGCTTCCTTGAAACTGTATCCAGGAATACGATGGGTGTAACCTGAGACTCTGAAGGCCTCTTTAGCCAGCTAATCTCACTGGGGGCAGGGTGTTTTCTCAGCTTCATTAGGGGGAGGTGTATCTCAGATCTCCATGGAGACCTGAGTTACTGCCCCTCCTCCCCACTTCTTGTTTTCAGCTATGTCTGTTGCGCTGATTGAAGCTGGATAGATGTCCGGAGATCTCTGATCCGGAAGTACTTCAGCTCTGTTTTGTGAAAGGTTCAGTCCCTCCCCCTGCTATGGCCACCTCCAGCACAGATGAGTCAGCTTTTTTAGTTTGTTTCCTGCATTCCTTAGCCCCTCACAGTCTGTCCCTCTCCCTGTTCTTTCCACTTTGGAGATAAGCTGGTTTTTTCAACACACCTCGCTCCCTGGTCGCCAGGCAAGTGGCTGTGAGCAGCAGTTTCTGCTCTTTTCCCTGTGTGAGATCCCCTCTGGGCTCTCAGCCTTACCCTCCCCCTCCGTTTCTGCAAGCAGAGGAGACCCAGGCGCTCCCTACCAGGTTTGCCGTGGCTTCTTCTTTGCTCCTTGCTCTTTGAGAGCTGTTCTTGCAGTTCAGAGTTGGTTTTTCATGCTGATTTTTCCTAAATTGATTTGTATTCCAGTTTGGTGGTGAGAGCTGGGAGTCTGGGCGTCCGCCTACTCCGCTGCCATCTTTTTCTCCGGTCTTTTCAGTCTTAACTTTTCAAATCTCTTGTACTCTTTCCAAAATGTTTTTTTTTTTTTTGGTCAAAATTCAAACCCGACTAGCAGATTCCTGTTTAAAACTCCCCAGTAGCCCCCATAACAGACACCACAGGTAATTCACTACAAGTCCTTTAAGGTAAGCTTCAGTTTCCTTTTTTTTTTTTAATTCAGTGAGAGTAGGGGAGGCAGAGAGACAAAATCCTGTATGCCCCCACCTGAGATCAACCTGGAAGCCCACTAGGGAGCAATGTTCTGCCTATCTGGGGCATTGCTCTGTTGCTCAGCAACTGAGTTCTTCTTAGCACCTGAGGTGAAGGCCATGGAGCCATCCTCAGCACCCAGGGCCAACTCGCTTCAATTGAGCCATGGCTGCAGAAGGAGAAGAGAGAGAGAGAAGTGAGCAGGACAGGGGTGGAGAAGCAGATGGGTGCTTCTTCTGTGTGCTCTGACCAGGAATTGAATCCAGGACATCCACACACCAGGCTGATGATACACCAGTGAGCCAACCAGCCAGGGTCCAGTTTCCTTCATAAGACAGATAAATTTTTCCTTGATCAAAATCCTATCTAACCCTCTGGCCTCATCTCAGACAAACCCTACCCCCAATTTCAAGATTCAACAAAGTCGAGCTCATTAGAGTTCTTCCCATTCAGTATGCTACTTCTTGACTTCATGCTTTCTTACACTGTTCTTTTCTCCTAATGTTCACTTCTTAATACTCTACATGTTCTGTATTGACTTGGCAAATTCATTCTATTGCATGCTTCTCTACCTGTTCATCTTCTTAAAGAAGTCTGTAATGTTCTGATTCAATTTCTTGCCACGTAAGAGGCTTCCTTTACATTCTCAAAATACCACCACATATCTATAACCCTAACCACATTGGATTGTAATTACATTTATTTACTGTGTTTCTGGCTCTCCCACTAGATTAAAACACTTGAGAGCAAAACTCATCTTTCCAGCCCTATTGGCTTGAATGGTGCCTGGCACGCAGTATTCAGTAAATATTTATAGAATGAGTAGATAGATAAATGAACAAAGAGTAGGAGATGAGCTATGAACATTTATATAGCAATTAATCATAGTACATTTAAAATTTAAATGAATGGAAAAATGGACTATATACCATGGTGTTCTTTTGAAAGGGCATGAGTTATCATGATAAAATCATCAAGAATAGGATAGAGTTGGTTACTGTTCCAACAATTTTTATATATTTTTTCTTTTCTCCTGCTAAAATTCCTGATAAGTTAGACAAGTAATAAATGAATGGAAACATAGTCAAAATTTTCAAATGGGTATATTTACACTCTTTTTAAATGGTAAATGTAAAGCTTTTTTGTGTGTGACAGAGACAGAGAGGGGGACAGATAAGGACAGACAGGAAAAGAGAGAGATGAGAAGCATCAATTCTTCATTGCGGCACCTTAGTTGTTCATTGATTGCTTTCTCATATGTGCCTTGATGGGGTGGGGGGGTACAAAAGACTGACCCCTTGTCAAGCCAGCGACCTTGGGTTCAAGCTGGTGAGCTGTGCTCAAACCAAATGAGCCCGTGCTCAAGCCGGCGATGTCGGGATTTCGAACCTGAGTCCTCTGCATCCCAGTCTGATGCTCTGTCCACTGCTCCATAACCTGGTCAGGCTAAATGGTAAATGTAAAGCATTTATAACACTAGAATATAGAGAGGAAAGAGCAAAGTTTATATTAATATCGCATATCTTTTTCTTCTTTTTAGTGAATTCATTTTCACAAATCCATTCCAAAAAATGTAACAAATTACTTGAGCTTGGAAAAGACTAATGATATTAAGTTCAGGTGTGACTCTGAAGTACATAGTAAGGAAGAAAAAAAGAAATTACAAAGAACAGATGATATTTAACAATATAAATATTTTAAAATGATAGATAGGACTTTAAGTTGTTTCTACAAATGAAGTAGTGGGGGAAAAAATAAAAACTTTAATTATCTGAGATATAATGCCAGATAAATTATTTCCAAATAAAATTTGGATGGGAGTTTGGAAAGGAAAACAGAGAGGTTTTTCACAAGTAGAGTCAGAAGTTCTGAAGAGACTTATAAAGAGTGTGAGTAATAATTATAATGGTACCATCTTCCACTACATTAGCTTGTATTGTTTAGAGCAAAGTAGAAGTGTATGGTCTCAGCCAGCCCCCCGTGACTTCCCAGGGCCTATTTTAAATATAGTGTGATTTTCAGGGTAGATCATCTTAAGCTAGATATGTATGTATATTTTCCTATAGATTTAATGGTGAGAACTATTAAAATGTAAAGGAATTTTTTTATTTGTAGTAAAATCAAGAAAGGGAAAATTGCAAGCTCATGTAGAGGAAATACAAATGTAGATCTCAGCAGAAGCATAAAAAACGTTATCTTCATAACTGTATACATAAATATTCCCCCATAGTTTCTTAATATTTGATGGCCTCTTTCTACGGTATTTTGGTAACTTTCTTACTAAGTTTGGCATCCTTGAGTATCTTTAATTTTTAAAAAATGTACCTATAGATTTTTTTAAAATCTACTTCTAGGTGTTGTTACTAAATGTATAAATAATGTTTTACATCTATTAATAAATATTCTTACCCATTCATAAAAATACATGGGCTAACTGCTAACTACATTCAATTTTTGTTACTTCTTAATATTTGTTCACTATTTTTACAGCTTGTGTTTAATTGTTTAAAAAGAAAATATAATGTAGAATCTTTAGTTTCCAAGCGGTGGAATTGAAAAAGCATACATTTCTAGAAAGCAAATTGACAAAATGTATCAAAACTTTTTTTAAAATGCTCTTACTTTCTAATCCAGCCATTCCACATACAGAAATTTGTATTAAGGTGAATAATCATGAATATGCCCAAGGATTTACCTACAAAGATAGCTATGAAGGTATTATTAATAGAAAAATATAAATAATAAAAGTACCAAATAATAGAACTGGATAAATTATAGTATGTTCACATAATGCAATACTATTCAATATATAGCCATCTTTAAAAATCCCATTTTGAAATATATAACAACATGGGAAAATGTTCACAATATATTGTTAAGTGAGAAAAGTAGGCTACAAAATTGTATTATAGATTGATCCAGATTAAATCGGTATATACACACACCCATATACACTGAAGACAAAAGAGTATACACCAAACATCAAGAGTGATAAATAGTTAACCCAGGGTGATGGAATTATAGGCTACATTTTTATTCCCATTGGATATTTCCATATTTTAAACATTTTACAAAATAGACATTTTCAAACACCATTTTGAGGAAAATTTTCAGTACGTTTTTGAGATGAAGGGGCGGCATAAACTCTTTAAGAGAAGGATTTGAGAGTGGCTAGATAATGGATTGGAGAAGTTAAATATGATCTTCATGATTCTAAGTAAATTAATACTCCCTATCCTTCACAAACCAAGGATGTGAATGACAAGAGTGGTCAGAGAAAGAAAACGTTAGCAGTCTGGGCCAGGGCAGTCCGTCACTGGGCCAGGAAAGGTGCTCAGCAGAACCAGAGTCCTCTTGTCTTCCTCCTTCCACCGCTTACTACAAAGAAGGAGCAGAAGCATAATAGAGGATTTGTCAGCAGGGAGCTGAAATCTCATTATCTTTCCAGGGAGAGGCTTAAAAATGGAAGCGATAACTGCCTCTGACACTAAAATTCCTTTGAAGCTTCGCATCACCAGAAAGCCAACAACAAACTTATGTGTTTCTTGTGAAGATTTTTGGCACTAATAAATATGTAATAATATCAGTTAGGATTTTGGCACTGATAAAAACAAAATGAAAGATTTCCTACATATGCTGTCACTTTAAATAGATAAAATTATCAATAAAAACCTAAACTAGGCCCTGGCCGGTTGGCTCAGCGGTAGAGTGTCGGCCTAGCGTTGGGGGGGACCCGGGTTCGATTCCCGGCCAGGGCACATAGGAGAAGCGCCCATTTGCTTCTCCACCCCCCCCCCTCTCCTTCCTCTCTGTCTCTCTCTTCCCCTCCTGCAGCCAAGGCTCCATTGGAGCAAAGATGGCCCGGGCGCTGGGGATGGCTCCTTGGCCTCTGCCCCAGGCACTAGAGTGGCTCTGGTCGCGACAGAGCGACGCCCCGGATGGGCAGAGTATCGCCCCCTGGTGGGCGTGCCGGGTGGATCCCGGTCAGGCGCTTGCAGGAGTCTGTCTGACTGTCTCTCCCCGTTTCCAGCTAAAAAAAACAAAAAAAACACCTAAACTGTGTCATGAGCCATAGACTCTTCTCGGTAGAAAGAACCCTAGTTTATCCGCTTCCTAAGTGATACAGCCAATTAAGCTATTTCTTTAATCTATACTTTAAATTTATCAATATAACAATTTATTAATTTATGCAAAGTGAATAATTAGTGATTAGTTAGTAATGGAGCTTTATTTTAGTAAAGGATTTCTTGAAGCTGCAGAATGATATAGCTAACCTATTACTCACCAGCTACTCCTTTCGAAAGCTTTGTCCATAATTTATGAAACCACGTAGACCTGACTCAGGACCACTACTCAATACCAGCAGCTTCTCAAACTGAGGTCTTATACTTGGTTGGGAGGAAAAACATTATTTACAAAGAGGTAGATTCTTCATAAATCCAAATATATAACCTGTGAAGTTATACATAGGTGTGTGTATGCACACACACACACACACATACATATATAATGATTTTAGTAAATTTAACAATTACATTATTATTTGATTTCTTATTTCTGATTATTCTTTAGTTTTAGAAGCTTCTAAAACTTCAGCCATAATCCCTGTTTTGCTGAATTGTAAAGAGTAGGCACAATAAACTAGTTTCTAAAATAGTGGTTTTAACACTGTAGGCTGTATTATAGATTTTGAAATAAAATTAGTGGGTCATGACTAACATTAAAAAATAAACATAAAAGAATGGATTAAAAGATCAGGATGCAGTGCACATTAGAAGCACAAATACAAAAATACTATTTTGTAAAAACTTTTGCTTTGGTCTTATCTATGTATACGTGTATTGGGTTGCAATGTGATGTGTTTTTAAATAAGGATATGTTGTGTATTATTTGGAAAATCAAACATGCCCATGAAATCTGAATTATAACTTGGAATATTTGCCCTTAATATTCTCGTATTGGCGCTGTAATTTATGTATTACCAGAAGATCTACTTAAGGGAGGCGGTCCTATATCAAAATCAAGAAAGGGCCCTGGGCCTGACCAGACGGTGGCTCAGTAGGTAGAGCGTTGGACTGGGATGTGGAGGACCCGGGTTCGAGACCCCGAGGTCACCAGCTTGAGCGTGGGCTCATCTGGTTTGAGCCCAAGGTCACTGGCTCGAGCAAGGGGTCACTCGGTCTGCTATAGCCCCCTGGTCAAGGCACATGAGAAATCAATCAATAAACAACTAAGGACCCGCAACAAAGAATTGATGTTTCTCATCTCTCTCTTTTCCTGTCTGTCTGTCCCTATCTGTCCGTCTCTCTGACTCTTCTTGCCTGTGCCACACACACACACAAAAAAAAAGACAGGAAGAAAGGGAGGGAGGAAGAAAGGGAGGGAGGAAGGGAGGAAGGAAGGAAGGAAGGAAGGAAGGAAGGAAGGAAGGAAGGAAGGAAGGGAGGGCGGGCCCTGGCAGGTTTGCTCAGTGGTAGAGCATCGACCCAGCATGTGGTGGTCTCGGGTTCACGACCTGTCAGGGTACACAGGAGAACTGGTCTGCTTCTCCTCTCCTCCTCCCCCTTCTCTCTCTTTCTCTCTCTTCTCCCACAGCATGTTTCAGTTGGAACAAGTTGGCCCTGGGCTGGCGCTGAGGATGGCTCCAAAGTCTCACCTCAAGAGCTAAAATAGCTCGGTTGCCAAGCAACAGAGCAATGGCTCCAGATGGGCAGAGCATCACCTCCATAGGGGCCTTGCCAGATGGATCCCAGTCAGGGCACATGTGGGGGTCTGTCTCTCTATCTCCCCACTTCTCACTTAAGAAAAAAAATGAATATGTTTATAAATCCTTCCTGAAAGTACACATAAGGTATATAAAATGTATACTTATTTTTTATTTTTTTGTATTTTTCTGAAGTTGGAAATGGGGAGGCAGACAGACTCCCACATGCGCCCGACCGAGATCCACCCGGCATGCCCACCAGGGGGCGATGCTCTGCCCATCTGGGGTGTCGCACTGCTGCAACCAGAGCCATTCTAGTACCTGAGGCAGAGGCCACAGAACCATCCTCAGCGCCCGGGCCAACTTTGCTCCAATGGAGCCTTGGCTGTGGGAGGGGAAGAGAGAGACAGAGAGGAAGGAGAGGGGGAGGGGTGGAAAAGCAGATGGGTGCTTCTCCTGTGTGCCCTGGCCAGGAATCGAACCCGGGTACCCTGCACGCCAGGCCGATGCTCTACCGCTGAGCCAACTGGCCAAGGCCTAAAATGTATACTTTTTTTATCTAGAGATAGAGATCTAGGGAATGAGAGACAGAGAGAGCGCAAGAGAAAGACTGACAGACAGACTTCCATGTGCCTGGTGCTAGGGACACAAAAATAAAGCAAGCCTCTGAGGGTAAAATCTGAGTAGGGAGATCACAAATAAGCTAACAAACAATAAGCCAACAATATGCTAACAGTTTTATTAGTGCTGTAACTGACAGTCTAGAGGTATTATCTCCAGTTCAGTGACAAAAGTGCAAATCTTGATTTCAATGAAATTAATTTTTCAGATAAATAAAAAGAATTGGGAGCCAATCTAATTGCCAACATTGTTGAATGAGACTCAAACCTTTAAAAATCTCAAAGATTTCTAGAGTTGATAAACATTCCTTTTTATAATCAAGAGATGTAATAACCTAAGAAATAACACAGAGGAGAGAATGACTCAGCCGTTGGTAACTTAATTCAACAAACATTAATTGAGCACTTCCCATGTGCCACACATGGTAACAGGAGCCAGAGAAACAAAAGTGAATAAAATACACTGTATTAATTGCTGTCTGGTACAGAAAGCTAACATAAGAACAGATAATAAGTCATTATGCCATCAGCACAATTAAAGAGGGGGGGCTGCCATGTATAATGGTAACACAAGAAAAGGAGTGGTCAGCTCCTTGAAGGACACACAGCACTTCAAGTAGTGGGAGCTGGACTGGGAGTTTCCCAGGAAGAGAAAGGCAGAAGGGCATCCCAAGCTTAGAGAACCACCTCTTCAAGGGCACGCGTGAGCAATTACAAGAAGGTACTACTTACTACTACATTAGGGCGTCAGGAGGTAGTCAACCAAAATGAAGTGTGTGTGTGTGGGGGGGGGAAGGGTGACAGACCCAGCCACATAGGGAAAGAGCCTTTTATATGATGTGGAGAGAGGGCTTTACCCTTTATTCTACAGACAATGAGGATACAAATACTGTACAAGGTTTTAGCCAGGCAGTAACTTTAAAGTTAATTCTGGCAACAGTGTGGAAATGAACTGAAAGAGAGAGGAGTTTAGAGACCTAGAAAACAGCTGAGGTTGCGAGCTCTGATAGCACACTTGACCATTAGCACATTATGTGACCCAGGACACTGATATGAGAAAAACCAACATGTAATATTTTTATCTTGCAAGGTTGATAATGCAGAGAATGAACAAGTTATGTCTGTATAAACAACAGTTTCACAGTTAGGAAGCTGTGAGACATCCCTTATGAATCTTATAGTATCATATGCCTGATTCACCCTTGGGCTTATCAGTATCGTTAGATCAGCATAGGAAGAGGCATCGTGGTCACAGCCTGGATCTGCTGGGTGGCAGTGCTGGCTCACTGTGGAATAAGTTAACCTTCCACAGGCTCTAGATGTGGGGAGTGTAATCCCACAGACACCTAGGTGTCTGCTGCCATTGAGGAATGTTCTTTTACTCCTTGCCTGATCTAAGTATTCTTCCAATTCTAATGATGACCTTACAGCTTGCTTTGCTTTCTATTTTTTTCTCTAAATTTGGCTCTTCGAAGCCAACATTTCTTTTAATAATAATAGCATATTCTTCCATAGTACTTTCCATGTATCAGATGCTATTCTAAATACTTAACATATATTAAATGACTGAATTTTCATAGCAAACCTATGAGGTGAGAACTATTATTGCTGGCTTAGTTCTTTCCAGCTGCTATAACAGAATGCCATGGACTGGGTGGCTTAGAAGTAACAGAAATTTATTTTTCACAATTCTGCAGTCTGGGATATCCAAGATCAGGGCTCACGCAGATTTCTTTTGTTATTATTATTATTATTTATTAAGAGATGTGGAGGCAGAGACAGACTCCCACATGCACCACAACTGGGATCCACCTGGCAAGCCCACTGGGGCCACTGCTCTGTTGCTCGGCAAATGAACTATTTTAGTGTCTGAGATGAAGCCATGGAGCCATCCTCAGGAACCAGGGCCAACTTTGCTCAAACCTTTCAGCCATGGTTGTGGGTGGAAAAGAGAGAGAGGGTGGAGAAGCAGACGGTCGCTTCTCCTGTGTGTCCTGACCGGGAAGCGAACCTGGGACTTCCACACCCCGGGCCACCACTCTAGCACTGAGCCAACCAGCCAGGACTCAGGCAGATTTCATACCCAGTGAGAGCCTGCTTTGTAGTTCATAGATCGAATCAGTTTCCAAAGGCCCCACCTCCAAATGCTATCACATTGGGGACTAGATCTCAACATGAGACTTTTGGTGGCGGCTGGGCACAATCATTCAGTCCTTAGCAGTCCTCCTCATCTTTCAGAGGAGGAAACAGCAAGTTGCTCTGGATTTGAAATAGGAGCAAAACTACCAATCAAACTCAAGCCATCCAGCTTTAGATTCAATATTTTAATCACATAATATCCTGCCACCTACATATCTCAATTTAAAAATGTACCCAGTACATGCACCCCCTCCCCTTGGAGCATACCGTGCCCTTCTCTTGGGCACATACTTTAAAACAAACAACAGCTCTGGGAACCCCCACAGGACTTGCAACCAGGGGAATAATAGACAGCAAAACCCCTGACCTGTCTCCAAGGCCCCCTTTCTCCAACTTCTCAGCCAGTAGCAGCCCTGCCATGGCTCATTCTTTCCTATAACATTAATATTTCTAGCAAAGCTGCCAGGCTAGCCTCTCCTGTTGCTTCCCCACTCAAGTCTTTTCCAATTGTAAAAGTTGCAAAAATTTGTTTTCTAGACAGCATACCAAGACATTAGGAAGTTTGGCAAGATTACCCTAAACCAGGGGTCCCCAAACTTTTTACACAGGGGGCCAGTTCACTGTCCCTCAGACCGTTGGAGGGCCAGACTATAAAAAAAAACTATTAACAAATCCCTATGCACACTGCACATATCTTATTTTAAAGTAAAAAAACAAAATGGGAACAAATACAATATTTAAAATAAAAAACAAGTAAATTTAAATCAAGAAACTGACCAGTATTTCAATGGGAACTATGGGCCTGCTTTTGGCTAATGAGATGGTCAATGTACTCCTTTCATTGACCACTAATGAAAGAGGTGCCCCTTCCGGAAGTGCAGCGGGGGCCAGATAAATGGCCTCAGGGGGCTGCATGTGGCCCGCGGGCTGTAGTTTGGGGACCCCTGCCCTAAGCCCTTCCTTGTTTCACTGTTCCCAGCTTTAATAAATCTACTCTCAAAAAATAAATACAAATAAAAGAAGGTACACAGTAGGAACAAGGGACCCATATGTCACATTTTGATTTACAGAAAACTTTTTTTTGAGTGTTACTTCTTCACAAACTGCAAAATCCTATACATTTTGCCCCTGTAGGGTTGTTATGCTTTTAAATATATGACTGACATTTGTTCAACAATCTTAAGAAACACACTTCCTCATACCATGTTTGGAAGTGAAGTTGAACCAGACTAAAAATTACCCTTTTCTGCTAATGATTTTTGCAGTTGAACCCAATACTCTCCATCTCACAATTAAGGTCTTCCAGTAAGAGCTCTGCCAGAACATGAAATTTACATAAGAATCTGTATCTCATTAAAATCTCTTCCCTTTAATACACAAGGTCAGTAGTAAGAGCAAATTTAATGTAAATCTTTTATCGAAGAAAAAAAGTTGGTTGCATTAATCCTTTTACTTTTTATCTTTAAGTCATAAGTCACTGATCCTTTTAGATGATGAACTAAATCTATTCCCTGAAGCTTTTATAATAGTAGCAGAAAGTTATTTCTTAAAAACCAATCTACTAAGTAAGGTTTTAGGATCTACTTACTAGTTGAAGAACCCCTGACCCTGCCCATTAAAAAAAAAAAAGTTTTCTATATTGTTTTCGGAGTCTGAGCTTTATTTCCAGAAATGATGAATAATTTATAGAATAAAAATTATCTGGCATTTAGCTCATTATGGTTTTTAAAAATTCACTTTAGGTGAGCAAATCTCAAAACTTTATGGACCTGTGATTCTGAGTAAAATATGTCCTAAATTGTTTTTCACTTTTTCACAAAAAACTAACGTGCATGATACAGAGGTTAACACATTCAGCAAAGGAATTTTGTCAAGATTATCGCCAATGCTTCAAAGTGATTGGCCGAGAAAGGTGGGTGTAGAAGAAGCTCTGTGTTTTTCTTCAGTTGATAACTGGAGTGGTTTATTCATTGGCACAGACCTAAGTCAATCCACTGAAAAGCAGCAGGATGTTTTCAAGTCCCCTCAGACGGGCAAAAACAGGTGCTTATTTTGCCTTTCCAATGCACTGAACACTGAATACATGTTGAAGAATAGGGAAAGTTGATATGCAACCCTTTCACCTGGCAACCACAAACGTCAGGATATACCTGAAGAAATAGTCTCACAGCCATCTTTACATGCTGAGCTCTGTCCGCATCGAGTAGGCCACGTTCAATATTGAGAGAAACAGGATGATGTCATAGAAAGCAGACTGTGGGTTTGAATCCCAGCATGGCCATCTACAAGTTGTGTAATCTTGCCAAACTTCCTAATGTTTTGGAACGCATACCTAGAAAACAGAAATGATCGCAACCATTAAGACTGGAGGAGAATTGAGTGGGGAAAGGATGTGAAAAGAGCTATTCCCAGTGCGCTCCCAGTATTCTAGTTTGCCCTTTCCCTGGGTGTGTCTATGGTGGTTAGTGGCTTCATCCCTCACGGTCTCCAGAAGCTTGTTCATACAATGAAGGTATTAAACAGAATTGTCACCTTCCCTTACGTGGGTACTGATCATTGATCACCTTTCTCCTCGTCCGTACTTCGGCCTTTTTCTTTCTGTCTAGCAGCTAAAGTCTAGACTTGGTAGGATCAACACTCAGCTCCGTTTGTAGAGTTGTAGGGTCAGTGAGAAAAGCCAAGGCGTGCTCCACGCTAGCCATTCCCAGACTTTCAAAATAGGTCGGTCCCCTTTGTGCCCGCTATTAGCAACTCCAGCAGGGCAAGGTGCCCGACACCGTGACTGAGTGATTCCCGAGCTCGTCCCGCTCCGCCGGGGCTCCAGGAAGGAGCCAGGCGCGCAGCGGCCTCGGCGAGGCTGCAGGGCGCTCGAGCGGTCGGACGGGGGAGCGAGAGCTAAAGCTTGAGGCGCCGTGGCCGACCGGGGGCTGTCGCCTCCGCGCGGAGCCGAGCCGAGCCGGGGGCCGGAGGCGGAGGCCGAGTGGAGGGGCAGGCTGAGGGGCGGCGCTGGGGAGGCGGGGGCGGAGGCGGTGTCCCCGGAGCTGCGCAGGCGTTGCTCGCACCTTGTTGATTAGTCAGTGCTGGGAGCGCTGCTATGGCGCTTCTCAGACCCGCGGCTCCTCCTCACTCGCTCGCGGCGGAGGGAAGGAGGGGGGAGAGGAGGAGGAGGCGAGCCGGGCGCCGCCGCAGCTGCAGACCCGGGGCCAGAGCAGGAGGCGGAGCGGGAGCCGCCGCAGCCACCCCGGCCGCCGCCCGCCGCGGGGCTGCTGCGAGTCCTCTCGGGGCTTGAGGGCACGCGGGGCGCTGCAGCCATGCCCCGCAGCGGCAGCTGAGCCGAGCCCGGCGCGGGCCGCTCCTTCCCGCCGTCCCGGCCGCTGCGCCCGGGCTGCCCGCTGCCGGAGTGCCCGGCGCCTCTGCGCGCCCAGACATCGAGCGCGAGCGGCGGCGGCCGCCGAGGCGCGTGGTGCCGGCGGCGCCGGCGGGAGCGCGGGGCGGGAGGAGCCGGGGAAGATGGACCCGGCGCCCTCTCTGGGCTGCAGCCTCAAGGATGTGAAGTGGAGCTCGGTGGCCGTTCCGCTCGACCTGCTGGTCAGCACTTACCGGCTGCCACAGATCGCGCGGCTGGACAGCGGTGAGTCCCAGCCCGGCTGCCGGCGCAGGGCAGACGGGCGCGGACCGCAGTTTGGGCGCGGGTGCCTGGGAGGGTGGGACCCGGTGGGGAGTGGGCTGCCAGCCTCTAGCGCCGGAGTTGGCCGGAGCTGCTGCCGCAGCGCTGGCGCACCGCTCTCCACTCCCCCCAGCAGGAGCTTAGAGATGTGGAAATCAGAGCCCTTGCAGTATAATTAAAAAGGACGCCAGAAAAAAAAAAAAAAAAACAAACCCAACATAGGGGAAACCTCTGAAGATAGTAATCTTGGAGGCGAGCTGTCCCTCCCACTCGCCTGCAAGAATTACTTAACCTGGGAAACCCTGAAGAGTTACTTAGGCAACTTTCTTACAAAATAATTGTGCTTTGGGTGGCATCTGTATTTTGGATGCTCTCATTCCCCCCCACCCCCCAAGAAGCAGCAGATTTAAGGAAAAAGCTCCTGGGTGACCAATGAAAGGGACCACATTTCTCAGAGACCTTTTATTACAGCTTGTCTGTTATGTTTAACCGAATTGAAAGTAAATTATGTCTGTGGGTAGAAAATGTTCTTAGCAAAAGTGGTGGTATGCTTAAGGTTGATTATTAGCGTAGCGCATTTCCAGCCTGGGAAACAATTAACTCAGCCAAACCTGTATACGTAGAACCTGAGCTAAGAAATACTGGTAGGTATTTCTTGAAATTGACCACCAGAAACTAACCAAATATATCCCAGCTGTTGATTCTGCAGTGTGACATCTGCAAACAAGTAGATAGGTGTGCATACTGTCGAGCAAACAGACACCTTTCAGTTCCAGAGTGGCAGTTTAGTGTGTTTTGTCTTCTCTTGTGTTTTCTCAATAAAGCTTCAGTTGATTTTGGTCTCGTATGATTTCAGACTATTTGCAGAAAGAAGCTTGCTCTGCTTGGGGCTGCTGGGAGCACCTGGGCCCTGGCTAGCTGGCCAGCGGATAGGTCTTTGGTCACACAGGCCAAGTTAGAAGGGCACTGAGCAGAAAGATGTCATTTCAAGTCACAAGGAACTGGGTTACTCATTCTTTTCTGTAGTACAAGAGTGCAGTAACATGAGATGTATCAATGGCCAAAAGCATACTCAGGCTGTTCCTTATCTGTGGGGTTAGATTGGACCTTTGAAGTACTGATGTGAAAATAAATGGAGGAAAGTTCATGAAAGCTGAACACAATCTGGGCATGCTTGCTAGCCTTGTTTGTTTGGTTGGTGGTGGGTAGTGGTAGGCATTGGGAATAAACTAGGAGTTTTAAAACTAGTAATGAAATGCGGATCAATCCAGGAAGGGACAGGTGGTATTTTCTGGTATTTCTGCTTAGAGTAGGGGTGAGGAGTGGGGGGGAGGGGAGTGTTTTGTGCTTTAAATATGTATCTGCAGATCTGAATCTGTGTGTGGTGTGTGTGTGTGTTCGTGTGTTCAGTGTTTCATTTCCACTTCCACTGTGTAAAACTGTGTATGTTGGAAAGCTGTGAGTCCTCATCTTTTCCGACGTTGTCTCATCTCTGGACACTCTACCCAAACTTCTTAGGTAGGAAGAGAGCACTGGTATGTATGGTTAAAAGTCACCCAAAGGCTTTATTAAACTGAAAATATCAGACAGACATAACTTTGAGCTTCATTATCCACTTTTCCTACCATTCATAAAAAGGATCTGAATCAGCAGTGCACTCATCCCACACTCCTTTTGAAAATTAGGAAGTGGGTAGCAAGTCTTAACACTGTATCCTTTCAAGATGTGGGATGGATTTTGATCACTGTGTAATTTCAGCTCTTGATTGTAAATTTCTTATCACTGCTTGAGAATCACAGTGGCACACTCAAATTTGGAATCACAGCCAAATACTGCTTTATATCTTGCTTCTGTCACTTAACAATCCCATCTTATTTAATTTTTAAAAGAATAGCTGTGTAATATCCAATGGGATGGCTATCCCATTTGATCTATTCCCTCTGGTGATCATCAAGCTGCTTTACTTTTTACTATTATAAATTGTGATACAACTAACAGTCTTGTACATAAATCTGTTAGTTTGAGTTAGATTAAATCTCTGTATTGCTGAGTAAGCACATGAATCCTTTTTAATTCTTTGATACATACACATTATCAAAGTGATTTAGAGACTAAAGGTGAGATATATACTAACTCTTCCCACAACCTTATATTCTTAAAAACAAACAACAATAAAAAAAAACTTTGCTAGTTTGATGAGGGTAAAGTGTTACCTTCTCAATTAAATTTGGATAGACTTTAAAAGTCATTCGTAGATTCCATGCTTATTTTTAAATGTGTTTCACAGCAATGTTGAGAACATGTATAGGACATGTGGCCATATTAAAAAAGCTACATGACAAATCTCAAGTTTCATGTGGTCCTCATCCTGTGTTTGACCACTTGCCAGTTTTAGTACAGTAGGTATCTTACACACACACACACACACACACACACACACACACACACACACACCCTACAGTTAGGCATGAAAGGTAGTCATTTTCCAAATCACTTGTTTTAAAAGAGACTAGAAAGAAATTGGAAAACATGCCACTGGTTGACATTTTGCCAAGAGAAAACTATTGGCTAATTTTAAGCAATCATTAAGGAACATTAAACATCTAATTTCATAACTATTGATGACTGAATGCCTACTGTGTGCAGGTACATTTCTAGGGTGTTTAATGTATATTGTCTCAAATCCTCAGCAACACATTTTAGGATTTTGAAAACCTGAGATTCAGAGAATTGACATAAATGGATGAGTGGGATTTCCAGCCAGTTTTTGGATTCAGAAGACTTGCCTTACTTTTATCTCAAACTACCTCCTCAGACTAAATGGGAGTGTAGGTGTAGAGTAGGTCTGACATCTGCTCTAAATAGCCCCACTGTCTCTCTGAGAGCCCGAGGACCGGAAAGTCAATATTTTTAAAACAGTGTAGACACCGAATTAAGTGCTGGCCCCATCCATCAAATGTAGACAACTTTCTACTTCCCAAAGGAGTGGCTGAAAAGAGGTAAGGAGCAGGAGGGAAGAAGAGAAGGAAAAAAGTGGAGTCTGAGGCCTTAGGGTAACTAGATGTGTCAAGATAATTCCTCAATACATTAGCCATGCTTAGAATTTTAACTACGTAATAAGTAATAATTCCACAACTCTTTGCAGTATACCTGTGCCTCATGAAATACCTACAGATAGATGCCTTCAGTATTACATCCCCAGTAGTGAAACTTGTCATTGTGTGATAATATTAATACAAAATTAGTAAGCTTTTATAGGTATTGCCTAATGAATCTTTCTGGAGAAGTCAAAGAAAAGCACTCCAGTGATTCTCCTAAGCAGTGAGATACATCTCATCAGCCAGGATCTACCTCCGCCAGCAGTGATCACCAGTCTTAGGGACTGTCGGCTGTAGAACCAGTCGACAAATGTGTTTATGACCAAGAAGAAGGTAGAAAGAATGCTCAAAACTTCATAGGTGGGAAATGACTCATTCTCTGGCTCTTCAGTATTTTATCTTGGAAAGGCTGATCGGTCTAGAGCAATTTTCTCCCAACATTTTTGCTCCTTGTACTCCTAAAAGGTTCTGTAAAACTGAACCCTAAGCACATGTTTAAGCTAATTCCTAAAAGTTCTTATCCTAAATTTAAATAGTTGCAAAGATGTAATGTTTCAGCATATAAATATTGACTTTTTAAATTAAAGTGTTACATCAGTGAAAAGTTCTAACAGGATCTATATTTGATTCTTAGTAGCAATCATTTTTTAAATGCATGGATAAATTCTTCATCAGTTGAAAATTTGATGCCGCCTGACCAGGCGGTGGCTCAGTGCATAGAGCGTTGGACTGGGATGCAAAGGACCCAGGTTTGAGACCCCGAGGTCACCAGCTTGAGCATGGGCTCATCTGCTTTGAGCAAGGCTCACCAGCGTAAACCCAAGGTCTTTGGCTAGAGCAAGGGGTCACTCAGTCTGCTGTAGCCTCCCCACCCCCATCAAGGCACATATGAGAAAGCAATCGCTGAGAAACTAAGGTGCCTCAACAAAGAATAGATGCTTCTCATCTCTCTCCCTTCCAGTCTATCTGTTCCTCTCTGTCTCTGTCACACACACACACAAAAGAAAATTTGATGCCTTTTCTTTTTCTCCTTAAGTTTATATTTACATTTCCCTTTCTGCTACAGAAGTCCATTCCCAAAAGAATGTATTTTTATGTTTAAAAGTGCCTTACTGACCACTCTGTGATATTTTCTGTAACAAAATACATATAAATTCAAACCTAGTGGTTTGTATTTGTATTTCTTTTGACCTTAAGACTCTTGGTGTTTAAATATTTCCGGTTGTTTAAACAACGAATTGGAAATTACCTGATTTACAAAAGGAGTTGTTACCCAGATACTGGAGACTTTCACACCTCCATATTAGCATTTTTATTGGTTCCTTTGTTTGTCACCCGGAGGGCTTTGCACCTGGGCAGTTTAGAAAGATCTGAGGAAGGGAATGCAAGTGCATCACTTTTGTAAAGTGGGTGAAAGGCCATTGTGAAGGGGAGGTATTGAGGGATGGCTTCCATTCACAATGGGATGGAGTCCTTCCATCACTGTCATGTCTCAGGCAGATCAGATTTTAGAGAAGACGACACTTAGGAAGTTGGGGATCTGGAAATTGATTCTCTTACAGATGTGATGGTGAAACCCTCGAGAAATGTTGGCTTTTCTCCAGACATTTACCCCAATTCCAAGAACGGGCATCTGGAGCAGTGAAAGATGAGTTCATGGCCCTGTTTGCTAAAAGGAAGAGGAAGACCAAGGCTGTGTGGACCGATAGAGAGAAGAAAGATGATAGTAGTCAGAGGCAGTTGTTTAGATAGATCCCCGACCTCTTCTAGTTGCACAGCTGTGTTAGGACTGAAGGTCTTTGGTCCTTGCTTCCTGCTGCCCTGCGTCTCTAACTTTACCCTTCAAATGATTGGAAGGCGGAAGGAGCAGAAACATGGATACTCAGATCAAAGAGAGGCTCCAAGTGGCTGTTTGCAAATGCCAGAAATATTTTTAGGTCCATGTTTTATCTTTGAAATTAATGTAAATTTTCAAAATCTACCCCATGATTGATATTATGTATACGTATGTGTGTGTGTGTGTGTGTGTGTGTGTGTATGTATGATTTTTTTCCTAAAGTAAGTTAGTGTAAATCTTGCTCCAGGAAGATGTGCCATGCTTCTGTGTGTGGCTTCATTTCCCCTGACATTCTATATCGTAAGAGGGTACCTAAGTCCCAGGTGACAGTGATGGTAGTTTAAAGGATGCTGGGTTTGGACCCCAGAAACCTGTGTTCAGTAACACGAATTGCCACTTCATAGCCCTGTGATCTTGGTCAGGTGTCTAAATCCCTTAGCTTTGTAGTTTTCTCATGCAGAAGAAATGGACAAACATATATTTGCCCATGTATCTCATAGCTGTTCACTAATTGTTTATTCAAGCAGCTAATATTTATTAAGCCCCTTATACATATGTCAAGCCCTGTTATACATATTGGGACTACAGCACTGAACAAATCAAGACAAAACCTTGTAGAGCTTCCATTCTTGTATATCTACCTCTATGCTAATTAAATGCAAAACTGTATGTGAAACACATGTGTATTGCAAAACAATATGATATAGTAGAGGTGCCTGGCCAGCTTGGTGTGGGCTTCAAAGTATATCATTTAGCAACAGAAATCCACTGATAATAGATTTTATTTTCCTTGTACAGATAAGAAAACTGAAGGAAATGCTGTAGTGACTTTAGTCAGTTTCCTTTTGAGCAGAGGTCAGGAACCTATGGCTCGCGAGCCAGATGTGGCTCTTTTGATGGCTGCATCTGGCTCGCAGACAAATCTTTAATTAAAAAAATAATAACGTTAAAAATATAAAACATTCTCATTCTCATGTATTACAATCCATTCATTTCCGACTGCTCATGTTCATGGTTGCGGGTGGCTGGAGCCAATCACAGCTGTCCTCGGGACAACATCAAATTTTTATTGGATAATGCGTAATGTACACGGGTCGTTGTATGGCTCTCACAGAATTGCATTTTAAAATATGTGGCGTTCATGGCTTTCTCAGCCAAAAAGGTTCCCAACCCCTGCTTTTGAGTAATCCAGGTTACTGATCTAGTAATCCACGGGTTATAAAAAAGTGATGTGAAGTCTATCAGAAAGAAAGTGTTAAGCACTAATTAACCCAAGATTGAGCTTGGGAAAAATCAGAGCAGAAAATTAGGAAAGGAACTTTTAACTTAATCCAGAATCCTATGTGAGTCTCATCAGTGCTACCAAGACACTTGAATCTTTTTTTAGCATGTACTCATTGCTACTTTTACTGAGTTGGTGGTGATTTTCTGAGCACCTCTACTTATGTAACTGTTAGGAGGAAAGAAATAGCTAGTATAGTATTATACACATAGCAGATGAAGAAGAAAGTTTCTTGAATGTTCTTTTATATGTCATATACTTTTACTTTCCTCTAGTTATCATCTATTCCAATTGGCCATACCTAAAATTTCTCTCTCTCTCTCTCTCTCTCTCTATAATATAATATATATAATATAATACAATATATAATATATATATTATATATATATATATAATAAAATAGGAGAGGACCTTGTAGAGGACAGTAGATTTAGACCTACAAGACAAGAATTGGACATAGTTCCTTTTGCTTTTCAAATAAGATGATTGTTTTGCAAGTCTTAAATGAGTATCTACATGGCCAGTAGAAATCTTAAGATTTTTGATTCATCTGTAAAAGGAAAACTGGTCTGACCATTGTGATAGACTGCATCGTGGTTTAAAGGGAAAGTATTTTAGTCTCTCACTCATTTGGCTGCCTTATTGAATAGCAAATTCTAGTAGACCAACTTACAAACGCTTTTATTTTTGTTAGAGATTCCTAAGGTATCTGCCTTTTCACTTACTGAGCTGCAGTTCTAGGAAAACTCATAAACTCTTCATCTTCAGGAAGGCTATCAATCTTAAAACACCAGCTATTCTATGCTACTTGAAAAATAACTTCCATTGCTGGTTTATGTATCATTTTGTCATACTTGACAAAATATAAAATACCCACTAAAATATATTAGTATGTGGGAAGCATGTGATAGGCATTTGATTATTAATGAGAAAATTTTAGTATTAAAAATTTTAAGATCCAAAATATATTACTAAAGTTATCTATGATTTCTGCAAGTCTGAAATAGAATTTCACTTTTGTTTCAATTGAGATAAACATTATACATTTAAATATATGAATTGGAGCTAGATAGATGGTAAGTCCTAAAATTAGCAGTAGGAAAAATAGAAACTTATGGACCATCATGATGAAATAATGATTCTTAGGGTTATTAGTTATCAATATTTTAAATAAATTATTTCTATAAATCACAACTTATTTTTGGATTTTTTTTTTTTTGCTTTCTTGCTGGTTCTTGCATTCTAAAATTAAGATGCCACCTTTACATATGGCGTGTAGCTATGTTGTTGAATTTTTAACCTTATATGGACTAGAATGTCATAAATCTTTGGAACTAGTCAACTCTTACTATTAATAAAGAAAGCCTGATTAGATAGCTAACCATTTAACTAACCATTGTCTTTTCAGGGTACCAGGGGTTTTACTTCTAAGCAAAGCAAGCCTCTTGGTTTAAACAATGTTACAAAACTACAACTGCTAATTCGGTACAGTTGTCATCTTCCTATAATAGCCCCAAGATTGACTTGGAACCTTAGTGTCTTAATCCCAGACATTGAGTTAGTTTCCTTTTATGCCATTGCAGAAGTATTGCGTAGCAGGAAAAGAAGGACAAAACAATGTTTCCGAGCCCTGTTCCAGATCTGTGGATGAATTGCTTATAATTATAGGGCAAGTCATTTTAATTGACTCTGCTAATTTTTAAACCTAGTTTGGAGTTATTCAAATTTACTTGGGCTTTCATGGCTTAATGGTTGTTTAATAAATACCTATAACCAGTTATTGAATTTAAAATGCAATGTGAAGGCTTCTAGTGATGAAGATATGTGTTATTCAGGTTAATATTTAACATCTGCAGTAAGTTATGATTAGGCCTGGTTATAGCTTAGAAGGAAATGTAGTCATCTGTGAGTAGTGCTTATGTATGTATTCTTGTGATGATTTAAAATGAGTTATTATATACGTTTTTCTCCACTCAGTAGAGAAAAATTTCCTTGGTCATATTAAAAAAAAAAAGACAGTTTTCTCAATACCAGACTTTAAGATGTTAGACATGAAAATTTGCTCTTGATAATTAGTTCAGATTGACAGTTTCTTCTTTCTAGCAGGGAACTAGATTCAAAAATCAAAGGTAACACAAAAAGGGTAAATGTTTACTTTTCTATTTTTAAATATATTTGTTACTTTGTAGGTAGTTAGGAAGCACTGGTTATAACAGAGTCGGTCATCCATTCAAAAAAAGGGTTGATGAAATTCCTAAGGGGCCCTGGCCGGTTGGCTCAGCGGTAGAGCTTCGGTCTGGCGTGCGGGGGACCCGGGTTTGATTCCCGGCCAGGGCACATAGGAGAAGCGCCCATTTGCTTCTCCACCCCCGCCCCTCCTTCCTCTCTGTCACTCTCTTCCCCTCCCGCAGTCGAGGCTCCATTGGAGCAAAGATGGCCCGGGCGCTGGGGATGGCTCCTTGGCCTCTGCCCCAGGCGCTAGAGTGGCTCTGGTCGGGGCAGAGCATCGCCCCCTGGTGGGCAGAGTGTCGCCCCTGGTGGGCAGAGCGTCGCCCCTGGTGGGCGTGCCGGGTGGATCCCGGTCGGGCGCATGCAGGAGTCTGTCTGACTGTCTCTCCCCGTTTCCAGCTTCAGAAAAATACAAAAAAAAAAAAAAAGAAAGAAAAGAAATTCCTAAGGAATCCCACTTGAACAACTCCAGCACATCCACGTGTGCAGAGGCTGTATTCCATAATTGACGTTTACTTTGAATCGCCTCTCTTCCTCTAGCAGCACTGGGCAAACAAGGGATGGTTGGAGCAAAGAACTAACATCTATTCCACTGTCATTTCTGGTCCTCAGCAGCTAATGCACCAAGATCTTCCATTTCACTGTTTCAGGTTAACATTTAAAATAATGCAAGAGCTGTTTTTACCTTGGATCACCGACCCACAAAATTATTCAAGCATCAGACCCAAGTTGAAAACAGTTTAATTAGTGATGTGTAAAGAGAAAGAGCTATAGAAAGATAAGATTACCTACTTAAAATAAATACCATAAAGCTTTATACAAATATACTGCTGTTATTATTATTTTTTTCTGTTAATTTTTGTTCCATCTTTGCTCAGTTAAGAGGAAGGGAGCCAGTGAGAGTAGAGAGGATCAGACAAATTTTTCACAAGCTCATTATGGCCAAGTATATCACTTAAGGTTAATCTCAGTTGTGAATAACCAGACAAACAGAAAATAGTGGCTTTTATATACAACCTGGAGAGATTTCTTCCTTTTTCTTCTAAAAGGAGTGTGAAAGTACCCAGTCTGGGACTGGTATGGCAGAGCCACAGAATCAAGGGCCCAGACTGCTCATGTCTTTGCTCTGTCATCCTCAGCAGGTAGTTTTCTCTTCATGGTCCTCAGTGGCTGCTGGAGCTCTAGCCTTCACATCTGCATTCCAGGCAGCAGAACAGGCAAAAGGATTTGTCTTACCATTGGTTCTACACTGCACATTGCTTACATCACATTGGTCAGGAATGACACACTTCTACATGATCAGGAAGGTAGGATTCTTTTAGCAGGTATTTTATCTTTTGTCTTTTAACTGGGCACAATGCCCAGGGGCTCTTATTGCAGGAGAGAAGAGCATTGGCTATTCAGAGCCACCTAGTAGCCTCTGCCCCTCAGATATATGCTTTGGTACCTTCATTTTTTTTTTTTCCTATTCAAAATTAAATTGCCATCATTGGGCCCTAATTCCTTGATATCTATCTGTTCCGGTTCTTCCTCAGCCAAGATACTATGAACCTCTTGCCCAACTTCCTTTCCTCTCTTCACCCCCAAGCATGAGCTAAAACCTTGAAGTGGTTCAGTTTGAGAGGCCCTTTATTAGAGGTGGAAGTACTTTATAAGTAAGCCATAAAAAGCTGTGTACTTGTAGGAATTATTGTTATAAGACACCCTCACATTGTTTTTTGGCTTGCCTACTTTTATATAACTTGTTATATAACCATTATTAACATTTTCTTGTTATACATGCATGGTATATAGAGACTATATCTAAAAGTGGTACCAAGCTATATATAAAAACTTTTTTAAATTTTACATTAGCTCATGAACATTTTCTTTCAATATTAATATTTTTGAAAATAAAATTGTCATGAATGAGTTGAATTGTCTCATTACCAATACAGTTATTTATTATTTTCCAGTTGTTAGACAGTTGGTTGTTTGGAATGTCATGTTTTTGAGGATATCTTGGTTCCTAAATTTGTCAGTTTTACATCATTTCATTATTTTGGGTTCTTGGAAATAAGATTATTCTTCAAAATTTATTATTTTTAGATTGTTGATATGCATTGCTGACTTGTATACCGGAAAGTTTGTACCATTACCAGTGAATGAGTAAGCTCACTTAGTACATCATTGAGTATCATAGAGATTTTTTTGGTCTTTGTTAATTTAGACATTCTAAAAATTGGCACTTTTTTGAATTTGTATTTCTTTGGGGACTAGTAGAATATCATCAGTCATTTATTATATTTCTTTCATAAATTTTATGGGCCTTTTGTTCAATTTTTTGGTAGAGTTGTTTTGCAAAGCTCCTATAATGAAAATTATATCCTTTTTCTTGGTTTTCTGTAGGATATTTATAAAAATAATCTCCAGGTTTTGTGTGTGTTAACGCTTTTTAAACTTCCTTTCTGTTTCTCTTCAGTTGATATTCATAATTAATTATCACCTCTGTTTCTGAGATTGAATAATTGTGATTAATCTACTTTCTTTATTAACTTAGATATAGGATTCAAGTGTATGTTCCCTATTATGCTGTGGCCAGTCCTCTGAAGGAGAGAATCCCCTTCCATTGTGGAAATCAAAATAATTACCTACAAGTCTTGGTAAAACCATGTTGTGTATTTACAGCTATAATTATATTTGAGTTCAATAATGGAGAAATCCCCACAGAAACTCTGTGGTTGATCAGATCCTGTGCGTTGTGTGGAACTAAGATGACAAACTAAGTTCCTCACTCTTTGGTTTTAAAAATTAAAAATAAATTGACAAGTTTATAAAAAACATTTTACTCTTTTTACCTGTAATCCATAACGAACCCTTAAGTGCTACATTTTGTGCCATTAGAGTTTTCTGCACCGTATCCTGTTCTTGAAAGAGATGGACTAGAGCAACTTGAGAGCCTGTTGAAACTTAAGAGTCTGAGTGCTTATGAAAGGGAATAGAAGAGATTGACATGTAACTTTCAAACAGGGAAAAGCAAATGTGATAGTTCGAATGTCATTTCATTTCTTCTGTTGCCTGTCTGTAAATGTCAACTTCAATGTAATGGCTAAGAAGAAGGGGGCCAGAGATAAGAGAAGAAAAGGCTCGGTTTACTTTCTCTGTATATAGCTGTGATTGATGGGGAATAAAATGCATACTTCTTTGCCAACTTGGCACCTGAAGACTGTAGTATTTATCAGAGGGTTGAGGTGACATTTGGTAAAAGTGGAGTACTAGATGGCTTTAAGATTACCGTTTAGAGGAAAGTATGGTGGTTCCTCAAAAAACTGCAAATAGAACTACCTTATGACCCAGCAATCCCTCTACTGGGTATATACCCCCAAACCTCAGAATCATTGATACGTAAAGACACATGTAGCCCCATGTTCATAGCAGCACTGTTCACAGTGGCCAAGACATGGAAACAACCAAAAAGCCCTTCAATAGAAGATTGGATAAAGAAGATGTGGCACATATACACTATGGAATACTACTCAGCCATAAGAAATGATGACATTAGATCATTTATAGCAAAATGGTGGGATCTTGATAACATTATAAAGAGTGAAATAAGTAAATCAGAAAAAAACAAGAACTACATGATTCCATACATTGGTGGAACATAAAAACGAGACTAAGAGACGTGGACAAGAGTGTGGTGGTTACCAGGGGTGGGGGGAGGGAGGATGCAGAAGGGAGGGAGGGAGAGATTTAGGGGGAGGGGGAGGGGCACAGAGAAAACTAGATAGAGGGTGACAGAGGACAATCTGACTCTGAGCGAGGGGTATGCAACATAATTTAATGAGAAGATAACCTAGACATGTTTTCTTTGAATATATGTACCCTGAATTATTAATGTCATCCCATTAACATTAATAAAAATTTATTAAAAAAAAAAAAGATTACCGTTTAGAGGCAAAGAAGAAGACTCAAATTAACTTCACAGTAGATACAGTAGTTTATGAATTGGACTCACCCTTTCCCTTAAGCTTCACTCTTTTTTTTTTCTTGATTCCCAATTGGAAAGATATCAGTCTGAGTAGATTTTATAGAGTTGAACACAATGGGATAGATACCATAAAGTTTCATGCTAGTAAGTGGAGACTAGAGAGGGGAGAAGGAGAGAAATACATGAACTAAGTATAAATACCATTTCTAGTCTATCTAGAAATTGTCACAATGAAACAGAACTCTATTTCCCCTTGATTATTAACATAATGGATGCCATGTTTTGTTAATATTGTGCTATATTTATTATACAGAATTTGAAAACATAAAAATATCTAAAAACTAAAGGTAATTTGAAGTCCCAACACCTTCAGAAAACCACCATCAGTATTTGGTGACTGCCTTTCATGTGTCCTCTGTTCTCATTCTCTCTCTCTGTGTGTCAGTGTTACATTTTAGCTACTGCTTTCTTTTTTTACTTTCTCTATTTGTTTCAACCCTCATTCCTCCATCCCAACCCTGCCTACCTACACTGTCCACTTTGATAATTTAGTGTGTGTTCTTCATATGTTCTCCACACTCCTATAATTCTGTCATTAGATATACATACAAAAACACATTGAAACATAATTCTGTCATTGCTTTATGAAAACAGATTGTAATATATGTACTTTTATCTTTTACACACTTTTTAACCTCTTGCTTATATTACTCATAAAATTTTTCTGAATCATCTAGTATAAAGCAAATTATTATTATTTTTTGTCTTTTTCTTTTCTTTTTTTTTCTTTTTTTGAAGCTGGAAATGGGGAGAGACAGACAGACTCCCGCATGCGCCCGACCGGGATCCACCCGGCACGCCCACCAGGGGCGACGCTCTGCCCACCAGGGAGCGATCTCTGCCCCTCTGGGGCGTCACTCTTCCGCGACCAGAGCCACTCTAGCGCCTGGGGCAGAGGCCAAGGAGCCATCCCCAGCGCCCGGGCCATCTTTGCTCCAATGGAGCCTCGGCTGCAGGAGGGGTAGAGAGAGACAGAGAGGAAGGAGGGGGCGAGGTGGAGAAGCAAATGCGCGCTTCTCCTATGTGCCCTGGCCGGGAATCGATCCCGGGTCCCCCGCACGCCAGGCTGACGCTTACCGCTGAGCAAACCGGCCAGGGCTAAATTATTTTTAACAGCTGCATAATATTCCATAATGTGGAAACACTTAATATTCTACTGATCCATGTTCAGTTTGTCTCTAGTTATTGGCCCCTGTGAATTACACTTCACTAAACCTCCATGTACATGTCATTAATTTGTTCATTGTTGCTAAGAAGTCTGTGGTTTCTATCTCAAGTCTTTTACTTCTCCCCCAAAGAGCATTCATAGCATTGTCTTTCTGATTCTCGTCACCTCAAGTGCGAAGACCAAAATTAAATCTTTTCAGAAAAAAATAAGGAAAAATGGGTCTTCTATCCCAATATCAAAACCTAGTTCATATAAGAGGAATTGACTTAATAGATGTACCAATGCTGTCCAAAAAGTCTTTATAACAGTTCTTACTTCCATCATTGATGTATGAGAATACTCTTTCTCCAATTCCATGTTGGCATTAGGTATTGGAAAGTTAAAAAAAATTGCTGTGTTAATTTACATTTTCCCTATTAGTGCCCTTTTTATATGTTTGTTTAGCATTTAGACTGCTCTTCAGCAAATTAAAATTATACGTTTTTGCTTATTCTTGCCAATTTCTAGATGTATACAGAGTGTCCGTAAAGTCATGGTGCACTTTTGACCAGTCACAGGAAAGCAACAAAAGATGATAGAAATAT
Organism: Saccopteryx bilineata; assembly: GCF_036850765.1. NCBI lineage: Eukaryota > Metazoa > Chordata > Mammalia > Chiroptera > Emballonuridae > Saccopteryx > Saccopteryx bilineata. The sequence continues at coordinate 35,743,977 of NC_089500.1, forward strand.
GAAATCTGCACCAAATAGAAGGAAAACCCTCCCAGTTTCTGTAGGATGATGTGGCAGCATGTGCGCATGCGCAGATGATGACATAACACCGTGTATACAGCGGAGCAGCCCACAGCCATACCAGTCAAGATGTGGACAGTACAGAGAAAGTTCAGTGTGTTCTGTGGCTCACTAAATTTGAATCCATGACCAAAGTGCAACGTGAATATCGGAATTTATAACAAAGCACCACCACATAGGAATAACATTACTCGGTGGGATAAACAGTTGAAGGAAACCGGCAGTTTGGTGGAGAAACCCCGTTCTGGTAGGCCATCAGTCAGTGACGAGTCTGTAGAGGCTATACAGGATAGCTACCTAAGGAGTCCTAAAAAATCTGTGCATGAGCCCACATCGAACTGCACTGAATAGGTATGAAACTGGGAGAGTTTTCCTTTTATTTGGTGCAGATTTCACATTTCTATTGTCTTTTGCTGCTTTCCTGTGACTGGTCAAAAGTGCACCATGACTTTACGGACACACTGTATTATATATTTTTCCTTATTTAAATTTCCTTTGGCTTTGTTTATATTTCTCCATTTTAGAGTGTTTAATACTGACATGGATAGCCGAGGCTCTTTTTCTGTATTTTCACTCTCGGCTAAGAAATATCACCCTGACACCTTCCCCTGGATTGTACATGTAGTCTCTCCTATTCTAGGGAGATTTAATTTTTTTTTTAATTTAAGTCTTTAATCATCTGGAATTAATTTTGCATATAATGTAAGAATTTTATTTTTTTCCAGACTGTTTTTTGTCCAAGCCCATTTATTCAGAAGAATGCTTAACTACTGAATTGAACAATTCTTTGTCAAATTTATTTTGCTCTTTAACAGTAGAAAAAACATACTTCAGCCACACCTATCTTTTAGGGAATGTCTTGGGCTGTGATCTAAGAACACCTATGGTCTATTAGATTTGAAAACAATTCTTTATTTTTAAAGTTGTGACTAACTGGCCTCTAATCTTGATTTACTTGTCCCCCTCCCCCCAATGGCTGTGGGAAGCCTGAGATTTGTTTTGCTAAAGAAATTTTAATTCATTCTAAAGGCAGCACTTCTCTGTTGAGTCTGGGAAATGATGGTAACTTGTTAAATGCCTTCTGGAAGCGTAGTCCAGAAGCTTTGGCAATAAGTTTTCTCCAGGGAAGAATTTGTTTTAAAATGATACTTTACTAAGCTGTTCGTGTGTGTGTATGTGTGTGTGTGTGTGTCAGAGAGTCTTTCCTTACTTAAGAGGCATTTGCAAGTTGCACTTAACTTTAGACTACTTTAATTGAAAATGCATTTCCTCATTATTTTTTGGATGATGGTCACCCTTTAGCACACTTCATAATAGATATGTGTCTACTGCTTTAAAAAAAATCCCTTAGTTACCCACATTTGTTCATTTTATTTATTTATTTATTTATTTTTACTCTTTTTTTTTTTTTTTTGTATTTTTCTGAAGCTGGAAACGGGAGAGATAATCAGACAGACTCCCGCATGCACCTGACCAGGATCCACCCGGCACGCCCACCAGGGGCGACGCTCTGCCCACCAGGGAGCAATCTCTGCCCCTCTGGGGCGTTGCTCTGCCCCGACCAGAGCCACTCTAGCGCCTGGGGCAGAGGCCAAGGAGCCATCCCCAGCGCCCGGGCCATCTTTGCTCCAGTGGAGCCTTGGCTGCGGGAGGGGAAGAGAGAGACAGAGAGGAAGGAGGGGGGGCGGGGTGGAGAAGCAAATGGGCGCTTTCTTCTATGTGCCCTGGCCGGGAATCGAACCTGGGTCCCTTGCATGTCAGGCCGACGCTCTACCGCTGAGCCAACCAGCCAGGGCCTCATTTTTAAAGATTTAAATTTCTCTCACATTTTCCTCACCACCACCAAAATATTTGATGGCATGGCCTTCCTGACTCCTCTTAATTTCTCATACAAGAACCAAAGTTAAATCTTTTTAGAAAAAAAAGTAGGGCAGTGTGGACCTCATATCTCAATGTCAGAACCCAGACTATATAAACAGAAGTGAAATAGGGTGAGAAGAGCACTCATAATGTCTATTGTTCCCTGAGACATTTTCTGCTATATGACCTTTGTGTAAAGCTACAACAAAAATCTCAATCCTGCATTTTATGAGGAACTTTATTAGGTTGAGTCAGATATCTTTAAAAGTGTTATCGCTTCTCTTTTAGATATGTCTTCCTAAACCAATGGGAAGCCAGCATCCTGTCTTTTCTTTCCATTGTACATTTCACAGGGTCCACCAGATGCCCACTAGGTGGATCAAAAATCTTGTCTGAATGACTCCGCCACAGCGTCCTCAGATACTCTGCCTTATCTCTGAAGTATTTGCTGGTCCCGCCCAGCACACACACAGGTGCATAGTCTATTTCCTCACCTTTTAGCAAGTTCTGCACAAGGAAAGAAGTAATCATTCCAGCAGCCACTCCTTCCTGCTTCAGCTCAAGGGTTTTAGAGCTCTTGCCCAATCTCTGACTTCTCAAACTATCTCAAGCCTCCAAAAGACTCCATTTATATGTCTTATTTTAGGACTTACTGAATTATATTTAGATATCTTGATCTCATGGAAAGAAGGTGAAAATTTTGCTGAGGCTGAGTGAAGGCATCTCAGCATTAAAATTTGGCTGGCAGAGCACTAAGATGTGTACTATTCGGTCACAAACTGTTTAATTTGTCCTGATGCGTTGTGAGAATATGTGTCAAAAATGGAAATGAACATGGTTTCACTGATTCTAAGGTGTGCATCTTAGTATCTCTGAAATTGGGATGTATCTTATGATTAATAATCCCAGTTTAATCAGCTGTATTTATTTTTTCTTGGTTGTGGTAAAATAATGATTACATTACAAGGGATGGCATCCTAAACTACATAAACTATGGTAGTTCCACAGAGTACCTTTGAGTCAGATAATTTAAAGTGCGAAGTGCATATGGGAAACAAGGACTTTAAGTGGGTGTCCCAGTACCGAGTGGGAGATAATCAACTGAAAAACAAGGAATGGTCTCTGAACTATTTCATGTGATTGAGAAAATATCAGGGTTACATTTAAAATTTAACAGAAGAGTAGGTGATATTGCCTGTTATATACACCCATGGTATAATTTTTCCTCATACGACCTTTTCCACCTTTAAAGAATAACTTGATTTCTGTATCCCCCAGTAGACGCTGACCTCCATGAGAGCGGAGACTGTCTTTCATGTTCTTCTGTATGTTTCCAGCACCCAACACAGCTTCCAAACGGTCACTTTGGCAACATATAGGTGTTCTGTAGAGCCTTATTTAGAGAACTCTTGGCATAGTATACAACACACACACACACACACACACACACACAGTGTAGTGGGTTGAATACTGGCTCCTCAAAATATATATCCTGTCCAAATTGCTGGAAGGCTATTACCTTTTTTGGAAAAGGCCTCTTTGCAGATATAATTAAGTCTTGAGATGAGATCATCCTGGATTACCTGAGCAGGATCTAAATTCAATGACATGTGTTGTTCCAAGAGGAGAAAGACAGCGGGAGATTTGAGACAGACAGAAGAGGAGGCCAAAATTGGAGTGCTGTAGCCACAAGCCAAGGTTTGCCTGCACCCACCAGAGGCTGGAAGAGACAGGGCACAGAATCTCCCCTCAGGCTTTCCCAAGAAGGGCAGCCCTGACAGCTTGATCTTGGACTTTGGCCTCCAGAACTGTGTGTGAGAGAATACATTTCTGTTGTTTTAAGCAATTCCGTTTATGAAAAGTTGGTATGGCAGCCATAGGAAAGTACTGCATAACATTCATGGACTACTGAGCTAGTTCGGGAAGAGTGAGTAGACTTTGGATGTGTCTGGAAAAGGGAGAACGCTAGTCTGGATAAGAATGTTCTGAACAGAGGCATCTGAGGAGGTTAATGGCAGATGAGCTTGAAATGCAAGTTGGAAGTGGATTTTGAAGAGTTGTAACATGTTGAAGTTTGACCTTTATCCTGTGGCTAAACTGATGGCTCAAGTATCTCCCCCACCCCCTGCGTGCGTGCGTGCGCGCGCGCGCACACACACACACACACACACACTATTCCAGGGACACAAGTAACAGATGGTGTTATAACAGAATAGGGTGCAACAGAATCTACTTGTGTCCCAAATTTCTGTGAACTCCACTATAAAAATTAGTAAATAATGAGTTACAATGATATGTGTTCTAGTGACATGTAAGCTACTAATATCAGTAGCAGTCTCAAAAGAACTCAAGGTAGTCTTTGGGCCCTGTGCACTTCTTTGCGTAGCTAATGATAAAACTCCGTCTCTCTGTCTGTCTCTAGAAAACCTTTTAGAATTTGAGTGAGTCAAGTTTTCATAGCGAAACTTGAATCCACTCTTGTTTTTATTATTAAGAATCAATTATTTCACAAACTTTAACATTATTCGAAATATCACTTTGCAGCAACATAGTCTACAGTAGTCACATCACAATTTGAGAATCAGTGTATAGACAAAGGACTCATCTTTGCTTCTGGAGTGCCTAACACAAGGGCCTGTTTACAAAACTTTTCCTTAAATGTTCATTGATACGAGCCCTGAGAAAATGTTCAACGGCCTTAAATACGGTAAAGGCCCAATCAAATTTAGTTTCTGGGCCCTGGCCGGTTGGCTCAGCGGTAGAGCGTCGGCCTAGCGTGCGGAGGACCCGGGTTCGATTCCCGGCCAGGGCACACAGGAGAAGCGCCCATTTGCTTCTCCACCCCTCCGCCACGCTTTCCTCTCTGTCTCTCTCTTCCCCTCCCGCAGCCGGGGCTCCATTGGAGCAAAGATGGCCCGGGCGCTGGGGATGGCTCTGTGGCCTCTGCCTCAGGCGCTAGAGTGGCTCTGGTCGCAACATGGCGACGCCCAGGATGGGCAGAGCATCGTCCCCTGGTGGGCAGAGCGTTGCCCCAATGGTGGGCGTGCCGGGTGGATCCCGGTCGGGCGTATGCGGGAGTCTGTCTGACTGTCTCTCCCTGTTTCCAGCTTCAGAAAAATGCAAAAAAAAAAAAAAAAATTTAGTTTGGAAGGATCCTCTGGATCTGTATTTTGGAAGATCATTTACAGCAGGAAAAATTTGGAATTAGATAGCATGACAAATATTTGGAAGCGTAAGGCTATTATCAAGAATGAAGACCTCCGGCCACAACTAGTTAAGTGGGAATACAGAGGAAGGGGTGAATTGGAACTATTTTGAAGGCGAGATTTCTAGGACTCATGATTGGGTCTGGAATATGAGAAAGAGGAAAGCATTCAGTTAATCCGAGGTTACTGGCTTGGGTGCTGACGCCCTTCTCGGAGATAAAAACACAGATGGTGAGGCAGATTGCAGATGGGTTGCATTATTCAGGGGAGGCTAGGTTAGAGGCTGTGGTGACAATTCCAAAATGTCAGTACTTTCAAATAGCAGAGGTGTATTTCTTCCTTGTGCTACATGTTTGTCATGAGTTGGCTGGAGGCTGTCCTCTGTGTCACCTACAGGCCCTTGTTTATGTTCCCAGACTTGTTGAGGCAGGAGAGAGAATGTGGCAGGTCACACTCTGGCCCCTTCCAGCTTCTGCCCAGAACTGATGCATCTAATATCCCCTCTAGCATTTCACTGTTAGCAGCAAACCCCATGGCCACACCTAACTCTCAGAAGGGGAGACGTGTAGTCTTTCTACATTCCGGGGGTGTGACTGCAGCAATGATTGTGGTGGGAGGCGTGGGAAGGCAGTATGTAATTTATGAATATGTTAAGCATGAAAGATTTAAGGGAAAGTCAGCTCAGAAGGAACTGAAAATCTGGGCTTGCTTCTTGAGAGAGCTCAGGGCTAGAGGCACATTATTGGAAGATTTTAATGTAATGGTTGTAAAACAAGCCACAGGAGTGAATAACTTTGATCAGGAGGGAATAGAACCTATTCTAATGATGGTGTAAAAAAAAATCAAGGTTAATAAGTTTGTGGTTACAAATATTGCAACCCTGAGGCCGTGTTTTTTTAGCAGCCTAATTGTAACTTTTAAATAATTTTAAGTAACTGTTGGCATAGGGGTGGAATTAATCACTTAAATGGAATTTAGCTTTTTCAGATTCTAAAATCGCTGACTTGCAGTTAGTAATTTAAAAGGTGCCTTCAGATTTTGCAGTAAGATTTCAGCCAACTTTCTGACCCCACTGGGAAAAAAAAATATTGTAAAGAATAGCCATTATAATTTGAACTGAATATCAGTTACAAGTTGAATGATACTTAGATTGCTGAGTACTTAAAAAATTAGACTACCTTATAAAATTTCCTGACTGGTTGTGCCTCAGACAAATATATAGGCTTAACCTTGCTGTAACAATATTCTTTTTATAGCCCCAATTACTGGCCAAGGGAGGTAGTTAATAGCACTTTTCCCCATTGGCCAGTGTACATAAGGAAACATGCTTTTTCCAGTCTCCACTCTCTTTTTTTTTTTTACTGCTGTTTTTTTTAAATTTTTTTTTAAATTTATTCATTTTTAGAGAGGAGAGAGAGAGGGAGAAAGAGAGACAGAGAGGGAGAGAGAGGAGAGAGAGACAGAGAGAGAGGAGGGGGGAAGAACTGGAAGCATCAACTCCCATATGTGCCTTGACCAGGCAAGCCCAGGGTTTCGAACCGGTGACCTCAGCATTTCCAGGTCGACGCTTTATCCACTGCGCCACCACAGGTCAGGCCAGTCTCCACTCTCTTAAAGGCTCTTGCGCTTTTGCCTGCACAACCTCCATAAGTGTTTTACTTTCTGTGCGGATGTGTAGGATTATCCAGAATAAACTCTCCTCCCTTCAAGATTATGCACTTATCAGGAAAATGAAAAACAAAAACCTGTTTTAGTGCAAATCACCATTGTTTCTTTGAAGGAAATTTTGCAGAATCACCAGCATAATGATGGTAAAAATGACAGTGCTGGTCTTCACAGTCATGACCAACTTCTACTTTTTGATAGCATTATACCCTGAATGGTTAAAAATTAAGAAGAAGAAAGCTATACCTTTTACCTTCTTGACACAGATGCATAAAACTATTCAACGTTACTGTTTGTATTCTCCTAAACAAACAAAGCTCTTGGTGTTTACTCCTGGATGGTAATTATTATTAACAGTTATCTAGGGCTAATTGTCTTGTTAGCTATGATACAACATTTTATATACATTATTTCATTGAATTCTTACCATAACTCTTTGACATAAGGCTGCTTACAAGGAACAGAGGCTGAAGAAAGGAAATAATTTGCTCAACTTTGCATAGCTGGAAAGTGGAAGCAGCCAGCAGCCAGCAAGTTCTAGAACCCTGCCTTTGACCACTCCTCTAGCCAGCCTCTCCAGTTTTTAGACCAGCAAGGAGTTAGTTTCCCCATTCATATTGTACATTATAGAATGAGAGAAATCTTTTGTCTTTCATCTTTCTTTAAAAAGAAAATTGAACCACTGAAAGGCAAGGGACCAAGGAAAAGCCTGTGGCACTAACTGAAGTAAAGAAAACCACAGCCCCACAGAGCTGTGCACAGAGGATGATAACTACACTTGACACTGAGAATCGGTGGGATGGGTTTTGTATTTTATTTTATTTTTATTTATTTATTTCTTTTTTTTATTTCTTTTTTTTTTTTTTATCCGAAGCTGGAAACGGGGAGAGACAGTCAGACAGACTCCCGCATGCGCCCGACCGGGATCCACCCGGCACGCCCACCAGGGGTGATGCTCTGCCCACCAGGGGGCGATGCTCTGCCCCTCCGGGGCGTCACTCCGCCGTGACCAGAGCCACTCCAGCGCCCGGGGCAGAGGCCAAGGAGATATCCCCAGCGCCCAGGCCATCCCCGCTCCAATGGAGCCTCGCTGTGGGAGGGGAAGAGAGAGACAGAGAGGAAGGAGGGAGAGATGGAGAAGCAAATGGGCGCCTCTCCTATGTGTCCTGGCCAGGAATCGAACCCGGGTCCCCCGCACGCCAGGCCGACGCTCCACCGCTGAGCCAACCAGCCAGGGCCGGGTTTTGTATTTTAAATGTTGTCTTCCTATCCCATCCTCCCCAAGAAGGAAGATGTGGGTTGGAAGGTGACATGTAAAAGCAAAGTAAGAACTGTTTTCTTTTTCCTTCTTGGCATTTAAAATGCTTGTTTCCTAATTGCTTCCAGTGGTACATACATACATATGGTATTTCTATACACAAAAGTATATGTTTAATAATATCCTTCATGTGCCTTGGGGTGCATCTTGGTGAAACTTTAGCCTTCTTTCCAGAAAGGCTCTGCTTCTGAGGAACCTCAGTCGCAAAGCCCACACTTGCAGTCAGACCCTTTCTTTGACCAGCAGTAGTGTGTTTTATGATCACGAAATAAAATAGCATTTTTATGATCATGAAGTAAAATAGCAAGCGCTGTGGAATCCAGACAAGCCCTGTAGAAACCAAGATGAGCAAGCACCGTTCAAAGTGACAGGAAACAACGTAAGAGACACCATCAGGGTGTGTGGTCACACTTAGACTCAGGCACCAACTGATGATCCCCTTTCCCCTGAAACACATCTGTACTGGGCAGCATTTTTACATTGTGCATTGATTTTAACAACCTGAGCAGTGATTCTTGCTTAACCTTTTGGAGGTCTGGTGAAAGCTGCAAATACAGGTGCATAAGCACCGAGGTTTTCACGCAGTTTCAGAGTGTACATCACTTGCCCCTCCCCACCCAAAGCCAAGGACTCAGAACCCCACGCTGCTCTGTCTGTCACTGCACAGGATGTGAACCCTGCATTGCTATGAGGCAAATAGCCGTTTGGCAGAGTTCAATCAGTGATATCATTAGGAATGGACAGCTACACCCCAGCATAGTATTGTATCTTAAACCTCGAGTTTATTAGAAGGTTTTCGGCAGGTTGGGATTTTATCATCAGTAAGGGAGTAGAGGAGCTGACTGCACTCTGGAGTGGGAAGTAATAGAGAAGGTTTCTCGAATAGTTGCTGTTCACATAAATCTGATTTTCCTGTATGGGTCCCCTCTTGTGCCTTGCCCCCACCCCCACTCCCCATCACCAGAGAGCAGTGAGTGTACCGAATCCGGGATTTGCAAAGTGTTGCTCATGGGCCCGATCTGGCCTGCCGCCCGTGCAGTAACTGAAGTTTTGTTTTAGAAGACAGTCATACCGTGCTGTTGCATGTTGTCTGTGGCTGCTTCTGCATCTCAGCAGCGGAATTGAGTGGTTGTGACACAGATTGTATAGCGCACATAGCCTGAAATTTTTACTCTCTGGCACTTGACATAAAAAAAGGTTGCCAACCCTTGTCCTAAGCCATCTGTTCTTACGCAGTTTACTTTGAGAGAAGTGTTTATTTCCATAGATGAAAATAGAGATGTCTCTAGATTCTGGAAAACTAAGGTAGGCATAGACCGGTCTCCCAGATACTCATTTAACAGTGGCTCAATAAATGGGTACCCAGCTCTGAAAATGGGGTAAGAGAGATCCCAAAAGAAACCCCTTTAGAGATAAAATATAGTGATTCTTTATGATTTGTATCCTTATCCCTTTGTGAAGTGGCTTATTTTTCGTCTTAGGCCAGGATCCCCAGTGCCCTCTCGGTATACGTGGCCAGTACAGACTGAATTATGTAGTACAACACTGCATCACATAGAATCAGGAAAGTAGAATCACCTCAGGAATCACATATAAAAATTTTCAACATTATTTTAAAACTATGTGGCCTCTTCTATAATACGTGGGCCTCCTTTGATTAATGTCACTGAGAACTGTATAGAAATACAAATAGCAGCTTTGGGAACATGCCTGTAATGTTTTTGGCAAATGGGAAGAGCAAACAAGCATTAGGCCCCTGCCCTTGAGAAATTTAAAATTTCAATACTGTATCTTTTAGTACTAACGTTATATCATTTTTTACAACCATTCCAGTAGATTTGAGAAATTTAAGAAAGAGATCTGAATCTATATTGGTCCCGAGAAGTATTTGTTAATCATTTATTGCTTTTCTGTAAAACAAATATAGCTTTCTTTACTCGAACATTTCAGTGATGGGATATAAGAAAAGAAAAGAAAAGGTTGCATTAATATGTCTATATTTTCTCTTTTAAAACATTTACTTTTCTATAAAGCCAAGGAAATATTTTTTAAAAATATAAAGAGGAGTGTGTATGGTAATACTAGTAGGACTACGACTTGGGAGAAATTTGTTTGATGAATGGTTTTGTATAATAAACTTTTAAATACGCAAAAGTAAAATTTGCAAAACAGTTTAGTGGAAGGTTTTGAAAAAGCTAAGTTAACTGATTTTATATTAGAGCTATACATAATAAAGTCCAACCAGGAAAAAGAAAACTTAAATTTGGTAATACATATTCAGAGATTCTTTGGCTTAAAACATGGAGGAATAATTTGTGTAGTAAATGTAAATGAATGATCAGAAACCCACTCAGAGCTTCCTACTGAATGTAAATTAGGTGGAGACTGGAGCTGTTAATCTGTACGAACAGTTGTGACCGCTGTTTGTGCATGCTTGTCATAGAAGCAGCATATATAGTTTTAAAAGCAGCAAAGTTGCATGGGCTTAAAGTTCTCTATGTATACAGTACAATTAGGGCCATTGATGGCTTGTGGCAGTTGAGCCTGCTGGGATGATGTATACAGCACACGTCCCTTAATAAGATACTGCTGCCCAGTTACCACGGGGAGATTGTGCCTGGTAACACTCAAGGGGCTAGATTTTTCTGATTTCATTCTACACTTTATCGAGTTTCATCTTCCCAATGTCTTGAAATTTTAACTCTCACATATACTTACCTGACATAATTACAGGAATTGCAAGGGGATTTGAGAAAGTGTTGGTAGAAGCAATAATAATCAACTCAAGATGCCTCATACAAGTCAAGTGATGAACCCACGATTATAGTGATATATGAAATACAGAAGCACGGATGCTATATTAGTTGACTTTTCCTGAGTGTTTGTTTTGTTTGTATTTTGTTTTGGAAACTGTTACTTTTTTGGACCCCAGTCTGACATGGATCTCCTTCCCGGTTCCCTTTTGAACCTGTGTGTGTGTGTGTGTGAATTTGGGAAAGTAAGGAGCCTTTTTGAATTTGATTCCTTGTATGAAGATCCCAGTTTTGTCTAGGAAAGTCCCAGTTTGTACCTCTTGTCCCAGCATAATTAATAACAGCACTCTCTTTGAGGCTCTGAAGTGTCCTGGTTTGGGCAACACATGTATGGACATCCTGTTTATAGTGAAATGGGGATCAGATGAATGTGTGATTGCATGATATGAAAATGAACAGCTTAGTTCTTTTGGTCTACATAGTAAAAATTTTTGTTACAGGAGATAACCTTGAATTCTATGGTAAACTATAATATGTTATACAAAATGCATACTATGAGGAGGTTACTCTCTGAGAACTAGAGAGACTTATTTTTTTTTTCTTTTTATATTTTTCTGAAGCAAGAAGCGAGGAGGCAGAGAGACTCCTGCATACGCCCAACCAGGATCCACCTGGCATGCCCAATAGGGGGCAATGCTCTTCCCAACTGGGGCATTGCTCCATTGCAACTGGAGCCATTCTAGCACCTGAGGTGGAAGCCATGGAGCCATCCTCAGCACCCAGGCCAACTTTGCTCCAGTGGAGCCTTGACTGCAGGAGGGGAAAAGAGAGAGACAGAGAGGAAGGAAAGGGGGAAGGGTGGAGAAGCAAATGGGTGCTTTTCCTGTGTGCCCTGGCTGGGAATTGAACCCGGGACTTCCACACGCTCACTGGGCAGACACTCTGCTGCTGAGCCAACCAGCCAAGGCCTGGAGAGACTCTTGATAACCATTTACTGTGTATTGGTAATCAACATTCTCTGTATTTTGAAAGGCATAATTATTTATGTCATTAGAGATTTTATTGCACAGCAGTGTCCCCATCTGTTATTTGAATTCATTTGAAGGCTCTGGGACCCTTGTTGCCTCGCGTCATTTAAAATTTAGAGCAATTCTTTTGATTAGCAACATGCATTTTTACCTCAACATTACATTTCCTGGGATAATATGGTTTCACTCCTGAGATGATAATTTGTGAGAGTAATTTCTATCATGCTACTGTAATCTCATATTTTTTCCTAGAAAAATGAATCTAGTTTAATACCATGTGATTTGCTTCTGAGATTATGATATATGCTAATTAAGTGTTTGGAATTTACTGTAGGGATTTTAAACTATTTTTAGGAGGTGGAAATAATTTGTTATGCAATAATAAGATGATTAATTGTGCATTTGAATCCTCTAAGACACACTAAACCATATTTACACATTGAGCTTAGGCAATTTAAATGAGGAGTCTTTAGCTTCAGCCATTCAGCTTGACTTAGTCATCTTTCATTGGAAGGTGTCTGGTTTATATTCAAAGTTAAGAAATTATTAATTCATGAATTCTAAATATTACCATGTGCAGTAATTTTGACAATTTTGACTTTTTATTTATACCATTCATTTTTCTTTTTCTTTATTTCCCCCCCCAAATAGTTATTTGTGAATGGTTCTCTGGGTTAATATATACCTCTGTTTGAGGAGCAGACTGCTATTAGGCATTTCTGATGAACTATTTTACACATGGACTATAGGTATGCTACTTTCTAATAAATTCTTTTCTTGGCCTGACCTGTGGTGGCGCAGTGGATAAAGCGTCGACCTGGAAATGCTGAGATCGCTGGTTCAAAACCCTGGGCTTGCCTGGTTAAGGCACATATGGGAGTTGATGCTTTCAGCTCCTCCCCCCTTCTCTCTCTCTGTCTCTCTCTCCTCTCTCTCTCTCTCTGTCTCTCTCTCGCCCTCTCTCTCTTCTCTCTAAAAATGAATAAATAAATAAATAATTATATTAAAAATAAAAATTAAAAAAAAAAAAGAAAAAAAAATAAATTCTTTTCTGTTCCTAAAAGATGCTCAGGGCCCTGGCCGGTTGGCTCAGCGGCAGAGTGTCTGCCCAGCGAGTGTGTGGAAGTCCTTGGTTCGATTCCTGGCCAGGGCACACAGAAGCTCCCATCTGCTTCTCCACCCTTCCCTCTCTCCTTCCTCTGTGTCTCTCTCTTCCCCTCCTGCAGCCAAGGCTCCATTGGAGCAAAGTTGGTCCAGGCACTGAGGATGGCTCAATGGCCTCCACCTCAGGCACTAAAATGGCTCTGGTTGCAACGGAGCAATGCCCCACATGGGAAGAGCATTGCCCCCTAGTGGGTATGCCGGGTGGATCCCGGTCAGGTCCATGCAGGAGTCTGTCTCTCTTCCTCCTTGCTTCTCACTTCAGAAAAAATACAAAAAAAAAAAAAAAAAAAAAAGAGAGAGAGATATGCTCAGGAGGACCTATCTATAATAGTTCTTCGGCCTATGTGTGTGTGATCATGAATGAAAGCTATATATCTTTTTTTAATTCTATAATACATGCTTTTTACTAATATGTCCAGATTTTTACAATAGTCTGTATAGACAATGCCCTTCTCAAAAATGAGGAATAGAAAAGCAGGTGTGCGGTGTGTGGTGTGGAGAGCCTAGATGATGAGGCCAGGGGTTGGTTGCACATGCTGAGCTTGAGTTGTTGGTGGGCCCTCCAGATAGGGATGTCCCACTGGCAGTTACTTGCTCCCATCCATGGGCACACGTGTTCTCTGATCACATATAGGAAGTGGATCCAGCCTGGTGGTTGGGAAGGAAGACAGGCTATACTTCCAGAAGGAGTTGTTTCCTGTGCTGAGTCTTGAAGAACAGATAGGAACCAGGCAGCTCAAGAGGGCTGCTCTGTTTTCCTTTAGCTCTAGACTACATCTTACCTGGATGTGGCCATCTATTGATCTTAGAAAGTGATTGATACCTTTTTAAATGTTTGTGCCGTGAGAATATACACATTCTTTTTTTTTTTTTTTTTTTTTTTTTTTCTGAAGCTGGAAACAGGGAGGCCATCAGACAGACTCCCGCATGCGCCCGACTAGGATCCACCCGGCACGCTCACCAGGGGGCGATGCTCTGCCCATCCCGGGCGTCACTCTGTCGCGACCAGAGCCACTCTAGCACCTGGGGCAGAGGCCAAGGAGCCACCCCCAGCGCCCAGGCCATCTTTTGCTCCAGTGGAGCCTTGGCTGCGGGAGGGGAAGAGAGAAACGGAGAGGGGGAGGGGTGGAGAAGCAGATGTGCGCCTCTCTTGTGTGCTCTGGCCGGGAATCGAACCCGGGACCTCCACACGCCAGGCCGATGCTCTACCACTGAGCCAACCAGCCAGGGCTCCTACACATTTAATATACAATTTCCTGAACTAGTCCATTTAGGAAAAAGAATATACAGTTTTCCCCCACCAGTGCTAGGGTATTTCATCAGGGTAGGTTGTAAGAAAGTAGAGTGGGATCTGGCACTGCTGGGTCGTTGGCATTCCCAGGGTGGCTTTACTTACTTTTGGTTCAGCTTGTTTTTACTGCTTCCTTTTGGACCCTCTTTGTGTTTGGAAATCTTTACTCTCTTGATGATCACCCCTCATGTGATGACTGTATCTTAAACAGGATAGAATGTGAAATTTTTAGTGACTCCCAAATAGGCGATGGGATTGTTGCTGTGCTTTGAGGTCTGGTAATTGTAGCATCACTTTGTTGGATCCAGAGAGGGCTTTTTGTCCTAGCACCCAGGCCAAACAGCTGGCACAGGTAGGAACTGATGTCCAAGAGCCACTACCATTCAGGAAGTCTAGGTATATAAGTAGTGCAGGACTTTAAACCTCTGAGCCCCTCGCTATTTGCAGAGAGTAGATGACTTTTTAAATTTTACTGAACAGCTTAATTGAGGAATAATTCCCAACCCATAAAATTCACTCTCTTAAAGAGTACATGCAGAGATTTTTAGTATATTCGTGGAGTTGTATAACCATAGCCACAATCTAATTCCAGAACATTTTTATTACTACCTAAAGAAGCTTCACACCCATTAGCAATCATTTCTCGCTTCTCTCCCTCCCTGGAAACTTGGAACTATCAGTTTACTTTCTGTTTGTATGGATTTGCCTAATGTTTTTAATAAAAGGATTTATACAATATGTGGCCTTTTGTAATTGCTGCTTCTTTCATATAGCGCAGCGGTTCTCAACCTGTGGGTCGCGAACTCAGCGGGGGTCGAACGACCAAAACACAGGGGTCCCCTAAAGCCATTGGAAATACATATTTTAATTAAAAATGTATTGTATAATAAATATGTATTTTCCGATGGCTTTAGGCGACCCCTGTGTTTTGGTCGTTCGACCCCCGCTGGGGTTGCCACCCACAGGTTGAGAACCGCTGATATAACAGCTTGTTTTCAAGGTTCATCCACATTGTAGCATGTCTCAGAACTTCCTTGTTTTTTGTTTTTGTGTTTGTTAATTTTTTCATTAATTAGAGAGAGAGAAAGGAAGGAAGGGAGAGAGAGACAGAAGCATCAACTCATCCCACCCAGTTGCTTTACCTAGTTGTGCACTCGATTGCTTATTGTACGTGCCCTGACCGGGGATTGAACCCGAGACCTCAGCGCACCATGACAACACTCTATCCACTGTGCCACCTGACCAGGGCTACTTCATTCATTTTTTTTGTGTGTGTGTATTTTTCTGAAGCTGGAAACGGGGAGGCAGTCAGACAGACTCCCGTACGCCCACCAGGGGGCGATGCTCTGCCCCTCAGGGGAGGGGGGGAGGTCACTCTGTTGCGACCAGAGCCACTCTAGCGCCTGGGGCAGAGGCCAAGGAGCCATCCCCAGCACCCGGGCCATCTTTGCTCCAATGGAGCCTTGGCTGCGGGAGGGGAAGAGAGAGACAGAGAGGAAGGAGAGGAGGAGGGGTGGAGAAGCAGATGGGCGCTTCTCCTGTGTGCCCTGGCCGGGAATCGAACCCGGGACTTCTGCACGCCAGGCCGACGCTCTACCACTGAGCCAACCGGCCAGGGCCGGCTACTTCATTCATTTTTATGGCTAAAAAGTACTTCACTATATGGAGTTATCATTTTTTATGTATTTATTCTTTTGTTTATGGATGTTTGTGTTGTTTTCATGTTTGGCTCTTAGGAATATTGCTGATAGCAACATTTGTGTACAACATTTTGTGTGGACATGTGTTTTTGTTTGGGATATAAGCCTAGAAATGGAATTGCTGGGTCATCTGATAACTTTCTATTTAATCATTTGAGAAACTCCCAGACTCTTTTCCAAAATATTTGCACTGTCTTACACTCCCACCAACAATGTACAAAGATTCTAATTTCTGCACATCCTTACTGTCTGTTGTGTTGATTAGAGCCATCCTCGAGCGAGCGTCTGAAGTGGTATTTTTGTGGTTTGCTTTGCATTCTCCTAATGAGTAATGACATTAAGCATGTGCCCATTGGTTATTTGTGTATCTTATTTGGAGAAATGTTTATTCAAATTCTTTGCCCGTTTTTTCATTGTATTATTTATCTTTCTCTATTGCTGAATTTTAAGAATTCCTTATGCATTCTGGATACATATCCTCTATCAGATACATGTTTTGTAAATATTTCTCCTCTTCTGTGTTTTCTTTTTACTTTCTTGATGCTGGGCTTTGAGGCACAAAAGTTTTACATTTTGATGATTTCTAGTTTATCTGATTTTTACATTGTCCCTTGTACTTTTGGTGTCACATGTATAAGCAATCAATATTTAACCCAAGTTCTCAAAAAATTGACTGCTATGTGTTCTAAGAGTTTTCTATGTTGTTTTGTGTTAACTCTTACATTCATGCCTTTGATTCAGAGTTGATTTTTGAATAGATTACTTTTAAATGATGACTTTTCTGTGTTCTCCAGCTCCTTTATCTTGAAAGTATTGCTGTGTTTCAGTCCTCATGAAATTACACAAAAAGTTTAAGAAAAATTCCATTTTTTTACTTGTCTGTATCTTGTGTGTGCTCACTTGGGGGAATCTACTTACTGACATACAGTGATTAATTTCATCTTTTTAAACCTAATGCTATTGTGAGCCGAAGAATACCCATGTTCTCTTTTACAGGACCCAACACAAGTCAGCAGGGCGCTGGAGACTCAGGCTCTGTTAACCTGAACAGTTGGTCTCTGTTCTAGAACAATATCTTCATTTTCTGAGAACATTTGTTTGGCATCTTTCAATGAAAGCATCTCTCTTCCCATCGGCCTCTTATCTGCACAATGAACAAAGCAACTGAGTAGAGGGCAAAAGCTTAAGACATGCAGGTGACTTGGAAACTGCTACCTCCCATATATGCTACAAGTGCTGGAAATTTAAATCAGAGTTGAGTTTGGGAAACTTCCCGGTCTGTTCTCAAATAGGCTACCAAGTTTTCTTGCAAAGACATTATTTTTATTAGTCACTAAAACACGATGACTTTTAGTTCTTTAATAGGCTTATTTCAGTATTCAGTGATATTGCTCTTCCTATAGATAACATGTTTTAAGTGTAAGGGTATTAGTATCTCTTACAATATAGTGTATGTATATTTAAAAACTTTAGCTACCCTGAAATATCACACATTGAATAAAAAGTTGAAGTGGAAGTCTTATACTGCATTCACATGAATTGGTTTCTGTTTTTGTTATTATTTTAATATACAGTGCTTAGCTTTCCAGGCTGTTAAAAAAGTATTTTATTATAAGTAGCTTAGGTTCACACTTTATGGTGATGAATATAAACATTGGGACTTGTCTGATAAATACTGTCATAGTTGTGATATAAAGGGTAGTGGGCAGTATATAAAGCTGTAAAATGGTTTATTTATTAGCAGTATTGCATAGAACAACAGATTTCAATTCTGATTTTTATTTTTAAAGATAGAGCAGTCATAATTTTCATGTATCAGTTCTGTAATTCAGTTTAGTATTCAGCAAAACTGCCTCTAGACAACGTAGAGGGATTTCTTCTGCAGAAAGAAATGGCAGTTTGCACCTGCCTTGAACATGGGTCGAAGCAGTGTTCGCCCCGTGGAGCTGAATGCTGGGGCCAGCTGTGAATGGCTCCCAGTGCTGCCACGGTGACCTTTCCCGGGAACTTGGTAGGCTGCACCGGGGGCAGGAAGTTTGCTGTATTTTGGAATGCAAGCAAAAATATTGGCACATTGTCTCTCCAGATGACTTTCAGAGCACTTTCCTTTCTGTGCAGGGTTGGGAGGGTGAGCCCTGCATGGAGAGATTTGCTGTGTGGGTTGGCTTGTGTCCGAAGAAGGAACCCTTTCAGATTCAGATCTGATGACAGAAGCGGAGAAAGAAAACTGCAGTGGGGGTTGCTTTTGTTTCTGGATTTGAGGGAAGGCTTCTGTCTCTTTCAGAATTCCTGGTGTCTGGGTGAACAGTCACTAAATAGAGAACACAGCCATCATGTTCTTGGGTAGAGCAGGTAGCAGCTTTCCTCATCCGCTTCTTCCGTTTCTTGAAAAGCGGCATTTACTTGATTGCTGGCTACTAGGAAGCTCAGGTTCCTTGAGTGTTTACTCTGTACCGAGTGGTGTGCTTTCATTAGATGGAGCACTTAGTCCTGACCTCAGCAGCAGCAGGTGAAGCGCTGCTGTTATCTCCGTCTTACGGAGGAGGGTGGTAAATGAAGGTTGTCCACGGGGTTGAGCTGCCAGAGCCCAAGTTCTGTCATGAACTTTTTTTGGGGGAAAGGGGAATTGTAAGTATTCTTTTTAATTACAATAGATATTGCTTTCTATATGTTTAAGTGCATATTATCTGATAACTTGCTTCTGTACCTCCAGACATTCTCAAGATCTTTGTCCCTTTCAAAGAAAATCAGAGAACTGCAGCCCCGGACGTCTGTCTCTGAGATAAGCGTCTGCTGGTTATGATTATAGTTCTGTATTTTATTAGATCTTGCAAAAGCATCAGTTGTAGGAAGCACTATTATTTTATATATTGCTAAGAAAGAAAGAAAATAGGTGCCAGATAAACTCTTAACACTGCTTTTTATCAACTAAAAATATTTTGTACTCATTAAATAAGCTCTTTAAGACTTTCTTAAACATCGACCTTTCCTCTTGGCAGTAGAAACAAGAAAATATATGAGAAGTAAAGTCAGGTGTTTCTGAGTGTTCCTTGCTTTCCGAGTTGAGCTCTACTCTGCATTGAGTTTTCCACGCAGCCATAGTTGTCCGTGATGTCCCACAGAGTGGTTCTCTGTGCCATCAGGAGCATTGTTGAGTCCACGTCCCCAGAACGCTCTGTTACTGTCTCCAGAACGCTCTATTACTGCCTCCAGGACTCTTTCCCAAATTCCATGTTCTAAGGTAACACCCAGGAAAGGAGGACACATCACAGCCACCACCTGGCCAGCAGTGATTGTAAGGTGTAGCCCAATGTTGGAGATTTGTCATAAAATTAAAAGACAGTCATTTACTATTAAAGGAAGAAACAAAACCAAAGCCTAGATTTCTTTGTCACCTTTAATGGGGCTCATCATTTTACCCCTTGAATGGACTAGTGCTAATTATTAGTAATGATAACAGGAATACAGGCAATGTGCTAGTTGCAATATCAAGCAGCCTGGCTGGTTAATTTACTCTTGAGAATCTGAACTAGGAAATCTCAACAGTCCTGTAATCGGAAGCTAAAACATCATGATGTAAAGTGGTACCCAAAGCTCATTATAGCCACGTAGAAGCTGTGTGATCTTAAGCAAATTACTTCACTTTTGTGCTCCATGTTCTTCATATGGGAAAAAAAGATGATAGTTTCCACCTCACAGTTTTTTGTTTTTTTTTAATCTATGAGCTAATTTCTACAGCACCTTTAAAATACTGCCTTATATGCGGGTAAGTGCTATTTATGTTAAATAAATTAGTGAATAAACAAATAAATGACTGATATCATCAGGAGGTAAGGACAAGATGTGAGCAGAGGCCAGGCAGCAGAGAGAAGAACGGCGCTGGTGTGCGAGTCTGCGGCGCGGGCCCTGCTGGCCTCGAGGTCTCCTTCCCCTTCCCCGCTGCAGGATCCTGACACTGGGCGGGGCTGCGGAGTGGGAGAGAGGGCTGCACCTCCCTTTACATAGCACTGCCCCCGAGTGTGATTAAGGTCACACATGTGTCAGAATGGAAGTAGGTGGCTGATGGAGACAGTGGGGGGGGGGTGATTAAAAACAATGGGTGGGTGCTAAGGTTCTCCACCCAACATTGTCCTCTGTCACAACCACTGACTGGGATTGTTCTCACTGAAAATAACTCTACCTTTTGAAGTTTTTATTATTATTAACAGTGGCTTGGTCACTCTGTTTCTTTCCAAAAAAAAGCATTTTAACTGTGTCCTCAGTAACTTTTGGTCCAGCTAGGACCCAGGATAAAGCCCAGCCCGCAGGGTTGGAAACCTCATGAGCCCTCTTCAGTTGGAGGAAAGTTCTGGAGGACTGGAGAATCCTTCTGAGCATCACCTTGTCTGAAGTAAACGTGGAGTTTCTCCTTACACCAACAACCTTGGGCTCTTGAGCCTGGGAGCCAGTTGCATGCTTATCTGATGTCAGCCAAGGCCCTTATTCCACAGTTGTACCTTCTTCTGCCATATTCTTTTGGGGAAAGAACTCAACTTTCACTTCTCTACAATCCCTCATGTTATATAACGGAAGTTGTGACTATAAGGTGAAGAAAAGTGGGCTTTGGAATTCTGCAGATCTGCCTTGCAGTGCCTTGCAGAGCCTTGGTTTTTCTGTTTCTCATATAGTGATCCAGTGTATACTCTGGTGAGCTGTTGTGGGGGTTCTCTGCAATCATTTATCTTAAGCCTTTAGTCTTACAAATAATAGCACCAGCTCAATAAAGTTAGTAGAACATGCACACAGTTAGATATCTCTGCTTCGTTAAAGCAGGGGTGAGAATGGGACTGGGGAATTGGGTACCTCTTCTAAATGATATGTGTTCCCTTCCCCCAGTGTCCTTACTGCAGTGAGCCCTGACCTGTGTGCTGTTTCTCTTTCCAGCCTTCATCCCTGAAGCTCTTGCTTGGGGACACCACGCGTTAAGAAGCTTAAACTTATTTTAGTGATAATTACTTTAAAATCCTTATTGGCAGCCATAGATATCCTGAAAGCAGTCTTGGAAGGTGATAGTGGTATGAATAATTTTCATTTTACAAATAAGACCGAGATCCAGCAGTTAGGGAAGTGCCCAAACGCAAAGGATAAGTTCCACTGTAAACTTAAAAACCAGCCCAAGTCAGTTCCTTGTCTTCTTGTTCCAGTGTGACTGATCAGGATGTGGACTTGACACGTTTTTGTTCCTGACAGTGTTTTATTCCATCAGGAAAGAATGGAGAGCTGCCATTGTTTCTGACCCCATTTCTCTGGTCAGGGCAAGTGAGTCACAGCTCCCCGAGGGGAAGAGTCCGTCTGAGAAGGGGTTCTGCTGCCTCCAGGGCTTTGGGGGCCACGTGGAGGAGTGCTTGCTGTCATCACAGGAGCCAGGCTAGGGGCCAGTGTGAGGAAAGTGTGAGGGGTCAGCGAGACCGTGGGGAAGGAAGTTCATAAATTCACGGGGCTGGTGGCCATCCCGAGACTGCTGGCTTTCATGTGAGCCCCAGCTTAGACTGGAGTAAACAGACTTTCTCTGCCAGCTAAAGTGTGTTTATTTTTGTCTCTTATTTACGTGAATATTCTAGGCCTTCTCTTTTTCTTATTTTTTGCTTAGAGTAGAAATGGCAGCTGAAGTTTATTCCTTCTCCACTAAAAAGACTATGGGAATGGGGGGTTGGGGTGCACACGTTTAGTTCTTCATATTCTTCCTGGAAGCAGGAATTTGGTCAATCAATTGTTTTTATTCTAGGCTTCACAAGTGCTAGACTTTGGTTATTGTGATCTGTTGGGAATTGGTTTATCGTTTTAAAGAGACCAGGCCAGTTGTTTTTAGATGAAACATGAAGGTAATACACACTGCATAATGGTGAGCTCCGTCTCCTTGTTCAATGGCATGAAGGGTACAGGAACTGAAGAAAAGCACACTTCCAAATAATTTAAAACTCAAACATCCTTTACAAGTGTTTGAGTTATTTGTATTGAATTTTTAAGATGGGAGAAACTACAGCAACGGAAGTGCCATTCTTTCTTCCATTTTCTTGTGTTTGAAATCCCTTGCCTTTTCTGTCTGTAGGTAAATCTGTCCCCACAGAAGTGAGATGGCCTTGACTTTTCAGGGACATTCAGCTTGGCAGCTGTTCCACAGTGTCGTCATCGTCCTCACCGTTCATCATCCCATATGAACTTCTTTACCTCTGGCCACTCTAGAAAGTCAGTTTCCACCAGAATCTCTGGTTGTAGAATTTTGGAGCTAGAAAGCCTCCCCTTCGTGTAATGGGAGGGGCAGCAGGAGGAGGCAAGTGCAAGAGGTGACGTCGTCTCAAGGTCATGGGCTAAGGGACTGTCGAAATATAACTAGAGCCCATGTCTCCTGGCTCTGTCTGGGGCTATTTTAACTATAACACATTGCTCTGGTTGGGTAAACTTGTTTGTTGCCCAGCTGTCACTTTTGTATTTTAATGATTATGTGTCACTAAAGTGGTTTCAAGTCCACGTGTGAAATGAAGAACCATGCACTATGTGATACGGTTACTTTCAACCCTTTTTTTTTTTTGACAGAGACAGAGAATCAGAGAGAGGGAGGGACAGACAGACAGGAAGGGAGAGAGATGAAAAGCATCAACTCTTTGTTGCGGCACCTTAGCTGTTCATTGATTGCTTTCTCATATGTGCCTTGACTGGGGGGGGCTACAGCAGACCGAGTGACCCCTTGCTGAAACCAGATGAGCCCACGCTCAAGCTGGTGACCTCAGGGTCTCGAACCTGGGTCCTCCGCGTCCCAGTCTGATGCTCTGTCCACTGCACCATTGCCTGGTCAGGATCTCAACCCTTTCTTAAAGGTTCACTGTCTGCTGATGCAGGGTGGGGAGATACACATAGGATTTCTCACTCAATTCCACGGTAACCTTTAAAGTAGGTTTTCATGTCTCTTGGCTCAAAACAATGTCTTGTGTAGGGCCTGCAGCTAGTAAGGAAGGGAGCTAGGATTTGAAACTGTTTCTCAGTCTTAAAAATCTCTGCTCTCTCACTACCTCACAGTTACATAATCAGGTAAATCTGTCACACTTGAGATTTTATCAATTAAAAATTTTTTGATTGATTTTTACTTTTTTTATTTATTCATTTTAGAGAGGAGAGGGAGAGACAGAGGGAGAGAGGGAGAGGAGAGACAGAGAGAGAGAGAAGGGAGGGAGGAGCTGGAAGCATCAACTCCCATATGTGCCTTGACCAGGCAAGCCCAGGGTTTCGAACCGGCGACCTCAGCATTTCCAGGTCGACGCTTTATCCACTGTGCCACCACAGGTCAGGCATTGATTGATTTTTAGAGGGAGGGAGGGAGAGAAACATCAATTTGTTGCTCCACTTATTTATGCGTTCATTGGTGGAGTTAGTATATGCCCTGACTGGGGATCAAACCCACAACCTTGGTGTATCAGAATGACACTTGAACCAACTGAGGTGTCCAGCCAGGCCTGAGATTTTGTCAATTTTAAATCTGAAAATGTCTAATTAGAATAAAACTATTATCTGGCTTTGCTTTAATTTAAAAATAAAATTCAAGAGAAACTGTTGGAATGAAGAGGGTGATGCATTTAAACAGTCCTAATCATGAAGCCAAAGTTGCAGAATTGACACCTGACTCTAGCTGCTTTATCAGGTTAGTTAGTTGGATGAAAAAAGACATTGATGTTTGGCTGTAAAAAGAGGTCTTGTCTTAACTTTGTAAACTTTCACCCGGAATTTATGTACCAGCTATTACTTTGAAGTGTTTTTTTTTTCTATCAGAAAGGTATAGATAAATATGCCCCCTTTTTGTAATTGTTATTTTTTTTACTTGAAAATCACTAGATTTAAAGCATTGAAAGTTAGACACACACATCCAAATGAGTAATAAAGCAGAGTTACAGTAACTGCAAGAATGAAAGTCCATAATGGCCCCCTGTGCCCTGTTGTTCACTTACTTGACCTTCAGAGGTTCTCCAGCAAGCAGCTCCTACACAGCTGGTTCCATAGCTCTTACCTCCTTGCCATTCTCTCCAACCCTGAAGTTCTGTGTGAGGAGCACTGAAACCTCTTTTTTTTTTTATCATTGAACAACTCTTTATTCTAATATAATACCAAGCCCCTTTTGTACCTTCAACTCCTCAGCTTCTAAAGTTATGTCCTTTAAGGAGAATTACTCTCAATTTTCATTAGATGCAGAAGGAGACATTGGAATTAGACCTGAGATTGAAACTTAGTTCTGACACTTAACTAGCTATGAGACCTCAGTGACGATATGTTTTTACATTATAATAGAAGACTAATAATATCTCCCTCTTAGGTAATAAGAAAGATTAGCTAAGATCATACATGCAAAGCACCTAAACTGTGTCTGACACACTCTTAGAATTCAAATATGAGTATTCCTTACCCCAATTCTTCATCAAATTCCATAATGAAAGTAGGCGTAATAACTTGAGCAGTTTCATGAAATTTTACGTCTATAGCAACACTGTCTACTTTAAATGCACTGCTTATATAACAGTATTTTTAAAAACCAGGTTTTTAGTCTATGTCATCATTGTGTTTAATTAGTATCATTATAACTGTACTAATTTTTCTTCTTTTAAAAAAATCTCATTATTGGTTTAATAGACTTCGCCGGATATCCTGTAAATTTAACCACTGTGTATAATGTTTCTACAGACAGAATGATCCAGTATTCATACATCTGATTTAAAAATAAATGTTGGAAAGAAAACTTTTGCCTTGTTTTTTAGATTTATATTTTGAAATAGTTTTCGATTTATAAGAATTCAGAAATAGTACAGCAAGTTCTTATATAGCCTTAACCCATCTTTCCCTAATAACCAAAATGAAATTCTCAAAACTACAAAAATAACATTGGTTCAATACTATTAATTAAACTAAAGACTTCCTTTAGATTACACCAGTTTTTTCTCTGTTGTCTTCTTCTATTCCAAGATTCAGTCCAAGATCCCCCATTATATTCAGTTGTCCTGTCTCTTTAGGCTTCTGTAATTTGTGACAGTTTCTTGGTCTCTCCTTGTCTTTGATGATCTTGACACTTTTGAAGAGTACTGGTCATTTATATTATAGAATTCCCCTCAATCTGGATTTGTCTGCTGTTTCTCTTGATGGGACTGAGGTTGTGCGTTATTGGGAAGGATACTTACTGCAGGGGTGGTTTGCTTTCAGTGAGTTATGTCAGGGATGCATGATGTCAGTACAGCCATTACTGGTGATGCTAGCCTTGATCCCTTGGGCAAGGTGGTCTTGGCCAGGTTTCATCATCATAAAGTCACTATTGTTCCCTTTGTAAGCAACGAATACTTTGGGGAGACACTTTAGACCAGGGGTCTCAAACTCGCAGGCCACATGCGGCCCGCCGAACAATTCTGTGCGGCCTGCAGACTAATCCACAAAGTTCAAAATATTTTGGATAAAATTAAGTAAGCCTAGGGGCCTACTTGTATTTTTCATTTCTCTAGCATCCTAGCTAGATATTAGCTTAGTTAACAGCAGTTGTGATGCGAACTACAGTTTCTGGTCGTATTGTGACACTGAGTAAACTGCATGTACGATTGTGCTTGTACTGATTTTTTTTTTGTTTTCAACTGCAGTGAGAAAAGTGTTGTGTAACAGTTGCCTTTTGTAGACCTAGTGCGGCCCGCCTAACGGCTGTGATCTTGCTCTGCGGCCCACATGCTGAGTTGAGTTTGAGACCCCTGCTTTAGACTGTGTGTATGTCCTGTTTCTCCTTAAACCTTGCCTCTTCATTGCAGATCCATGGATCTTGTATTCAGCAGTGTTTCAGTAGTGTTCTTCTAATAGTGATTTTTCTATTTCCCTCATTGCTTCTGTAGTTATGAATTGGAATTATTCTGTAAGGAAGATTTGTCTTTTATATTTATTCATCATTAATTTATATCAGCATGGAATTATGAGTATTTTATTCTTTGAGTTATACCCCGTATTGTCACTATTTGTTGCTCAAATTGTTTCAGCGTTGGCAGTAGGCAGTTCTCATGTTGGCTTCTGTGTCCTTCATTGTGGCTCCATCCTTTTTTATTTTAAGCACTTTCTTATTTTCTTACACATTAGATATTCCAAACTAATATTCTCTTTTCCTTGCCTTAGCCTTGGAATCAGCCACTTCTCCAAGGAGCCCTGATTCCTTTTAAATAAAGGTATATTTATTGCTACTGGGCTGGCACTGCTCTAGACTTCTCAGCAGAGTTAGGACATGTATGTATGGAAACTAACCAATGTATATACATACACGTATCTCTGTATGGTTTCACATCCAGCTAACTGTATATGAACTGGGGGGGTTCACACTGCATAACCTCTGAGTCACACCTAGCACAAGGCACATTTTAACATTCCTCCTTTGCTTATTGAACTTTTTTTCCCTCAACAGTGGGAAATGGGCTTTCATTATCAAGAACTAACTGACCATATCTGTGTGAATCTTTTTTGGGGGGCTCTCTGTGCTGTTTCATTGATCCTTGTTTCTTTCCATTCACCAACACTACAGGTTTGATTGTAGTAAATCTTAAAATTAGGTAGGGTGAGTTCTCAATTTTATTTTCTTTACTCAAAATTGTTTTTGACGTTCTAGTTTCTTTGCATTTTCCTATAAATATCAGGATCAACTTATCTGTATTTACAAAAAACAAATGTCCTACCAGGATTTTAATTATCATTTTGGGAAGAATTGATATTCTTAATGATAATAAGTCTTCCAGTCCATGAATATGCTGTCACTCCATTTACATCTTCTTTGGAGTTTTCCAAAGGTCTTAGTTTTCAGCATACAGATCCTGTGTGTTTTCTTAGATTTATACTTATCTGTTCCTTTCTTTCTGAGCTGTTGTAAGTGGTGTTACCTTTTAAAATGTCTGTTTCTAGTTGTTCATTGCTACAATACAGGAATTGAATTTTGTGGTTAATTAGTTAACTCTAATTGTGTAGAGTTGTTCTTAAGTGTTAACTTTGTTTTCTCTTTCATACCTGCTAGACCTGTGTTGATACCTTTTCTGATATTGATAATTTTTATCTCTTTTGTACTGTGTCAGTCTGGCTAGAGATTTATCAATTTTATCGATTTTCTTTCCTTTTTTTTTTTTTTTTAAGAACCAGCTTTAGGTTAGATTGACATTTTTCTCTACTGTTCTTCTATTTACAGTTTCATTGATCTGTGCTCCGTTTTCTTCTTCCTTTTAACATTTAAAAAATTCTTTTGCTCTTGTTTTCTTCCTTCTGACTGCTTTGAGTTTCTCTCATTCTGCTTTTTCTAGTTTCTTAATGTTGAAACTTAGATTGTTGATTTGAGACCTTTCTAACACAAGCATTTAGTGTTACAAGTATTCTAAACACTTACCGGTAGCATCCCACATATATTGAAAATCCAAAATGGCACTATAATTTTTACTTTTAACCAGAATATATAATTTATAGAAATTAAGAGAAGAACAGTGTATTGTATTTACACAGACACTTGCCATTTCTGTTGCTTTTCTTCATTCCTGATGTTCCAGGTTATCTTTTAGTACTGTTTCCCTTCTGTTCAAAGAACATTCTTTGGCATTTTTTAAAGTAAATCTGCTGGCAACAAATTTTCTCTGAATTTTTCTTTATTTGAGAATATTTTTATTTCACTTTCATTTGTCAAGAGTATTTTCACTGGCTGTAGAATTCATTGGATGACAATTCTTTCTTTTTAGGACTTGAAAAATGTTGTTCTTTCTGCCCTCCATGAGTTCTGGTGAAAAATCAATGGTCATATCAATCTTTTTTTTTTTTTTTCCTGTCATCATAATCAGTCTGCTTTCAGAAGCCTGACTAGTGTTTCAGGGCATGGACTTCTATGGGCTTATTCTGTCTGTTATTTGCTAAAACTTTGGATTCTATAAGTTCCTGTCTACCAGGTTGCAAAAATTTCAGCCATGTTTTCTACAAACCTTTTTCTCAGCACCTTACTATTTCTCTCCTCCTTCTGGGACTCTGATGACACAGATATTTGACCTTTTGGTGTTATCCTAGAGGATCCTGAGGGCCTGTTCATTTTTTTATGTCTTTTGTTTTTCTTTCTGTTGATAATTTCTTTGATTTACTGATAATTTCTATAAATTCTGTTATAAAATCTGTCAGTTAATATTTTATTTCAATTATTGTATTTTTCACTTTTAAAGTTTCCATTTGCTCTTCCTTTATATTTTCTGGTTTCTGGCAGATGTTTTATCTATTTATTTCATGAATGTTTACTCTTTTTTTTTTTTTTTTTTGCAAGAGAGAGGTGGAAAGAGAGAGAGAGAGAGAGAGATAAACATCAACTCATAGTTGCGGCACTTTAAGTGTTCTTTGATTGCTTCTCATACATGCCCTGATGGGCGAGGCAGGGGGTGCTCCAGCAGAGCTAGTGACCCCTTGCTCAAGCCAGCGGCCTTGGGCTTAAGCCAGTGACCATGGGGTCATGTCTATGATCCCACGCTCACACCAGTGACCCCACACTCGAGCTGGATGAGCTCACTGCGCCACCACCAGTCAGGCTACTGTTACTTTTTAAACTATGTGTTTTAAAAGCTTCTTTAAAGTCTTTTTCTGATAGTTTCAATATTTGTGTTGGTTGCTCTTTTTTCCCTTACAAGTTGCTGTTTTGCTGGTTGTATGCCAAGTAGTGGTGATGTTGAATGTTCTGTTATGAAATGCAGGGTCTTGTTTAAATTTTAAGCAGAAAATTGATTTTTTTGTTTTGCTTTGTGTTAGTGGCATTCAACAGGTTAGGTTCCCGTTTCAGGATTCAGCCTGCTTTTGCAGTCTGCCTTCCAGTGTCAGTTCAGTTTCCACAGCCTTCGCAGTGCCGACTGGAGCTTACCTCCCTGTCCCCACCCCGGAGCCAGTCCGCGTCTGCGCAGGGTTCTCAGAGTGTTGGTAGGCGGTGGAAGGTTAGATCTAGGCTCCTCTCAGACCTGAACCCAGGAGTTCTCTACAGCTTTGTGCAGTTGCTCTCGCGACGTCCCTTCTCTCTGTGACCTCACTGGCCTTTTCTGGCACCTTTGGGCGCCTTCCCATTCCTCTAGCCAAAATGTCAAAAGCTCTAGTATTTTCTCTCCTCCCTGCACTTCCCCCAATCGCACCTGTGTCCACATTGCTAGAGGACAGAGAGACAAAAAGGCAGTGGTGATGTGCCTATTGTCTTGGGACCACCACTACTCTGGTCAAAGAGGATTCCCTTCCTCGGAGTTTTATGGACCTGCCCCATCCCTTACCGCAGCCACCGCCGCCAATGCCCCCACTGCCGCCGCCGCCACTGCCACTGGACTGGTTGAAGACTGGTGTTCTGCTACGCCAAATTCTTGTTTCCTTCCCCAGTCTGTCTGTTAGCACTTGCTCTTCTGAGCCCTCTGAATGCTGCTCCATGGGTCCTGTCCAGGGTTGGTAACTGCATTTAGTGGAGAGACGGGGTAGCATATTTAGTCGTCTTACCTGGAGTCTCAAAAGAAACTAAAAAGTCTGGCTTTTCTGAGAGTCCCAGCCAGGCTGAGGCCCCTTGCTTTCGATGTATTTACTTCCTTGTTTGACCTTTGTGTGTGTGTGTGTGTGTGTGTAAACACATTTAGCAGTGTGTTTGTGTACAGGTATTTTTCTCTTGAACACTCCAGTATCAAGTCAGAAATACTGTTTCCGAAGCCGCTGAGGCCAGCGCCTCCACCCCTTCCAGGGTATTCATGCACACCATTCATTTGCAATACAGTTTAGATTCATTTGATAAGACAACATTTTAAAGGTTGGATTTCACATTTTTAAGATACCCTGAACTCTGCAACATGATTGCCTCTGGCCTGTTTTCTGGATCAGAAAGCATGTGAAGTTCTCCTGGGGCATTAATTCCTGCTTCCACTACGACCCTCCTCTCACGTTGACCCCACTCAGCAGCAACTGTTGTTGATTCTCATCGAAGTACCATAGTCCTGGTATGTAAACAGTATTCTGGGGCTCAACTGGTGACTGTGCCATGACATTTGACCTATAATGTGTACTCGCTAACAAAAAAGGACAAAACTTTTTAAAAAATTACATAACATCCATTATGTTTTAGAGTTCAAATGACGATATAATACTGTGACATGGTGTTTGAAACCAAAATGTTACTATCTCATGTTCCTCGGTTTCATGTTACCAGATTGTCTGTGACAGACTATGATTTCTGGTCTTCTTTGAACATGTTAACTGATTTTTTGTAGTACGGAAAGTAGCCAAGTAGTTATCTGTGTTTGTTTGTTTGTTTTGCTTTTTTACATGCATCCTGGAGTCCAACGGCAGTTGAAATTAAAGAATGTCATTCTTTACCTTCTTCACCCGGAAGAAGTGAACTGGAAAGTCTGTTCATTTAGAATTAAAGATCACCTCTAGTTGGATCAGTGCTTTTCATTAAAGAAGTAAAGTGTCGTTTATCAGCATAGATTAAAATGTTATCAAGAGCCCAAGCCAGAAACACAGCCAGCAAACTGAAGCATTCTCTGGCTTACCTCATTCATATCTTCACAGCTAGAATTCACTTTAGAAATTATAGTACTGTGTTGTCAGGTGGTAGCACCAGAATTTAATGTCATGAACTTCTTTTGAGGTGACTATCTCTACCTTCAGAGAAAGGATTTGTTTTCTTAGGAGCAAAGTTTTAGGCTTGGTTATTGAGTGTCGGTGACAGTGATCCTGGGAGGTGGACATTATTATCCGAGTGCTAAAGGGTTTTTTTTGATGAAATTTTTATATTTATTTGATTCTCATGATAGAAATAATCCTAAGTGGCAGATCATTGGACCAGAGTTTTACTAAGATGATTTAGGATACCATTGGTGAGACCTGAGTGGAGGAATACATTTCAGAATATAGTCTAGAATGATGCATAGTTTTAATTGACCTCATTGTTATTGATATACAGAAAGGCTAATATGGAATTCAGATTTGAAATGGGGCATTTCTCTTTATTCTGTGACGGAGATAGTAAATGGTAATATGGCTGAGAGACTAGAATCTCCAGAATTGACCTTGTTCTTTTTCCCCCCACTAATAAAAAGAAGGGATCATTGTAGTCTTCATTTTTAGAAGGTCATTTTTTGAGAGGAAGGTACAGTACACAAAGAAACGTAAAATTTATTCTATAAATGCTTTTGAAAAATGTCACCTTTTACTAGGGCTTTGCAAATTACGCAAACAAACTTGAGCCACGTAATCGGAAAAGGAGAACACAAGAGTGTCATGGAATCCAAGGATAAGAACCTAAAAACAAAAAGACTAAGACAAGAAACAGAAAGGATGGAAAATGGACTAATTGGCTCATCTGCGGTCACATAAGTTGGGCATGTAGTCCAAATGTTTTACCTGGCGTTCTTCCTCTGTGGGGGAGGGGTGGCATTTGATGGTCAAGGGCTAAGCTAGGCAGAACCCCCAAAAGCGATCTATTGTAATACCATGTTTCAATTCTCCAGATTATTACAATTAAAGCCTCTAATGGTATGTAGTCGTTAGGAAGGTTGTAAAATGTATCAAACCTGCAAATAAGTTTTTCAACCATCTTCATTCACAAGCTGTCGTACTGTTCTAACAGTTCCCCTTCAGGTAGAAGGAACATCTCTATGTCTCAGAGATGACTGCATTTTCAAGGGGATTATACATGTGTAAAAGGGATGACTTCCCTTTCTTCTTATATAATCTACCACCATTTTTAGAACTCTCTCTAATACACTTTTCCTCCATATATAGTCATATTTTTCATGCAATTTCACTCAATTGCACTGGATCCTTTCCTTCCTTTTCCTCGTACTGTTGTGTGTTAGAATGTTTATGAGACCTAAGAAGTTTAATTTTCAAATTTAGAAAATATAGCTTTAACATGTCAGTAAATCATGTGACATCCTTGAAAGGTCACATTTTTTATGGTTGGAAGGAAAATTGGAAATATTTGTCAGTCACTTTAGTTGTCTAAGTGAGTTTAATGTCAGCTTTCTCTCTAAGGTTAGATGCTTAATTTAAATACAGATGGTCACTGATCCTCCATTTGCCTGATTCTAGTTTTGTGACAGGACAGAATATAATAGTATCGGCCTGTGCAGTTGTGAGTGGTAAGCATTTTCCTTGTATCAGCTATTCTGTTCATGTCTCTGACAGTAGTGGTGTTACACCCATTCCCTAGCTACCTTACTTATCACCATGGACACTATTTGAGGACAGAGCCCTCGATTTCTACATCCAGCTGAGGAAGGCAGGAGCTCCTGGTTCTCTCTCCAGCTCTTTGGCTTATTAACCAAATGGCTTTGGGCTAATCATTTCACCTCTTTGAGCTTCAGTCTTTCTCATCTATCAATTTGGGGGAAAGAGTTTATAGAGCTCTTGACCATTAAAAACAATACTTAACCTGGTTCCTGGAAAATAATCGCTGTTCGCTAAGTATTGTAGTAGTAGTTACTATTAATATCTAGGAAAAGACGGGTTTCCTGCAAAATGTAACTTCACCAATGGAAAGCGCCTGTCCTAGTTCATTTGCTCTCTACTTTGTTGCTTTGCAGCAGCAATCGTGGGTGACTTTCCAAAACTTGGAGCTCCCGGAAGCTGTCATGGGACAATGGGACAATTAGGGTAATACAAACTTAAGAGTGAATTGGTGAAATAAGTGGAAAGCTCATTAGCTCATTGAGTAATATTAAATAGACTGGGTTGATTAAATTGTGAAAGATCTAAGTAAAATTAAAAGAGGGATTTTTATGGAATAAAGAAAATAGTAGGTGGTGACGCAGTGGATAGAGCGTCGGACTGGGATTTGGAGGACCCAGGTTCGAAACCCCAAGGTTTCCGGCTTGAGTGTGGGCTCATCTGGTTTGAGCAAGGCTCACCAGCTTGAGCCGAAGGTGGCTGGCTTGAGCAAGGGGTCACTTGGTCTGCTGTAGCTCCCAGCCCCCATCAAGGCACATATGAGAAAGCAATCACTGAACAACCAAGGTGCCACAACGAAGAATTGATGCTTCTTATCTCTCTCCCTTCCTGTCTGTCTGTCCCTATCTGTCCCTCTCTCTGTCTCTCTCTGTCTCTGTCACACACACACACACACACACACACACACACACACACAGAAAATAGTAGCAATGCGTCAGAAGACTCAGAATTGCAGGAGAATCTAAGGCATGCCATCTATAGTCAGATTTGGGGTTCAGCATGTCTTTGACTAAACTAGACAGCCCTGGGTCCTTGACTGACTCTGTTCTCAGTTACATGCCTTCGCTAAACGTTATTGTCTTAAACTCTTGGCCACAAAGGTAGCACTTTGTCCTGTATTATTGGGTATATCTTGGTTCTTTCATGCATGTTAGTCTCTCTCTTTTGCTTCTCCAACTCCCTTTTTTCTCTGCTCCAAAGAGACTTTCTTGAACCTGATCAATTAGCGGACTCCTGAGGCACACCCCCCGACACACTATTTATAAATATACTTGGCATCACTATTTACCTCCAACAGTAGTAAGTTACATTTTAAAAATGGGAAATTATTCTTTAGGAAAATTTTCACAAATTGTCAAATTAAAAGAGTCTCCAAATCAATTTTTTTGTCATAATGACACTATAGTAAATTAAGTAAATGTGCTTATCCTTATTTGGAAAAATAAGTTCTTTTTTTTTAAGTGGGAAGTACTCAGTTAATAGAACTTAAAAGGGGAATATGTAGAAAATCCTAAGTACATTTCTAGTGGAATAGATAAGTGTGTGCTAATGAATTAATGAATGCCAACCCATTGGGGTTAAAATAGTGGAGGGAGGAGCTGAGTGATCGTTTGGGTGACACTTCACTCAGTGACAAACACTAAATTGGGACTGGTACAGAATTTTAAGTGCCTTTTTCTTGGGCCTTACTTGTGATCTTTCTTTAGAACAGTTCTGATATCCCCTTCGGAAGGCTGGCCTGTGTAGATGGTGTCTGTGCCAAATTACAGCCCAGAACAAGGGACTGTTCTGTTTCATTTACTGAGAATAGTGCTTAATAAGTACTATTTGACAACATGCTGAATTAAGAGAATGTTATAAGGATGTTTCACAAAGGAAAGTGGGTAAAACATCTGATGTTTACAAGTTCTATTTATATGTAAGTTGATAGCAATATAAAGCCATGCTTCAAGCTTTATTTTTAAATTTTTATTCAATGCTTATGAATGTGTATGCTGAGAGAAAATGATTTTATCTGGTTCCAAAACGTGTATCCCATAACTTGATATACTTGGTCCTATTTCAGAATCTGGTTTTTTTGCCCTGTTGGTTTGATATGGGTTTGAAATGTATCAAGTCCCGGTAAATTTATTTATGTTAACCAAATTTGTGCAGTGCTGATTTGTAACATGGGACAGCTTTATGATTATTTCCTTTTTGTCAACCTTGACTTTAACCTTATCCTGGTATCTTATCTTAGTTTATAATGATAAACGTTTCCTTCCTAAATGGAAATTATCCTGTGATTCATACGTTTGTGTATCTATGTATGTATATACTAGTTTAATAAAGGTCAGTGAGATTTAGTGTCCCAAGGAGAAATACCTGACAAGAGTGTTTATAATACTTCTCTTTACATTTCAGTATCACAAGCTAAGTATTTATCTCAAGTTTAATTTATCATATATTTCAATACAGATGAAGTGACTTCTATGGGACATTCAAAATGCATACTGCTCACAAAAATTAGGGGATATTTCAAAATGAATATGAAGCAATAAAAGAAGCATTTGATTTGATTTTTTTTTGTTAAACAAGAACATCAGAAAAGCAAACAAGTCAAAGAAAGTTGTTCAATTATGCAAATGAGATACAAAACCAACTTTTATTTCATTGGTGAAAATGCACCGTCCAAAAGGCTGAGAATACTGGAGTGTCTGCACGTTCCCTGATCCCCTAATATTTGTGAGCAGTGTAGTTCTTTGTATTAACAGACATCTATAATCTATGGTCAGGTACAAGTACTATGAAATAACTTAGAGTATATAACAGTATGGTTTCCGATTTGTTTTTCTCGTTAGACTTCTCACTTAAATGTGCTTTAAAGAAGTGATAGAATTTAGATGATCCCTCATACTCCTTGCAGCTTAAGGATTCCGTGCTTCATTGACATTGAACTTGTATAGGATCTATAGTCCTGTAGTCTGAATATAACGATAAAGAGCGGTATGTGTTATATCAGGAGTCAGGAACCTTTTTGGCTGAGAGAGCCATGAACGCCACATATTTTAAAATGTAATTCTGTGGAGCCGTACAACGACCCATGTATGTTACGCATTATCCAATAAAAATTTGGTGTTGTCCTGGAGGACAACTGTGATTGGCTCCAGCCACCCACAACCATGAACATGAGCGGTAGGAAATGAATGGATTGTAATACACAAGAATGTTTCATATTTTTAACGTTATTATTTTTTTTAATTAAAGAGTCTGCGAGCCTGATGCAGCCATCAAAAGAGCCACATCTGGCTCGCAAGCCATAGGTTCCCGACCTCTGTGTTATATCCTTGTAGGCTGGTAATATACTTGTAACTATTTTGAAGAGATATTTCTATTCTGTTACCGGCAGTGAAACTGAAAACCTGAATTTTTGCCTATTCAAATAATACCTTTCCCTTTTTTCCTTACTGAGGTGCTGGAGTAATTCTAGAGTGGAACAAGTGCCAGAGTTTGAGAAGAGAGAGAGAGGAAGAGAGAAGCATATAAGGATGAACAAAATAATTAACTAGTGATTAGTTTTCAATGCTAAAAAGAATACCTTGCATTTTGCTTTGTTAATATCTGGCAATTGTGTGGCATTTATGATTCATAGAATACACTCATCAGTGTTCTCATTTAATCCTCACAACAGTTTATGAAAGAGGTACTGTTCTTCACAGTTCAATTAGAAAGCTGCCTCCGAGATTATTGTGACTTAACTGGGTTTACCCAGCTAGCTAGTGTCGGGCCAGGATTCAGACTGGGCACTGAGACTTCAAAGCCAGCTGTTTGTCTTTCTGTTGTTTCGCAGTATTCCCTTGGACTGAGTGTGCTTTGAAACGGCATTGAGATACCCCACTTAGGTGAACCGCACATGTGCTTGTGTGAAATCTGAGCATCCCCAATGTAGAACAGGCGATTTTGTTTTCCTTTTCATCTGGCGTAATGGGATAGAGAGGCTTAAGACTAAGAAGCAGGAAGTTGGAGTCTAGTCTGTTGCCGCTAACTGATCGGAGACCTTGTGTACATTTCCTCAATTGTAAAGTGAAGGCAATTGGCTTTCCACACTTCCTTCTCCTTTTAAAATTCTGTAATTCCAAATTTAATTATTACTCTTTCAATCAGAATTGTTGCTTAAAAAAAATATCTGCCTCCTGGGGTTAGCCCCAATTTTTACATTCAGTTTTTTCTAACAGTCTTTGCCAAAAATTGATAAGAGTACTAACAGAATTCCTTTGTGGTAACTCTGAGAAAACTTTCTTTATACTAAATTATGTATATAAGAAATATTGTCATCTGGTGAGACTATCATCCTGAATTTGAAGAATATGAAATTACAGCAGGATGCTAGTTACAGAGGAATCTATTCAGCAAACGTAAGATGAGCATTAGTACCAAATATGTATGCTGCCAAGACCTTGAGCTCCAGCCTAGCATGGAAAGCAGGCACACAAATACAAAATGTCTCTACGATGAGAAGGACCCTGGGAAAAAAGTGTACAGAGAGCCAAGAGGGAAGAGATGGAAAGAGTTTCATCTCTGGGATGGAAACTAGAAGGGTATACCAGCAAAGACTTCACTGAGAAATGAGGTTTACGAGATGGAGAAAGGGTCACAGACCATCCCAAGCAGAAGGAAGTGTGAACAGTGTCCAGGGGAGCAGAGGCTTCTGAGAGTGTCAGGCAGTTCTGTGTGTCAGGAGCTGGCAGATGACCTCCTGGGAAGGGACCCTGCGTCTAGCTTGAGGAAGTCTCACCTGGTCTGGAGACTGTCTTAGGCATTAAGGAGATTTCTAAAAGAAACTGAGGAAAAAACAGATCTCTTGTAAAGATGAGAGAGGAGGCAGTGTTAGACTCTGAAATTTCTAGCTTGAACAACTAATAGGAGGCAGGGCATTCCAGGCAACAGGATAAGCTTGACGGAGACCCGAGACAGCATGTGGGGACAGACTGGTGTCCGTCGGTAGGCCCTTCTCCGGTCCGCACACACCTCAGACTTACCCAGTGTGATTGCTGTGGCCATGTCAGAAAAGGTTTTATACTATTCCCCATGGAGTTGGAGCATTTTCTCTGAGCAGTGAAGAGCCATTGCAGATTTCCAACAGGGTAATAATGAGAGCAGAGCTGCATTAGAAGACTCGAATTGCAGCAAAATGGAAGCTACATTGGAGGGGTGCCAGAATTCAGACAGGGACACCCTTATAATATTTCTACTAAGAGCATTTGGGCTCCTGTATGAGCGGAGGACAGAGGGGGACAGAGCTGAGAGATACCCAGTTGGAATAACAACAATAGTAATACTCGCCAAGGTTTATTGAGTGTTTGCTGTGTACTGGTGCCTGGTGTTCATGCTTTATATTTACTAACTCACTCAATCCTTACAAAAACCCCATGGAGGCCCTGGCCGGTTGGCTCAGTGGTAGAGCATAGGCCTGGTGTATGGATGCCCCAGGTTCAATTCCCAGTCAGGGCAGACAGGAGAAGCGCCTATCTGCTTCTCTACCCCTCCCCCTCTCAATTTTTCTCTATCTCTCTGTTCCCCTCCTGCAGCTGGGACTCCATTGGAGCAAAGTTGGCCCAGGCTCTGATGATGGCTCCACGGCCTACGCCTCAGGCACTAAAATGGCTCTGGTTACAAAGGAGCAATGCCTCAAATGGGCAGAGCATTTCCCCCTAATGGGCGTGCCGAGTGGACCCCAGTCAGGCGCATGCGGGAGTCTGTCTCTCTGCCTCCCTGCTTCTTACTTCAGAAAGATACAAAAAACCCCAAACAAACCATGAAGTAAATGCTGTTACTGTTGTCTACATTTTACAGATGAGAGAACTAAGGCACAGAGACATTAAATAGTGTACTGAGGTTTAAAGCCGGTATGTAGCAGTTTGGGTATGTGAACTGAGACTCATTTCTGGAGTCTACACTCTTAATAACTACATTCTGTTGTCTTTGTAATCAGTAGGCTTGTGTAAGCTGTGGTGAGGAGGTAGATGTAGGTAATGAGGGAAGAAGAGCCGTGGACAATGACTGCTTGGTTGACTGGGAGGGTGGGGCTGCCACTCACTGAAACAGGAGGAGTAGGTAGGGACGTTTGGAGGAAAGGTAGTAAGTTCTCATGGAGAGCTCAGCTGGTGATATCCAGAAGGAATTAGATATGCTGACCAGGATCTCAGGATGGACTTGTGCTTGGTACTAAGTAGAACTCTAAGTACAACTGCTATTAGGACAAGCTAATGAAATGGTAAAACTGAATATAGTGACCCTTCCATAATTGCCCTCTGTCTGAAGGACACTGGGTAGAACATTTCTTTATGCCCTTTCTGTATTTTCCCAGAAGTACTTATAAATATTTCTCTACTTAGATTACATGCATCACAAATACTAAGGAGACAACTTCAGCATCAGTGTAAATAGAAATAGTCTGAGGAATCTCATGGTTGTGGATTCTCTGTAATAAACACAGCTCCACAACACATACTGTTCACGTTTATGAAACCAGTGCGATTTTAAGTACGATGAAGCTCCCTTGCATCCAGCTTTGGATTCCATTCTTCACAAACCTCCCAGAAGTTGTGGTCTCCTGCTGGTCCTTGAAATGGATGAGCAAACTGGTGGGTTTCATCCCAGCCAGGATGGAGTTTAGGGTCAGGAAAATGAAAACCAAAGAGCAGAGGGCTCAGCAGGATACATCCAAGAGGTAGAGATGCATAGAACTTAAATGGTAGAGCTCATTTCCCCCATGCCAGTGACTCTTTCCTTTTCATAAAAAGAGCGTCCTCTCTTCCTTCCCCCTCTAATCTAGGGTTGAAAAATACAAGAGGGTATAGCAACAAAGTCTCGAGACCTTGACCTACAAAAATACAAGAGGGTATAGCAACAAAATCTTGAGACCTTGACCTACAAAAATACAAGAGGGTATAGCAACAAAGTCTTGAGACCTTGACCTACAAAAATACAAGAGGGTATAGCAACAAAGTCTTGAGACCTTGACCTGCGCATCAAATGTAGAGAGTAATAATTTTGTAACTTTTTAAAGCAGTAATAATTATATTCAATTAACTTTAAAAAGTCAAGTGAATTTTATGGAAATTATTTAAAACTTTATTCTTAAATACAGACTAATATATTTTGCCTGCATTTATTTCTCAAATTTATCTGATTATGAGATTTTATTTGTCTCCAGAGTCTAAGCAAACTATGTTCTTTTGGCCGACTTGAGGTGTTAAAAATAAAGCAGGATTGCATTCTTACTTGGCTCTTGCACTCACCTTGGGCAAGGTAATAACTGTTACTATGTCCTAATATTTCAAAGCATAAATTGGTTTTAATTGCTGTATATATAAGGGGTCTTTGAAAGTTACTATATAAGCACAAAATTAATGCATAATATGTACTTGACTCAAACTCTGTATCTGCTTTATTCTTCAGTAACTGGCTTCCTTTCCGTGTAATTGCCTGGTGGTGGTGGCGGTGGTGGCGGTGGTGGCGGCGGCGGTGGCAGTGGCAGTGGTGGTGGTGGCGGTGGTGGCGGTGGTGGCGGCGGCGGTGGCAGTGGTGGTGGTGGTGGCGGTGGTGGCGGCGGCGGCGTGTGTGTGTGTGTGTGTGTGTGGAATGCTGAGATGGCCCCTTTGATCTCCATCTGCTGGTGTTATACCAGATTGTTACATTACATGGCAAAGGGGGTATTGCACATGTAATTAAGGTCCCTAATCAGTTGATTTTGTGATAGGGAAATTATCTTGATGAGCTCCACTTAATCAGACAAGCCCTTTAAAGTCAACTTT
This sequence comes from Saccopteryx bilineata, assembly GCF_036850765.1. Lineage (NCBI taxonomy): Eukaryota > Metazoa > Chordata > Mammalia > Chiroptera > Emballonuridae > Saccopteryx > Saccopteryx bilineata. Next base: position 35,784,051 of record NC_089500.1, read on the forward strand.
TCTCTGGGCAGTCACGGAAGAAGAGGTCAGAGATAGTCAGAGCATGAGAGGGATTCAACATGAGGCAGGTTCCCTGTCAACAAGATAAGCAGGGGGGGCCCAGGGCAAGGCCCTGAAAGCGGCCTTTAGACAGTAGTCTCTAGTCTGCGGACAGCAAGAAAACAAGGACTTCAGTTTTACCACTTCAGCGGAATCCTGCCAGCAATAAGAATGAGTTTAGGAAAGGACCCTGAGCTCCACATAGGAACTCAGGCAGCCAACAGCTTGATTGCAGCCTAAGCAGAAAACCCAGCAATGCCACGCCAAATTTCTGACCTACATTTAAGCTGCTAAATTTGTGGTAATTTGTTATGCAGCAGTAGAAAACATACACTGTCGTTCACTCCATATCTCTTTACTGATACTGGTATTGGTCTTCAGAGTTGCAGTGTTACCATTTCTCAAGCTTATCGTATGTTTTCCATCTGTCTTCTTTTTTTTTCTTTGCATTTTTCCAAAGTTAGAAGTGGGAAGGCAGTCAGATAGACTCCCGCATGCGCCCGATGGGGATCCACCTGGGATGTTGCTCTGCTGCAGTTGGAGCCATTCTAGCACCTGAGGCAGAGGCCACGGAGCCATCCTCAGCACCGGGCCAACTTTGCTCCAGTGCAGCCTTCACTGCAGGAGGGGAAGAGAGACATAGAGAGGAAGGAGAGGGGGAAGGGTGGAGAAGCAGATGGGTGCCCTGACTGAGAATCAAACCCGGGACTTCCACATGGTGGGCTGACGCTCTACCACTGAGCCAACCAGCCAGGGCCCATCTGTCTTCTTAATAACAACTATTGCATTGAATTTCTCTTTTTAAACTCTGAGCCCAATCTAATTGGCGCTATTTTACTGTGATGCTTGATCTAGGTTTCATTCTCTTGGGGAAGATAAGGAAGGCCTCAATCTCTCCTTGTTTATATTGTTAAAGTATCATCATGCTTAAAGTCATTTGCAAATGTTGGTTTCTGTTCCCTTTTACTTTGCTGATATAATTCGTGATGATGTTACATCATGCTGCAGAAGATGTTTATCACATTATCCATCGCAGTGTGTCTGTTATTCCCATTTCACATGCAGAAAAAAAGCAAAAGAGCAATGGTTGGCTATTCCCTGGCAGAGGCAAGATCGAGACCTAGAACAGAAGGACATGTGAGGTGGGCTGGCGGGTGTGTTTAGCACCCAGCAATGCAGAGCAGCTGACCTGAGAGTCCCACCAGGGAAAGCTGTTAAGTACTCCAAGGAGACAGGTTCTCATTTTGACTATCTCACTTGGAGGAAAGAACACAGGTTGTTAGTTCTGTTATTCATGGCTATTGTTCTATTTTCGTCTCATTGGCTTTAGTTAGACCTTCTACCTGGTATTTCTTTTGCAGCTAGGAAGGAATGAAATAGAAGAAAATATTCTCTTTTTATGAAGTTAATAGAATAACATTCTGGACATTGTTCTACTGGATAATGTGTATGTTTATTTATTTATTTATTTATTTGAGCTGGAAGGGAGAATGGGATGAGGCAGAAAGTTTTCTTTTTTTTTTTTTTTTTTTTGTAAACTATTTCTTTTTTTTTTTTTTAAGTTTTTTTTTTTTAATGTTTTTTTTATTTATTCATTTTAGAGAGGAGGGGGAGAGATAGAGATAAAGAGAGAGAGAGAGAGAGAGAGAGAGAGAGAGGGGGGAGGAGCAAGAAGCATCAACTCCCATATGTGCCTTGACCAGGCAAGCCAGGGTTTTTTTGAACCGGCAACCTCAGTGTTTCCAGGTTGACGCTTTATCCGCTGCGCCACCACAGGTCAGGCCAGAAAGTTTTCCATATTGATTTTTAATGTATCCACATTATTTAGGTAAATTTATTTAATTAGTTTTACCCTGATCTGAAAAGAAAATCAAATGTATCTATATATGATTAACTATATTGCAAACATATATTTATCAGAGCAAACTGAGAATACTCTGAGTAATTTGGTTACAGTCACATAGCAACTCACTGACATTTTGGTGGGGGACACCCTCTCATTTATTGAGCCAGGCTTTGTGACCCCTTATTTGCCAGTGTCTGTGAAACCTTTAAAATGTTATTTAAATTTAGCATAATCTAAGCAGTGGTCAGCAAACTCATTAGTCAACAGAGCCAAATATCAACAGTACAATGATTGAAATTTCTTTTGAGAGCCAAATTTTTTAAACTTAAACTATATAGGTAGGTACATTCCTTATCGAGGTAGCGCGCCCATACATGGTATTTTGTGGAAGAGCCACATTCAAGGGGCCAAAGAGCCGCATGTGGCTTGCAAGCCGCTGTTTGCCGACCAGGAGTCTAAGCTTTGCAAATAGTGACCTTTTGTCTATAATTGCCAACATAATTTTGGTCCACTGAAATAGATTTTTTATTTTAAAAAGCATACGTGTACATAATACACTTGAGAACACTCGAAACTACATTTTTTCAGCTACATATTCCATGTCTCAGCTTATGTATTTAGAAAATGGCCCTGTTTACAGAGGATTAAATGTCAACGTGATTTTTTTTTCTTAATGCCTTTGCCTACATTTATCTGTAAGGAATATAATTGGGTAGGGGATATAACTAACCATAGTACCAGTTCAGTTAATGATATCTTTTAGTCAGTATCTATAAATTTCTAGTTGCTTGCTTTGGGGGGGGGGTTACATTTTTAGGAAGAAAGGATGGTTTTTGCTTTCCAGTTCTCTTTTTATAAGTTGCACCCCATTTATCAGAGACGCTGTGTACTTCTTTTCAGATCTACTATATCTTTATAGACATGTCTTTAAAATATGGTGATCTGATATATAAACATTTTTTGATTTTTATTTCCCATATATTCTTTCATGTCGAACTTCTTTACTGCATGTATTTTGAGGTCAGAGAGGTAAAATGTTGTTTAGCTTCTGACTTCAGGGCCACTAACCTGGAAAAGTAAAAGCTTCAGGTGTCTTTGGGTATCTGTATACTTGGTATCTGGATACCTCCTTTAAATGTACAGAGACTGTTAAAATCATGGCTCTGTGTGTTGATACTGGACAAATATGTGTGGATCTGTTTCTTTATTTCAGATTCTTGTTTTGTTTTGCATTAAGGCTAGGCAGAGCTTCTGGATCTCTACTTAATGTGAGAAAACGCTAAAAACTATCAACTATGGGATTCAAGTATTTTTTCTAAGGATGGATCCTTTTGCTGTAACTTGTATAGCTGTAAACATATTTTTTTTAGTACTTTGTTTGATTTATTTGTCACATAAGAAAGTTCAAGGGAATGACTCTAGACCAAATTTAAATTAAAAATGACAGTGAAAAATCCTGTAAGTTTGATCTGAGGTTTGGTTTTTTTCCCCTGAAATAAAATTATTGGATTTAACACAACATTTTATACCTGGTGAAAATCACTCCTTTATTTTATTAATTGAAGTGAAGCATAAAATGCAAATCAGGGCACATTAGTAGAGCAGTTTCTCACTGGACAAAGAAACTGTACAGCATATCTGAGCCAGGTTAATAAGGGAAAAGGAACCAATGGGGGAGGAAAATAAAATCAAAGCCATATTTATTTTTTGTGAGCTTTTTATATACATGGTGCTATCCAGAGTCATTTATGCATATTGTCATTCAATTATCCCAACTTTTTACCAGTCCAAAGTTAGTGTGCCCAATGCTTGCAAAGCCCAAAACGCAAAACGTCAGAGTTTGGAGGAAGGTACATTTTATTGCTTGATGACCAGACATCTGGGCGCCAGCAGGTGTTGGAGGCAGATTGTGCCTGTCTGTTGAGCGGCAAGTCGATGGGAGTCTGCTCCTGAGTTTCCTGCAGGTCTTTGATAAGCAGTACATGCTTCCCTTATCTCCTGGTGAGGCGTTTTCTGGTAAGGGGCTGGTTTTTTTTGTAAAACTCAAGCAGAATTCCTCCAATGATTAGCATGTCTGTATGCAAGAGTAAGCAGAAGCCATTAGCCTGAAGGCCATGGGAGCAAAGCAGGCTTGAACAAGATGGAGTCAGAGAGGTTGAGCGTGCCACTCTGTTAGGATCACCATCATTTTATTTATTTATTTTTTATCTTCTGAGTTCCAGGTTTCATGGTACCTTAGGTGGATGTACAGTATTACTATCATTTCAAATGTGTGAATGCTGAGGCTCCGAGAGGTTAAGTCATTAATTTACCCTCATCATAAGTGAATAAATACTAGAACCATAACCCAAGCCCGATTCCGGCCACTTTTGAGATCTCACACTCCTCCTCCTACCTAATGTGTGGAGTTGGCATCTATTCATTTGAATTAGTGGAAGCAGAGAGCTGGGGGCAGTGAGGGAGAGCTCACAGGAAATATGCCTGGACACTGGGCTTGGCCTGCTCTGCCTTTTCATAGCTCAGTGTCTGCAGGAGCCCGAGACGATGCCGGCCTGCTTCTGTGGTTCTCAGTTGCTCTTGGTCTCTGCATGCCTCTAGGGTGTGAACATCTCACACGGTGATAAATGCATACATCGCATTAACCAAAAGTGTCCTCTTACATTCGCTGTCCAACACTGGAGGGCACACCAGATGTATCAGACCTATCGAGAGAAGAATGTCTGTATACTCTCTTTTATTGGATTGCCAAGGAGTAGTTTTCTTATGTAACTCTTTGCCCCTTCTCTCACCTGCCAGTAATGTGATTCCCTGGTATGCGCCAGGCACTGTGCCAGCAGATTTCCTTTATTTTGAATGTTTGTAGAAATACTGATACTGCAGTTGCTCACCTGTTTTTCTAAAAATTACTTGGCATGGAATTCTTATCTTTTAAATATTAGGTATAGTCTGGTATTTCAGAGCCTAAAATTTCAGGTTTAACTTAAGTAGGCATACTCCTGTTTCATATAGCAAGAATTGCTGATAGATAGTGCCTGGTAAATCTACCATTGAAAAAGAGGCCCTTTGTCCAAGGATTCATTTGAAAAGAAGTAATAATATATCCCTTATCTCTCTCTCTTTTTAAAACATCTTTCTCTTTTGTTTCATATATTCCTTTTTGCTTAGATTTTACCATGAAGTTCTTCGACTTCACTACTGCTTGTTGTCTGAATTCATCTTTACTTCTTTCTGTTCTTGTTGGAATTTCACAGTAAAGCATAATAGGTAAAAACACAATAACTCTTTCACTTGCTTAGAACCCAAGATTATAGTCCTTGGACTCTTGAATAGAATATGCATTTTAAAAAGAGATTTTTTTTTTTTAATTTTAGTGGTGGGAGGGGAGGCAGAGAGACACACTCCCTCATGCGCCCAGACCAGTATCCATCTGGCGAGCCCACTAGGGAGCGATGCCCTGCCCATCTGGGGCCACCGCTGATCCATTGCTCAGCAATGGAGCCTTTTTTTTTTTTTTTAGCAACTGAAGCAGAGGCCCCGTGGCCATCCTCAGCGCCCGGGGCCAACTCCTTTGAGTCAGGAGGGGAAAAGGAGAGGGGCCAAGAAGCAGATGGTCACTTTTCCTGTGTGCCCTGACTAGGAATCGAACCCTAGATAGACATTCACATGCCGGACCAATGCTCTACCGCTGAGCCAATTGGCCAGGGCAGTGATTTTAGACCATGTAGATTTGTGGATTTTTTTTTTTTCTTCAGGGTAGGAAGGACTCAATAGAAAATACTTTAAAAAATAATAGCTTTTTCTAAATGCTCTGCTTTCCTTGAGGGCCTTAAATGTTGAATAAAACCTGAATGTCTAACTCACACTTAAATTTATTTGTAAATGCTATCCAACTTATACCCAAGATTGTTCATGTGGGAAGGATTTAGTGTGCCTCTGCCCTGTGCTCAGCATCCCATAGACTGCAGACAGAGCAGAAAAAGAGACAATGTAGGGCCTAAAGAATTGATGATCTAGAAGGGAAGACAGAGGGCTCCTTGTTATTTGTGCACCCAATGTAACGATAGGTGCTATGCAGATTTAAATATTTCCTTCGCACTTGTCTCATCATCCTAAACTTAATACTTTCGGTCAATAAAGGAACTGGCAGTCACTTTTTGATTAGTCAGTATGCTATGGCAGCAAATAATTTGGCTTCATTTAATCAGAATCTTTTCCAAAAATAAAATATCCTTTTTAAATAGGTTGGCATATTATTCTATATTCTGCTCCAAAGAATTAAGTTGCTTCCTTTAAATTCTTACCAATTTTCAGAAAACACAGACCTCCTAATCATGGTTACATAAGTATTTCTGTGCTGCAGGTTCCTGGCCAAAGTGAGATACTAGTAGGAGAGATGAGAATTAGTTACTGAGTCTTCGTTCTTAGTAATGGTCAGATGGATGCATAATCCGCAGACTGTAGTGACTTTTCCTTTCTGTGGTTCTCATCATGTGATATTAATGCTTTTATCATCAAGTGGCTTCAGATACCTGTATTTGATTGATACCTATGTCTGATTCTTCCTCTTCAGTCCTACAGTTTCTCATAATACCTCAACCATTAGGCTAAAAGCAGTACCTTTTCTTATCCCTAGAGCTTTTTACTGCATTGAACTTAAAATTATTACCTGTGCTTTAATGGTTTCCTGTAACCATATTCTTTCTAATTGCTTTATAATTTTCTCCCTGTTTTAATTAGTTAATTGCTTATTAGTTGTTTCTTTCAGGATCTTCCTCCTCTTCTAATACTTACTTTTTGGAACCCCTTATTGCTTTTTGATTGCAGACAACATTTTAATTTCATTATTTTATAATTGCTCTTTCACTGTCTTGGAGCCATTTGCTGTGACATCATTTCTACCTCCTTTGCCTCCATCCCCTCCCATAACCTTTCTTTACTCACCATGTCATTTGGATTGTGGCTCTTTGGGCCAAAGAAATATTACCGTAGTGCCATGTTCTAATCTCTCAGTAAATAGTTCTTGTTTGTTTGGGAGACATTAAAAGAACTAGGACTTCATACACTGAAAACGTTTGAGGATGCTAATTTAATAGCATTTAATTATATCCCTTAGTTTATGGGATGAAACGTAACTAAAAGAATGAGAATAATTTTTAGTTCTAGCTGCCTTTGCAAATTCAAGGTACGTTTGTTATATATGAAGAGTCTATGGAAAGAAGAGCCTGCATAACAAAACCTTTGGAATCATTATAATCAGGCGTGTTGAACGTTATGCACAGAGATGTGCTGGTTAACGTAGTCCACCCCTACTGAAACCAAGGGAAACGAGAACACATCTTTGGCATAATGTCCCAGTTAAAGTGTATTTCTCACATCGCAGCTCAGTGTGTGGTCAGGGCACAGGCAGGCTGTTTGTTCTACTATGTATTAATTAAGGAGCCCAGACTGCCGACAGCTGTGCTATCTTCAGTTTGTTCCAAGGTCTTCCTGGGAATCAATATTCAGCCCTTGGCTGAGGAGAGAGTACAGCGGATGGCTTGTGGGCAGTTTTCATGAGCAAGGCCGGGACAGGAAATGGGAAATGTCATTTCTGCTCACACACCCTTGGTTAGAACTCCGTGGCATGGCACCACGGAGCTGGAAAGGGGAAGTCAGCGAGAAAAGGAGTCCTGCCTGGCAGTCAGTCAGCCCCTGAGAGTGGAGGTGTGCTTTCAGTTGTTTACGTTGTAAGAGAAAGACAGTGGTTTGAGTATTGAACTCACTAGGATTCCTGTCTACATGGGAAAGATTGTCAGGTCAGGTACACACACAGCATGAAGCAGCATACTGTTAACTAACATAAAAGTGAGGAAGTAAAAATAAAATGTTATCGCTTGACCCGCTTTTCTTTTAACATCAGTAAAAATAAAACAATGCGCACTGTTAAATTAGATTTGTAGGAAGTAGAACACAGGTATTTCAGAACCTATTAATTTATCCATTGTTGATAAATTTAGCTATGATAAAAGGAACGGTTTATGTCTGTAACAGATAGAAACAGTACCATGTTCAGTAAATCTGATTCTCATTACACATGTATTGACAAATCAGACTGTTTCAATGGAGCCTTATTAATCAGTCAACAAATATGAACATCTACCAGAGAAGGGTCCCACCAATGTGCTGAGAAGAAACCAAGCAAGTCAGGGATAAACGCATACTTTAAAAAAATAAGTTGGCACCGTTTCTCGGCTTTTTGGCTAAGGTCAAGTGTAAAAAAATAAGTCGGCATGATGAAATTACATCATTGCTATGCAAAGTGGAAAGTCAGGTATTCTAGGAGTTAAAAAGATTAAAAGCTTGTATCTTCTGTAGAGATGCAGCCCCAAATTTGTGACTGAGCCTGTTACTCTGATTTGAAATACAATACCAAGAACAAAAAGACACAAATGTGGAAAATCAAAAACATTTAAATTTATTAGCTGCCAAAAATCACAACATGTGGACTGATTCAGACACAATGAAGTAATTCATATGTAAAAGCACTACAGTTGTGCACTAGCTCACACATTCAACTGTAATGAATTTAATTATAGCTCACACAAAGCTAAAATAGCCTAGCATAAAAAACATGAGAGTCAATGTCCAGGGTAAACTATTCTAAAAGAAGATAAATGTATTATAGTAAACCATTAAAGCAAACCCGTGAGGCAGTGACTCCGGGCCGTTTCGCCACATTGCTGTAGCTACTGGGAACAAGGGGCAGTTTGGAGAGGATCTCATCCAGCAGCTTTGATGGTCTTAAATATCTTTGTTCCTTAACCTCAGTAGCCGTGTTTCTCACACTTGAGGAATATATAAACAAGAACAGTTTTTAAAGGGAAAAAAATTGCTTTTGATTCCCACAGTGTTAAATTTTTTATTAAAATGTTATTTAAATATACATAAACATTTTAAAAAGTCAGTCTAAGTTCCTCACGCGTGTAGCTCTAAAAGAAATTGATAAATGCATCCTAGAATAGAAGCAAAGTTATAGAATCAGTGCAGTTTAAATTGATAATGTTAAAGATGCACGTCAGGAAGACAGTCCTGAAGGTGGCATTTGAGCTGGCCTTTTAAGACTGAGTAAGGGAAGTAATGGGAACGTAGGGATTGGGTGATACAGGTAAGGACCACGGTAGGGAATGAGGAGAGGGCCAAATGTGTGAGAGTGAAACGTTTATATGGTGTTAAGCCTAATTCGGAGGGACCCAAAACATGGAAGACATGAACAAGGTCCATCGATTACACATCAAAGCTTTATTGTCTAGCATGGCCAAAAGGCAGCAACTGACAGAAATCTGAAGGAGAGCGCGCTGGCCCTTTGTTCTCTTTAGTTTTTATAGTTTTGTAAGTGGGAAGTACAGAAGCAAAAATTGTAATTAGGAGCCTCTTACCACTATTGGTTATAGTCATATGTCCTTTAACATGATAGGACCATGTTCAATTTGCAAGCCATACATCATTTTGGGAAAAACAAAATTTACAAGCCAACACAATGGTAGAAAGATGCCTTTTTACATATTAAAAGGCCTTCCTATATTATCTAGTGTTCATCTGCTATCTCTCTGTCCAGAGTCACATGTGTTAACCACACGCATTTACATAGGATAGGTAGTTTCCGTGGGGACAGATGCCTGCAAATGGCTCATTGCTATGAGAAAAGGTTTATTTTGGCTTTTCTCTTCCTGCACCTGGCTAGCCATTCACCCTTTTCCCCACAGGTGTGGTGGAATGTCTGGGGATCCATGTTTTCCTCTGCTTTGCATTTACAATACAATGCCAAGGGCCATCCTGGCTATGCCAATCACACAGTACAGAGACTATTCTCACAATTTCTCTGCACACCCAAATTAATAAAATGTTCTCCAAGCCTCTTAAAATATTAATATTAATTCTGTAGCCTTTGGTACTTTACACCACCTGCGGGTGAAATGGCTCAGTGGCTCCTCATATGGAACTGAGAACATGTTCGTTGGTCTATCGTGTGGTGTGAGGACATAAGGTCTAGACCCTTTGGAACTAGATCAAGGGGCCCTTGAGTATTGGGCAGAGGAGTTAAGGTCTCATTCTGTATGAATGAGAACCAAAAAGGCAGATGTGAACAGAAGAATAAGATGAGTAGTGCTATATTCTTAAAAGTTTTATCAGCAGCAGTATTTACATAAATCTACAGAGTGAAGAATAGGAGATTGAAAACGCAGCCAAGAGGTCAGCTCCACGAGAGCAGGTACTTGGTTTACTTCTGGTCTCCAAGAAGTATTAGTTGAAAGAATCTGTGATGCCTGAATAAATGGCAAGGAGCCATTCAGGTAGAAATGTGTAGAAGATAAAAATCTGCATTCTGAGCTCAGAATAAAAGTTAGTAGCTGGTAACATGGATTTGGAAGTGAATCCTTGAGAGGTATATAAGATTGTAAAGAAGCCTGAACAGATGGTGGAGCAGTGGATAGAGTATAGACCTGGCATGCTGAGAACCCCGGTTCTAAACCTGGAGGTTGCTGGCTTGAGCTGAGAACTTGCTGACATGACTGTGGGATCATAGACATGACTCCGTGGTCCCTGGCTTGAAGCCCAAGGTCGCTGACTTGAACAAGGGGTTCTTGGCTCAGCTGGAGACCTCTGGGTCAAGGCACGTATGAGAAAGCAATCAATGAACAAGTAAAGTGACACAACTACAGAGTTGATGTTTCTCATCTCCTCTTCCTGTCTGTTTCTGTCTCGCTAAAAAAAATGTAAAGGAGAGAGAAAAGCTGTATGGTCTAGGGATGGAACGTTGATTAACTCCTACAGTTACAGCTAATGTAAGGGAGGGGGGACTGAGAGAAGGTAACAAGATGAAGTCGGAAATGGAGATTATATTAACCCAACAGCCAAACAAGCAGAATCTGTGCATGTCCAGGTAATCAATAGTTATTTTAAAACTTGGAATCGATTCTATTTTTTTAAATAGAGTTACTTTGAAGGATTCATAGATTTTAGTTCTTTGAAGGATTCATAACTAAACAGGTATGTTAGACTTAATGTTGAAGAGGTCAAGTTCAAATTTGACAAGAAAAATATATCCCAGAAGCATACTGGTTATGGGGAAACTTCAGGATAGTATTACTATATTTTGGAATTTAACAAACTGTTCTTTTAGACTCCCAGTTACTACATCATTGAGCTAAATATATGTTTAGTATGTTATACATAGCAGTTAAGCAACAGGATAATTATATCACAAAAAAAATTGTTTACTTTATGAATTCACTTAATGCAATTTCTCTATTAGTGGCCTGCCCTAGGATATTTTAAGGGATTACATTGTTTTATTTCTAGACAATTTTTATGAAACTTTTTTTTTTTTTTGCCTAAAGCAGGCACATGGTTTAGCTGTTTAAAAAAATTAAAAAAAGACTTAAGCTTAAAAATAGGCCATGATTTCTTACTACTTTATAGCTTTGAAAATCATTCTGAATCCTCTTGATAGAGTTTACTACATCAGCTAGCAGTAGGATTTAACATTAAAATTTCATTTTGATTAACTTGACTGCAATTGTTTCTTAGCTGCCTCTTTAGAGCCCACTGTGGAATAAGATTAAAACAGTTTTTATGATATAACAATTTAGTTGCAGAAAATGACATTTTTCTCTTTTCCCTGAATAGCACTGTGTTTTCCCTCCGAGTTTCCTGCATACACCCCGTGGCTCTGGTTTCTCCTTTCTCCCATTCATCTTTTCTAGCACCACCCGATTAATTTTCCCAAAGTAATGTTTTCACCATTCTCTTATCCAAAACCCTTCAGTGGCTCCCCATTGCCTCTTTCTCATCTCAGACTATCTCATCCGTCAGAGAAGAATCCAACCCTGATGTTTTATATTCATGGTAACATTTTTTTTTTTAAGCAAGAGAAAGAAAGACAGAAAGAGAGACAGACACACAGGAAGGGAGAGAGATGAGAAGCATCAATCCTTCGTTGTTCATTGATTGCTTTCTTATATGAGCCCTGACAAGAGGGCTCCAGCTTGAGCCAGTGACCTTGGCTCAAACCAGCGAACTTGGGCTCGAGCCAGTGACCATGGGGTCATACCTATGATCCCACGCTCAAGCTGGCAACACCACGCCCAAGCTGGTGAACCTGCACTTAAGCTGGCGACCTCAGGGTTTCGGACCTGGGTCCTCAGTGTCCCCGGCTGACGCACTATCAACTGCGCCACCGCCTGGCTGGGGCCGGTTATCATTTTCTTGGTCTTCTCTGCTCAAGCCCCCATCTACACTCTAGATACCCTCTTTCTCTGGCATAGCACCCTTCATGTCCTCCCTTACACTGAATTCAGTGTGAATCCATCTCACAAAAATCTGACTTCCTGGATGCAGGGAAAAAAGTCATCGTTTCATTTTTGCCCACTCACGCACTGCTTTGTGCATAAAAGATACTCAATAAGTGTTGGTTGTCAAATTGTACACCTTAAATATCTACCTTTCTTTGTTATTATTTCTCAAAGTTGTGTTTTAAAGGCAAAATAAGTAAACACATGTTTACTGGATAAAATGACAAACTTGTAGACTGCTCCCCTTTCTTCTGATCGTCTGACCCTTTACCCAAAGTACCTTTCACTTTCTAATTAATTCATAACTTGATCGTTCTTCACAGCCCTCTCTGTCTCCTTCCTGTTGGGTAGGAAGCGTTCTAGGGCATAGATCTTTGTTTTGTTTCCCAATTTGTGTCTCAAGTATTGGGAACAATGCTTGTCATACTGGTTGAGTGAAGGAGCAAGACTGGAGCCAAAGGGCAGTTTCTCCCTGTTTCTTGGATTATTGTCAGTGGTTTTCTTTTTGATTGATTGACTGATTGATTTTAGAGAAGAAGGGAGAGAGAGAGACAGAAACATCAATCTCTTTCTGTATGTGCCTTGACCGGGAATTGAACTGGCCACCTTCCCGTACCCGGATGTCACTCACCACCTGAGCTATCCAGCCAGGGCTGTCAGTAGTTCTCAAGGTAACAGCTGCACAGCTAGTAAGTGGCAGAAACTGACTCAGGATCTCTCTCTCTATCTCTGCATCTCCTCCTGCTCTTCTAACACCGCACTCTCAGTGATCTTCAAGGCCTCGGACAGTGTGGTGTTGGAAGAACAGGAGAGCTATATATCATATAAGAAGAGAGAAATCCTGGGTCAGTTTCTGCCACTTACTAGCTGTGCAGCTCCAGGTAAGTTTCTTGACTTTTCTGAAGATCATTTCAGCACCTATAAAAGGACGATACGACCTAAATTACAGTGTGTATATATAGGATTAAATTTTAGGGAGAACAAGCTTAGAGTAAATAAGTAAGAGCTGATGTTTCCTCATTACTCCTAACCTAATATGACAGAGTTAGTGTTCCACAGTTCCCATCACTGCCACCAAGTATCTGTACAGCCGCTCTGTGAAGCAAGGACTGTCGCCCCATCTCCTGGGTGAAGAGAAGGGGCCGGCCGGGACCACACAGTGCTGACCAGACCAGATCAGCTGGATTTCAAAGCCCATGCTTAGAACTCCTAACTGCTGGGGATGTGCCCTTCCCACCCTCTGCCTTTGATGGAGACCTCTGAAGGGGGCTGTATTACAGGAAGTGCTTCTAGATCTTTCTTTCCTGCCCTAACGTACTTGAGAGACGCAAAGGGCTGCTGAATAAATACCACTAGCCTCCCCAGACAGCATCTTTATAATACTGGCCCTCCCAAAGCATACAGGCGGGGGGTCAGGCTTGGAAATGTGTTTTCTTCACCAGGACCCTCCCCCTCCTGCTAAGGGGCCTCCACTTCTAGGCCTGCTTCTTCCCTCCGCCCTCCCCACAAGTAAAGCTTTTAACTTTTAGTATTTCCTGCAACAAAGATAGCATATTTCTTGCATTAGGACTGTATTAAAGATTATGCTGTTACTGATTTGGGAACAGATTTGGTGGCTTTTAGGGTTATGATAAGTTGATCATTACAGCCATCTCTGCTTTTTTGTTGTTATTGAAAAATTACTGAAACTTTTTAAGAATGTTGGGGGGGGTTCTATAAATGCCATTTCAAAACATATACTTAAATCACCAGTAACTTTTAATTATTGCAATATAATGAACATCTACAATAAGAAAGGCTGATGGTTTCCTATATAAAGGAATTAGCCTTTTCAGGTATTTTCTTGGAACATTTAAAATCACTAAACCAAGATTAATTGGATGGATCATTTCAGCATCTAGAAAACCATCTTTTAAGTTTTAAGGAATGGATCTCACTTTTGGAGTAGTTTGTCATCGGTTCAAATGCTAAAAGGATACATCAGAAAATGGTAAAGTGAAGATAATTTTAATTGGGGAGTTTGGTAGGAAGCCAGAGAGAACTGGCAAAACACATAAAATTTAAAAGGAGAAAGAGGCATATATTTTTAAGTACTGTTTCAACAGAGAGATAAGCTTATTATTTATTTTTGGTAGTTATATTGTAGTGTTTAAGAGCATGAGCTTTGGAATCAATCTGATCTAGGCCTGAATCTTCTCTTTTCCACATTTAATCTGTGGGTTTAGATATGTTATTTAAATTCTGGACACTGATCTTTTTTCTACCTGGAAGGGAGGCATAATACCTACCTCCATGTTAAATGTACCACATGCAATAACATATATATGCAAAGCATCTAAGTATTACCTAATGTAAGTACATAATATTTGTTTCATAATCATTGAAATATAATTATTTAGATAAAATGAGGTATTTGAAAGTTTCTTTGTAAATAATTGAGAAACATTTCTATGGAATCTTGAGTGAAATTGTCAACTTGGCATGGAATGCCTTTTTTTATTGCTAATTCATTATTGAACTTTATCTCCTGTTGGAATGAACTATCAACTTCTGCACCAGTAAAGTATTTTTTTTTTTTGTATTTTTCTGAAGCTGGAAACAGGGAGAGACAGTCAGACAGACTCCTGCGTGTGCCCGACCGGGATCCACCCGGCACGCCCACCAGGGGCAATGCTCTGCCCACCAGGGGGTGATGCTCTGCCCCTCTGGGGCGAGCCACTCTAGCGCCTGGGGCAGAGGCCAAGGAGCCATCCCCAGCGCCCGGGCCATCTTTGCTCCAATGGAGCCTTGGCTGCGGGAGGGGAAGAGAGAGACAGAGAGGAAGGAGGGGGGGGGTGGAGAGGCAAATGGGCGCTTCTCCTATGTGCCCTGGGCAGGAATCGAACCCGGGTCCCCCGCACGCCAAGCCGACGCTCTTATCGCTGAGCCAACCAGCCAGGGCAGCACCAGTAAAGTATTAACTACTGAAGTTTTATTGCAGAGTGTGGAGCAAGCACACGCTAATTCTAAGTTTCTTATGTAAAATTATATTTTCCAGGAGAATGCGTCGAAGGGCTGAGGGAGAACGACTACCTTCTGATTCACTCCTGCCGCCAGTGGACCACCATCACCGCCCACAGCTTGGAGGAAGGGCACTACGTCATCGGGCCCAAGATCGAGATACCAGTGCACTACGCAGGTACGGCTCCGCTCATGGGGAAGGACGAGGGGGAGGGGGAGGGGACTTGAATAGGCTAATGTTTTCCTCCACAGTGAAAACATAGGAATTTTCTATAAACTAGAAAGTTTATAATAGAACTAGAGAGTATAAAAGACATTGAAAAAGGAGAATCAAACATTTCCATGTGATTATTTGATTGATCATTGAAAGCTGAGGTTCATTTTGTCATAGGCATTTCTAATTAGTGCATGTAGTTAAATGTGTCTTCTTATTAGATATTTTTTAAATAAAAATTTTACAAACACAAAGAATGCCTCTGTAGTCTTGGAATGACAGTCAGTAGGTGTAGCCAACCTCTGAGCTCCGGGTCTTGAATAACCCTGGACACAATATGAATGTTGCTTTTGTGAACGACTTTGATGGCACGATCTCACAAGATACCGTTCCACAAATGAGCGATGTGGTCTGGTTTTAAAAGGATTGAATGGGAAGTTCAGGCACCTGGACATGCCCCTCTCTGCAGACGCGGCATTTGGAACACAGGCAGCTGAGATGACCTCACTGCTTTTGTGAATTTGGATTAATAGCTGCCTTCTCAACCCCCTTTGAACACCATTCCCCTCAACAATGCCCTGTAATTTTTTTTTTTTTACAGGGACAGAGAGAGAATCAGAGAGAGGGATAGATAGGGACAAACAGACAGGAACAGAGAGAGATGAGAAGCATCAATCATCAGTTTTTTGTTGCGACACCTTAGTTGTTCATTGATTGCTTTCTCATATGTGCCTTGACCGTGGGCCTTCAGCAGACCAAGTGACCCCCTGCTCGAGCCAGCGACCTTGGGTCCAAGCTGGTGAGCTTTTTTTGCTCAAGCCAGATGAGCCCGCGCTCAAGCTGGCAACCTCAAGGACTCGAACCTGGGTCCAGTCCGACACTCTATCCACTGCGCCACCACCTGGTCAGGATGCCGTATTATTTTTATTGAGCACATTTATGTGCTAGTACTCTTTGGGAGTTTAGGGTACATCTAGTGGCTTGAACATACATATACAAATTCAGTTTTTAAAAAAGAATTTATGTTACTCTGTACTTTCTCTGGTACTTACAGTTTATTACATAAAGGACCTTGACTTTTTGGGGGGTGGGGGGCTATAAAGGTCTGTAGCAAGATACTTTAGTAAATTAGCTATAAATTTTGTAGCCTTAGATTGCTATTAAGTTTTTGAATGAAACCTCCACGGTACCCAGAGAGTTTTTTTTATTTTGGAAAAGGGATCTGGTTGTATTTCTTCCCAATGTCTAGAACAGCATCAAATGCTACATGTTCAATAAATATTTGCTGTATGAATGAATGAATGAATGTCTCAGTCCCCTTTTTTTATTCATAGAAGTCTTTAATTGCCAGTATGACCTAGAAATTATTCAGCTTCTGAAAAATCCTTTTTTTCACCCCCAAAAAGAAATAAGAAAGCATTTCTCTGATCTGAAATATTGTCCTCTAGAATTCTATTTCTTACCCGTAGGTGTAGCCTTTGTAGAAAAAAGAGGAACGTGTAGTAGAGAAAGTGTTACTACTCTCAGGCTGGAGCCAAGCCAACGGGGCAGAGATGAGTCAGACCCTCAGGCTGCCCAGTGTCTCCTGTGTGTGGGACCCACAGCAGGTGCGATCCACACTATTCTTAGCAGGCCCCATTTCTGGTTCCTTCTTTTGTGGAAAATTGAAAAGCAAGGTGTAAGATTATGCTTCATGAACATCCAATTTTACCGAACCTATCATGTTTTTCTCTCTTTGTAGATAGAATTTTAGTTATTCTCCCAAAACTATATGAGTAGCTGTCAGATCATTCCTTCCAAAGGAGAGTTTTCATTTGATCATTTCCTCAAACCTGTTCAGAGACTCCAGACCACCGCTGGCCTCTCTACCGTGTTGCTCCAGGCCCCCTCAGGGCTAGTGCCAGTCTACTTCCTCATGCCTCATTTTCCTGCTCTGAAGAGTCAACCTCCCACTCCAGCTCCATTCATCGCCTCACTGTTTCCTGGGCCATCCAGATACTTATCTATTTACGCCATTACCTGGCTGAAGTTGACTTCCTGAGCTTTGCTTTTATCATTTATCATTTGTGAGCTTGTCATTGTGTCTGGAAGGTGCAGGTGTCACCTGCTGTCCCCATGTGGTCTCCTGATGTACCCATTGTGTATCACATTCATTTAGCACATGTCCTCAGTCTTCATTCAGTTACTGTTTCCTACGTTCACACATATCTTCACTCACCATTCCTTAACTAGTGAGACCAATTCCAAAAAGCTTTTGTGAATCCTTTGGTTCTCTACCCAAAAGGTATGATTCTTTATGGCTACAGACACTTGAGGTAGTGATCTCAAACTTGGCTACACATTGGAATTGTCAGGAAAGCTTAAAATGATCGATTCCCAGGTCCCATCTCCCGAGGTTCTGGTTGAATTGGTCTTGAGTATGGACTAGGCATCAGGATTTTAAAAGCTCCTCCTGTGGTTAAATTATACATTCATGGTTGAGGATTCATTGTTCTGAGATGGGTATTCACTGGGTCAGATGATAAAATGTCCCCAAACACCTGCAAGTATTTGCAGATGTTTATTGTTTTGAACATATTATTTTTTATGAACAGTCATTCAGCTTCCACTGGGAAGAAATATACAGTACGTTTAGTCGTACTCTTCATAGGCAAGGAAGGCCGTACTACACTGAATAGGGAAATTGGGCAGTGGGTTGCAAATAATACGTGTTTAAAGTAATATTGAGGTGTGAAGACTAAAAGGAAGTATGACCACTAAGAACCACCACTTTGTATGAAAGAAGAGAAAATATATTTCAAGGAAGAAAAACTTGAAATAAGACTACCTTAGTTTAGGCTACTAGAACAAAATACCAATAGACTGGACAGACTGTAAGCCACAAAATTTTATTTTAATTAACTGAGAGGCGGGAGGCAGGGAGGCAGAGACAGACTCAGACTCAGGCATATGTCCAGACTGGTTTCCACCCAGCAAGCTCATACAAGGCGATGTTCTGCCCATCTGGGGGCCGCTGCTCCATTGCTTGGCAACCAAGCTATTTTAGTGCCTGAGGTGAGGCCATGGAGCCATTCTCAGCACCCAGGGCCAAATTGCTTGAATCATTTGAGCCATGGCTGTGGGAGGAGAGGAAAGAGAGAAGGGGGAGAGGCGGAGAAGCAGATGGTCACTTCTCCTGTGTGCCCTGAGTGGGAAACAAACCTGGGACTTCCACACGCTGGGCCAACACTCTGCCACTGAGCCAACCAACCAGGGCCAGCAATAGAAATTTATTTCTCATTGTTCTAGCATCCGGGAAATCCAGGATCAAGGCACCAGCAGGTCTGGTATCTGATGAAGGCACACTTTTTGGTTTGCAGATGCCTGGTTTTCTTGCTGTGTCCTCACATGGTAGAGAAAGAGTAATCATATCTCTTATGTCTCTTCTTGTAAGGGCACTAATCTCATTCATGAGGGTGCCAGCCTCATGATCTAAATCCCTTCCAAAGGCTCCACCTCCAAATACCATCACTTTGGGGATTTAGACTTCAACACCTCATTTGAGGAAGACACAAACATTCATTCTATTACAAGAACCAAATGGTTTATGAGATATTTGAAAAGATCATTTTGAAGGACATGTTGGGGTATATATTTTTTCTATGAATTTGTATATTACAAATTTCAGCCCTTGGAAGAAAAGAATATAAAGTGAATTATGGAGACCAAAAATATCATTTTTATCTCTCTGGTTTATTTAGTGCTGTAATTATAATTTATCCAAGCATACTTTACTCATTTGTCAGAATTTCACCTAGGTTGAGGTTCATCCCTCTTTCTTTGAAGAAAATTAATAAATAATCAGAAATTAAATAAGTTTAACATAGTAATAAATCAACCAGCTTTGCAATCAACCTAGTTAGATTTCTGGTTCTGCCATTTATTGTCTGTATTACTCTAGGCAAGTCACGATACCTCTAAGCCTTCGTTTTCCTCATCTGTGAAGTGAGGGAAACTAGAGCGCCTTGCTCTTCGGGTCGTTGTGAAGACTAAGGTACCGTGAATGAAACACTTTTCAGAGTACTTATCACTTAGTAAGGGCTCATATATGTTCATGGGGATAATTATAAGGATAGGAACGAAATGTTTCTAAAGCTTTAACTCTTTATTTTGCACTACTGATTACAAGTTGAATTACTTTTCTGCTCATTAAAGCAAGCTGAACACTGATCCCCTCAAAATGGTTTTGGCTGCTCTTTTTTTTTTTTTTACCTTTTTGTTTTGAGGTTGCAATAGTGTCATATTTTTTTACCTTTTTGTTTTGAGGTTGCAGTAGTGTCATCTATTCCCTTTTGCCATGGACCTAGCCTGACACACTTTTAACATTAATGTTCTGTGTTTGTCTTCCTTTCCTCCCGTCCTCCCTCTGGTTTTTCTCTGTATCCACAGAGCACGAGTATTTTTTCTGAACCATTTGAGAGTAGTCAGCATATATCCCCTAATAATTCACTGTGTATATCCTCTTATGTAATCACTGTGCTATTAGCAAATTCAGGACATTTAATACTTTTATCTAATCTACAGTCCATGTTCCAGTTTTGTCAGATGCCCCCAGAATGACCTTTATTGCATTTTCCCCCTTCAGGACAGAGTTCAGTCTGGGACCACTTTCTGAATTTAACAGTCATGTCCCTTTAGTCTCCTTTACTTTCAACAATGCCTCAGCCTTCCTGTGTTTCATGACATTTTTAAAAAAAAATAGGAAGTTGTTTAATAGAATTGCCCTCAGT
The DNA here is from genome assembly GCF_036850765.1 of Saccopteryx bilineata. Lineage (NCBI taxonomy): Eukaryota > Metazoa > Chordata > Mammalia > Chiroptera > Emballonuridae > Saccopteryx > Saccopteryx bilineata. The sequence continues at coordinate 35,804,250 of NC_089500.1, forward strand.
TTGGGCTTCCCGGTCTCCTTGGGATAAAGCCTTTGGTTGGATTACTTATGTACGGGATGTTTCCTCAGACAGTCACATCTGGAGGCCTGTGATGTCCCTTTTGGTGCCATTAATTTTGATCACTTGGTTAAGGTGTTGTCTGATTTGTCTGCTATATTATTACCATTTACTTTGTGGTTACTAGAACATTTAGAAGGAAACACTTGGACATTCTGTAAGGATGTATCCTATTCTTTTGCCAACTCTCCTTTCCTCACCCACTCGGGCAGCTGTTGATGTTTCTGTCTGATTCAGTTTTCTTCTTTTCCTTTTATATATTCACTTATTATTATCAACATGGAGTTATGGATTCTCCATTCAATGTGTTATAAAAATTTTTATTCTTATTTATTTTGATGCTCAAATTGTCCCAAATTTAGCGTTTGGGTACAAGCTGGCTGATGAATCTCTATGATATGCCCCCTCTACGTTATTCAAGCATGTCCTTATTTTCTGCAGTGGGTAGCAATCATCTTTTCAGTCAGTATCCTATTGCAGTTGGGGCCACTGCATTGTCCTGTTCTCGGTGGCACTCCTCACTTTGTGGTCTCTGTACATGGTGTCCCGGGAACTATGCAGTACCCAGCCTGGGCAGCCCTGGGCAGCTCTGTTCACAGATCCTCTGCACAGTAGTAAAGCTCCGTATTTTTAGAAAATCACAATTCAGAGTGAGTTTCCCTTAATCTTTATCAGAAATATTCCTGTGAAAAGAAATAACGTCATCAAATGTTGAGAAAAGATAAATGTGACTTGACATTTTTATCAAAATTGCACTCAGATACAGTGATAAGATCGCCTTATTCTGCATTCTGAAATTATGAGATGTACTATGGGGAAAAAATAAAAGACTTTCCTTATTCTGGCAAAATAACTTTTTCATTTTGGATGGAAGGAGTTTCTTGGTATAACCAACAACCGATTCTGGGAGAGGGAATGTGTTCAGTCAGCATCACGTATTTTGCTAACAGTAGAGAAACCACTCAAAAAATATTGGCATCATGTTTAGAAAAGTGATTGCTGCTTTCATGCAAGTTTTATTCGAAAAGCATCACAGATAAATTTTAGGTAAACTTTCTAACTTTTCAATGCTTCTAGAAGGGCAAATGTGTCCTAAGAAACGTACAGTACAGAAATCAGAATTTTTATGCATTCTGCTTACTCAGTCTGTCTAAATTACTGTCTGGCACTTTATCAGAGGGTTAATTTACCCTGCACTCCTCCCACTTATCCTGATTTATTAAACAACAATAAGAACAACAAAATCTGTCTTTTTTTAAAAAAATTTTTAACCTAGTGCCACTTAATTATAGCAAGAGCTTCTAAAGATGAATGATTTTCATTTTGCAGTTCATTTTTTGTTCGTCAAATTCCTTTCTTCTCTGTAGCTCAGTTGGTTACCATTGCAGCTCATGTCTCAGGGTCCCTCTTTAATGCTGACCCTTTGTAGGGCCTTAAATGGAATTTAATATTCACAATTTGACAATTTTTTTTCTCCTTTAAATCTAATATAAAGTTCAGGCTCCACAAAATCCTGCCGTTGCCTCTGGAATTTTATTTTCCCTTCTAAACTCCCAAGTTTTCAATCTATAAAATGGAGATTTACCTTAGAAAATGTCATGATGAGTCTCTAAGTTCCAAGTGCTGTAAATGGCACAACGCTGTGTCTGGAACCTGATGAGTGCTAAGTATATGTCACCTCCTTGTGGTCACCTCTCTCCTGGAAACCAGCCCCCCAAAAATCTCTCTGTAGAGACACAGCTTTGAGAAACCAAATGGACCATAACATGAGGTTCCTGTGTATCCGTGGTCTATCAGTTGGAAACGTAGTGGAATTCTGACTGCGTGTGTAGAAATATAAATGGTTCAATGGAATGCATACAGTCATCATGGGTGAACAGATTGCTGCTTGAACTTAAGCATCTGAGATAAACTCCAGCCACATTTGGCTTCTATTTTTAAATTCTCATCTTCCTGCAAATCCGGTGAGAATCTCTAACAAGCTCAAATGATCTCAGTACTTCCCTCCTCGCTTCAATATGTACAGAAATAAGTGACACTGGAGCACAAGGTTGGGAAGAATTGCTTATGAATTCGGCAAGGCCCTTACTCAGCAAGCACCTGGATTTATATCCACAGTGCCTGTTAAAAAAAAAAAAGACATATAGATGTGTATTGTGTGTCTCAGGCAAAATTATACTAACATAACCTTGAATTGTAATTACTGAACAAAAGGAAATGTTGAAACAAGCTAATTTTATTCTTCTGGTTGTGAGTTTAATTAGCAGGAACCATCCATTTACAAAGTAACTACTAATGCTGAACAACATTTTGTGCACTATCTCTATTAGGTGGAATAAAGCTCAGGTGATAGAGGGACAGTAACCAAACTTTCTTTGAAAAACTCCTGAACAACAAATATCATGTGCTAAAGGGCATTATCCCAGCCAGTTTTGCCAGTAATAAATATTAGATGTCAGCCCTGGCTGGTTGGCTCAGTGTAGAGCGTCGGCCTGGCGTGTGGATGTCCCGGGTTTGCTTTCTGGTCAGGGCACACAAGAGAAGCACCCATCTGCTTCTCCACCCTTCCCCCCGCCACACACACCTCTTCCCCTCTCATAGCCATTGTTTAATTGATTTGAGTGCTTCGGCCCAGGCACTGAGGATGGCTCCATGGAGCTTCTGCCTCAGGCACTAAAAATAGCTTTATTACATGTATGACCCCAGATGGGCCGAGCATTAGTCCTAGACAGGGATTGCCGAGTGGATCCCAGTCATAGCACATGCGGGAGTCTGTCTCTCTATTTTCCCTCCTCTCACCTGGAAAAGAAGAAAAATTAAATATATATATATTAGATGTCTAAGAAATCACCATTTTTCATAATTGAATCTTTAGGTCACAGTAATAACTAGAATTTATTTAGTGCTTAATATTTTCTAGGCACTTTGTCAACTCAGCATTTTACTTTTGTTCGCACCTGTCATTTTCACAACCATCCCATGAGGCAGGTTGTATCATCTGCATTTTGCACAAGTACAAACTGAGATGCAGAGATGTTAAGTATATTGGGATATTACAGAGCTAATAAGCGTGATTGGAACCCATGCCACCTGCTCCATGCCTGCTTCCCTTCCTGCTCTTCCTGGAAACGGTTGGAAGTCATTTTCCACTGGAAGGCATTCTAACTGTCCTAGAGGAAAGAGATCTGTTAGAATTAGCTAGTTGACTAAAGCTTTCACTTTTCTCTCCTTTCACACACAGCTCTAGGAGAAAATTAAGTAACTATATATTTATCATAACCTTGTCCTTGTCTACATTTAGGGGTCATCTTCATCCAGGTGACATTCCCATCTCTTGAGTAAATTACCAGGAAGAAGGCACAGACAGAAAGAGCTTTCAGGACAGCCCGGTGGACGAAGGAGCAAGCGAAATATGGGAACTGCTGGACGCAGGGAGGCCTGGGGAGGGAATGGTCTTTTAAGTGTGACTTAGGAAAGTGGTGGTCTTCAAAAGGGCACTTCAGTTAATTACAGAGAGCAAACTAGTTTACACAAGGGGGTTAAGAACGAGTGGAAAATGGGACAGCAAGCAAGGATCAGGTAATAGTCCCGATATGTTAAAGAGAAGTCAGGAAATAAAATAGAGGAGCTAAAGGCTTTTCATATTTATTGTTTTAAAGAATAATGGAGTCAGAAGAATCTGTCTAGTTTAGGAATAATTATTGAAAAGAAGAAAGAGTAATATAAGTAATATAATAGCTTGGTGTCTGGGATATTGTCATTGCCATTTTTTACCCCCGAGAGACGCTTGTTACTCTCTCCTACTCCACCTCTTTCTATAATGATGGCATTTCTGTAGCTGATGTACCATGTGTTTGTGGTCAGAGGCTAGATGGCAATGTTGTTCACTCATGGGTATTTTCCCCGATATTTTAACTCAAAAAAAGGATAAAGAAATTATAGAAGTATCTACCTTCAGTAGAAGGATGACTCAAAGGTTGTTACTAACCTTGTATATAACTTTCTATTCTCACTTCTCAATGCTTCAGAGTAATCACCCAAGGAAATTAGAATTGGAGTGATATTCATGACAAGATAATATTAAGGAATTATTTTTATCAATGCAATACTAGTATTATAAATATGAAGGAAAATATTTTTGTTTTTTAGAGGCACATACTGAATTATTTAGGGAGAGCATGTGATTAAAAAGCATAAAATACTTAGCAAAAAACCCATAAATATGAATGACTATTTGACAAGATATCAAACATATTAAATCTAGGTGAAGGGTATATGTGTGTCCACATTACCATAATTTTCTATATGTTTGAAAATATTAATAAACAAGAAAAAGTTGACTCTGACATAGCAACCAGTGACTCCATTCGTTGTAGTGTAGAACTCCTTGAATCTTACTTCTGTTGTAGTCTTAAGTACTTTCTGTAAGAGCGAAAGAAAGTCCTTTTACTGGGTTGTTCTGTGCCCGTGTGAAGTAGGTATGGAGACCATCCGATGAAAGGTGACCTCAGAAAGACATGATTCTCTTTTCACAGCGTGGTGGCACCTTCAGCTAGCGGTGTCCCAGGGAGACTTGATTACTCACAGCTCTGGCTGGTTTCTAGGGGCTGACCCTGTTGGTAGTAGTGCTTTAAATAGAAAGGGGGAAGAGGGTATGTGTGTGTGTGTGTGTGTGTGTGTGTGTGTGTGTGTGTGTGTAAGATTTGGGGAGAAAGAAAATTTTTTTTATTAGTTTCTTCTTAAAAATATTAGAACAAAAAAGAAAAATGAAAAAATCAAATACAAGCTTCATGGGAAATATAGAAAGGAGGAACATGAGCAGATACTGTGGAAAGGTATTTCGTGTCATACTGTGTGGCTTTTCTTGATCTAAAAACATTAATAAAGTACCTTTCATAAAAAGTTGGGAATCCCTCGATTGCTATTTCCACATTTTACCCTGTTTGCCCTCAGAATACTGCAGATCATATACAAACAGAACACCTGGGATCAAGAAAACAGAACAAAAACTCTGGCACGAAACTGGGGTGGTTGTTGGGGTCAGAACTCCTGCGCTGCCGTTTGCTGCTGCCTTTCTACTCGCATGTTGGTACTGAACGGAAAGTCGGGGCTTGAAAGGGATAACTCTGGTTCAAGTATAATTTAACCTATGAGATAATGTGATTAACATCAGGTGGAAATTTTGAACAAGCTTCCCGAAACCACGCTGTTAATGGAGTGTTTATAGCATGGGTGGGGATGGGCTCGCCTTGCTTCATAATTTGATTTCCATTTTGAATTTGTACCTCTAAGAAGTAGTGTGACCTTTAAAAGGCTCCCTTCCAGCTTTTAGGAATTGCTTTAAGGTTCCTTTCTCTTTCTTTTCTTTCTTTCTTTCTTTCTTTCTTTCTTTCTTTTCTTTTCTTTTCTTTTCTTTTCTTTTCTTTTCTTTCTTCTTCTTTGTGGAAAACAGACTTAATAATGCCTTCCAAAACTGATTGCTATGCTGGTAAAACTTCCTGAAGTCACCCCACTTCATTTCTAAGAATTGGAACTACTTACCTTCATGACTCACTCTCCGTGAAATTGTGTGCTGGCCTTCTGTTAAACCACTTACCCATCTGGGTAGTTGTCAGGTATACTCTTACATAGAAAAACAGCGAACCTCCTGTCCCATGCAAACTCTTCTGACATTTAAGGCCGGAGGAGAGATGATTCAGACATCCATGTGCGTTGTTACTGAGGTAAACATCACCAGGGCCTCTGACTTGTTAGAACTGGTCTGTGGAACATGGGGTTTGTCCCTAACAGTGAGTCAAGCCAATCAATGAGCGTGAGACCAGCAAAATCAACACAGAGCTTTTATTTTCTAGATGTTAAAAAAATCACTGGAGGTCAATAAAATGTAGTGGGTACATAGGCATTTGAAGAGTTCCGTTTCTCCCTTCATGTCTTTTGTATTCCGTGAGTTTAATACTCAGTTGTGTTTTCCCTTACAGCCCTTCACACCGTTCCACCCGGTTTTCTTTTAGCTAAAGAAAGCTAGTAGCGAAGAAGTTAGTGATGCTGGGTGGGTATTTCAGTTCTCCATCCACCCCAAGGCCCTGCAGTGATTGTGTGCCAAGTCTGCTGACACTGTCTCCACAGTCCCCATCAGAGCTGCTCCTGCTTCCCAGCTGCCCTCGCTGGGCCTCCCCTATGCCCCAGCCCCACGTGCCTCCTTCCTCCTCCAGGCAGGGCTCTGTGCCGTTGTCAGGCTGCTCTTCCTCAGCTACGGCACCGTTATCTGCTCCCCGGCCTGGCCTTTTTAGAGACGTTCCCCACAGGAAGGCAGACTGCCGTCTAATGCAGGACCCTCCTGACTGACATCTGAGGTCTAGGCTCTGTCCACTGGACCAAGTGCTGCTCGCCAGTGGGCACCTGGGTGCCAGGGCCCCCATTGGGCTGGGTGTTGTTCCTCAGAGAGCCCCCCCCCCCCCGCCAAACCTCAGTTCCTCGCTGTTGCTAGCACTTGGGGGGCTCACCAGGAGAGTCACCATGCAGTTGTGACAGCCTACGTCCAACCCACCTTCCCCAGGTACTTCTCCTAGTGTCCCACAGCACGTGTATAGATCAGACCCTTTCTCTTCCTTCCGCTTTGGAATCCATAACAATCTGTGCCCAAGAGTCTTTGTTTTGCTCTTACTCCTCTCTCCACGAAAGGCTCCTTGAAGACAGCCCTGGCTCCCAGAACCTAGCGCAGGCTTAACTCACTGAAGTTAGGCTCAGTAAGTAGTTTTGACCAAACTAAAATTGACTGCTCTTTAAAGGACAAACACTTTTTTAGTAGGTTTATAAAGGTGCCCAGAGAAGAAGTCCGGTTTCTTGTTCCCTTGGAGGAGGCAGATAACAGCCTGAAGCCCCTTCCTGGTTGGTGGAGCTGTGAGTAAGGAGACATCAGTTCCCTCGGGGAGCTGGAGGGGCGGCCTTCAGGTGAATGTGGGGAGAAAGGGCATCCTAGACAAGCTGCCGGCTTGAGCAGAGGTTCGGATTGGGGGCAGTTGTGAAGATAATTTAAGTGTTTGTCAGGTAGAGGGGGAAAGAGTATTTAGAAAATAAGTTTAGAAACCTAGCTTGGGCTTGACCTGTGGCAGTACAGTGGGCTGAGCATCGAGCTGGAACACTGAAGTCACTGGTTCGAAACCCTGGGCTTGCCCGGTCAAGGCGCATATGGGAGTTGGTGCTTCCTGCTCTTCCCCCCTTCTTGCTCGCTCTCTCTCCTCTCTCTCTAAAAATGAATAAATAAAATCTTAAACATAAAATAAAAACCAAGCTTGGAACAAAAATGAAGGAATTTGAATTCTAGGATGAGTAATGGAAACTATAATCTCTGGGCTTTAGGAGGGGGCCTCACATGATCTTTGTTTTAAAGAGATTACATGAGGCCACCACCCTTCCCCACCCCCACCCCCTGCCTGCTGCACTGGCTTGGAATGGAGGAGGAGGAGAAGGTGAGAGGAACCGGATAGAAAGTTGTTGAAACCGACCTGATCAAAGATAATAAAGTCCTGACCGAGGCAAGGGGAAGTGCTGATGAAGTCAGAGTTGATATCTAGATGTCGTAAGCAAGGAAAGAGCAGAAAAAGATATTGAGGTTAAATTTTTGTCCGTTTTTTAAGGAAACAAACTTTTTTTAACCCCCAGGCAGAGGTACATGCTCACTCACACTTTTCCTAATGGTCCTAATTTATTTCTACTGTTTTATACTAAAAAACTTTTTCATCTTAAAATATATTTTGTCAACAAAATAAAATCTGTCCGAAAAGAAATGAGTAAGAATATACCGATTTGGATTTCTTTTCAAACCCCTCTGTGACCTTTTGGGGTACTAGGGTCTTTCTAGTAGAAGTTAGCCCATCATCTCAGGTATTGGAATTTGAGGTTGGCAAGAATGCTCTCATCCTTTTCATTCTTGAGCAGGCCAGGAACATCAGAGATAGAAATTCCACAGAAAAGGATGTTTGGAGTGAAGCATCAGACGATAGGGGGAAAATGTACAAAAATCTCAAGTTCTAAGAAATGGACACCATATTTAATAGCTTTATCTATATTTGGCAATTACTTATATCCTACATCAAATAAGAATTCTTTGTTCTGTGTTTAAAAATGTAGGAAAGTTTGATGAATTGAATAAAATAGTCTGATGATCTATTTTCAATATTGTGATACAGAAATTTTTCTGAGAAGAAGAGTATAGATATTGTAGGTTGACTTGTTGAGATTAAAACTTCCCTAATGGAATTTGTCACAATTTTTTTTATTTTTATCTATCTATCTATCATCTATCTATCTATCTATCTATCTATCATCTATCTATCTATCTATCATCTATCTATCTAGTTAGGTGAGAGGAGGGAAGATAGACAGACTCCCACATGTACCCTGACTGGGATCTACCCGGCAACCCCATTTGAGGCTGTTGCTCCAGTACACCAAGCTATTTTTAGCACCTGAGGCTGATGCACTCCAAGGAAGCTATCCTCAGCACCTGGTGCCATGACCGAAGCAGTTGAGCCACTGGCTACAGGAGAGTAGAGGGTGAGAGGAGGGAGAGGGAGAGAAGAGAAGCAGATGGTCGCTTCTCCTGTGTGCCCTGACTGGGAATCAAACCTGGGATGTCCATACACCAGGCCGATGCTCAATCCACTGAACCACTGGCCAGGTCCTGGGATAAGTCACAATTCTTAACTGTTACTTCCTTGCTTAAGAAAAAATGACTTTTTTTCTTTAACAATATAACAAGGTTTCTCAACCAAGTTTAAGCAAGAAGGTTGCTCAACTAAGTGAGGGTTTATTCTTACCTTCCCATCCCCAGGACATTGGGCAACCTCTGGAGACGTTTCTTGGTAGTCACATGGGGAGGGGAGGGGCCTGCTGTAGTCTGGGGGGCGGGAACTGAGGATGCTGATAAACCTCCTATAATAACAGAGTTATCTAGCTTAGTGTCACTGGTGCAAGATGGAAAAACCCAGGTACTTATTATTATTTCTGTCTTATTAATATTGGAAATTAGTTTCATTTTCTGTAATATTATCAAAATTTTTTCTTGGATAGAGGCTGCCTGACAGATGTTGTCCAAAAAACCACTGTCAGAGCTGAAAATATAACAAGCCACTGCCTAGTCTGAAAAAAACAAAACAAAAAACCCAGTTAAATAGTTTGTGAGTTGACATTACTTTCCGCACACACTGCATGGGACTGACAGCAACCGTGTGTGTCATGGCAGAAAAATTCAGGGGGCAGCAAAGGAGCAATCTCTTTATTGCAAAGCTATTATTATTCTCCAGAACTACCCTGGCTCTTTTCTTCCCCCTTTATGTTTAAAGTGGAGATATCTGTAAGTACCCAGGATAAACAGATTTTAAAAGAATTAAAACAACATTATAAAGCCTGGTCCACATAATAGATGGTTAAGACTTTAGCATTTTGTATCAATGTGGAGTCCAGATCTGAGACGCCCCTCCCTCAGAAGAAGTATATCACCAGTTCTCTTCTGTTGCTAATCCTCTCCTTACCCAACATTTTAACTATACTTTTTTTTGTTTAACTTCAAGCAGATACATAGCAAGTCCAAATCTAGGAAGGAGAGACTGTGTTGAAACCGTGCGGCTGCAGGTCTCGGGATATATTCAGACCTGGGCGGAATACTTGAATACCTGCTAGGTTCTGGGCAGTGGTGCGAGGGCTGGGGGGTCATGGGGGCAGGTAAGACCCACACAGCAAGTCCTAGGGGAGCACCTACTCTGTGGTAGCTGGGCCCCTGCATCACACCGAACCATGATCTCATTTCATCTTAGAAACTGTTTCTTTCTAGATGAGGAAACCGAGGACTTGAGGTCTTAACCCAGGTCCTATAGTCAATAGCTGGTGAAGAAAAGATTCAAACCCAGAGCCACTCAACTGCGAAGCCTGAGCACTCAACCTAAAACCTGCCACAGTGGCCAGATCACAAAGTTCTCAGGAACCTCCTGGGTTTGGTTTGTTATCCCATCAGCAGGGAGTTCACTCCCATGACATCATATTTGTGTTTCAGACATAACCCTTGGGCAGCAGGTGAGGATGGCCCTTTGTGACTAGCACATTGCATCAGTCAGGCGGAAGTGAAAAAGAATCCATTCTATTGTTTGTTGGGACTCTTCCAGAGTCTCTCACGGGCCGGCGGTGTGAGTCGCGAACAAGGGTGTCATCTCAGGTATGAGAAAACATTCAGGTTGAGGCTGTACTTGTTCTTTCTGTTTTTCCACCTTTCCTTTACCTTTAACCTTTTTGGTCGACAACAGACACACGTAATGCTCTGCTCCTCTAGTTCTCATCTCACTGAACAGGAAAAGCTCACATGTTCCACTGGGGCGCCATGCAGTCTAGTCTTCTAGGTGTTTCCAGGGTGTAAACAGGTAGGGGAAAGAGCGTTTCTTTTATTTGAACAAAGCCCCCGTGTCTTGTTATCAGCACAGAAAACTATAGACACACAGAATAAAGGCACTTAAGCTGAACAACAGAATTCCTGGCATATGTAACTTCACTTCACCTGCTGGATACACATATTTACACCCGTTGCTTTTTGGGGTTTTGTATTTTTCTGAAGTTGGAAACGGGGAGGCAGTCAGACAGACTCCCACATGCACCTGACCGGGATCCACCTGGCATGCCCACCAGGGGGCAGTGCTCTGCCCATCTTGGGGCGTCGCTCTGCCGCAATCAGAGCCATTCTAGCGCCTGAGGCAGAGGCCACAGAGCCATCCTCAGCGCCCAGGCCAACTTTGCTCCAATGGAGCCTTGGCTGCGGGAGGGGAAGAGAGAGACAGAGAAGAAGGAGAGAGGGAGGGGTGGAGAAGCAAATGGGCACTTCTCCTGTGTGCCCTGGCCAGGAATCGAACCCGGGACTCCTGCACACCAGGCCGACGCTCTACCACTGAGCAAACCGGCCAGGGCCTATACCCATTGTTGAATAGTGAGTGAGTAGCCTTTTTTGTGAGGTGGTAGAAGGAAAAGCAGGTAACACATTTTAACTGTTATGGGAACCGTGAAGACATTATCTTCTCTATGATATAGTGAGTTCCCATGTGGCGGCTGTCAAGCATGTGCTGGTGCCCAGTCATCCCCGGACCACTGTCATCATGACTGACCAGTTGGGCTGTGCATATTGGCCCAGGAGTGAAGCTAGACTTTGAATGACATGGGCTCCTAGACATTAAGGTGGCGAGAGACACCTTGGGTCCTCTCTGATTCCTGGAAAAGGCTCAAATTCACCCCTCTTTTATGGCAAAACACAAACCAAAAGGTAGTACAGATTCCATTAGTTTCAGGAACGAGATGAGGGTTCGCACTTTCACCTCCTCTTCTGAGGTTATCACAGTCCGTTCAGGCTGCTGTAACAGAATACCTCCGACTGGGTGGCTTAGAAACAGCAGATTTATTTTCTCACATTTTCTGGTCGCCTTCTGCTGGAGGCTCCATTCCAGGTTGCAGATGGCCAACTCCTCACTGTGTCTCACACTGTCCTTCCTCTCATAGGGAGTTCTGCGGGGGGGGGGGGGGGTCTCTCTTATAAGGGCAGTAATCTCATTCATGAGGAGTTCGTCCTCATGACTTAAGCACCCTCCCAAGGCCCTCCCTGCAAATACTAGCCCTCTGGGCTTTAGGATCTCAATGTCTGAAGGCAGTAGGGGGCATTTGGTCTGTAGCTGCAGCCTAACACTTGAATCTTATTCCGCAGTTCAAAACTTGAGTATGTACTATACCCAAATGAGGATGAGCAGAGGAGGTGTATTGTCCTGGCTCACATCTGTAGGGGCTCTTATTTTTTTATATGTTACCTGATCTTTCTGTGCCCTGTTTGTATCATTTATAAAATGGAGATAATACCTATCTCATATACTTGTCAGGAGGCTGAGATGAGCTTATAACGTGCTTAGAAGAGCATCTAGCATATACTGAGAGCCATGTCAGTGTTCTCTGCAGCCATCGCTGTTACTTTGTAGTTGATCTAGTAAGACAAAAAAGGAAATGAGATTTCTAACATTGGAAGGGAAGGGGAAAATATTATTTGTCATACTATAAAATCCAAGTAAATAAACTGAACCAAAGATTATAATTAATATCAGAATTTAGTGGTCAGCTGTAAGATTAGGTTTTAAAAATCAATAATGTTTCCAATATACTAGAAATAACCAATTATGATTTTTACAAAGTAGTATAGTGGCAGAATACCTTCTTCTCTCCATTGCAAAGACGTTGCTTCACATGACCTAAATGAAGCCAGTGAAGGCTTGCGATATCAATACACCCATTATTCAGTAAGACAAGTGAGTCTTTGCTGGTGTGTGAAAAGACATTAAATAGATTTGTTTCAATATTTAAAGTTTCTCCTACCTTTACACAGAGGATCTTATTACAGATAGTTTGTACCATACTTTTAATTCAGCCATTTGTCTGATCATGATGAGGTATGATGAAACAATTTTCTTAAGATTACTGTCTACTTTTTTTTTTCTTCAAATTGAACTAAGTACGTGCAGGCCTCCCCCCCAACAGAAATTAAGGTACCTGGCAGTACACGTGTGACTACACAGCAGGGATTAGGGCAGTTCTTGCTCCCGAGTGGGCGTATAAAGTCAGTACTGAATCTCGACAAAATTATTTGACCACTTCCAAAGAAAGTAGATATTAATTAGACTGAAGACTGGGTGTTTTTTGTGCCTAGAATAAATGGTACCTGACCTTCAAGCCGGTCTAAATGCCTCACTTTACATCCTGCAGTTGGAAGGGCTTTCCTACTTATAAGTCTTATAGCACTTGTTTAAACCATGTCTGGCACCTTGGTATATAAAATGCTTTCTGCATGTATCTGCTACTTTATTGTAAGCTTCTGAATATATTATAATATGTATATTTTGTTTATGTTTACATTCTTCACAGTACCTTACAATGAACCAGGTACATCATAAACGTTTAAATGGTTGAACAATTAAAGACATGAACAAGTATTAAATTACATGTCATTTACCATTTAGAAGTGGTCTCCAAGGCATATATGATACAGATAGTTTTTATTCTTAGAATCTTTCAGTCATTTTCTTTTTCCCATTCATCGTTTTTTATCTTCCTTTGTCATCTTGAGATATATATACATTTCAGCTACTGCAATATTTGTTTTTGTTGGAGCTATATTGTTTTGCTTGAATCTAAGGTAAGGGCTAGCATAAGATGAATAATGATTGTTATCAGTTTAGATTGAATAAGCTAGTGGTAGAATATTATCATATATATGGACATATGCCATCAAGGGGAATGTTACTTGCTGGGGAGATGAAATTTAAGTCATTGTTCCAAGAACACATAAACTTGTATCTACAAAACCTGCAAATTAAAGGAAAGTCTCTAACTACTGAGCAGATATAGAACAAGAAGTGGGGTGCTAGCTAATGAAAGAACACAATCTACAGAATTGGCTAACTGCCAGAAGGAATTTATGAGCCATGCAACCTCACATAGTGACAGAGTGTCACCTTTCCAACATCTACTTGAATGTTACTCATGTCTTTGAAAACCATGCATGAAACATCTGATAGGAAATGCATGGCGTGAACACTCAGTTCATATTTGTCAGTGAAAGCTAAAGTAGTTCACTTGTGAGAATTCAACCCAGTGTTATCACTGTTGTTTATGAAAGCTGCTGGAATCACATACTGGTTTTAAGCGTCAAAGCTCTCAGGGTATTGGCAAAATGAACTTTGTGAGTGCATTGTCCTGTCAATCGTGAGAACTGTGTTTGCATAGTTTATTCAAGGTGAATAGCAATATGTTCATTTGCCAGATATTATTAGCTGTAGCTTTATAAGATCTTGGAGACTGATTTACAAAAATAATATAGGAATCTTCTCATAAATTTCAGTCAATCTGGTTTACTGTAAAGCAGATGATGGAAAATTACCAGGTTCATCGATCTCTGAATGTTAAAAACAGTGGGGACGACACATAGAGACCATCCTACATGATCTTGCTATGGAAATACTTGTGAGCATATCATGTAACAGCTGTTCCATTTTGGCTTCTTCCTCCAGATGCCTCATTTTCAGGTGGCTATGATTGTAAAACAGTATGCCCTCAAGACCTGAAAAATTCACTTGTTCTCACTGTTTCTTGTCAGAGTCATGGGAAAGTTTGGAGGAAGAGAAAATATAGACTTTTTAAAAAATTATTATTATTTTTCTAATTTAGCCAAACCAGTTGATGCAAGTCCTCTTTATCTTCTCCATCATTTTCTACTTTGTTTCTGGGAGCGAGTGTTTCCGTGCCCTGGAGAACTGAGCCAAGGAGATTAGGGAGTGATGAGCCCAGCAGGAAGTGCCCCTTACCCACTCTTCCTGAAGAACGGGGTGGCCAGTGCACCGCTTTGCATTTGAGTTCCACATAATTGTGTCTGCTGTATGAAAGCGGTCCTTGACTCTGTACCTGGGTCTGTTCCATGATGGTGGAAAGAAATCCCCTCTCCCCCAATTGGACCTAGTTCTTACCTAAGTAGATAATATTTCCTTCCCTTAAAACATGTCTATGAAGACCAAAAGAGTTGAGTTTTGACATTCTGAATCAGAAAAGGGATGATGCTCCACGTTGATAGAACAGTTTGTTGTGTCACCTCCAGTTAGGCTATTTGACTATTTAGTTTTTCATTCTCTGTTTGAAAATTAAAATTCAGGTATTTATTTTATCAAACACGTTTCTTCTAATAACTACTAGGAAAACTTCTGTACAAGGGACACTGGCATAAGAACGGTGAGGAAAGGAGTGAGAGGGAGGAGAGAGCGGTGGCCAGAATGAGGCCGCTTGTGTCTGTGTTCCTGTACCAAAAAAAAAATGACATGACACTCAGAGTTTTTCCTTAAGGACCCATGTCATGCTCTCCTCTCTGCAGGTCCTTGAGGGATACCTTTTCTGTGTTGCAGTTCTGACCTCTGCCCCATTTCCTAGTAGAGCAAATCCAAACCAAATCCAGTGACCCTTCAGCTGACTGGGCCAGTTTAACCAGTATTCCCAGCTTTGTTGACATTGTAACACCACTCTAGAGAGCTTTGTGTGTTCTTTTTGTGGTGGTGAGACAGAAGGCAGGTGTGGAAGCTTCACAGGGTGGAACTTGCTCCTCTGTGATGACTCACTGGGTGCCGCTGTTTTGGGTGTATATTGTCAGTACCCCTTGCTGGGAGGTGGTTTGCCCTCTAAGTGTAGCTCCTAGGGTCTACCCATATGAGTGTATAAACCCCTGGAAATGTCTGCAGTGGGTAAGTGCTCTTTATGTTCTAAAAATCAATAGGATTGGGTGTGTCTCTTCCTCAGCTGACCGTTCTGTGCTACATTTCTCAGGAGTAAGAAAGATTTCTTTTGTCAAAGGATAGTGTACATAACATAAAAGGCTTGGGTTTTGATTTAGAAGAGAGACTATACGTACTTCGTCGTTTTAAGTGTATGTTCTGATGAGAAAGGGTGGTTTAGGTATAAAGACAAATTTTACTTTATGAGTACATAATAATCTTGTTGGAAATAAATTTTCTTTGTGTCTGCATTATTATGTATGTATATGTACATATGTGTACATATACACTTATGTAAATATTTTCTATATATGCATGTGCACAGAAGAATGTATGAACAGGTGGTCACCGCAATGTCAATGTTGGCTATCTCAAGGTATTGAGATTTCAACTGATTTAGAAAACAAACGTACCTGAACCTCGCCTTTAACCCTGTTTTTATGTCTAACAGCTCCTCAATCAATCATCTCTGTTTCTCACTTATTTACCTTATAACTAATTGTAGCCTGACTTTTGTTGTTACAGCTTTTCTGAAATAGCTTTTACCAAGGTCCTTAGTGCCTCCCACTTTCTCCTTAATGGACATTTTCTAGTCTTTTCTTTGCTGGATCTTTCTATCCCAGTTGAAACTATTTTTTTTTTCTCCTTGAAATTCAGGGCCACTTGGCTGCCAGGACATCACCACATGCTCCTGGTACCCTCTCCAAGCTCTGTCACTCTCAGTGTCACCTGCCCCTTGGTACTCCATTTCTCCCTGAGCGCCATCCATGGCCCACGCCTCTCTGAGATGTGTCGTTAGAAGTGTCCTACTCAACTCAGCATAGCTGACTCTAAAGTTACCTCCCACCCTGAAACCTGCTCTTCTTCCTGTATCCTGTTTGGTGGCATTGCCACCCAAGCCAGAAATCTGGGAGTCTTCCCACAACTTTATCCCCCACATCCTGTGATTAAAAACCCCATAGATAGATAGATAGATAGATAGATAGATAGATAGATAGATAGATAGATAGATAGATAGATGATAGATAGATAGATAGAGCGAGCATGTTTCTGCTACCCTAATTCAAAACCTTTTCATTTTTTTACATACAGTGGCCTTTGAACTGCCTCCAGTTTTGTTCCCTTAAAATTTGCTGCCCACATGGTAGCCAGAACGGTTGTCAGTATTAAAACCACATGGTATTTTTAATTTAACCACCTTACATGTTTGCTATAATTTGTTTCCTAGATCCCCAGGCCAACAAGCGGAAGTTGGTATGACAAAGTGAGGGACTGTATGACTCAGGTCTGCAACATTCGGTGCTGCTCCCTTCTGTGTCCTTCACTGGGCATGCTCTCCTCGCCACCTCCTGTGGTCATCCATCATCTAGGAAGCCTCGGTGGTGGTGTTCCTGTAACACTCTGTTTCTGATGTTGTACTTCCCCATTCATCATGATCTTTTCCCAGTACATCTTGA
Organism: Saccopteryx bilineata; assembly: GCF_036850765.1. NCBI lineage: Eukaryota > Metazoa > Chordata > Mammalia > Chiroptera > Emballonuridae > Saccopteryx > Saccopteryx bilineata. Next base: position 35,821,090 of record NC_089500.1, read on the forward strand.
GTTCTTTGAGGTCAAGTACAGATTCTCCCTTGTATCTCAAGTGCCTGTCAGAGGATCCAGCATGTGTTCAGACAGCCAGGCCGCTGTGTGCACAGTTTTTGGCTCATTATTTTCTGCATGATATGGACAAATCTATATCCAGGAGACGCCAAAATGATGACTGTGTCAGAGTGACGTTGGAAGAATTCACTAATGCTATTATAGTTGGTTTCTTCTTTGTGTCCAAGGTGTCCTGTGATGTGATTGAGTTCATCAGAAAATAAATAAGAAGTCTTTACTTTGATACCTGATCGAACCACCCCCTCAAAAAAAAAAAATCCTTGATGTTTTCAACTAAAAGGATTGATTATTAGCAACCATATTTTTATCATTCTCTCACTTTAAAACCCTGTGAGGGCTTGAGATAGGTATATATATATTTAACCTGCAACCAATACCATTATCAGCCAAGTGTCTGTTAATGCTAAAAGTAAAAGGAAAGAGTTTCAGATTGGTAAATAGATAGGCTTTAAACAACTCTCTACATGGCTAATTTCTAACCATCTGATCTCTAAGACATACAAAAAATAAACCTATGCAAATTTCAAGTAATTTGGAACACTGTCCAATTCATGATGTGAGTGAGAGGCATTCCACATCTCTCCCCACCCTTCTTTTAAAAAGCCTGTGAATACACACTTGAAGTCAGTTCGCAGTTCAGTCACTCTGATGACTTCTGATCACACGCAGTGGTGCTGGAACATAGTCGTGTGGGAGATTTGTGGGCAAGGCAATACAAGAAAAGCAACATTCAGATGCCTCAGCTGTTCTGCTCTTCCTTCACCAGGCGCAAGGGTGCAGGTGCACCGGGAGATCCAGTGCACACTACTCGTCCACCTTCCAAAAGGACAGCTCTTCGATTTTCTGTTGCCTTCCCCAAGCAGATCTTTCTTGATTAGCTGTAGGTAATGAAAGTGCTAGGCCATGTCTTTTGTTTGCTTAAGTTTACTGTTACTTATTATTGCCAGGGACTTAGATTTCTTAGATTCCTGGTCAAAATGCAGAGCTTATTGTTAACAGACCACATTATATTTCTGTGTGCCTGTGAGGTGAGGTGAGAGGAGAGAGAAGGATGTGAAAGAATGAGAAGGGGTGGCTGGGAATGAGCTAGAAAAGTAACTAGACCTAGATTGTGAAGAATCTTATACATCCACATCCATTCATTAAAATGAATCATTTAACCACTTCGTACTTAGCCCCAGGGTCTGGGGAGACTCAATGACCTTGATATATAAAAGGGATCCTGCAATCAGGGGTTATCAATTAGGCAGGGGGAAAATGGCTCTGAGTGGAAGAGGAGAGTGGTGTTTTGCTAACAGAGGGAATATTTAGACCTCTCTTTCTGTTCTACTATATACCGTTTTTCCCTGATATTCCATGGAAATTATTTGACTGTCACCAACAGTGACACCTTGCGAACAGATGTGAACATCCACAAGTTCATAGATGTTTGATCATGTTTTAAAATAATACTTATACTTCACTGTTGATTGGTGTTCCTCCTTGGTAGCAGACATTTGTTGATTAAGCATTTTGTCCCTGTGAGGGGCCAAGCCCTGGTGATACAAGGAAGAGGACTACAGGCAGCGACACTTACTCTGTGTGGCACTGTAATGATGGATACGTGTCGTTATACGTTTGCCCAAACCTATAGAGTGTGTACCACCAAGAGTGAACCCTAGTGTAAGCGATGGATTTTGGGTGGTAATGAAATACCAGTTTAGATCCGTCAGTTGTAATAAGTAGAGCACTGTGGTGGGGCTGGTAACGGGGGGTGCTGCGCATGTGTGGGGGACAGGGGCCTACGGGAAATCTCTGTACCTTCTCAGTGTCGCTGTGAACCTAGATCTGCTCTGAAAGATTTTTTTTTCTAAGCAAGTAGATGGAATTGCCTGGAGTTGAAGGTTAGTTTACAGGTGAAAGTCTCAAAACGTGTTATATTCTTTGTGGCTTTGCCTCAGTTGCCAGGAACGCCCTTCTCCCTGTCTGTGCCCCAGGCCCAGATCCTGTCACCTCCCAGGTGGAGCCTGGCCTGTCCCCCTGGGTAGTTAGTCGCCCTCCCTGTGCAGGAGCTTGCTCCTCTTACTTCCAGGGAACCTTTTGCTTTGTGTGATGATTATCTCATGTATGACTCCCTGTTGTGCTCTGGACACTGTGTATCATGCTTGTATCCTAAAACCTAGGAGAGTGCCCAGGATAGAAGTGCCCTCAAATAACAGAGAAGTAACCTCAAAACCAGAGGAAGTGTGAGAAATTTCTCAAAGGAGTATATTTTCTGTAACTCATTGGAATTTGGGCTGTTCTTAGATGTTATAAAATACCTTAGGAGAAGAAAAAGGCTTAGTTTAAGTCTTAGGCTCCAAGTATTTATCTTAGTCTTAGACAACCAGTTTATTGCCTCTGAATTTATAGTAAGGAAAAGGATGCTCTTACCCAAATCAGCTGGTATTACGTGCATGTACATATCTACTGAACAATGCTCTGCCATTCAGAAATCAGTATCTGATGTAAACCCTAAGCATTATTACTGTGAATTAAATGATATTCCTTTAAAATACTGTTTGAAAACAGTAGCTGATCAGTTTTATTTAAATAGACAACTTCCTTGGGCTTTGCAGAAAATGAAACAATTTACACAGATATATTTTAAAAGGAAGTATTTGCTGTTTTTTGTTTGTTTGTTTGTTTGTTTGTTTGTTTTTTTGGTATTTTTCTGAAGCTGGAAACGGGGAGGCAGTCAGACAGACTCCCGCATGCGCCCAACCAGGATCCATCCAGCACACCCACCAGGGGGCGATGCTCTGCCCATCTGGGGCGTTGCTCTGTTGCAACCAGAGCCACTCTGGCGCCTGAGGCAGAGGCCACAGAGCCATCCTTAGTGCCCGGGCAAACTTTGCTCCAATGGAGCCTTGGCTGTGGGAGGGGAAGAGAGAGACAGAGAGGAAGGAGAGGGGGAGGGGTGGAGAAGCAGATGGGCGCTTCTCCTGTGTGCCCTGGCCGGGAATCGAACCCAGGACTTCCACACGCCAGGCCGACGCTCTACCACTGAGCCAACTGGCCAGGGCCTGCTGTTTTTCTTTTGTGTGGGCTTTCTGTTGCTATTACTGTTATTGATTTTGTTTGACATGAATTGATTTGAAAAATCTGAAATTCAAGTTAATAAATTAAGGACGTTAACACTGCTAGATGACTACAAGAGGAGGGAAGGGCTTAGGGGAGATGAAGCTTTTCAAGTAGATTTTCAACTTGCTCTTGTCCATGCAGCCAAACATTAATAACTCCTCTCTCTTTTAAAATTGTTTAAATAAAAAGAACTCTTGGCATTCAGGGTGTTTTTTTGATATGCAGGGTGTTTAGTGTAAAGCGTATGACCCTAGTATGATGATGATAACTTTGTTTCTCAACCTTACCTTCACCTGTTGACAGTAGATGCTGTCTTACTGAAGACATAAATTCCACCCACTGGTTTTTCCAGAATATTTGCAGGACTCTCAACAACTCAGAGCTGCCAACCCAGTTTTGGTATGTAGACCTCCCAGCTAGCTGGAAGCAAAATATAATTTAAGTCATTCTTCTTTGTTGCAAAACTGGTACTTAGTTTTAGTTGATGCTTTTAACCAAAGTTTATCTCATATTATGATGTAATGGTTAGATTTCATTATAAAAATAGATGAAGAAGAGGATTAAAAAAATGTATTATCACAGCTTTCTAAATGACCAACCCTTTAGGTTTTTGAATGGATGGATCCTAGTGAACGAAAACATTTCTCTTATTTTATACAGGTCTCTTCCTGTAGCTATGTATAAATGTAATATCTTTTTAAAACTCTTCCTTTTGCCTTTTGCTGGGTTGGCCCTTGCCATAACTTTATTTATAAGTTTATTTATGCAGCAAATATTTTTTGAGGACTTTTTCTTCTATGCCAAGCACTGTACTGGTCACCGAAGCACAAGGAAGTCAGAAGTTCACTTCCCGTTACAATGCAAGGTAGTAAGTAGTGCGACAGAAGGAAGTACGGACACCAGACCATCTACAGAGGGACCCCTACTAGTTAGGGTCCCTAACTAGTCTATGGGGGAGGGGGACTACAAGGTGGTGTTCTTGTTGGTCCACGGGGTAGGGGGAGCTAAGAATTGTCACAGCAGGGAAAAGTAGCAGTATATTTCAGTGAAATAAAATTATACATTTGAAACTGCTGGAGCCAGTGATTTGAAGAAGGGAAAATGGGGAGATGAGCTGAACTATAAACAAGAGTCAGATCTGGAGGACCATATACGATCTACTAAGGCCTTTAAGCATCATCTAAGGAATATTATGTAAAAGAGTTCTAGAAGTCTTCCTCCTCTGTGAATCCTCCCCTACCTAACCAAGAGTGGAATTCCTCATTTAAAATTAACTTACAGGCCCTGGCCGGTTGGCTCAGCGGTAGAGCGTCAGCCTGGCGTGCGGGGAACCCGGGTTTGATTCCCGGCCAGGGCACATAGGGGAAGCGCCCATTTGCTTCTCCACCCTCCCCTCCTTCCTCTCTGTCTCTCTCTTCCCCTCCCGCAGCCAGGGCTCCATTGGAACAAGGATGGCCCAGGCGCTGGGGATGGCTCCTTGGCCTCTGCCCCAGGTGCTAGAGTGGCTCTGGTCGTGGCAGAGCGACACCCCGGATGGGCAGAGCTTCGCCCCCTGGTGGGCAGAGCATCGCCCCTGGTGGGCGTGCCGGGTGGATCCTGGTCGGGCGCATGCGGGAGTCTATCTGACTGTCTCTCCCCGTTTCCAGCTTTGGAAAAATACAAAAAAATAAAATAAAATAAATAAAAATAAAATTAACTTACAAGTGCATTACCTTCATAGCATTAACTCATACAACAAAGAAAGGAAATCAAATTTGTTTTGCATTATTTTAATGGTATTACTTCGTTTTCATTTTTTTTGTTTGTTTGTTAAGCGAGAGAAAGAGACAGGAAGGGAGATGAGAGGCATCAATTCTTCATTGAGGCACCTTAGTTGTTCATTGACTGCTTTCTCATATGTGCCTTGACCAGGAGACTACAGCATAGCAAGTGCCCCCTTGCTCAAGCCAGTGATCTTGGGCTCAAACCAGTGACTTTGGGCTTCAAGCCAGCGACCATGGGGTCATGTCTGTGATCCCATGCTCAAGCCAGATGAATCCCTTCTCAAAACGGCAACCTTGGGGTTTTGAACCTGGGTCCTCAGCGTCCAAGCCAACATTCTATCCACTGCGCCACTACCTGGTCAGACTGTTGCTTTCCTTTCTTGATGAGGAAGTTAGACTTGGTGCTCAGAGGAGGCCTTCAGATGAAGTGCTGTGGTGAAGGGGCGGATGACCAATAGGTAATTGGAGTGTGAAGCAAAAGGACCCTGAAGGAGGCTTGGGCGGGATGGGGCAGGCTGGTGGGAATGGAATGAACCAGGAAGTATGCTGTCACCATCCTGAGAATTTTGGTCAACCCTACCTCTCCATTTCCACATGATAATATATAAAGGACATTTACCCATATAACATTTACCTATAGTCTCCATGTTTTTTAAAGCAGAAATTATAATATTAACAATAAATATAAAATATGAGAGAGCTAGGATCAAACATACCAGCTTTATCAGTATATGAAAATAGGATTTAATTATTTATCAATAGAAAGACAGTATAAGATGTATTCACAAAGCAAAACCCAATATAAAACAAGGTGATTCAGAAAGACTAAAAATAAAAGGGCAATGTAAATCATGTGAACATAAACCTAGAAAGCAGATCTGGCTGTTTTTGTTTTTTTAAATCATAATGTTTTAAAAGACTTTTTTTTTTAACCATTTCCTGTGAAATATTCAGATCCTTCAATATTGGGGTTTACAGGAAACCTCCAGCATACGTTTGTATAGTTTCTGTACTTTCGTGTTAGCTTTAGGTATGGAATGACTGTATTTCATGATGGCTAGTATTTTGTTGTCAGATAAACAAAAATGTCTATCGGCAGAAGAGTAGAACATCAAAGTTAAAAGTCAGTTGGAATGTTTCCCAATAAAATTAAGTCAGTATATATAAAGGTTCTAGTTATATTTTCAAGCATTGTTCTAAACCAGGGGTCCCCAAACAACAGCCTGCGGGCCACATGCGGCCCCCTGAGGCCATTTATCCGGCCCCCCGCTGCACTTCCGGAAGGGGCACCTCTTTCATTGGTGGTCAGTGAGAGGAGCATAGTTCCCATTGAAATACTGGTCAGCTTGTTGATTTAAATTTACGTGTTCTTTATTTTAAATATTGTATTTGTTCCCATTTTGTTTTCTTACTTTAAAATAAGATATGTGCAGTGTGCATAAGGATTTGTTCATAGTTTTTTTATAGTCTGGCCCTCCAATGGTCTGAGGGACAGTGAACTGGCCCCCTGTGTAAAAAGTTTGGGGACCCCTTGTTCTAAACCAATGTTCTTCCCGAATCCTAGGAGTAAAGACAATTCCATCTCACTGACCCTTGCCCATTTAAAATCATTTCTATAGCTGAGTAAGAGTATGGATTTTAAGCAGTTTGGGGCTTGAGTTTTTGCTTTGCCACTCACTACTCTGTGATTCCATTAACCTAACACCCTGGAGATCAGTTTCCTTGTCAGTTTATTTCAAAAATAATACATTGAGAAGTCCTAAGAGACGTAAAGGGTTTTATGTTTTGTTTTGTTTTGTTTTGCTTGTGCTCTTATATGTGCCTGGCACAGGGTATATTCTTATGTTTAAAAACATTGATCTGATTATACTCATCTCATGGTGTACTTTTTTCACACTTTGCCACTGCTGTTAACATTTGTTCTATTTTTATAAATTCATTTTTTGTACATCAGTTCTATATGCTAAATCAGAACTTTATAAAATGTACTTTACTAACTTAAGTATATTTTCAAGATAGAATGTTCTGTTAACACTAGACCACCAGACATTTATAAAATCAATAACTCTAGTTCTTGCTTCGAGATTTTGTTTTGCTAACACACTGCTTCTGTGTTGCCTGCTCTGTGTGGGGGAGGGAGGCAGGGGAGAGTGCTTATGGAGGTGAGATATGGAAATTATGCTTTTCATGGGACCAGAAAGATAGCCTTGACCAGAGTGCGCCTGACAAGTCAGGTCCAGCAGAGCTTCTCCTGTGGTATTTCAGAAACTCCCAGGAAGTCACCTGAGCCTCTTCAAAAGGACCCTGTCTTCTAGAGGCTGCTGACAGAAAATCCGCAAACTGTCAACTTTGTCTCCTTCAAAAGTTCAGAATGTCCCAGTGTTCCTGGAGTGGGGAGAGCAGGATTGAGTTAATTTTTCTAACCTCTGCATTTGAAAATTTTCAGCAGTTTCAAACCTTTTACTAATGCCTGATTTCTTAGGATTGAAGACTGAGACCAAGGCTTTCTGTGCCCGGATTAAAGGGGTTTCCCTATAAGAGTTGAAAATCTAATTGAATCAGGGAAATTCTAAAGAAATTTTATTTTTTTCCATTTTTACCTACTAGAAGTAATATTTAGATGATCACTGATAACTCTTACCAGGATGGTTATCTATACACTTAAAACACCATATTTATTTTATAAATTTACTTTTGCAAAGGAATGGAGCCATGGATTCAAGTTAATATCCAAGCAATTGTGTTTGATTCCCTTAATATAACTGGTATTTTTTTAAAAAAAGTTTACTGTATTTTTAAGTAAGATTTTTTTGCCTTTAAATAGAAAAGATATGTTTTGCCTTATTAAAGAGTAAAGACAAATACATGGTGACAGAAAATGTGATGGATACACAACACAATCAACAGTTCAAATACTGTGGAGATGTTCACCTGAAACATAGCTACCCCTATTAATCAGTGTCACCCATTAAATTTAATTTCCAAATTAAAAGAAAACACAATTAAAAAAAAAAACAGAACAAAGGTTATGCTTCTGTAATAATCACGGGAAAACTCTGGTAAACATCTATCAGGAATATTTCTATTTTTGTTAAGACAAGCCCATCAGTGTAGACTTAAAATCAAAACCCCATATACTTTACTGACAAAGCAGAATACTTACAAGCTACAATTCCAGTTTACTCCAACTTAAGCTAATTTTATATATGAATCCAGATATAAAAGGTTGTAAGTTAACCTTTTGTAAGTATCTACCATAGGATCCCTTGGAAAAGCAGTCTTAGCTAGTTGATATAAAATGATTCAATATAGATACAAATAGGTACTTTTACAGAGAGGTACCTAAGTGGCTGTCTGTATTGCTGCTTAGAAGCATCTCTTCTTTCCTCAGTAGTATGTATTCTTTTGTTTTGATAGTTAAAATATCCTCAATTTTGCTCTTTGGAAACTGAAACAGATTAAAGTATAATAATATAAATAGGCCCTGGCTGGTGGGCTCAGTGATAGAGCGTTGGCCTGGCGTGCAGGAGTCCCGGGTTCGATTCCCGGCCAGGGCACACAGGAGAAGCGCCCATCTGTTTCTCCACCCCTCCCTCTCTCCTTCCTCTCTGTCTCTCTCTTCCCCTCCCGCAGCCAAGGCTCCATTGGAGCAAAGTTGGCCCTGGGCGCTGAGGATGGCTCTGTGGCCTCTGCCTCAGGCGCTAGAGTGGCTCTGGTCGCAGCAGAGCAACGCCCCAGATGGGCAGAGCATCGCCCCCTGGTGGGCATGCCAGGTGGATCCCGGTCAGGCGCATGCAGAAGTCTGTCTGACTGCCTCCCCATTTCCAACTTCAGAAAAATACAAAAAAAAATAAAAATAAAAATAAATAATATAAATAAACAGGTTTTTCTCTCTGATGTCTTGCATAGTATTAGAAGTTTTATCCCAGTTAGTACTAGACAAATCATGTAAGTTTGTCTCTTTTGGTCATTTTATAGTAGAAGTATTTGTGTTTCCCAATAATTTTTGTCTCTTTTCTGTAATATGGCCTTACTACTCATATATCAAAAACTGAGATCACACATCCCATTTGTCCATTATTAATTAGCCTACATATATTTAACAACTGAAGAAAAAATATTTCAAATATTATTTTTAATTTAAAGTACATTAATTTAGAAATACAGTAGGTGTTAGGTTATTAACCCACTGAAATTCTTAAAAAGGTTTTTATAAAGGATACGACAAAGTTCGTATCCTGCAAAATGACGCGCTGCGTAGCCTGTAGGTCAGTGTATCAGATTGGAAACAAAGCGTGAATTGGGAAGACTGATGCAGACATGAGTGAACAAGAAATCAGATTGGAAACAAAGTGTGAATTGGGAAGACTGATGCAGACGTGAGTGAACAAGAAATCAGATTGGAAACAAAGTGTGAATTGGGAAGACTGATGCAGATGTGAGTGAACAAGAAATCAGATTGGAAACAAAGTGTGAATTGGGAAGACTGATGCAGATATGAGTGAACAAGAAATATATCCTGAAATAGGAGTTCTTGGAGCCAGAGCCCCTCAAATGGGAAATGCTGAAGACCATAGTTACTTCCTCTCAATATTGAGGATCCACGTGTCTGATGTCATCTTCTGCCTTCCTGCCACCGACCTTGCCAGGCTAACCATGGTAGTTTCCAGTAGCTATTAAAAGTGACAGAAATGGTTTAAAATGAACTTTGATTTTGGTATCATTGCTTGAAAGTCATTGTTAAACATTACATATAGATGATTACCCATAAAATGGAAATATACATCAATATAAAGATATGTACCATACTCAACATCTTAGTTATTAACCTGGCACATATGTCTTTATAAGACAATTGGATAAATGGATTTAAAGGAGATATCTTCCCTTTCCGTTTCTACCTATCAGTTTAACCTCTTGATGTTGATTTTATTTGAGGTAAACACAGAACAGTTTATAAACTCTACTAGGAAATAAAAACAGTTTACAAAATTTTCTAATTTAATTGGCTTAAACAGGATAGTGGAAAATAATAAAATACTGATGCGAAGTCTTACAGAACATGTCTTCATTCTACTTTCTTTTCCTTTTTATTGGGGGGGGGGGTCAAATTTCCAAACACTTTTGTTGAAATTAATTTTCTACCTAAAATCAAAACTTAAAGAGAGTTGGCCTGTGCACCCAGATGAATTTGTGGTTGATCATAATGTTAACGTTGACAAGAGCTAGTTGTTTAGAAGTAACATTTTCTTTCCTCCTTGTTGTAGCTACATTAGTTTCATTGAGGGTAAACAAATATCCAAAATATTTGGGGCGATATTCTATTTTTTGATTGTTTTTTGCAGTAGATTTGCCTTCCTTGCTATGCTTGACTGGTTCTAACATTAAAAATAGAGTCATGCCGGCCCTGGCCGATTTGCTCAGTGGTAGAGTGTCGGCCTGGCATGCAGAGTCCCGGGTTCAATTCCCGGCCAAGGCACACAGGAGAAGCACCCATCTGCTTCTCCACCCCTCCCCCTCTCCTTCCTCTCTGTCTCTCTCTTCCCCTCCCGCAGCCAAGGCTCCATTGGAGCAAAAGATGGCCCGGGCACTGGGGATGGCTCCATGACCTCTGCTCAGGCACTAGAGTGGCTCTGGTCGCAACAGAGCCACACCCCAAATGGGCAGAGCATCGCCCCCTGGTGGGCATGCCGGGTGGATCCCGGTCGGGCGCATGCGGGAGTCTGTCTGACTGCCTCCCCGTTTCCAGCTTCAGAAAAAAAAAAAAAATAGAGTCATGCCAACAAATGTAGTAGGCCCGGTATATGAGGTTCTGGGGGTGGGGTAAGCCAGTTTCAGATCGCAGGATTAGCTGTTGGGGACCCCTGAAGTGGGCTGTCTGGGTTTGAACCTGTTCCTGTGTGTGGTGAGGAAGGTGGTGGTAGTGACAATAAGGAGGAAAAAGAAAGAAGACCTGACAGGACTGGGCTTCATTTTCTACGGTTGCATGGCAGGGGCTACCCATTAGATCAAAATCAGAAGTCTGTCACCTGTGAAAGTTACATTGGTTTAAAAAGAGTAGTCGGTGGACATATAGTTCCCCGTAGCTGGAAACGCTGCTATAACAGTTTTTCTATTTAAAGTCTCTAGCAAAGAGAGAGTCTGATTGGATCCAGTGTGCAGAGTCAGCACGGGGCCTTAGTATCTGCTCTCCACCAAACCCCGGACAATGAACAAATGGAAGAGGAGAAAAGAGAACGGAGAATGAAAGGTAGTAACAAATCTCTAGAATAAATTACAGAAATTTCCCCCAGAATCTGTCAGATTTTCAGCAGAATGGAGCCATAGCAAGGGTGAGATGCCATAGGAAGGTACTAAAAACAGGAGTTCTGTGGAAGATGAAACACTCGGCATAACACCTGGAACCCTCCCCACTTGGCTTTGGGATGTTGGCTGGTCAGGTGTAACTCCTCCAAGCAGGAGGGTTCTTTGTTGGGAAAGTGATTCCCCCCAAAAGTCTATAGATATCAACATTTGGGATTCCCCAATGAAATAGTAGGTTTCCCAACTGATCACCCTTTAGCAAAGTCACCTAGTCAACAAACCCATTCGTGCACACGAAACTTATCTGAGTTCAGTGCCTCCCTCACAGATAAGAGCTGGCAAGCAGGCTTGTGAGGAATGTCTGCCACATGACTGTCCAGAGCAAACCGCACGCCAGAAAAAGAGAATCTTGACAGAAATGCCATCCAGGAATCAGAAGAAACGTTCTCTGATTGTCTGAAAGAGATAAGAGGGTAGAGGATATTTATTACACAAAAACAGAACCTTTTTTTTTTTTTTAAAGAAGCAGAGTAAGCAAGCTCTTTTTTGAAAATTAAAGATACTTCAAAGATAAAGAAATTCAGTGGCATGATCAGATAGCTAAAGATGAGGAACTTTCTCAGAAAGTGAATTTTCTAAAGGAGAGATGTACAGGGAAGAAAAGGAACAAACTGTAGAATGTCTCCACAAGGCTCCATGTTGAATGACAGGTGTTCCGAAAAAGAATGGATGGAGGGGACCGTCACCATCCTTTTTTGTTGTTGTGAAGAGAGAACTGATATATTACCTTGTGTGTTTGACCACAAGGAGAGCGTTTTTATGCTTTGGATTAACAAAAATTAGAGTTACCTAAAGAAACCCTCAACACCTGGAGAGGTGAGGCAGTTATTTACCTGAGGGGAGAGGAGGAAATGTTGCACAGGAAAGTGACGTAATCCAGTTGGTGCCACTGTGAACTAATGTGAACTGATGATATAAACATTGACTATTGATTATAATCCCCACACGGACATGGAACCAAACTGGGAGAACTGGAGAAGGAGGGTGTGGGGTGAGTGTGTGGTGTAATAGCCTCCTCTGCGACAGGAAGTCAGAGGGTAGACACCAGGCGGGGTGGCAGGAATCAGGTTGGAAGGTGTGAGGCAGGGGCTGCCTCCTTCTTCTTTTTTTTTTTTTTGGCTGTCATAACACACTTAGTACTATCTGTTTAAGCTTCCATAAACATTAGGAAGTTTAAAACTATGGGCATGTTTTACTTTAAATTAAAGCAGGAGGCAAAAGGTTGTTTTTCCTTCCTCTCCTTCCTTCCTTTTTTCCTTTCCTTCCTTCCTTCCTTCCTTCCTTCCTTCCTTCCTTCCTTCCTTCCTTCCTTCCTTCCTTTCCTTTTCTTCCTTCCTTTCCTTCTCCCCTCCCCTCCCCTCCCTCCCTCCACAAAGCCTGCCACATGCCATTTTGAAACAACATATCAATGTGACAGCATGAGGGATTTGAACTCGGGCACAGCAGGGCAGTTTGAGGACAGCTCTCTGGTTCTCAGGTCTGGCTTCACAGTCTTGGACCCCACTTGGTCACAGAGACCCCATGCGAGGTTTCATGCTCTGCCACTGCTGTTTTGAAGTTCTTAATAGTTTGGGAAGAAGGGGCCCCACGTTTTTGTTTTGCACTAGGCCTTGCAAATTATGTAGCTGGTCCTGCTTCTTTCTAATAGATACACTGGATTCTGGTCCGACTGAGGTTACTGTTACTTCCTTTGACTCTGACCTTCTGGAGGCCTGTTTTCACCACCCAGACATGGCTTATGGTCATGAGGGTTAGCATGAACTGATATTTCTCACAAGGGAATTTGAAAGTCATGTATTACACAACACCTCAGAAAACTGTGTGGCATTTTCTATTAGTTAATTCTTTGTACTTTTAAAGAAGACATTTGACACAAACTGTGGTTAATTCTTTGTCCTTTTAAAGAAGACACGATACAAACTGCTATAAAGTCTATAGCAGTTTAAGTTCACAGCAAAATTGAGGGAAGATAAAGATTTTCCATATACTTCCTGTCCCCAGACATGGATAGTCCCCATTATCAACATCCGCTGCCTGAGTGTTTTTTTGTTAACAATTTATGAACCTACTTGATGACATCATTATCACCCAGAGTCCGTAGTTTACATTAGGGTTCACTCTTTGTGTTTGTCTCAGTCCAGTCTGGCAGCTAGTCATAGACGGGGTGGACTGCAAACAACAAATTTATTTCACAGTTCCGGAAGTTGGGAAGTCCAGAGCCAGGCGTGGGCAGATCCGGTGCCTGGTGAGAGCCTGCTTTCCCCTAGATGACCATCTTCTCCGTGTGTCTTCACAGCTCCAAAGGAGCAAGGGGGCTCTCTGGGATCTCTTCTAAGGGGACAAGTCCCCATTCCCAAAGGCTTCCTCATCAGGAACTAATCACCTTTCAGAGATCCTACTTCGCAATACCATCACACTGGGGATTGGGTTTCCACATAGCAATTTTGAGGGGACACAAACATTCATTTTGTGCTCCATTTACTCATTCCTCTTGCTCCGTGACCCCTGGTAATCTTTCATTCTGAACTAGGTACTGAGTTAAGTGGTTTTCCTAGGAAAGAACATAGGTTCTGCACAACAGAGAAGTGGAAAACTTTTTTTTTTTTACTTTTTTATTAATTTTTAGAGAGGAGAGAGAGAGAGAGAGAGAGAGAGAGAGAGAGAGAGAGAGAGAAGGGGGAGGGAGGAGCAGGAAGCATCAACTCCCATATGTGCCTTGACCAGGCAAGCCCAGGGTTTTGAACCGGCGACCTCAGCATTCCAGGTCGAGGCTTTATCCACTGCGCCACCACAGGTCAGGAGAAGTGGAAAACTTAAGTTTGCAGCACCATCTTGGGAGGAGGAAGGTTATGGTGACCCTGAGGTGGGAAAGGACCTCCCCCTTCCGCTGAGGTCAGGCACCTGATGGCCCATTCAGAGGCTGCCCCTGACTTCCTATACTGAGCAGTGCCCTCTGCAGGCAGTTCTCAGTTCCTGCTGGTCACTACTTGGCTGTTCATACATCCCATTTGTATTATTGCAAAGGCCGGTTTTTGGATGTACACTCCTGGTGTGTTCTCTGAAAGTGTTTCCTCTGTACCCTTCCTCTGTGGCTGCCTGAACCTGTCCACTCTGCTGCATATCTCTACGCTCCTGGCCAGACAAGGCCCAGGTGTGGGGGTGGGTGTCATTCAAGCTTAGTGTGAGAACTAGGCTGAGGGTGTCTGTCATGTATCTACAGAGGATTGAGACAGTGCCAACTGAGGGATAATGGCTTGTCCCCCTAAAGTGAAAAAGCAGGACTTCCTGTTTGGTTAGTAAATTGATTTTAAAGTCTGTTACCAAAGAGGAGCCTTAGAAATGTCTAGAGTTGTAACAGTGTCATGGTAGTCATTGTGCTGTCCCCCCTCCCCCCCAAATGATGCATTTGACAGACGCAACAATTTGGCCATATCTGTTGTGCTGTCTTTCTTTCTACGCCCCCTCCAGGATCCACCAGGCAAGCCCACTAGGGGGCGATGCTCTGTCCATCTGGGGCACTTGCTCCATTGCTCGGCAACTGAGCCATTTTTTTTTTTTAGCACCTGAGGTGGAGGCCAAGGAGCCAGCCTCAGCACCTGAAGCCAACTCACTCGAACCAAGAGAGCCATGGCTGCGGGAGGAGAAGAGTGAGAAAGAGAGAAGCAAGAGGGTGAGGGGTAGAGAAGCAGATGGCCACTTCTCCTGTGTGCTCTGACCAGAGATCAAACCCAGTACATCCACGCTCTGTGCTAATACTCTACCCCTGAACCAACTGGTCAGGGCCCTACTGTATTTCTTAAAAGAAGTTATTGATAGTTATATCTTCTTTGGTCATTTAAATTATTTAAAATTACAGTGTTCTGGAAATAGTTGCGTTTAGTATAAGGAAATATTTATGACTTGTGGCTTAGATGAAATTCTTTTTTTTACATTTTGGATAGAAATGTTTTATACAGGGGGAAAACTCCCATTGTTGGTAACATTAATTCAGGCATGCATCGGTGCTGGTGAAGCTGAAGGCACAGGCCTCCTTGTCCCAGGTCTGTGACGGTTCTTCCTGGCATCCTTTCAGGTCACACGGTTGACACTGTGCTGGACCCTGGACATGCAAGGTTGAACAAGATAAAGTCAGTCTCTGTCATTGGGAGCTCACAGCCCAGAAACAAGAGACACTAATCAGGTACATGTTGAGCTAAAGTGCAAGGTGTCTTGGGAGTTGGAAAGGAAGAGCTCATTTAGGTTGAGTTCAGGAAGAACTTTTTTGAGGAAATGACCTGTGAGCTGGAACCTGAACGAGGTAGGGAAAAGAGTGTTGCCAGCCCGGAACAGAGTGCGCAGAGGACTGTGAAGGCAGAGCGAGCTCATGCATGAAGGAATCCAGAGAGGGTCTGTGTCCCTAGAGCTCAGAGTGGAAGGAGGAGAGTGGCATGGGGCAGAGCTACAGAGGCGGCTGGGGCCACACAGCCAGGACCAAGAACTCCATTGAGGTTTTTATGTCTAAATTATACATGTAATGGAGACCATTGTTAATATACAGGGAAAGGATTTAGCCAGCAAAACTAGAAGTCTTAGATCTTCAAATATCATCATAATGATGGTTCTCTTAGGAGGCGGTTTTCACACTTTACAGGAGATTTTTGGTTTAGCCAGATAAACCTGGTGTCAAATCTTGGTCTTATTATGGACTTGACTGAGGTGACATTAATAAAATCATGTAGGTTTCAGGCATACATCATCTGTATATTGTATTGTGTGTTCACCACCCCATCTCTTAAATCCTGGTTTTGCTCTTGGCTAGCTGTGTGGCCTGGGGCAAATGGCTTAATTCCGCGAGCCTCCATTTCTTATAACATTGACAGGACCATACCATATAGCACACTGAAAATTGAAAGACATATATAAGGCATCTGTATGCTGTCTGATATCTAGTAGATTCTCTGATGGTGGTGGGAATCTATACTGATATATTAGTCAACTTTGTTCTTGTTATGTATTTGAGGAACTTAAACAAATATAAGTGGACAGAGGGGCACAGGGATAAATAAACAATCTAGTCATTAAATAAGGGGTAAATTTTGATTCTAATAATCAAAGAGAAGAGCCAAGAAAAAATACATTTACTTGTCTTTGTGGTGGGAAAACTCAGAAGACTTAGCAGTGGAACTTGAATAATTTCACTCCTTTTCCTCCTGGGTGTTTTTATTTTATGAATTTACAAAGTTAAAGAGCTTTATATGTAAGAGTTTAGAAAGCAAACATAGCTTGGGGTGAATGGTCCTTCAACATATTTGAAAATCCCTGACATATAATTATCAGTGCCTTTTGAATTACTCATTTTCTCAAGAAAATGTTTTTGGAGACCATAACTTTTTTGAAATAGGAAAATATTGCTAACCCGACCTGCTTCGTGGTGATTCATTCTTTTCCCATTTTACTCCTTAAAACAAACCAAGAAGCCAGCTGTCTAATTGCCTAAGATGAAAGCCGTTTCCTTAGAAATCCTGAATGAAAGAAAAAGTGCTTTTCCAGAATGGCAAGATCTGTTTAGAGGTAATCATGACCTGATTCGGGCAATCGAATGTGGTTGTAAGAACGTTGCTCATGGCAACAAAGAGCACTTACAGACACATTTATTTTCTAAAATAAGCCTTCTCTAATAATAAGTGTGTGTGGAATTTTCCTAGTCACTGTACTTCTGCATGTTCTTTTTTTCAACGATTGTGTGGACTTAAATCATATTCAACTTTGTAGGCTTATAACTTTTTGATTCCTTCTGTTTGGTGAGAGATATCTAACCAAATATCCATTGCTTTTATACAGTATCTTTTTTTTCCTACGTGTTAACACACTCGTCCTTGTCCTCTCTGTGAATTTAAAAGAAACTTGGCAAGATACTAGGAAAGAAGTCTTTAGTTCCCCCCATATTTGTAAGTATCAGGATAAAAGCATAATTTTTAATTGTCGTTATTTTAAAAGATGATAATGAAATAAGAAATTTCTAATGTGTTTGTATGTTTGTTGAATTTTTCATCTGTTGTTAATGACTGAAATATTGATTGTAGACATGACCATTTTCCTCTCTGTTCTTGACTTCTTAAAGTAAAGTTTATGACAAACTATCATAAACAGAAATCCAGGTCAAATGGCCATCTAAAATTCAGCCATACCTAAAATTTATTCCAGATATGCAAACTAACAAACTTTTATTTATCCAAAAGAATGCTTCTAGGAGGCATGATTCTGTTCTTTTTCATAAGCTTCTTGTTTGGAGAGTTGTTTTTAAAGGAATTAATAGTATGTCATAATTACACATGAGTTCCTCAGTATCAATAATGAACACTAGACTATTTTGTCTTAAAATTTTTTTCTTCCATCTTGATTCCCAATTTTTATTCTTTTTTTTTTTTTTTTTTTTTTTTACAGAGACAGAGAGTGAGTCAGAGAGAGGGATAGACAGGGACAGACAGACAGGAACGGAGAGAGATGAGAAGCATCAATCATTAGTTTTTCATTGCACGTTGCAACACCTTAGTTGTTCATTGATTGCTTTCTCATATGTGCCTTGACCGTGGGCCTTCAGCAGACCGAGTAACCCCTTGCTGGAGCCAGTGACCTTGGGTTCAAGCTGGTGGGCTTTTGCTCAAACCAGATGAGCCCACGCTCAAGCTGATGACCTCAGGGTCTTTTTTTTTTTTTAAAGATTTTATTTATTCATTTGAGAGAAAGAGAGAGACAGACAGAGAGACAGAGAGACAGAGAGAGAGAGAGAGAAGGGAGGAGGAGCAGGAAGCATCAACTCCCATATGTGCCTAGACCAGGTGAGCCCAGGGCTTCGCACCAGCAACCTCAGCATTTCCAGGTTGACACTTTATCCACTGCGCCACTACAGGTCAGGCCGACCTCAGGGTCTTGAATCTGGGTCTTCCACATCCCAGTCCAACGGTCTATCCACTGCATCACTGCCTGGTCAGGCACCAATTTTTATTCTTTTAATGGCCTATAAAGACAGTTTTGTTTGTGGAATTTATTTGAACATTCCATTGATTCAATTATCTCTGTAGTAAATTTATCATTGAGGCAAATACAATAGCTTTTTTTTGTCACTCCTTCATTTATCTTGCCCAAGACTTATGGTCGCTTCAAAAAACATTATTTAAACACTGTTAGTGAAATATTGGAAAGCGGTCATAAGAATAGAATTCTAAGTGCTACCCAGCTGTGTGACCTCAGGTAAATCACCTAACCTCTCTGGGCCAAGTTTAACCAGTGAGTTGGACTCTGCTCTCACTGAGGTCTCTTCTGTGTCATTATGGGATGATCAAAATGTCGGTCCTCCTTTTGTGGACAAGCTTGAGAGAAATTATAGCTTGTCTCTCCTAGCTACAATGTGTTATTAAAGCTTTAAATTTACACTGTAGATAGAAAAGAAACAAGGTTTCACGTGGAGGTAGACCTAGTGGCAATTATAGTTAATTTTGGACTTTCCCAGATGAAAACTGCAATTCTTCTAGCCCGTAGCTATTTCTCCTTTGTCTTAACATTCATTCAGTCACATAACCAACACTTATTAACTGATGTGCTGCATACCAGGCACTCTTAGGCACTGAAATAGAATGCTTTATATAATAAAATTACCATAAACTTGGCAACTTCATAATTTAATGATTTTTTTCATACTTTAAAACTAAGCTATTAATATTTAGAAGTGCACATAAAATCTATGAAAGTCATATAACCTTCCCTAATTTTGTTTTGCTTATATTGTTAAATAATATTTTCACCACTAATAGAAATTTCAATATAGGGGACACAGAACGTGAGTATGGCACAGAAAACACCCAGCCTCTGGCACTAAGTTATTCTTTCATGTTCACTCCAACCGTAGAATGCCAGTGAGTTTGTCAGTTCAGATTATCAAGATGATTACATGTCACATATGTCACCCATGTCTTCATTAATATTCATTCCTCGATTTCTTAACATAGACTATGTAGGACATCTTTTATTTGCAATCATGCATTTCTAACTAGTCAATTTATTAATAAAAGGCTGTATTATCATTCCAAGGACAAATAGTTGTTGTTGTTTTTTACTTTTGAGAGTCCCTTCTTCCCCTCCTCTTCCTTTTTTCCACTCACAAGTTTCACTACTTCCCCTTCTCCCCTCGGTGAGCTACTCCCTGGCCTGCTAATAGTTCTAAGTCATAAAGACTCAGCTTTCACTGGCTAGGATTTTTACACAGTCATAGAACAGCGTAGAATCATTTCCCAATCAGAAGGCACCTTGGAATCCACTGGCCAAAGCGGTGTGATTTCAAGTCGATTAACCATTTTCGCCTTCATCTATTGGTAAACTTGATGTAAAATCCAACGTAACTCAGAAATTAAACCCTAAAAGGAAGATCCTAATGTAAACAAAAGAAGATATTCAATACATTATGTCAGTTACTTGAGAACTTAACAAAGTGTAGCAAATTCTTTTAAGTCTTAGAGATAGGCTAAGGTTAAAAAGTTGGCCGTGCATGAATGAAATAGCTATTATGTAAATAAAGAGTGGTGCTCAAAGGCCAGCCAAAAGTTAAGGAGATCCCTCTTTTATGTGGCATTATTGTCACTAAGAAATAAAAGTAGCATTTAGGACTTTTCTGACCCAACACTGTTGTATCCCTTATACTGAAAAAAAACAAAAACAAAAAAGCTTTGCATACAGTAGGCTTTCAAAAGGTATTGGTTGGGGGAAAAAATGCTTCTGATCTCATTAGTATCTGATTAGAACTTTTTTGCACTTTTTTAATTTAGATTTTATTTATTTATTTTTTTAGAGAGAGAGAGAGAGAAAGGGGGAGGAGCAGGAAGCCCATATGTGTCTTGACCAGGCAAGCCCAGGGTTTCGAACTGGCAACCTCAGCATTCCAGGTCAACGCTTTATCCACTGTGCCACCACAGGTCAGGCATTTTTGCAGATTTCTTCATATGGGAATACTTGAAAATATAACTTAACATTAATGGAATAAAATTTAGGGAAAAGAAGATGTCCATATAGGTTCTCATTCTAAATAGAAAATTACTGTGACTTCTATTTCCATAGTAACCACTGACTCTTAAAAACTCAATACTCTGTCTGAAGCAATAGATGATCTATCTGATTGGGGCATGGAAATTTATAGTTGAAAAATTGAATGTGAGTTGGTCTCTTATTAATAAAAAAATTTAATTAAACTTTTATTTTGTTCTTCATATTCTTAGCAACTTTGTTGTCCTCAATTTATACCACTTAATATAAGCAGTTCCGGAAGGGAGATAGTTGGGAACTCCTCTGTCCCCTTGCCCCTGTTAGGGACTTGTTCTATACTGTAGATCCCAAATTTTGTAGAAATTCTGGAATTCTCTCTCTTCCACCCCCATCCTTCAAATCCCTTCATCCCATAAAGATTCTTGCCTTCACTCATAATCACAGAGGTCTTTGAAATCCTGTCCTGGGGAAAGAGAAGGTGGATCACAGGAAGGAGGAGGGAGATAAACAGTGACTCAAATCAACCTTTGTTAACTTACCCCTGGACCCTGGACCCAGCCTCTTGTCTATTCTGCTTTCTATTCCATGTCACCTCCTCCCCCCACACAGAGCCTCCCCCCATGTTCCCATTCATCTTGTCATCCGTCCCCAAACCCTCAGTTCTGTCCCTCATCTCCTGAAACTATGGCTCACTTTGAGTCCACTTCCCAGTCCTGACTAATGAAGTGTACCCCCAAATTCTTCAGCAGTGACTGACAGTGGCAGAGCGGGTTCTGGGCTGTCAGTGAGGATGGCCAGATGGCGGCGCAAGAGGAGGAGTTCCTGCCGCCCCCTGGAGGGTTGGCCTGGGATGCATTTTTCCCAGCAGCCTGTAGAATTCTTGGCGCTCTCTTAGTATCATTATGTTTTGCATAAAGTTTTGTGTGCTGATCTGGCAACTTAATTCCCAGTTGTAATCTTATTTCCCAGGGAAAATGTTAAAAGTTTTTGAAGCCGGGACTGCTAAATGAACTTTTGGAATACCGTCCTTTTGTAACTTGGTAACTACCTGTTTTCTGATAAGGGTATCTGGGGGCTGCCTAGGAGGGATTTAGGGTGAGAAGGAAAAGGAGATTGTTGTTTTTCCCCTTAACATTTGAGTTTTTATCCCTCAAAGCACTTTTTAATAATTTTCATTTATATTATTTTTCCATAAAAATTTGGGCATTTTAGACAATAATGCATTTGCACAGAAAACATTTTTTTCAGACACATATCATTCCATAGATCCATAGATCCACATATCAACAGCTGTGTACCTACACTGAAAAAGATTCCTTTTCACATGCATTTCTTTATGCCATGGAAACTAATATTTTAATCCATCTTTTCAAAGAATGTGCTGAGAATTTGAATGGAGGGTGGCTGGTCAGACTTCAACTGTGGTGTTGCGTCATGGCAAGCAGAATTTCTTGTGTGTTAGTGATGTTTTTTTGTTCAAGTAAAAAGCCTGGGGGAACAAAAGAAGTTATTTCTTTAGAAACACTTACATTTTCATGTTGTTAAGATATTACTTAGAATATTTATTAACCAGGTTTCCAGGACATTGAATGTTTAAGGTCATCCTTGAACTTAATTATCTCCACACTTCTCTTGCTTAAACTCCATGAAATGAAATATGCCTTCAGGAACTCTTTTGAATTGTGTGAAACCTGTGTTGTCCGGGCCCTTTAATCCACACTTTACAGCTTTTCATGGGAAATGTCTGCACCTTTATTAATGTATTGTTTATAACCGAGTTAAATTAGGGCCAAGAGCTATAATTATTGTTCTTTTGCTTGCAACAGTAGTTTTGCCTACGTCTTCTCTACTGATAAATTTGAGTCAGATTAGTGAGTAATAAATCTAAAAATAACCTTTTAAAACCATTGGCAAGCCAAGAAAGTGAATATATAATTGTGATCTAGAAGGACATGTGACTAAGGCACTCAAATACATTTCATGTGGTGAATGGGTGTTCCTTTCTGGCTAATGTAGTTGAATGAAAACTAGAATACTTTCTCCTTACATTAAAATAGCATCATTGATTACTTTAAAATTTTTTTAATGATGTAAACACAACAGTGTACCATGCAAATTAGCAATTGAGAAGACAAAAGAACCAGAAGTTTAACCAAAGAACTAAGACATCAGTTTAAGGTAAAGTGTCCTAGATAAATGTTTACGTCAACTTTCTCAGAAACTATTTTGCTAATGTTTGCTCTCTTTCCAGATAAAAATAGGCACACCATTCAAAAACATAGTACATTTATCAAAAAGTAGAAACTTACCTAATAAATGGCAATTTTATTAAAACGTCATGCTTTACATTCCCGATAGGCCGTAAAACTTAATGTGGAACAGAAATGTAAGACCCTGGCCACTTGGTTTCGTGTGTATTTTGAAACCAGAAGGCCATCACTCAGCTTGTTTTTACAATATGAACTTTGATGTTTTTATAACTCACGTAATCTTTTTATTGCATGAAGTAAAAAGGAAAACAATTTATAGCTTGCTAAATAATGAGGGACAAACATCCGAATTAGAACTTTAAAAAGTGATCCACAACCTACAAGAGTTGACTTGACATGTAAAGCTATTTTTAAAACTGCATTTCAAAACTCTTTTCAGTTTCCTAGAGAGAAGGGAAACGGGTCTTGTCTTTAGCTTGAATCAGTACCAGCTAGACTGCATGTTAGACCTGGAAATATGGACATCCACAACTTGGAATAGAAATGCCTATTCTTCCTTATACTTCATTTAAATATCTTTGAGTCCCCATTTAATATCTTAGAAGACCCTGACTATTTTTCTAGAGACCAAGGCAAGAACATACTATCAGCCAAAAAAACCTAATCAGTATATTATAATAGCAGTTCTGTTGAGGTTGAACTGTTATAGGTTATTTTACTTCTTATTTTCTAAACTGTAGAGTGTTTATATGACTTTCACAAATAGACTTTTTTTTATGTCTCCGTGTGTATATATTTAGAGGGAAGAAAGACTGAAGGACTCATTCCAGAGAGGGTACAGGAGGCAGTTTTTAACTTTTCAAATCACTTTTTTTCTTCTTTTTCCTATTTCTTCGCTGAAACTTGCAGCTACTATACATAAAAAGTGATCCTTTTTATTTTATTTTTTTAACTATCTTCGCTTGTTGCCAAGGTGTAAATCAGAAAGCCCGAGTCTCCTTCTCCCACTTCATAAACAAGACTCAGTTCTGCTTCAGACACTTGGAGCGGTGCCAAAGCTGTCGTGATGACGTCAGTTTACCAGGAATGTTCAGATTTCTCATGCTGTGTTCCACATTCCCTGACTCGAGCAAATGTCCTTTCAGAGTTCACTGAAGTTTTAGGGTTGGATTTTAAAAACATGTCTTGTTTTCAGTACTTTACCTTTTCAAAATCAAGGACCCATTTTAAACAGTGTTTCAGTTAAAAAGCCCACGTGACACATTTTTATTTATTAATTAGGAAATGCAGAATGACTAGAAGTTTTTCTGGTGGTGAAACTGGTAAGATTTGTTAGCCTAATAAATTGAAATTTTATTAATTTTTTATTTCCTCATTCAGCAAATATTTGTTTTATTTTGAATCTATGTTATGTTCATTTATATTTTATTGAATTTTAGATTACCAGTAACAACAGCATCTACCTATTTTTGGAAATAAATACTTGTATGTAGGAAATGTTAATGTACCGAATTCTCACATGTCTTGCATTACTTCTTAGTTCTTGGCTAGCTGATTGGGAACCACTGTGCTGTAGGTAATTATTTATAATTATTTAATAAATGCTTTTGGCCTGTGAGCCATAAATATTAGAAAAACCTGGTGAGTTTTTTTTAAAGCTTATTTAGAGATATAGTTATAGTTGAAGGGAGTAGTTAAACTTCGTATATTCCTGTCTTGGTAAACTTAATGGACTTCTCATTTATGGAGAAGTTATAAGAACCATGAGGAGTTCAGTCTTTCCAACATTTAAAATGTGGTTAAGATTAATTCTATGGATTTGCGGAGAACAAAGGTATAGAACAAAACCTGTTCTATTTTCTATTTGTTCTTTTGATCTAGTTATTCCCATATAATCCAAAATTCTGATGAGCTTTGAAAAATAAATAATCGAAAATACTACAGGTAAAGGCCTAAATAATTGAATAATTCTGGACATTTTAACTACATGTTATGAAAACTGGACTAAACATGTTAAATTTTGAAACATATTTGTCCTCAGACAAATTTTTTTGTAAATACCAAGGAAATATAGGTACTTGTGTTTATGTAGATTTCTTACAATGTACCTAATTAACCTAAAAAATGGCAATTAGTAGTTATTTATACTTTAAATAGACTTGGTTTTTTTCTTAAGTGAGAAGCAGGGAGATAGAGAAACAGACTCCCACATGTGCCCCAACCAGGATTCACCCAGCAAGCCCCCTATGGGGTGATACTCTGCCCATCTGGGGCCATTGCTCTGTTGCTTAGCAACTGAGCTATTTTAACCATGGAGCTTAGCCATGGAGCCATCCTCTGCATCCAGGGCCTGTTTGCTCCAACCAAGCCATGGCTGCAGGAGGGAGAGAGAGGAACAGATAAAAGGAAGAGAGGGAGGGGTAGGGAAGCAGATGGTTGCACTCCTGTGTGTCCTGTCCGGGAATCACACCTGGGGCATCCACATGCTGGGACGACACTCGACCACTGAGCCAACCAGGCAGGGCAGACACGATTTTTTAAATAGCCTCTCGTGAGTTAGTATACTGCTCACAAAAATTAAGGGATATTTCAAAGTGAATATGAAGAAGTAAAAAGAAGTATTTGGGTTTTTTTTTATCAAATAAGAACATCAGAAAAGCAAATGACAAGTCAAAGAAAGTTGTTCAATTAAGCAAATGAGATGCAACACTAACTTTTATTTCATTGGAGAAAATGCACTATACAAAAGGCTGAAAGTATTGGAGTATCTGCAAGTTCCTTGATACCCTAATTTTTGTGAGCAGTTAAATTACATATTTACAATGTGGGAAAGGGGGATTTTCTTAATATTAATTTTTAAATTGAGCTCTGGTTGACTTTCTAGGCTGATGTTGGATATTACCTACTTTTCATTTCTCTTATGATAATGTGAGATATCAATAATTTTCTTTTAATCACCAAATCTTGATTCATTCAAAATAATAGAATTTCTTGAGACAGATTCTAGCCAAAACTAAGAGAGGTATTGTTAATTGTAGGCACAACCTGGCCCTTGGCCCTTGCTTCTCTTTGAGTGGCATACTGTATCCTTTGGATAATTTCTAGAGCACTACCTTGAGTCTTTTTACAAAAGTTTCGGCTCAGCGGTGGAGCGTCGGCCTGGCGTGCGGGGGACCCGGGTTCGATTCCCGGCCAGGGCACATAGGGGAAGCGCCCATTTGCTTCTCCACCCCCACCCCCTCCTTCCTCTCTGTCTCTCTCTTCCCCTCCCGCAGCCAAGGCTCCATTGGAGCAAGGATGGCCCGGGCGCTGGGGATGGCTCCTTGGCCTCTGCCCCAGGCGCTGGAGTGGCTCTGGTTGCGACAGAGCGACGCCCCGGAGGGGTAGAGCGTCGCCCCTGGTGGGCGTGCCGGGTGGATCCCGGTCGGGCGCATGCGGGAGTCTGTCTGACTGTCTCTCTCCATTTCCAGCTTCAGAAAAATTAAAAAAAAAAAAAAAGTTTCAAAACAAGTTTAAACTAGGCAAATTAAAATCAACTTTGAATGCAGAGATTTTGAATTCTCTGTTTTAGGAAATTTCAGATTCCAAAAGTAGTTTTCAAATTAGCGAGAGGCCTCATCCCATGTTTCATTCTTATGCTGGAACTCATCACATTGTCTAGAATTTCAAGAGTGAATTTGCAGAATTAGAAAGGGACCTGAAGTCCAACCATGTCAGACTTCCAGATCCTGCCTTCCCAATATGAATTCCTGACAGTGATAGGCCCAAGCTGGTGAATTGCTTAAGGCAGTGGTTCTCAAACTTTTTGAAGTTGGGGCACATTTAAAATCTTACAAATAATTGTAGGCACACTATATACAGATTTCCAAGAAATATGTTATAATAATTAAGTCAAATATTAAAGAAAAAATATAAAGTCCAAGCATGCCTTTATGGTAATTAAATGAAATAAATATGACAAAATTACATTTATTCTGACATTAAAAAACACTTTTATGTTACATTCTTTGAGTTATGCTTTTTAGAATTTGTAAAAAAGGGATTAAAAAATTTAAAAAACTAAAAATTAGCTTTATACACACACACACACACACACACACACACACATTCTTAGTAAGATTTAGTAAATTCGGCAGCTCCTGGTGCAAATGTGTTAAGTTTTTTCATTCTTGTGTTTATGAGAAACATGAGCCTGATGTATCCTAGCAAGTTCTTCAATGTTTGGGTGTATATTTGAAAGAAAAACTCTCATTTCCTCATCAATACAATACTCTTAATTGTGTTGAGTACAGAAAACCCCCACCATACATATCATCTTAACTTTACACCAAACAAAGGATAGAAGAAACTTGCCTCCAGTCTTTCCAGGGAACATGGGGGGTAGTGTAAACAATCCAGCACCACAGCTTAACAGCCTTTTGCAACCTAATCAGGCAAGTGAGGTGGGGGGTTCGGCAGACTGTCAGCTTACAACCAATTCCCCACACCTCTGCCCCCAAAAAATCTAAACTTCAAAAATCCTGTTGGTTTTTTGGTCCCCAACAGGCACATATTTCTCTGGAATACCATAGGGTACACCTGGAAATCTTCTAGGGTGCACCAGTGTGCCCTGGCGCACACTTTGAGAACCACTGGCTTAAGGTATTAGGTATACAATGGAATACCACAGAGTTTTCAACAGATGAGGTTGTTATCTGGCATGACAAGGTGGATGGCCAAGATAAGTGTCTCATAAGCTCCATATTTTGTTGTACTCTTAAATATTACTTGTCTGTGGACAGGAGCTGTCTTACAAACTCTGTTATATGTGCTTACTTCTTTTTCCTACTTTTGTACATTGCATATAATGTGTATTTTTTATTTGGAATTTTTCTGTGATTTTTGAGTTAAAGTAGCTATTCTTTGATTGCTTTCTGCATCCTGTAACGCTTCCTAAAGAAGGACAATCCCCCCTTTTTTTTCTCAAGAAGTCTTCTTAAATTAACCCAAACTTTATTACCTAATTAATACAGTTCTCTCAGGTCAACTTTGAAAATGTTGTTTTTCAAAATTTGGTTCCTTTTAATGTTTCTCTTGTCTTCTTATTTTCAACCTGAGCTCCCTCTTGCTCCCGTGTCCTCCAGCAGCAGCCAGCTGGAGCAGTAAGGGCTCCTTGCTCAGCAGGGACAGGCCGCTCATTCCCTCTGAACCTGAGCTCCCTCTTGCTCCTGTGTCCTCCAACAGCAGCCAGCTGGAGCAGTAAGGGCTCCTCGCTCAGCAGGGACAGGCCACTCATTCCCTCTGAACCTGAGCTCCCTCTTGCTCCTGTGTCCTCCAGCAGCAGCCAGCTGGAGTAGTAAGGGCTCCTCGCTCAGCAGGGACAGGCTGCTCATTCCCTCTGAACCTGAGCTCCCTCTTGCTCCTGTGTCCTCCAGCAGCAGCCAGCTGGAGCAGTAAGGGCTCCTTGCTCAGCAGGACAGGGAAGGGCTTCTGCTCATTCCCTCGGTGGACATTGCTTTGCATAGGCCAGAGTTGCCTTTTGTTAGTTTGCTGTCTCTCATGTTCTTGTTACTAAACTTTAATCTTTTATATTTCGCTGTCTTAAAATCACTTCTTTTTTATTATTGTATGCACACAGCTAGCAGTTGGAGACACAATATATGTATAGTCCCATAAATTAAGGCCTCAAACTTGGCTCTCCTAGGGCAAGTTTATAGTCAGACTTCTCCATATTCCATTTCCAAACAGAAATGGAGTGTAAACAAAGCTGAGACTGAGACTGAACTGAATTGAGATGGTGCGGACACCGTGTCCCCTCTCTTCTCTTTAATCCTGGTCACAACCTCCTTCCCTTTTGTGGGGAGAGCTTCTCAGACTGGGGGCCTTCTGCAAGGTTTTATGTCCCCTGCAGTTCAATTCTGCTTTATAAATATTCTTGTAATATTAACTTTGTGTTTTTGGAAACCTTACAAAAGTTCTAGAATCAGATGCTACTAAGTTCTACAAAATCCAATGATTCCACATCCCTTTACTTTTCAATATCTGAAACAAGCAGAAGTAATAAGTTGATCAGTTTTCTGATTGTCATATTATTAATGCACTAAAAAAATAAGCAGAACAATAAAACACTTGTTCTCCTGCCACTAAAGGAGAGCTCAAATCCTTTCATTGTATCGGAATTTTATATTTAATATGATCTGAAACAAAGGAACCTTCAACCAGGGCTCGGACACGTTTTTCATATAGCAGGTTACCTTTAACAGCACATGTCTCTTTATAAGAGGACTTGCTTTCTATTAATGAAACATTTGCAGAATACTTGAAAGAATTCTCATAGAAGGATAGTCCCATTGTATCGGGAGTTTGGAAGGATAGAACTAAGCCAGTTAGGGTCAGTAATTTTATTTTTATGAGGGTTCCCCTAAATTGTTACACTTGAAGTTCTATACTTTCTTACTATCCTTCTTTTTCAGTTAGTTTTACATTAAGCAGTATGTTGATGTTGATATTGTAGTCAACTTTTAATAAACATGGCTATTTATGTGCGTACTGACTGACTTGAACACAAGTCAGAGTTAAAATGAAACCAGCCCAGAGTGTAGTATAAAATAGACTTACTATAATCTTAGTGGAAAGCACATCCAGTGCTTAGACCGTTGAGATGATCAACCACTTCACCACAGGTGACCTGCTTCTACCTGGCTGGACTCTCCCTCCGACTACCTGTGGCAGTAGCGCCATCATCTCCTGGCTCCAAGACCCAAGGCAAGGCCAGTTGCTCCAAGTGTCAACGTTATCAAGTTAGCAATGTGAATCCCAGCCAGAAATGTATCGGTTACTTTTCATCCTGAAAGTAGTCAAATAAGCATATGCTTATTTCAGTAAATTTAAACCAGAAACTAGTATTTCCTATGCTAATTGCCAGTTTGAATAAGTTAGAATGGTCTTATCAAGGTTGTAGTACGAAGACTTCTGGAAGGTTTTTTCTGTTTTTTGGTCTACTAGCGGAACTCAGTATAGATTAAAATTGAATTAATTTATCATTTATCTTTCATATCATTTTTTGTTCTATTATCTTATTATTAGGTGCCATTTCTGATTATCAGTTCTTAAAAATTGCCAAATGTTAGTGTTGGTTTAGATATCAACAATGAGGTGAAAGGCAATTGCCCAGTAATACTGGGTACCTAACAATGGCCTTCTAGATAGACCACTCATTTATAGTCATTTTAACCTTTTCACAAATGCTATGATTTTATAATTAATCTATTCCTGAATAATAGAGAGTACTCTGTGCATATATTTGATTTGCTCATACATTTTACTTTTTATGTTTGCTTATAATTATAGACTCTTACTATAGATTATTCACTAGCTGTCTGACCTGTCACTTCATTACTACAAATTTATGTGTAAGTGAAATCATGTGTTTTATCATGTGGTAGTGTTTTATTTTATTTTGAAAGTGGTTTTTGTGTCAAAAATTCTTAAGCTTGCTTGACCAGGTGGTGGCACAGTGGATAAAGCTTCAGACTGGGACAAGGAGGACCCAGGTTCGAAACCCCAAGGTCGCCGGCTTGAGTGTGGGCTCACCAGCTTAAGCACAGGATCACTGGCTTGAGCATGGGATTATAGACATGAATGACCCCATGGTCGCTGGCTTGAGCCCAAAGGTAGCTGGCTTGAAGCCCAAGGTCACTGGCTTGAGCAAGGGATCCCTTGATCTGCTGAAGGCTCGCGGTCAAGACACATATGAGAAAGCAATCAGTGAACAACTAAGGTGTCACAATGAAGAACTGATGCTTCTCATCTCTCCCCCTTCCTGTCTGTCTGTCCCTATCTGTCCCTCTCTCTGACTCTCTCTCTCTGTCTCTGTCAAAAAAAAAATTCTTAAGCTTAATATTTTACCCATATAATTTAATTTCCAAAAAAATTGTTCAAATAATTAGGCATGTCTAGGTATAGTAAATTGCTGTTTACTGAGACTAGTGAGTAGTAACAGTTTTCCCATTTAAGATGATTAGTTGTAACTGTTGATAATTTTATTGAGGAAGCCAGCAGTGTAGGACCAGGTTTCAACAAGATTATACCCAATCTAAGTCCCGTTGGATATATGGGTCCAAAAAAAGATCAAATTCAAAGAAAAAGTCTGACAGATGGGGTCTGGAGGTGGGATGGGGGAGGCAATACAGTTGTGCAAATGTATTGCAGAGGTGGAATTAATATCAGTTCCCAAGCTGGGCATTTCCAAGACTTCCTCCAGGGCAGGATGTGAGAAGACCGGAACAGGACGGGACGCACAGGCCCCTGGAGATCTGAGCCTGGGCAGAAACAGCAGGAAAGGACCCGGAGTCTGCCAGTGTGCCCGGAGGTGATCGCAAAAACTACCCTGCTCCGGTGTTTGAGATGCAAGGGAACCCGCAGCGGCCTCTGTGTGCAGGCATTGATTGGGCAGGAGAGCTGGGAGTGGGAGGTGTCTTTGAATATCCTAGACCGCGGCCCTCAGCTTGTTGCCAGGGAGTGGGTGGCTTGCTGACACTTGTGTGTACATCTAACTGTTAAGATGAATCTAGACAGCACTCAAGGTGGCAACCACTGTTTCCTGTGAAGATGATATAAACACATGTTAGGCAAACAGTAACATGTTCTACTAAAATATATAATCTGTAAAAGATTGATTGTATGAAGTACAGGTTTGGTTTGGTGTTCTTTTAATTAGCTTGGTTTAAGAGTACTCTTGCAAAAAAAAATTCTAAAATTCATATGGAGCCACAAAGGACTCTTAGAGTTTTTATGAAAAGCCAAATCAATCTCAAGAAGAAAGAACAAAGCTTAAGGCATCATGTGTCCTGATTTCAAAATATACTGCAAAGCCACTCTAATTAAAACAGTACGGTGCTTGCATAAAAATGGATATATGTATCAGTGAGACAGAATAGAGCCCAGAAATAAACTCATGCATATAAAATTAATTGATCTTTGACAAGGGAGCCTAGAATACACAACGAGGAAGGATAGTCTCTTTATCATATAGTATTAGAAACTAGATATCCACATATGGACCTCACTCCGACCTTGATTAAAAACTAACCATATGAGCTGAAACTATTGAACTCCTAGAAGAAAACAGAGCAAAACTTTAGACAATGGTCTTGTCAATGATTTTATAGATAAAGACACTTAAAAGCACAGACAACACACAAAGGCAAAAATAGGTAAGTGGAACTACATCAAATTAAAAAAAAACTTCTGCACAGCAAAGGAAACGCATCAACAGAATGAAAAAACAACCTAGAGAACATAATAAAACATTTGCAAACTGTATATTAGATAAAGGATTTAATTTCCAAAATATATAAAAAGCTCCTACAACCCAATTAAAATGGGCTAAAGGCCTGACCAGGCGGTGGCGCAGTGGATAGAGCGTCGGACTGGGACGCCGAGGACCCAGGTTCGAGACCCCGAGGTCACCAGCTTGAGCGCGAGCTCATCTGGATGGAGCAAAGCTCACCAGCTTGGACCCAAGGTCACTGGCTTAAGCAAGGGGTTACTCGGTCTGCTGAAGGCCTGCGGTCAAGGCACATATGAGAAAGCAATCAATGAACAACTAAGGTGTCACAACAAAAAACTGATGATTGATGCTTCTCATCTCTCTGCGTTCCTGTCTGTCTGTCCCTATCTATACCTCTCTCTGACTCTCTGTCTCTGTAAAAAAAAAAAAAAAAAAAATTCAAATCAGGATCTCAAAGAGATAATAACACCCCAGTAGTAATTGAAGTACTATTCACAATATGCAAGATGGGGAAACAGCCTTATTGTTCATCAATATATGAATAAATAAAGAAAATGGTAGAGCCTGACTAGGAGGTGGCACAGTGGATAGAGCTTCGACCTGGGACACTGAGGTCCCAGGTTCAAAATCCCAAGGTCTCTGACTTGAGAGTGGGCTCATCCAGCTTGAGTGCAGGGTTGCTGGCTTGAGTTTGGAATCATAGACATCACGCCGAGTTTGCTGGCTTACATCCAAGGTCTCTGGCTTGAGCAAGAGCTCATCAGCTCCATTGGAGCCCCCCAGTCCAGGCACATATGAGAAGCAATCAATAAATAACTAGACCCTGGCCGGTTGGCTCAGTGGTAGAGCATCGGCCTGGTGTGTTGAAGTCCCAGGTTCAATTGCTCACCAGGGCACACAGGAGAAGTGCCCATATGCTTCTCCACATTTCCCCCTTTCCTTCCTCTCTCTCTCTCTCTCTTCCCCTCCCACAGCCAAAGCTCCATTGGAGCAAAGTTGGCCCGGGTGCTGAGGATGGCTCCATGGCCTCCGCCTCAGGCACTGGAATGGCTCCAGTTGCAACAAAGCAATAACCCTGATAGGCAGAACAGTGCCCCCTGGTAGGCATGCCAGGTGAATCGCGGTGGGGCGCAAGCGAAATCTGTCTGTCTCCCTACCCGCTTCTCATTTTGGAAAAATAGAAAAATAAATAAATAAAGTGATACAAGTACGAATTCATGCTTCTCATTTCTCTCCATGTCTGTCTCTGTCTCTCCTGCTAAAGAAAAAAAAAGAAAGAAAGAGAGAGAAAGAAAAGGAAAAATGGTAGCTACATTTCGTATATATAATGAAATATTATTCAGCCTTTAAAAAGAAGGAAATTCTGCCACATGAAGCAACATGCCCAGAGGATCATAGTGGGGTCCTGATAGGTTCACCAGTGCCTGCCCCACCCATCCCATTCTCCACTTGGGAGCCATTTTAAAACACATCTCGTCATGTTCCTTCCATGTTGAAGAAACCAACTGAAGTGGCTTCCCATTGCTTTTACTTAAGAGAAATATCAAATTTTCTTTTCTGTAGGAAAAAATTGCCAGTGTTTCAGTTCTCTTTTGTTTGGTTGTTTTATGAATTTGAGCTCAGAGAAACCTATTCAGGGGTATATAAAACACTGAAGGGGGTAGGGTTGGAGATGGAACCAATTGGTGGCCGTAGCGTGGTGGCTACTAATCAAACTCTAGGACTAGACTGCGGGGTCCACATACAGTGCTCACTTGCCTCCTGCACTGTTCATCTCTTTACGCCACAGTAAGGGTAATAATAACGTGAAAGCATTTGGGAAGTGCTTAGCATCTAGTACTATGTTCTGCTGTTTTCCTCCCTGTTACTGTTATTCCCCCCCCCTCTATTGTTGAGCTACAATAAACTTGCCTTCTCTTTACAGTGCATTTAGTAGTTTTAAAGAGAAGGGGTGTCTAGAGGTTCAAGGAGATCCGGGGGAAGTTCTCATTACTCCCCACAAGGCTCTGTACAACAGGCCCTGCCTACTGGTCACTGCATCTTATGCTTCTTTTCTTCCCGTTGCTCTTCTGTATCCCAGTCACCCCAGGCTTCTTATTTCCTGCAGCCAGACCTCTGCCCATCTTTCAGGTCAAAGTGACTTCCTCTGGACGCTAGCCCTTCGACAAGGTCAGACCCCCCTGACTCAGCACTTTTTCTATACAACATTTATCAAGTTGTAATTACTTATTTCTTTGAGGGATTGTTTAATAAATGACACTCTGTTCACCCCTGCCACTTGACTAGAACCCCTAAGAGGCCAAGACGACTGTGTCACTCACCATTCTGTCGCAGGGCCTAGCACAGCAGCTTGCCAAACGGAGATGGAAAGGAGGTTCCACAGAACTGTGAGTGCAGGTCGGGGTGGAGGCGAGACTGTGGGCTCGATGAGGACTCGTGAGAAGGGCTGCTGCTGCACTTCGAAGGACATTGTCATTTCTGCCGAGGACTTTGAGTGGTCTACAAATACCTCTGAGAAGCTGGTGAGAGGATTTTAGCCAGGGCCATAATTACAGGATTCGGTTGCATTTTAGAGTGGTCACCCCAGCACCAGTGTGGTGTGTGGACAGTAGAGTCCAGAGCCAGGGTGTAGTTCCGTACAGAGATGGAAGTTTTTGAGAGCTGGAACCTAGGCAGCAGGGGTGGTGTGGAGGGATCGGAACAAAGAAATATTCAAAATATTGGGAGGGAAGACTAATAATACCCAGAGGTGGAGTGGATGTGGGCATGTGAGGTAATGATGAAGATGACTTCTGCATTCCCGGTTTTGTATTACTTGATGGATTGTGACTTTCATTTGGGAAGTTGAGAAACAGCTGGTAAATATCAGATGTAGAGAGAACTATAATGAAATGAGATTTGTGTATGTTTAATGCCTATGAGGCATCCTCAGAAACTGTCCAGTGGAGTCTCGAGGTGGACTTGGCTCAAGAGCGAGAGAGATTGAGGAGACACAAGTCTGTACATGGTGGATGCTGAGGGTGTGGTCAGGGGTTCTAGGCAGCAGTCCTGCCTATAGGTCCAGGCAAGTCCATCATCTACAAAGAAAATTTCAGTCCACAGGGGATCCAGTTCAATCTACCTGTTTTGTCTAAGCTACACAACTGTGTGACAGAAAATACTAACTGAGGCTAGTATGTTTTATAAGTTTTATTTGCCCCAAAATATGGCTGCCCAAGCACTTTTTTATTTCAAAAGTATTTCTTAGAAGCCTGCAGAGAAGCTCTTATATACAGATGTGCTGTTCATACCCTCAGAGACTTCCCTGCCGCAGTAAACCAGTGTTTCCACATAGTCGGTAGGTAGGAATCACAGCTGGGTGCTGCTTCCTCCAATCGTGGACCACAGGACTAGCAGTCACATCAACAATTGGTGTGGAAACAAAGGACAATATGAAATGAATTTTCATGGTTTATTGTTACAGAAAATTAAAAAGGGTGAAGCCTACTGTGTTAGGCTTTTCCAGAGAAATAGAAACAATAGGATATATGCATTAATATATAGAAATATATAAAGAGAGACAGGGAGGGGGAAATTGAGAGATTGGTTGGTTGATTGACTATTTTAAAGAATTGGTTCATGCAGTTGTTGAGGCTGGCAAGTCAAAAATCTGCAGGCTGGAGACCCAGTTCCAATCCGAGTCTGAAGGCAGTCTATTGACTGAGTCCTGCCCCCTCCCTTCTCAGGGGACCTGTCTTTTTCTTAAGGTCTTCAACTGATTGGATGAGGCCCACCCACATTATGGAGAGCAATCTGCTTTACTCAAATTCTATTAACTTAAGTGTTAATCCCATTCCAAAAGCGCCTTCTCAGAAACAGTGTTTAACCAACCATCTAGGAAGCATGGTTGAGCCTTGGCTATGCCGTTAGTCTGCTTTGGGAAAGTTCTGCCTTGCTTCAAGTATATAATAAAGGGCTTCTGTGTGAGGGTCAGACTTTAATCTGATCATCTAATGCTGGACACAGTCACAATTTTGGATGTCTTAGAAAACCAGACTTGTTATTTACTCAAGTTCAATAGCATTGCTATTGCATCATTGTTTCCTTATTTTGTTCTGCAGTTTGCACTGCCTTTCAAAAGCAAAGTATGTGCACTCACACCCAGAAATCAGCATTTCATAGCTCCTTTCTGTTTTACAGATAAGGAAACTGAGAAGTGAGCACACTTTGGTTCCACTGATGGTCATTAAGTGGCTGGGTTGAACCTAGGTCTGCTCACTTTAAATTGTGCCATCCCCCTCTCTCCTTTCCCCCAGATACTTTATTTCTAAAGGAGGACAGCAGAAGAGAATATGAATGAATATGAGAAATGTATATTTACAGTAGACCTCCAATCTGAATTCAGGATAAGAGAAATTTAAAAATTTTCCAAATTATATGCCTTACTTGATCCTTCTGGGGTTGTGGGCATTTCAAGTTGGAGGAATTTAGGCTTCCAGTTCATTCCTTTCTAAGTTGTGCATTTCTAGTGATATATTTGTGGACGAATAGATATTTAAACTTTAAAGAAGCCACCTCCTTCACTCTCTCTGGGTCACCCTCCCCTCTGCCCCGTAGCATTTAAGAGTGTTTTCACAGTCACCAAGTGAAAGTCTGCCAGGTTTGGTCCTTGCGTTATGCCTCCTTCCAGTTTGTTTGGTTAGTTAGCTAATGTGTTTTGCATTCAACCAAGAAAGTTCAAAATACTGTCTCTGAGAGAGCCAGCTAGGGTAGAAGTGCTGTCCAACTTACGAGTGGCAGACGGGCTGATGATTGAGCAAATCACCCATTAATGTTAGGCTGGGAAAGCTTGGAGCAGAAATCAAGTTTTCAATAGAAAATAATATCCTCCTAAGACATTCTGTAGCCCTTGGAAATAGCTTCTGGCGGTCTAGTTCTTGGGCATTTTGAAGGCTCATATCCCTACTCATTATCATATTAAGTGTGGTAAAGATTTTAGTTTTGAAAATGTAACATTCTACCTTAGATCATCTAGATCTCAAAGGTCATGAAAAGGAAGCTTGTCCTTCTTTCCTATGAGTGATGTGTATGGGAAGCAATGAGCCTCTGGCAACAATCTCACCCTAAGTGGCTAAGCTCCATAGTAGCACACAGCGCTACAGAATTCTCCCCAGTTACCACTTGCAAGCTTGTATACCAGATAATGAACTGTAGTGCAAAATATGCACTAATTGACCATCTCTACCTATTGTAACTTTTCCAAAAAAAATGTTACATCATCTGTCTTGCTTTGTGTGAAAGAAATTGAAGTTTATAGTCAGAGTTTACTTTGGTCTTGCACAAATGAAATTGCCTAGAACTTTGTTAATACCAATTCTTGAGCTTTTTGGAGCTAAAAGTAGGACATTAAAGATGAAATGTGTGTTTTCCAAGGATTCGTTTTCCAAAGACAATACCAAAATATATGTTTGCCTTGAATATAGACATACCTAATAATTTATAGTTGAGCATATTAGCTCATTGGATTTCCATAAAAAAATCCATGCAGTAGTTAGAGCAGCTTGTGTCCTGTTTCAGAAAGTAAGTGGAAACAGGAATAGGATTCACATAAAGGATGGATTCTGGACTCCATATTTTTAGCAATTACCATTTTTAGTCACCTACTTCGAGTCAGTGATCATTCTAGCTGGCTGTGTTACATGCATCTGCTATTATTTGTTCCTCATAACAACTGGTGAAGTCTCAGGTACGGTTCTCACTTCATAGATGAGAAAGGTAGGTTTCAGGAAAGTTAAATAATCTATTCAATGTCTTGCTACGAGTAAGTGGAGCCCATCTGGTCTGAAGCTTCATCTCATTACAAAGTGCAGATCAGTATCATTAATCTCAATGGTTGTTGATAGCCCACATTTTATTTTTAGTTCATCAGTGCCTTTAAGTAGGAAATAGATCTGAGTCAGTGCAGATTTTTTGGGACTGCTACATATGAACTTAAATAATAAAACGTTGTTAATCCCTATATTTATATTTTTTTATGGCAATGGAGGTGTTTCAACTAAAAAGAAAGCATAACAAGAAGTGATTAAGACAGGAGTTGGGAATCTTTTTGGCTGAGAGAGCCATGAACGCCACATATTTTAAAATGTAATTCCGTGAGAGCCATACAATATGTTTAACACTAAATACAAGTAAATGTGTGCATTTTATGTCAGACCAACACGTTTAAAGTATTACAATAAGTCTCTGAATTCTTTTTAATAACATTGTTATGCTGTTGCTAACCAATGATGAATAAAGTACTTCTTACCATTAATGCGACTTCTGGTGCTGCATGGTTTTGCTGATGGCTTTGTAGTCTGGTTGATATGTGGTGAGGTTAAGCTTCATGCAGGTGTTGAGACTTCCATCCGTTAAACATGATTGTAGGTTGGTCTTAACGTTCTTTAGATGTGAGAAAGACTGCTCACATGCATACGTAGAGCCAAACATTGTCAGTAAAGCAATACTAACATGCTGTAGTGTGTGGTATGTGATGGGAAGCAGATTCCAAGTTTTGACAATCAGCTGGTCCGCGGGTTGAAGTTTTTTCATTTCTCCCCGCTTTGTGTTTGCTCGCCAACTCTGCTTGCTGTCGTGCAAGTCTTTCCAAATCTTCATTCAGTGACTTGAACTTATTCACCCACATGTCTGAGGCCTTCAGGTCAGCAGATTGTAGCTCAAAATCTCTGATGGAGACACCGGGGATGTAACTCAGGTCAGCACTGTCCACTGCACACTCGTGTGGATGGGTGATGAACTTAAAAAGACGAGTACACTCAAGAAATTCTCCAAAGCGCGCTTTGAATGACAGCAGGAGATTAGATGTGAAGCCCGCTAGCTGCTAGAGATCAAGATGTTGTTCAGGGTCATTTGCTGTGCATGCATCTTTAAACTCTCTCAGTTTTTCAAAGTGTAGTAAACAACCTGTTTCGATGTCAGTGATGAAGAGTTCCAGCTTATTTCAAATGCAAACACTGCTTGTTGAAGGGATACGATTGTATTTCCAATGTCTTGCATTTTCACATTGAGCTGGTTCAGATGTTCAGTCATGTCCA
The DNA here is from genome assembly GCF_036850765.1 of Saccopteryx bilineata. Classification (NCBI taxonomy): domain Eukaryota; kingdom Metazoa; phylum Chordata; class Mammalia; order Chiroptera; family Emballonuridae; genus Saccopteryx; species Saccopteryx bilineata. The sequence continues at coordinate 35,859,944 of NC_089500.1, forward strand.
CGAGATAGTAGAACTTCAGGAGCCACTCAGTGTTAGCTAACTCAGAATGCTCAACGTTTTTTATTTCAAGAAAAGTCCGGATTTTGCTCAGACAAGCTGAGAAATGATTGAGCACCTTCCCTCTTGACAACCAACGCACATTGCTGTGCAGAAGCAGACCAGGATAATTATCCCCAACTTCATCCAGCAGTGTTTTAAACTGGCAATCATTTAAAGCTCAGGCAACAATAAAGTTGACCACCTGAATGACCTGCAACATCACCTCACTAAGCTGCTCGGCACACATCTGAGCACAAAAGTGCCTCCTGGGCCCTGGCCGGTTGGCTCAGCGGTAGAGCGTCGGCCTGGAGTGCAGGGGACCCGGGTTCGATTTCCGGCCAGGGCACATAGGAGAAGCGCCCATTTGCTTCTCCACCCCACCCCCTCCTTCCTCTCTGTCTCTCTCTTCCCCTCCCGCAGCCAAGGCTCCATTGGAGCAAAGATGGCCCGGGCGCTGGGGATGGCTCCTTGACCTCTGCCTCAGGCGCTAGAGTGGCTCTGGTCGCGGCAGAGTGACGCCCCAGAGGGGCAGAGCATCACCCTCTGGTGGGCAGAGCATCGCCCCTGGTGGCCGTGCCGGGTGGATCCCGGTCGGGCACATGCAGGAGTCTGTCTGACTGTCTCTCCCCATTTCCAGCTTCAGAAAAATACAAAAAAAAAAAAAAAAAAAAAGGCGCCTCCTGATGTAGGATGCAGTGAAAATTTAGGATGGGTCTCTTTTCATGCTCACGAAGAAGTGCTGTGAATCCTCTGTTTTTCCCCACCATGCACAGAGCACCATCAGTACACACCAAAATAAATTTATCCATCAGTAGATTTTTTTCTTTAGCGAACTCAGTGAAAGACTTGAATAAATCCTCCCCTCTTGCTGTCTCTTTCATAGGCAAAACAGCAAGACTTTCCTCATGTAGTGTGTCACCAACAGCATACCTTGCAATCACGCTGAACTGGGATAAATGGCTTATGTCTGTTGACTCATCCAAAGTGAGAGAAAAGAATGATGCTGCATTTATGTCCTTCACTTGTGTTGCCTCAATTTGATTTGCCATCATGATGGTTCGATCATGAACAGTTCTTGCTGACAGAGGCATGTCTTTTATTCATTTGATTATCTTGTCTTTATCTGAAAAGTCGTCAAAAAGTTCATTGGCAACATCAAGCATGAATGTTTTGGCATACTCCCCATCTGTGAATGGCTTTCTGTTTCTCACAATTGCTAAAGCACCAGCAAAGGTAGCCAAATTCCAGTCACCTTGTTGGGTCCAAACACAGAGTTGCTGCTGACTAGCTTGCACTCTGCACAGTAGCTCTTGACATGCTTTCTTCCTGCTATCCCCCGCCGGATATTTCAATGCAAGTGTAGTATGGCATGTGTCGAAGTGCCGCTTTATATTTGACCATTTCATCAATGCAATTTTATCATCGTATATTAGACACACTGCAGAACCTGCTCTCTTCACAAAGGCGAATTCCTCTGTCCATTCCTACTGAAAAGTACGATACTCATCATATTTTTTTCTTTTAGCCATCTTCTTCGTCAAAAGGGTTTCTACAATTAGCTAGCTGACTACTTGATTAAAAGGAGGGAAATTTACTTCCTTACCTCAGAACAACCAGTGTACATTATGCATTATCCAATAAAAATTTGGTGTTGTCTCAGAGGACAGCTGTGATTGGCTCCAGCCACCTGCAACCATGAACATGAGCGGTAGAAAATAAATGGATTGTAATACATGAGAATGTTTTATAGTATTTTTAACGTTATTATTTTCTTTATTAAAGATTTGTCTGCGAGCCACATGCAGCCATCAAAAGAGCGACATCTGGCTCGCGAGCCATAGGTTCCCGACCCCTGGATTAAGAGATTTAAATTCAATGGGTATTTACAGAGTACCACTATTGGTTAGGTGCTGTGATTGGCGCTTTCATGGATATTATTTAACATGATTTTTACAGCATTCCAATAGATCTTAATTATTGCTTGTTTACAAATAAGAAAACTGAGCCTCAAGAAGAACAAAATACTTGGCGAAGGGCACAAAGCCAGTAAGTGAAGTTCCATATACACTATGGTCTTTTAACTTCATGTTCATTACTCTTTCTACCAATGTCAAGTTTGCTGCTGGCAACACGCTCTTTTGCTACTATGGTCCTTCTCCTACCCCTTAACTTCTCAGCCCAAACCATTCCTGCTGTTTGCATACCCTCATTTGTGAATTTCAGATAATTTAAGCATCAACCCAGAAAGCATTTCCTGAATTGTAACCGGAATTATCTGGAAATTGTGCAGCTAAGGAAGGTACTGTATTGTGCAGTCATCAGCATCTTGTTTAGGAACCTCTGTTTCTTCAGAATTAATTTCACAGAAAGCAGTGGAGTTACCTGTGAGCACGTCTGAGAAATAAATACAAGATATGGATACATGTAGTTCATATTAGGACAACTCATTACATCTGGAGTGGGTATTGAAAGAGCGAGTACTGAAGTAATTGAACATGGTAATTGTGCTGCTGTATTCAGAGGGTTTCGCTGACACTTGTTTTGTTTGTGTTTTGCCTGAGCCCATAATTGCAGAAATAATTCTCCCATGGTGGTTAGTTCCCAATTTAAACTAGACTGTTTCATTAAAGGTAACTTCATAATGAGACCAGTGAGGGCCCAAGCTGTGTACTGTGATGGTAGTAATCCCCTCTTCCCTTGTAGATGGATCCTGTGCACACAGAAGATGTGAGGCAGGGCCTTCACCTCAAGGCCTGTTTGAATCGCAGGAAAAGGGGAGGCCGAATTACGTTGCCTTTAAGGTCCTTTCTAGCTTTAGCATTCTCCGAGATTCTTTGGAATATTCACCAAATGGAAGTTCGAAAATTGATTCTGCTTTCATACTGAGAGGGAAGAATGCCCACGATTGAATAAGAGATTAGAAGCTGTGGAGAGGAAATAGTGGGCTTGAGTGAGTTCTTTTATTGGAAATCAGCCTGGTACTACTGGACAGGAAATTAAGTTCTTGCCTGGGTCATTAATCATTGTGCCAATTTGAAAATTGGCAGTGGGGTGGCTGTAGTTGAGGAGGAAGGAAGGAATGGGTGGAAATAGCACTCCTAAAAACTGCCTAGTTTGGGTGGGCATTAGCCAACAAGGATAGGGTGGTATCAGGCCCCCCTCTGGGTGTCCCACATGTCACTTACTTAAAACCTCTCTCCTCTTCTACCAGTACGAAAGAAATTGGAAGAATTGTAGGATTTTCACTGAGAAAGTGCAAAGAAGTGATCATCTAATAGGGTCATCATCTCCCTGGTTTGCTCAAGAGATGTGAGAAGGGAGGAAGACAAGATTAGGATATCCTTAGTTTTTGTCACTTGTCAGAGACCAAAAACCAGCAAAAATATGCATCATAAGTATATGTATAATGCTGTGTCAGGACAGCCAGTGTGTGCCCTTTGAAATGACTCCATCTGGAACCAGGGTCCTCCCTCCGTGACTTCCCTCATCCCAAGCGGACCCCACTCTGGGAAAACTGCCTTCTGCCACCTGAAGTGGGAGCTTTCTTCTGCATGTGTTAACCGGGCAGGAGGAGTATCAAGACCGTCTCTGTTTTCACTTCTCCATCCTCTTCCCATTCAATATGTAACTGTTTTTTGAGTATTAGTACTTTTCTATTTATTTTTTCCTTTAAGGTGGGAAGTTTGGGTATAGAAGAACTTGGCAGCAGATTATATTTCTACAAAAATAACAATTCTGACATCTCATCTGTCTCATGGTTGTTCCCAGTGGAGTCTAAATATACCACCAGGCTTCCTGTCACTCATCAGAACCACCTCGAAAATTTGCACCCCTCAGGGTCTGATTGACTAAGCCTTCTGTAAAGCTCTCTCTTCTCTTATAGATTTTTTTTTCCTGATGGGAAAGGGGCTAAATTAGGTTGGGAATTAAAGTATTTGGCTCGGTTATAGTGTGTGTGGGTTTTTGTTCTTTCTCCCTCTCTCCAGACACCTGCTTCTTTCTGACTGTAATTTCACAATGTTCTTAACTGCTCAGTACACAATATGGTCCATCCATCCCCGATGGATCCTGCCCAGAGTCACCCTCCTGAGCACGGCAGGAGCCAGCCTGTGTGGTTATGGCTTTCAGGCTTAGGTGGAACAGAAATAGCCTTCGCTCTTCTCTGTACAGATCACACACCAGTCTGCACAGAAACCTGAGTCTTCATTCCAAATGGTCACAATGCCTCCATCCTCCCCATTATGTACACCAATGACAGAAACCTAGAGATAATTTCCAAAATTAAAAAAATAAATAAATCAGCACCAGATCAAGGGTCATTATAAACCCAAGAAAAGTGTCTGACGCTGCTAATGCTGCAGAGGGTGAAATCTATAGCCATCCACCAGCTGCCTCTCTGCGGTAAATTGTACAGACTTGAAGTAACTGGGGATCTTTTGAATGAAAAAGAGTAGGCTATGTTTCCACCTTCTGAGTTTGTGTTCCGAGCTCATGAAGTCATGTAAGTTACTCAAGAAGTGTTCAAACCCTGGCTTGAACAACTGGTCCCAGTACTGCCTGGAGGGGACTTGGTCTTCTCAGTTGGCACTCCCTAAATGAAACCTGGCTCTTGCAGTCATACTGACTTCTAAAGGTCAGAGCTGTGGTCTTTTCCATTTCTGCTCCTTGGCTCGGGCACACCGGGCACTCAGGGGACTGTTCTGAACACTTCTCTCCCATTCCCCCTGACAGCCCCTCTCCTCCTTCCCTCTAGTTTCTCAATCCTTTCTTTGTCTTCTGTGGTTCCTTCTCTCCTATGCAGACCTCAAAACTCAGCACCTGTTTTTTCTCTCTCCTCCTCTAAATGTCTCCCTCTCTCCATCCTAACAGGACCCCTAACCCTCACAGCTCCCTGTTCCCTCCAGTAGGCCTGACTCTTTAATTGGGCTTCTCCTGTTTCAAAGTTCATCTACCCACTAGTATACTTCTACTTTCTTATTTTATCTTCTCAGCCTCAAGTCTCGAAAAAAAAAAGTTTATTTTTGTTCCCTAAACAGGATCCTTCTAATGCTATGTCGGTTTCTGTCATTGTCATTTCAATCCGTGTCCTAGACCGCCATATTGGTCACTCACACTCTTTCTCCTTTGTGCCAGTGTCCCAGGGAAGGGTGCAGCAGGACTGTACCGCGCATGTGCGATGGGCCGGTCTTAAGGGCTCCGGAGCAGTAGTTTCTGTGTATGGGACTAGCTTGGGTCTGAGGTCCTGCACACCAGCCTTCATTCAGTCAGTAGGTAGCTGTTATGCAGAGCTGGTAACACTCTAGTAATATAGTCTCAGCTCTCACGTGCGACTAGGAGAAATACAGTTTATATAGCTCATTCTGTAGTTATTATTTCCCAGGAATTGTGATAAGTGCTGTGGAAGTGTGGCAGGCAGACTGAAGCCTTCATTGGTGGGGGCTCTCAGCTGTCCTGTCTCCCAGTGTTGTGCCGCAGGAGTTGTAAGTATAGGATGGCACCTGGACAGGGCAAGCCCAGTGGGAAGGATGGCCATCCAGGTCAGCCGTTTGCTCGGGTCAGCCTTCAGCTCACTGCATTGCAGTAGATTGAGTCCTCCCACTTGTCTTGCCACCTGCTGCTTGTCATTCGCACACACAGCTCTACCTATGCTCAGGAATTCTCCCCACCTCCATGTTCTCCTCCCCACTCTTCCACCTCCATATTCTCTATGCAAAAGGCCAGCTCAACTCCAGGGTCTCCCTAGTGTCCCAGCTTCTCCTCTGTCCCAACAGTGCCATTGTAATTTGTTTCTCCCCTAACAGTTTGTGCCATTTCTGAGTTGTTGTGGCATTCTCAAAGTGGGCATGGGCAGTAGCAGCGTCACCTGGGAACTTGTTACAGAAATGCAGAGTCTTGGCCCTGGCCGGTTCACACAGTGGGTAGTGTCAGCCTGCTGTGCAGATGTCCCAGGTTGGATCCCTGGTCAGGACGCACATGAGAAGCAACCCTCTGCTTCTCTTCCTCTCCTTCTCCCCTTTCTCTCCCTCTACGCTCTCACAACCAATGGCTCAACTGGTTCCAGCATCAGCCCTGGACACTGAGGATGTCTTGGTTGGTCCAAACATTGGCCCTGGGTGCTAAGTATAGCTCAGTTGATTTAAGCATCAGCCCCAAATGGGGGTAGCCAGGTGGGTTGCGGTCGGGGTGTATGTGGGACTCTGTCTCACTATCTCCCCTCCTCTCACTCTAAAAAAGAATGGGAGAGAGGGAGGCAGGGAGAGAGAGAGAAAGAGAGAAAGAGGAAGGGAGCGAGGGAGGAAAAGGGAAGGGAAGGAAGAAAGGAAGAGGAAGGAAGGAAGGAAGGAGAGAGGAAGGAAGGAAGGAGAGAGGAAGGAAGGAAGGAGAGAGGAAGGAAGGAAGGAAGGAAGGAAGGAAGGAAGGAAGGAAGGAAGGAAGGAAGGAAGGAAGGAAGGAAGGAAGGAAGGAAGGAGAGAAAGGAAGGGAGGAAGGGAGGGAGGGAGGAAGGGAAAGGGGAAGGGAATGGGAAGGGAAGGGAAGGGAAAGGAAAGGAAGGGGAAGGGGAAGGAAAGGGAAGGGAAGGGAAGGAAAAGGAAAAGGAAAAGGAAAGGGAAGGGAAAGGAAAGAAAAGGAAAGGAAAGGGAAAGGAAGGGAAAGGAAAGGAAGGGAAAGGGAAAGGGAAAGGAAGGGAAAGGGAAAGGGAAAGGGAAAGGGAAAGGGAAAGGAGAGTCTCAGTCCCCACCGCACACCCATGAAAGCAGAGATAGGGGTGGGGACCCACAGTCTGTGCTTTGACAAGCCCCCCAGTTGAATTTGATACTAGTTTGAAAGCCACTAGTTATATGCCTCCTTTAGATTTTAAGGTTGTTGCCTTGTTTCCTTACTTCATATTTCATATATTGATGTTTTGTTTCCACACTGAGATTGTAAGCCCTCTATTTTGCTCACATTCATATTTTTACACAGTGTTACATATAACAGTTTAATATACATTTGGGAACATCCCTGGAAGCGATTTCAATCCATTTTCACCTACTTTTCATAGGACTAGTAATTTCATCTTGGTCTGTGTAGGGATCCTTGGTCTAGGTAGAGCCATATTCAGTTCTTTACAGCCAGGCTCTGAAACCAGTTGAGAAGTTCCAAGCGCAGTATGTATAACACAGGAAGGCTTATAACTCTAAAACTAATTTTTGTCGGTTTTCTTTAAATACAGAGAATAAATGTTCTTGAAATAATTAGATTTTTGTTGTCCCTAAAATGAATTACAATAGAACTGAAGAGTGTAAAAGTTACCTTGTTTTCTGTGTGACATCAGTTTGGTGGAAATCATAAAATAAAATGAGGAGGAACTGATATTTTTGTGTGTGAGCTAAAGCACGTGGGTAGGTTGAGCGATAGTTCCACTCACGTCACAGGCCAGGGGAGGTTATGTCAGAGTGTGTCTCTATGGGGCCTAGATGGAATTTCACAGAGTGCTGGAAGGCAGCTGTTGTTTCAAAAAAGAATATTTTAATTTGTTGATAAAACCAAATGTTTGACCTGTAAGAAACTCAAAGCTTTTTTTTCTTCTTTTTTCCCTCCTTCACTTCTTCCTTTTTTCTTTCCTTCCTGATATATTAAATAAGTGTTTAAAAATACTAGTGGTAGAGCTTCCTCTCTAGAAATAGAAGTGTGAGGGAAGATTGTATTTTACTGTTTCGTCTTGGTAGTACATTACCTGCCCATATGCAAACCACTTTAATGTGTTTGTTGTGCCTTTTTTCTTTTGGATGTATTTTTACAAAAGTACAGTGATTTATGTGCAAATATTTTAAATCTACAGAAAACTGTATTGTGACTTACATCTCCTGTTTCTTTTTATTTTCATTCGGCACTATTTTAAACATCCACTGGGTTTTAAAATTCATTCTTATTGTTGTGTGTTTGTATGACAGAACACACAAGGGCGGGCAGCAAGAATCACACTGCGGTGAGGATTCGTTTTTAGTCTTTTCTCTGTATAGTGAGTCAGTTTCACCAACACCAGAAATTAAATAGTCTTTTCCAGTTATCTTTATCATGCAAAGATTTTTTTTCCAACCCTCTCTAACTTCATTCCACAAAAATGTTTGTATAAGTTTAGATGACTCAGATGTCTAGAAGAATAAGCTGCCACTCAATGAGTAGTAAGAATAACACTCATGGAAACAATGTCAACACCCCCTTATCCTGGCCTTGGAAAAGGTCAGCTGGACCCTAGGTGGAAATACAGTGTAACTGCTGAAAGAAAATATTATTTGTTGACATTGTCTGTTCCACCTACAGGGTGTCGACCATATCCAGCCGTTGTAAATTCAGGTCCCAGCCCGCTGTATCTTTCAGTGATAGGATTTATGAACTATCCAATTATTTGGATTTATGAATTATTTGCAAGGCATGCAAAATAAACTACACTAAATCATTCACATCTTAGAAATTGAATAGGCATTGGAAAAATTTAAATCTATGTGTAGATAAAGAAAAATACCACCTATTGCTAAGTATTTTTCTACCTACCTGTACTAATCTCTGAGTGCCTGAAATATCTTTAGCACTTTGCACACTGCCTTGGACAGAGTCATAAGTAATGAAATATACTTTGAATTATTTTATTATTTTGACTAATAGTTAAAAGAAGGAGGAAAAATCAATTCAGGGTCTTATTCATAATTCTGTTACTGAATTCTAATAATAAAAATATATTAATCATCATAATGTTAATCAAGTACATACTGCTCCTTGCTGAGTATTGGACATACACGATCTCCTTTAATCTTTGCAATAATCCCATAAAGTAGGTAGCACTTTTCCCATTTTATACATGAGGAAACTGAAGCCCAGAGAAAGATGTCCTTTCCCCAAGGTTATAAACATGTATCTACTGCGGAGACTCAGGTCTGCCTGCTCCTACACTGGGCTCTTGTCCACTACTCACATTGCCTCCTACTAATGCAGATTAAACCTAAGTAATGTCTTGCTAAATGCAGGTATGTTTATATTTACACAGAAATATTTGACCAGCACATTCTGCATTTCATACTATGAACTTGGGCTCAGACATTTAATATCAGTTCACACTATATGTGTTACAGTTAAATTGTAAACAAAGCCTATTAACTTTCTAGTCATTTTTCCTTCTCACACATATTTGCTGGTGTCCAGTTTCAGTTAATGCATCTCTTGTTTGTTTTTACTGATACCTGTTTTCTTCATCATGAGTGATCATCACCTTAGTATAGTGGATTTCCTATATATGCTCTTGTTTGTGAAGTAAATACTGCATTTTCATCGGTCTTCCTGTGGGCCAAATATTAATGAAGACAGCAGTAAGCACTAAACATTGACATGGGGACAGTCTACTAATTTTCTGATGATTACATATTTTATTTAATTGACAGATTATTAGCCATAATTTCCATTCGGCAACTATATATAGGTTCTTAAATATTATAAACTCTTAAAGTGTCCTGTTCATATCCTTGGCACTTGAAATGTTTTGGTGTTTATTTTTAAAGAAATAAAATTATGAAACCAGAAAATGAAAAAGTCCCCTTAAAAGCAGTTTCAGAAACCAGAGTTGCTGACTCAGTCCTCCTTGTCCTTTTAAATTTTCCCCAGCAATGGGGGTTTATTAAAAGCCTGATCTCACATTAGAAACAAGAGTATTTTTATTTGAAATCTATCTCTGTGCCCTGACAAGTCGCTCCTCTCTGAGTACTTTTTTCTCTCCAGCCTTGTTTACCCCATCGGGCCTTCCTGCCAGGAGCAGCCCTGTTTACATAACTGCCCTTGTTGGATGGAATATTTTACTGAGCAAAGTCCTACACTTGCACCACAGCCTGTTTAACATGGAATAGGGACAAAACCTGAAAGGCAAGACAGAATGCTCAATAAGCTAGATCTGCGGTGAATAAAAGTAGAGGCATTTGGATGAAAATGAAGGATTGGAAGCAGAGAGCAAGAGCAGGGGCGTTTTGTCAGCAAAGACTAAAGAAAACAAAAGAAGAGAGGGTAGTTCTCTTGCGAGGGGCTGGAGGGGAAAGCCATTGGCTGCTTCAGGAGTGTAGGACAAAGGTAGTATTTAGCGTTGGAAAGATTGCTCATTCATTAAAACACTTGAACACAAATGGGATCCGCAAGTCTCAGAGCAGCAGCGTGGCTATCGCTTCTCCGTTTTTTAATTGCTGGTAAAAAGAAAAGATGCCACAGAGCAGGGCCTGTCAGTCATGCAGGGTCTTTTTATTTTACTGGAGTTCCATTTTTACTGCAGCTTTGACTGATTCCTAATAAGCCCAGGACTCGCATCCACAGTCACTATGGTCATAAATAATTAGGGCGATTGTATTTTAACTAGGAGACATTTCCGTTGCCATTGCTCTTCACTGAGCAGAGGTCTCACTGGGCAGCTTGTCAGAGAAAAGATAACACGGATTTCCCGTTCTCTGTCAGTCCCAGGATGGAGGCTCCACCCAGGTGGCAGTGTCCCTGGTGCCCTAATTCCCGTCCTCTGCATTTCTCTCTTCTCCCTCTTCCTCACCACCGCCGCTTCTTTCGTGACAATGTCAAAGCTAAAATGTTTTTCAAGGACTTTTCTTCCAGAGGAGTTTGTCCAGATTTAATACAAGTAGGAGCTAGCACTTTTATCCTAACCAGTAAGAAATTCAGGATAACGGCATGACTGTATTCCTTTGCACTCATGACAACTACAGTGTGTCCGTAAAGTCATGGTGCACTTTTGACTGGTCACAGAAAAGCAACAAAAGACGATAGAAATGTGAAATCTGCACCAAATAAAAGGAAAACTCTCCCAGTTTCATACCTATTCAGTGCAGTTCGATGTGGGCTCATGCACAGATTTTTTAGGGCTCCTTAGGTAGCTATACTGTATAGCCTCTACAGACTCGTCACTGACTGATGGCCTACCAGAACGGGGTTTCTCCACCAAACTGCCGGTTTCCTTCAAATTTATCCCACTGAGTAATGTTATTCCTATGTGGTGGTGCTTCGTTATAAATGCACCGATATTCACGTTGCACTTTGGTCATGGATTCGAATTTAGCAAGCCACAGAACACACTGAACTTTCCTCTGTACCGTCCACATCTACACTGGCATGGCCGTGGGCTGCTCCGCTGTATACACGGTGTTATGTCATCTTCTGCGCATGCGCACATGCTGCCACATCATCCTACAGAAACTGGGAGGGTTTTCCTTTTATTTGGTGCAGATTTCACATTTCTATTGTCTTTTGTTGCTTTCCTATGACCAGTCAAAAGTGCACCATGACTTTACGGACACACTGTATATCTCTGTCACATCTGAATTCCCTGTGATGTTCGCTGATCCTTTCCTTATCATGTGCCACCTATTGTGTGAATAAGCCCTTTCGATGTGTTTAATCATCCCAAAAGCTGGTGTTCGCTTTATTGCCATGGTGTATTATATAGAACTAGGAGACAGATGGAGGTGTGTGTGACTATGACCTAACCCAAGTTGCACAATAGGAAGGAAAGCCAGGATTTCAACTCTAGAAGTTCACGCACTTAACTGCTGTGGGAAGATGTGGAGGCAGAATGATAACTAGTGAGTACATGTTGAATCGGAGTCACAACCCGTGTACTGAACTGTGAGAATACACCGTGCCTGGCTCTGGCGTCATACCAGTGGTGGGATTCAGTCGGTTCACACCAGTTAAGTAGAACCGATACCTAATTTTTTGTTGAGTTCAGTGAACCGGTTGTTAAAATGGCATTTGTAATCAGGGTTCTCTCTAAGATGTGTGCCCGGGCAGCCGCCTAATGTGGAAATTACAAATTTACATTCCTTAGTGTTTTTTTAATGTTCATCTGCACAACAGTGTATTCTAAGTGCCAGTAGTAATGTTCCTTCCATCCGTAGGTGAAAAAAATTTGATGGAACTCTGCTTGTAATATTTATTTATTCATTTCATAAAACTCATTATACCTTTGACAAAATGCTACATTTTAATTCCCTTGCATTTGTTACTGCAGTAAAAATCTTAACGCAAAGAGAAAAAGTACCTAACAACCAGGGGATGACAAGCTGTCATTGAAAATATCTTAACAGTTTTATTGTTTTTTGTCTGGTATTATTTATTACTTTTATTAATATTTTAAAACTCTTTCTTATAATCTAGTTTCAAGTACCTCCTTTATTGTTCTTAAATATTAAATGCAAGAAATAATAAACTACCTTTCAGTAAATCTTTTTTTATACTTAAAACGGCCATTAGAGCAGAGAACTGGTTGTTACATTATTTGAATTCCCCACTGTGTTATACCTTAGCTCACTCTTGTATCCTTCAAGGAGTTGCCTTGCTTTGTTTGTTCTTAATTATTCTTTAGAGCAATTTTAGGTCCACAGCGAAATTGAGGGGAAGGTACAGAGGTTTTCCTGTATACGCCTTCCTCAGCACATGCGTACCTCCCCATCGTCAGCATGCCCCCACTACAACGGTCCATCTGTTACAATTGAGGAGCCTACAGCAACATGCCCTGGCCACCTGGAGTCCACGGTTTACCTTAGGGTTCATTGTTGGTGTTGTACATTCTGTGGGTTTGGACAAATGTATAATGACATGTATCGTCCATCATATATCATACAGAGTATTTTTCACTGCCCTAAAAATGTTCTGTTCTCCCTCTATTTATCCCTCCCTTCCTACTAATCCCTGGAAACCACTGATCTTTATACTGTCTCCAGTAGGTTTACCTTTTCCAGAAGGTCATATATTTAGAGTCACAGAATGTACAGCCTTCCAGATTGTCTTCTCTCACTAGTAATACACATTTTAAGACTCCTCTGTGTCTTTTCATGGCTTTAATGGCCTTGCTTTTTGTAGCCAAAGAATTCAGTGAAAATATATCCCTAACCTTCATAGAAATGCAAGTTAGGACCCATACAAATAGGTTTTTATATTTTGTTTTCACTAGTTTTCCATATCCAAGTGCACGCACTGAGCCAAGGTGGGTGTTAAAACTTGGACTGTTCTCACCCCCATAGATAATGCTGAGTATGTTCTAATCATACTTTTAAGAAACCCTTCGTTTTTCTGTGCATGGAGTTTTAATCACTTCAGTTTAGGCCCACAGGTTAAAAACTTACATCCCTTATAATCAAGGCACTTTTTTTCCTAATGAAAACCACAGCTTGAGCAGCTGCTTGTATTATTGTCTGTCCTCTGCGGTTCCTCTGGTGTGTGGGAGTTTACTGTTGGGCTGTGGAAAAGGGAGCAAATAAGAAGCCAAGAATGGGGTCATGTTTCAATAGAGAAATAATGGTGGAATGTTCAAACCCTGGGTGTTTTCCTCACCCTCCCTACACTTTGGACATGCAGTTTGGCTCTCTTTTTCCTTTTTAAATGCTTCCATAAGGCATGAAGGAGAAGCATGTATCATAAGAACCATTGTATTGAAAACTCCTGGACCTTGACTTTGATTCTATACAGTCTGCCTTTAGTTTTGCCCATAGCTATAAAATGACAGCATTGCTCTACAGTGTGTGTTGTGTAACATCTGTATTTTGTACATCTGTGTTCGTGGGTGTGGTCTTTCCTTTGTCTAGGTTAAAGTTGTGTTTATCTGTGTATAATGTTTTTTTCTTATGTAGATTTTGTTGTCTCAGTTTTTTTTTCTAATGTCTCTTCATCTCTCCCTTTCTCATGTTCTCTTTCCTGCTCTCCATTGTCTAGTGCTTTTTGTCCTCCTCACTTTTTATAATACAGGATTTTAAGTTCTACAAATAAAAATATATCTTATTTTTGCTGCTGTTGATTTTTTAAGTAAACATCATTTTCTATTTCTCAAAAAGGCTAGTACCTCAAATAGAATTGACTAGATTTTTTTTTAATGTAGGTGTTTTATCCTTCATAAAGGCAGATGGTTCGTCCTGGTGACTAGTTACAGTGCCCGAGAGGAATTAAGAGAACCTGGCTCTGACCCCCCCAGCCGGGGGTGAGTTCTCAGCGACACCGGTACCTTTCAGGCTTCAGTCACTCTGAGTTACACTTAAATGAAGATAGGTTTTATCATTTAATCAACTGCTAGGGTCACTCTGAGGATTAAATAAAACAATCTGAATAGCCCTTCAGACTCTGTCAGAGAAGGATTTATTGAAAATATAAATAGTAAATGACCCTTCTTCCTTCAAACCTTTGTGTATTTTTTTCAGTAACAGGCAGGGCATAGCCAGCCCCTCACCCTGGCGACCTCCTCCTAAGGAAGGAGGTGCTGGCAGTTTGGAGCAGCAGTGTAAGAAAGGTAGAGCTGAGGTCAAAGCACATGAGTTAGAATCCTGGATTTCCTACTGACCAAAGCATATTCCTTAATCTCTGCAGGCTTCAGTTGCCTCATAGGTCAAATCTCTAATAATCCCCGCCTACGTCCTTGGGTGGTTGGGTGAGGTAATGTGTGGTGAGAAAGCAGGCTGGCCGTAGGGATGCTTCCTGGCGTGGCTCTGGCCCAGGGGCTCGGGCTGCGCTTTCCTATTTTGTCTTTCCACGTCTCATCAGTCTCTTTCTTAGGAAGCTGGTCATTTGGTATGTGAGTCTCTCTTTAGTCCTTTGTCAGTGCTGTCATTTTATATAGTCTGGCTTTCAGAGTCAGATAAGGCCTACCATACTTTATTACTGTTTATTTTTGTTTTTGTTTTTTTTTAATTGAACCTATTTGGTAAACCAGAAGTTAAAGGAATTCAGGATACATCCAGACAGAAAGCTGTCAACAGTATCGGCCTTAAATGAGCTTGCTCATAATGTTTATGCTAAAAGTTATAAACAGAGGCCTCCCACTTAAGGTTTCAATTTAAGGGAGAATGAAGCGCTCCAAGAGCCTAGACCTCCCACCTAAAATTTTTGAGCAGTTCCTGACCAATAATCATCCACTTACATATAGTATCACCCAGATCAGTGATGTTCTAAGCCCTTGGTCAAACCACAGCTATGCCTTCGTCTCTTAGAAGTACACAGTGGTCCCTGGTTCAATGAGATTTTTTTATTTGAGACAACCACTAAACATCGTCAAAAATTGGACATGTTTACATGAAAGCTAGATTTCCTGCCTCTGGAAATAAGCATGAATTAGAGCTATGAGGTCTCTATCTCCACCTTTTCTATCAATTTTATCAATTTACACACTTTTCTGGTTATTGATTTGATTTTGAGACTCCAAGAAATATATATTTCTTCTGCTCTAAATGCCTTCTCCTCAAAGCAAGCATTTATTAAATTTCTAGTATGGACTCAAACTAGAAACTCTTTTCAGAGAAACAAAGACATGATTTCTTCTGTCAGGGTACTTGTGGTCTAACTAAGAAAACAATGCAAAAATAAGTAGGCGATAATTAAACATTAAACCCTGGTAATGAGTATCAGTGACGATCAGCATGGGGTGAAGTTGTCAGGGAAACCTTATGGATGGTGTTGGACTTGAGCTGATGCTTGAATTCATTCCTTCATTCAGCCATCCTTGATTTTCCTACTGCACGTCATGCACAGTACTGAGCACTAGGAATAAAAAGGTGATTGACACATTCCCTGCTTTCTGTAGAGAGTTGTTTACTATTTAGTGTACAAAGATAAATATGTAAGCATATAAGGACAATAAAATTATACATGTTTATATAAAATATAGATAGATAATGAAATCACAAAAGAATGTGGCCAATCTTATACCTGAGACATAAAAATTATTTATAGGGTATGTGATGAGTAAATTGATTTTGGTTAAATAGATTGACCAAACCCAGGAATGGAGGAGGAGCATTGCTGATAGTAAGTTCAGGATGAAAAGACGCATAGTTTGCCATGGTTGGATCTAGGTAAGCTTTAGCATCATGAGAGGAAAGTGAGGGCCAGATCTTGGAGTGCCGTCTATTCATTACGAAGTTAAACTTGGCCCTGGCCAGTTGACTCAGTGGTAGAGCATTGGCTCAGCGTGTGGAGGTTCCAGGTTCAATTCCTGGCTGGGGCACACAGGAGAAGCACCCATCTGCTTCTCCACCCTTCCCCCTCTCCTTCTTCTCTATCTCTCTCTTCCTCTCCCACAGCCAAGGCTGCATTGGAGCAAAGTTGGCCCGGGCACTGAGGATGCCTCCATGGTGTCTGCCTCAGGCACTAGAATGGTTCTGGTTGTAACAGAGCAACACCCCATATGGGCAGAGTATTGCCCCCTAGTGGGCATGCCTGGTGGATCCTGGTCAGGCACATATGGGAGTCTGTCTGTCTGCCTCCCCAGTTCTCACTTCAGAAAAATACAAAAAAAAAGAAGTTAATCTTTATAGGAGGTAGAGAGCCCCCAAAGTCTTTTAATCAGAGTATGGAAGGGCACACACCCCAGTCCATTCTCTGATGCCTCCACCCTCTCTACCCCAGAGGCTGACCTATACAGCTAAATCAGCAGACTCTCATGCCCTGTGAGTTCCAGTTGAGTTCAGACAATGGATAAATAGTCCCAGCAGGAAATGGGCAGGAAGAGAGAGTGGGGTCAAAGTCTTTCTTCTCCTGCCTTCCTTTCTTAAAGAATCACTGGCAACAGCTTCATATCTGCTTCTGAAGGTAACCTTATTATTTACATACCTTACTCCTTCCAGTAACTACTCCTTTCCCTTCTGGCCTTCTGGTGGTGGTGTCTTCAACTCTGTACTATCTTTATCTCTGTGCTGTCCCCAGTTATCACGGTGCTACCCCTGCAGCCCACCCATACTGTTATCAGTAGTCCTGCTATAATAAATCCTCTGCAGATAGATTATCCTCATTTAAAGTATGATTTGATTTTAATGTTAAGCAGCAGTGTAACAAGACAGTTTTCTGGAATGGAAGTCAAGGGGCCGAGCAATCCACTAGGAAAACTGGCCACAGTGGGAGATGATGTGATTAGGAATCTGCAGTCGTTGTGGAGATGGGAAGGGAGCGATGGATACAGGAGAGGGTACAAAGTTGCATTGGCACCATTTAGAGCTGAGAGATTAGGGAAAGGGAGGAGTCAAGGATGACCACCCAGGTTTCTGACTTGGGTGGCTGCTTGGTTCGAGAAGTGAAAATATGAGCTTAGTTTTGCATTGTGTCAGTGTTGAGATCTTTGTGGTAGGACTGTTAGAGTGTTGAGTAAACCGATGCAGAATTCAGCACTGATCTGGCTGGAGGGAAAGTTGGTACATTGTCATCTTATAGGTGGTACTTGAAGCCAAGGTGATAGAGGAAGTCTCGCGGAAGACCTGAGAAAGTGGGAAAAGAATCAGAATAAGAGAGAAAGATTGCCATGCACAGAACTTTAAAATGTCACTGAAACAATCATAATTCTACACAGACTGAAAAAAGAACATGAGTGAAGACAAAGGGGAGAGGATGAGTATTGATTGTACACAGGTGGTGGGGGAAGCGTTTGCAGATGCGTGGAGCCAACCCATGGAGGCACGTGAAAGCTTGGGCTTGGGTTAGAAATTGAAGAATTCTTATACTTTATTTGTTTGTTTAGTCTGCAAGTGTGTATTGTACACGTAGGTTCTTGAAAGAGATGAAACCCACTCAGGTTGTGTTTTTTGTTTTTTATTTATTTATTTATTTTGTATTTTTCTGAAGCTGGAAACGGGGAGAGACAGTCAGAGAGACTCCCGCATGCACCCGACCGGGATCCACCCGGCACGTCCACCAGGGGCTACGCTCTGCCCACCAGGGGGCGATGCTCTGCCCCTCCAGGGCGTCACTCTGCTGCGACCAGAGCCATTCTAGCGCCTGGGGCAGAGGCCAAGGAACCATCCCCAGCGCCCGGGCCATCTTTGCTCCAATGGAGCCTTGGCTGCGGGAGGGGAAGAGAGAGACAGAGAGGAAGGAGGGGGGGGTGGAGAAGCAAATGGGCACTTCTCCTATGTGCCCTGGCTGGGAATCGAACCTGGGTCCCCCGCACGCCAGGCCGACGCTCTACCGCTGAGCCAACCGGCCAGGGCCTCAGGTTGTGTTTTAAGGTGAGTAAAGTTGTGATGGAAGGGCAGAGAGAGTTGGGCTTAAAATCTGAAGCAATAACACTGCTATGAAGTGACGAGGATCGAAACCAGCATAGTAGCAGTGGGTGTAGAGGGCAAAGAAAGGAAAGAAAGGGCAAGACTTCGGAAAAATGAGTCTCCAAGAAGAAAAGTGAAGGTGATGCCAAATTCCACCATGACATGTTAGCAGCCTTGTTCAGGTCTACAAACCTTTTTTAGGTTCCATGATATTTATGATCATTGTGCCTCAGAAAATTTCTGATACCGGTAGTTCTGAAGAAGCAACTAAACAATCAGATGTGATGAAAAATTTTATTTTCTCATTTTCAAAAAATGAGAAAACCACTGGCATGGTGTGGAGTAGGTTGGCTGGTTATAATACGTGTCCTAGAATGATTTAATTTGGAATCCCGTTAAACCTGGTTAAGTTCCTGAACAGAATTTCAGAACTGAAATTCTGACCACTTGTTCTATATGTGTAATCTCAGATGGAGAAATAAATAGAAATACCCACAGATCATTATTATGAAATTTATTATATTTTGGTTGATGATTTCTCTTTGTTTTTTGGCTTTTATTCTGATTCTCTGAGGCTATATGCTTTGAGCCTCTGTGCTGAGATTTGTTCTTTATCTTTTTTTTCCCCAATTCTGTCTCCACTCTTCCTCTCTCCACCCAATTCTAATAGGAACTAACTATAGATGATATAAAGAGTCAGATTTTAGAATAGAAGGTATTGTGTAATAGTATTTCAAGTTTGTGTTTTTAATTTTTAAATTAAAAAGATTAGTAGAAATTTCAAAACTTGGTAATAAGAAAATGAACAGACAGTTCACAGAATATAAAAAAATTAAGTGCTTATTTCTAAAAAGAACTAGATCTACCTTTATAATAAAAATGCAGTTAAACCCCCAGTGAGATACTATTTTTCACCCATCAGATTGGCAATGATATATTGTTTTTAGAGTTTGTCGATAAGCTGGTAGGAAGGGTATGAGGAAACACATTGGTAATAGGAATGTAAGTGAGCACAAAGTCCATGAAAATGAGTTTGGCAATATTTATCAAAAATAAAAATGGACTTACCCTTTAGCCCAGCAATTCCACATGTAAGCACTTCCCACCAATGTACTTACATTAATACACAAACCCTGTAGTGCAAGGATATTAACTTCAGCATCACTGTGGCCACAAAAGATTGGAATAAATCTGAATGCCCATCAGCAGAGGCCTGGTGAAATTAGTGACGGTATTTGCACGGTGTAGAATACTGTGCAGCTCTTTTAAAATGAAACCGATTTTTATGGATGATAAAAAGCTGAGCAGAATGCTACCATTTGTTCTGAAAAGAGTGGAATTATGTGTGCAGATAGAAGATACCAGGTACTCTGCTTGGACGGATAGCGGCTGCCTCTGGGATGATACCTTCGAGTAAGATTGGGAAGGAGACTTACTTTTCACCCTCGACCCTCTGGTACTTGAAATTTGGGGCAATTACATATATTAAGTCATCTTCAGAACACTTCACATTGCTCCAGAAAGGGAAGCTAAGTGGTTCACCAGCACTGATGAATTTTCATGCATTGTTGGTGAAAGTGAACATTGACAGAAACGTTTTAAAGCGCAGTATATTGTTAGTGCAGTTCAAAATAACAACGTGCTTAGCTTTTACCTGGCAATCCTACTTTTACATTTTAATCCTATAGAAACTCCAGCCTGCACGCATACCTAGAGATAAAAATACAAGAATGTTTGTCAAGTTAATTCTTGAGTATAACTGCAGATGCCTGTTCAGGTTTACTGGCTTTCTGAAAAACGTCAACTGCTTTGTTTTTTCTATGACTTCAGAATTGTTCCTTTCTTTACATTTGGGAATGGTCTTAAGATTCAGTTATTTAACCCAGATTGTATCCCATTCACACAACTGACTTGGAACCATCTAACTTGATGTTAGTGGCCTGTCTCTGGGCATTCATTCATTGATTCAGTGCTTAATAAGCACCCTTTCATGTCATATGCAGTAAATGCTGGGGTATCACACTGAATAACACAGGCCATGGCGTTTTCAGCATTCCAGGATTCCTTCTTAACCATTTTAGCCATTTGCAGGTTGTTTTGGTATTCTGGTGCCATTTTTATTGCTGCTACTCTCTCTCCTAGTTTTTTTCATTTTGTGCTGGTTTGTGCGGCCTTTGCCTGCCCCCTGCAAGGGGGGAATGCCAGCATACTGTTGTTGTTCATTTGAGTGATGGGCCCCCAAATGGATACCAAAGGCTTCGGCTCTCATTCTGATTCTTTTTATTTACACACATAAAGTCGACCACTGTATGGAAGCGACAGTGGACAGTGAAACCATTTACCAGCAAGGATGGGAACCAGGGACCTACAAGTCCCAGGGAGCCCCATCTTCTGCCAGTAGCATGGAACCTATTCCCCACAGACCACTGACCACAACTTTACAACCAGTGACAAATGTGACGGACCTGAATTTGACCACCTCAAACTCTCCCTGTTAATTCTACATGCATTGTTGCTCTCTTTTCCTTATTGGCAAAATTTATCTCCATTCTTCATTTCTGACAAGTGACCTTTTATGTCTAAGCAAGAAAATAAAAGAGTATGTTGTACACTAGCGCTTTTGGCCTTGGACAGGTGATCAAAACTTATAGACACCTCAGGTAGGACTGGGGCCTCTTAGCTCTGCTTACTGTGCATCTGTTTTGAGGTTAAATCACTGATTATTTTGAGTGACACATACAAAAATAGATATTTTCTGTATGACAGTTATTTCTTGTCACCATATTAATTATGTGATATAGTTTTAGAAACACATCGTGAAAGCAATGCAGAAGACTAATCTTTCCTTTTAAATATTACCTCAAATTTATAATATTTAAGCTCTGATAGATGAGCATGTCACTGGTGTTGATTTCATTCCTGGGCCTCTCAGGGTCCTG
Organism: Saccopteryx bilineata; assembly: GCF_036850765.1. NCBI lineage: Eukaryota > Metazoa > Chordata > Mammalia > Chiroptera > Emballonuridae > Saccopteryx > Saccopteryx bilineata. Next base: position 35,880,954 of record NC_089500.1, read on the forward strand.
CAGATGGGATAGCCCTCCCAGTGGAGACGTTTTATGAAATCATCAAAGCTGTCGAAAGACAATGCAGTTTCCTCCCTCTTGGAGAACTGAGTTTGACAGTAACATCTCAGAACAGATGTCTCAGCGATCTCCAAATGTTTTTATTTGGTGGCACAAAGACTCTGTTATTCATGAAATGGTCTGTTAAAAAATTAGTTCCTCCTTGTGGGGGTTGTGGGAATGTGTTATGTAAATTGATTTCACATTTTGGCGGAGAACTGGCTCTTAACTCTTAGGCTGTCTCCAGGGCTTGACTCTGACAGCAGTCACAGCGAAGAGAGCAACACAGTAGCCCAGCATCTTTCCCAAAGTACTTCCACCTGATTCTTCCAAGAGTGTCATAGTCTTTGATAAAAGAGAAGCCAAGTAAAAGTTTGTAGACATTTGGTCTTGTAAAATATGTATAGGGAGAGGGTGTGGGCATTCACATTTGTGATGATTTGCATTCTCGTAATGTAATCCAATGTTACAGTTTACACTTCTTGATTTTAGACTCCTGTTGGAAGGGAAAACTCCCATTCTCAAATAAACATGGGTCACTTAGAATGTGGTTTCAAGTACCTTACCAGAGACCTAAGTATAACTCTTTAGGAGAGTTTGCATGTAAGGCCTGATCATTTTCACTTCTAATGTCTTATCTTCTTGTTCCTACCCAGATCTAGATTTTTCGCTCTGGCCAGCAGGACTAGTCCACAAATGGTGTGGCCTGAGGGCCAGGTCTGACCTGACGTCTGTTTTTGTAAATAAAGTTTGATTGACACACAGCTGATCAAATTTGTTTATATATTGTCAATGGCGGCTTTCGAGAAAAATCATCCAAGTTGAAAAGTTGCAACAGAGACCATTTAGCCCTGAAACCTAAAATCTTCGTAGAACATGTTTGCCAACCCCTTCAAGGAAAAATTCACATATATACTGTGACCCACTATTTAAAATATTACATTAAGACATTTGCTATGTTTAAATTTTAAAGGCACTATTGGGTGTAAAACATGTAAAATAATTATTTGGTTTTAGATAATTAAACATATGACAGGAAAATGTTTAAAATAATGATACATGGACACAGAGAAACATAGAAACTAAAGTCTTCTGGAACAGTGTGAAGAAGCAGCATGGAAAAGAGGAGGGAGAAGTCAACTGACTCTTGGAGAGTCAATACACAGTTAAAAGAATGAATGAAAGGAATCTATTTTTTTTGCTGTACAGTATGTTCAAATGCCAAAACTTGTAACATTTGTTCATATTTAGCTGTTAGCTTAATTTATATTCTTATTCTTTCATCTGTTTATGTTCATTGTTCTCAGAATAGTTTCTTTTAAGTGCTCCCATATATGTGATTCTGAAGTTTTCCTTTCTGTTCGAACAACAAATACAGGTGAGAATGAAGTTTAGACACTGTACAGCTCTATATTGACACCACAATTGTACCAAATAGAGTATTCATTTGATCATGAGCCAAAATAAAGTTGCAACTGCTAAATAATATAAGATCACAAATATAATAGAAAAATAAATGCTTAAAGAACAAGCCCCCAAGTTGGGAGAGAAGAAAAATGGTGTTAAAGAGATAGATGTTGTTATAACAAGAAACCCAGGCTCTATTATTTGAACCAAAATATCAGCAATCATGACAAAATGGGTGAGAAAAAGTATAAGTTCTAATACTCTTATGTCATGAGAAGAAACATACTATTTTGTCAGGAGATACATTTTTCCCTAAGAGAACTTTATCATCTGATCTTTATTTAAGGACAGTATCTGAATTCACAGTGTTAAGGCAATGCAGAGATGTTCTAGACAGACACTAATATAGAACCACTAGCCACGTGTGGATATTGAGCATTTATAATGTAGCTAATGTGAACTGAGGTATGCTACAGTGTACAACATGTACAGGAGTTAGAAGACTTTCTCTGAAGAAAAGAATGTAATATATCTTATTAATGATTCTTATATTGAATTTAGATATATTTGTTTAAATAAGACATTAAAATTAACTTAATATCTTTTTACTATTTTAATGTGATGACCAGAAAATGTGTAATTGCATATATGGCTTTCATTGTATTTCTGTTGGGCATGACTATTCTATAGTGTAATGTCTCGTTTGATATAGAAGTGTTAAGTTACAGTGACTCACCTTGGCTTATGAATGCATTTCTGAAGATAGAATGGAATTTAGTATAGCCGTGTAACTTTCAGGTAATCTCTTAGCTCAGAGATTGAACATTTGTAGACCACTTAATGAATGTTTGGCATACATACAGATCCTCGTCTTAGGAAAATGTTTCTAAAATATTGATCACAAATTTTAAATTAATTGTTCATATGCATGGAAAATTATTTGTAGGTTTTTCTAAACCATACCTGCTTTAATGATAGATCAGCTTGAAATGTGTTCAGGTACCGCATCCAATTTCTTTCCTTTTCTATTTTCTAATTTGTTAGAAAATAGAAATCACAATTACGGATAATTGGAAATGTTGGCAAATATCGTGTCTATGTCAAATAGTCCTAAGTAATTCAGATCCAGCGGATCTAAACAATTGAACTCTCCCTGATGACTACTTTTGTCGCCTTGGGTATCACATCCGATGCTGGAAGACTGTCTATTTCACCCTGGCTCCATTTTAACTGCTTATCTACTTATTCTTTGGTTGGATTGGTTCCTGAAAAGTACCATATTTTTTGCTCCATAAGATGCAATTTTTTTTCCCCAAAAAGTGGAGGGGAAAATGCCTATACATCTTATGGAGTGAAAAATACGGTATTTTATTAAATATTTTAACAACCATTTGGTTCAGAATATTTTTTTTATATTCTTCCTTAAAACACTAGGTGTGTCTTATGGTCAGGTGCATCTATGGAGTGAAAGATACGGTATATGTTTCTTGAGGTTTTGTACAGTATTCATATAATGATTTTTATGTAGGCCAATAATATCCCATTGCTTTCGTACTCTGATGAGTGATATTCACCTAATGTTCATAAACAAATAAACCTTGAAAACCTGCAGTTACTATTGGCATTGCTTTATTGTTGCCAATACCAGGATTAAAGTAGCTTCTGTCTTTTGTTCAGTAAACATTTATTAATCACCTATTGCATGTGAGGTGCTGTGTTGTGTTTCATTGAATTTGGTGCTAAGGGGATTTTTTAAGTATAAATATCCAGTAGACTCTTAGATACATGTCTCCAAAAGTTAAGAGAAATTTCAACTATATCAGATATGTTTATTATATATTTATACAATTGTTTTCACAAGAACCATGGAAATGTTTAACTTCACTAATACTTGAAGAGATGCGGATTAATACGGAAAAGAGATGCTATTTGATACTCATGGAATTGTCTAATTTTCAGTGCTGGTAGATTGTGGGAGTATGTGTAGGCTGTTGGTAAAAAATATATATTGGTTTAAGAGTTTTGCAAAGCAATATAGCCATGCATATTAAACACAAAGAATCGTGTGGTACCCTTTGATTTAATAATCCCACCCCAGAAAATTATGTAAAAAATGTAAACCAGAAAGATAAAGAAAAATCTCCCCATCTTGAGAAGCAAAGGAGCTGCGAGTTGCTAGATGGTTTCTTTTCTAACTTCCAGTGCGTCATCTTAGTTAATCCTCAGAGCAGCCCTTTGAAGTGTCCCCACTTTATGGGCAAGGAAGCAAGGCTCAGATGGATTAGAGACTTGTCGTGTCATAAAAATTGTAAGTGGCAAAGTTTGCACTCAAATTAGGCACATGCCTAGCTCAGACTAATTATGTAAGAATAGGATAATAGTTAAAATGTAAAAAAAAATATGGGAAGGAACAGAGTAGAAAACCGTAGCTTCCTCATAATTATTAAGAATATGTACATGGACAAAGTAAGAGGCAAATGAAAGTTTAATTTGTTACAATGGCAGATTTCATTTAAATAAGTATATTGAAATTGCCATAATCTTTTTGACTTTTAAAACACTCTCTTTTTTTATGAAAAGGATATAATTAACATATTTTGAGTGTATTTTCAAATGTATTGTTTTGCCTCTGTATACTTCTGAAAGGTACATGTGCTGTTATAGTACGTTTAGGTGCCTCTCTGTTTTGTCCTCATCGCCTACCCCTTACCTCCTGAAAACTCTCCCATCACCAGCAAAATCCCTATATCCTTAAACTCTTCTCTGAAATTACTTTCATCTTGTTAAATCCAAACCTGAATATCCTCTGAAAACCTGCTTCCCTGAAGCCCTCCCAGGGACAGCTCTATTTTTATTTTATTTATTTTTATTTTTATTTTTGCCCCAAAGTTGAAGGGGTATAATTGGTCTCTATGCTCTTCATTACAAACCTGACCATTCATTTCATTTCAGTCCTCCCTAAAACCTCACCTTTAAGTCTCTTGTCATCAGACTCCATCACCCACTACCCATCAGTGTTATAGTCATCTGCCAACCTCACCTTTAAGTCTCTTGTCATCAGCCTCCATCACCCACTATCCATCAGTGTTATAGTCATCTGCCAAGCGTGATTCCTCATTCATTTCTCCCTCATTTTCACTCCTGGCTCACTGCCGTTCTCTCTAGCAATACTTCTCTTCTGATGCTTACGTATGTGATGCTTGTAATACTCCTGGCTTCTCACCACCTAAGCCTTGCCTCCCATGCTTGCGCCCTAGACCAACCACATCGACACCAAAAACTGCACGCTCCCGTGATATCTCAATTGCATGCATGCCGTTCTCTGACCACTTTCTTCTGCCTGGTCCTGAGCTCACTCCCTCCTGGTCCTGAGCTCACCCCTCCAGGGTACAGAAGTCAGCTCCATCAGAACCTACCATCCGTTAATCCCACTCCCCTTTTCATCCTCTCCCTCCCTTCTAAGGTGTTAGTTGAGGTCAGGTTCCTTGGGCTGTTGTCATATTCACTCAATTCCATACATCCTGCCCCCTCTGCTCTCCCACATCTCACACCTCACTTGGCAATCTCACCATCCTGGCTGATTCCAAGTCTCTGCCAGCTCCATGCCAACCCCGGTAGATCAGATATTAGCTGGAGAAGAACACACCAAACTGTACAGTTTGATTTCACTTTTAATTCATGACTGTGCACCTCAGGTGGGAGTTTATGGCTGCCCAGCAGTCGGATTATGATATTCACTCTCACTGGACCTTTTCCGGTCTTTTCCTCTTTCCTTAACACTCAAACACCTTCTCTCTCAAGCTTATTCTCAACTGATGCCTTCAGTCTGACTTTCGCTGGAAATACTGAAGCAATAAAAGACGGCTTCCACCAGCTGCCACCGGAACTTGTCTCAGATGAACTGCTGTGGAAGGCCAGCCCCTCCACTCCAGTGTCCCCCGCCTACGCAAGGACATGCTCCAGTAATGCTCCTCATCATCTGCTGGCCACTCCCATCAGCACCCATCATATTAAGGAAAACAACAACCCTCCCTGGATCCCACTGCACCTCCCTTTGGCCACCCTCCATCTCTCTTCTCCCTCCACCACGGAACTCCCCAAACATCTTCTGGCGTCCACCCTTGTTATTTCCAGTTCTCCTCTGTCACTCTCTCTTAAATCTAATTCAGCCAGGCTTGTGGCCCAACTATTCCAGATAAATATACAAGCAGCTAAATTCTCGTTCTCAGTCCTCTTATCTCAGTCCTGTCAGCAGCACTTGATATCGCTCTCACTCCTCACGCGGATCACCTGACTTCTAGAATGCATACCTTCTGGAGTTTCCTTTAACTCTCCCCTGGCCAGTCCTTCCCCGCCTCCTGGGACTCAAATCTGAGATCTCTTCTCTGTCTACACTTAAGCTCAGGGTCATCATCATTAAAGGGTCATGGCTTGAAATAGCAGCCATGTGCTGATGACTCCCAGATTTATTATTTCCAGACCTTTCTCCTGACCTCCACACTTGCATGTCCATTTGAGAGTTTTGGGGATGTCTCTGTTTGTCTAATAGACATCTCAGGCTCACCCTGTCCAACCTAGCCCCTGGTCTCACCCCAACCTCTCCAGTCCGACCCATCTCAGTAAGTGGCAGCTCCGTCCCTTCAGCTGCTCAGGGCACATTCCCAGCACTTTCTCACTGCTCCCAGGCCCCTGCCGTCTGCTGCCTGGACGATCGCAGGAACTTCCTCACCCTGCTTCCACACCTTGCTGTTCTCAACACAGCAACGAGAGTGTTCTGTAATGTTGGTTAGATTACCTCCTCTCCCCCAGTGGCTCCCACTGCACTCAGATGAAGAGCTACAGTTCTGACCACAATCTGACCACCTGTTATTTCTCTGACACTCTCTTCTCTTTCTTTCTTTCCTTTTTTATTTATTTTTATTTTTATTTATTTTATTCAGTGAGAGGAGGTTGAGGCAGAGAGACTCCTGCATGCGCCCCTACTGAAATATACCCAACAAACCCACTGCGGGGTGGGGTGGGGGGGATGCTCTGCCCATCTGGAGCCTTACACCATTGCTTAGCAACTGAGCTCTTCTCAGCACCTGAGGCTGAGGCTATGGAGCCATCATCAGCACCCAGGGCCAACTCACTTTAATCGAGCCATGGCTGAAGGAGGGGGAGGGGGGAACAAGAAGGGGAAGGGTAGAGAAGCAGATGGGTGGCTCTCCTTTGTGCCCTGACCAGGAATCAAACCCAGGACATCCACACGCCAGGCTGAGGGTCTACCACTGAGCCAACCAGCCAGGGTCTCCTTTTTATTTTTTAAATGAGAGGAGGGGAGATAGAGACACAGACTCCCACATGTGCCCTGACCGGGATCCTCTGGCAACTCCCATCTGGGGCCAATGTTCAAATCAACCAAGTTATCCTTAGTGCCTAAGGTTGACACTCGGACCAACCAAGCCATCCTCAGCGCTTGGACTGATACTCAAACCAACCAAGCCACTGGCTACAGGGGGGGAAAGAATGAGAGAAAGGGACGAGAGTCTTCTTTCTTACCTTTTATCCCACTGTAGCCACACTGGCAGCATGCCAAGCAGTCACAACCATTTACTGGAGGGTCTTTGTGGAGGCTGTGGCCAATGTTTATAATTCTGGGAACTCAGCTCCCATCTACATCACAGGTCGCTTCAGCCACACCTCTTCTGGCCACCCTGCACTCTCCATCCCCCTCACTTTGCCCTATTTTTAATAGCACCTTCCCCCTTCTTACAGACTCTACACTCGACTCATTCATTCTGCTTCTCATCTGTCTCCCACTGCAGTGTAAGCTTCAGGAGGACAGAAATTTTACCCAGTCTACGTTTTCATTATTTCCAGCATCTAAAATAATGCCTCCACCTAATAAATGCTAAAAATAAATGTGTTGAGAGTATGAATGAAAGTTTCCCTATTTCTGCGTGGTGCTCCATGCACATTTGCTGAGAAACCAGCCTCAGAATAGCTTTTAATTCCTCTTCAAGTTTCTCAAGTGTTATGTTGTAAACAACATTCAGAAAATGACTGCTGAGAAACATTGTGTCATTGACTTGATTGTATATGGTCTTTTATTCTAAACTGACAACAACTCCTCTAGAATGTAGCAGTGGTATTATGAATATTGGAAATGTGTAAACAACATAATAGCTCCTTGATATTTTTAGGAATATGCTCAAAATTCTTCAAAAATCCCCCCAACTATGGATACCCCAATAGTGTTGTTACTCTCGTGGATTTCATACATAGCAATAAAGCGGAAAGAAGGAAGCCACTGGTTGCTGCAGGTGTCCGGTGGCTCATTCATTAGAAGAAGGCTGACTCTCCCTACCCCCCTACCCAGCTTCTCTGTGCTCAGGCTTCATGCTTGTGTCATAGCAGCATCCCAAATTATATCGACTCAGGAGCCCTCAGCGTCACCTTCGTGGGGTCAAAACCAAGAATACTTGTGAAAGCTGATGGTCACTAGATTATTTTATTCTATTTGCAAACTTTTAGAATACTAATTTAAAAAATTAGTCCCGCAAGCCACATGGCCTTGGTTTTAGACTATGGACGTGTATGTATTCGTGTTATTACCACTCAAATGAAAACATGACTTCCTGTTAAAAACAAAATGAGCAACCATTTATAACAGACTGAGTTTTCACTTTGAGATCGAATTATAAGTGAGCATCCATTCAGTTGTGATTTGGGTCCTCTGGTAATAAACTCTAAATTTAAGCAGGAAAAAAAAAAGAAAAAACACATGTCTGTTTTTATTTTTAAGCCAATGTTTAAGAAAACCTTCTGCCATGGTAACTTTTTTTTTAAATGATAATGATCAGAAGCCTTTGACAAGAAGAGTAGGAGTGAGGGGGGGGGATGCTGTCACCAAGGTGACAGCTGTCCGGCATAAACATTTGACATCTCTTCCGTTTATCGTGTATTTTAGGCCAATTCAAGCTGCTGGAACAGGACCGAGATATAAAGGAGCCAGTGCAATATTTCAACAGTGTGGAGGAGGTGGCTAAAGCATTTCCTGAGCGCGTGTACGTCATGGAGGAAATAACATTCAACGTGAAGGTAGCTTAAGAAGACTCAAATATTTATCCTCACTAAAATAATGCAACATTGAGGGCAGTATGTCCACAGAAAGTGCCCATCTGGGCCTCATAGGAGAGTTTCACCTTCCTAATGTGTAGGTATTAATGAACAAAACGGGTCTTTTAAGACTTGCATGTGCTGTAGCTAATGCCCACACAGGCAAGTATGTTTACTAAGCATTATTTTTTGCTAGGATAACTGTTAAGACAGATCAAAAGTGTTCGTTTGTTTAATTTGGACTTTATTCGCTAATATGTAGCAGTTATTTAGCCAGATCTTCTGAGAGGCTGGATGCTTCACTTGTAGGAGAAAGCAAAATGCATATGAAAACTCTAATACTGGGCACCTACTTAAAGAAAGAGAGGGAGACTTCGAGAGCATAGCCTGAGATCTCCATGTAATCATTCCATTTTTTTGTAGACTATCTGTATCAGTCTACAGAGGGAAAGTTAATGTATAGAATGTTGCCAGTGAGTATTTACTGACCTTTGTTCGCCAGAGACAGGCTAAATAGTGTTCCCCATGCTGTGTTCTTCTGCATTCAGAAAGGGAGCACCCAGAGAAGAAATGCCACCACCCAGGCCCAGCCTTATTGCCTGCAAACCCCCTGCATCTATCTCTTCAGCAGCAGCCACGGTTACACTGGGACGTTTAGAAAGTGTTCCCGTAGAAAGGCCTTTCTGTTTCACCTCCCTTCAGCAGGAAGTCCAACTGAGTCACGTTCTCTGAACATTTCAAGATGTGGAGGGCGAGATGCGTTTTTCTTAGAAATTCACTCTGTGTGAAAAACAGACCGCTTGGTAGCTCAGCCCAAGAGGGCAGCATTGTCTTTGTGGGTGAACCACTCACCCACACACCCCATGAAATGAGGGAGCGCTCAAGACAGCCTCCTTATGGCAGAAGTGGTTCTGTCCACTTAATTGGCTAAGTCCTCTTCCAGTTATGAAATATAGCTGCTATAGACTACTTTCTTTAATTTTATTATTAAAATGGGTGAAATTTTGTACTTCGTAAACTTTTTTACTAAAACAATAAGCTGATATTAAAGTCTTTATAATTGTTAGTCCTTAACTGGCCCAGTCGACTTGTATTCAAGACAACTCATATTCATTAATTTACATTGATGATTTGTAAGAACACATTCATTTTTAAATTTACGAAATTAATCAAATTTTAATCCATTTAGTGTCTTGCTATGATTTAAATCTCTCCTTAAAATTTATATTTAGAATTACCTAAATGGGAGGAAAATATTTAGAAAAGAAAGCTAATAATTTTAAGCCTTTTTCTGAAAACATTTCATTTCCTGATGAAGAAAAATCAAGCATAAAAAAATGTTTTGTAATTTTTAATATTTCATCAAGTATTAAATTTAACATTCAGTCTTTTTTTTTTTTTTGTATTTTTCTGAAGTTGGAAACGGGGAGGCAGTCAGACAGACTCCCACATGCACCCGACCGGGATCCACCGGGCATGCCCACCAGGGGGCGATGCTCTGCCCATCTGGGGCGTTGCTTTGTTGCGACCAGAGCCATTCTAACGCCTGAGGCAGAGGCCATGGAGCCATCCTCAACTTTGCTCCAATGGAGCCTTGGCTGCGGGAGGGGAAGAGAGAGACAGAGAGCAAGGAGAGGGGGAGGGGTGGAGAAGCAGATGGACACTTCTGTGTGCCCTGGCCGGGAATCGAACCCAGGACTCCTGCATGCCAGGCCAACGCTCTACCACTGAGCCAACTGGCCAGGGCCTAACGTTCAGTCTTTTGCAACATATATTTAATGTTAAAGATTTTTTTAAAGATGCTTTTAGCAGCTATGTTTTGTCAATTTGTATGAAGTCAGCAGTGATTGAAAGTAATATTGAAATGAATATATTTTGGTAGATTTAACAGAATACCATATTGTATTGGTTAAAATGTATAGAATAAAGATGTCTCTTAAGAATTCAGCATACTAATGTGAATGTATTTAGCACTAATGACCTATGAACTTAAATATTATTAACATGGTAACTTTTATGTTATGTACATTGTACCCAAATTTTTTTGTAAAAAGAAAAACATGGTTCAGAGCCTCAAATAAGTGTATGGATTACAAGCTTATATCATCCACAGAGCTGCCTGGATTTGGGTTAGTTCCTGGCTATGCATGCATAAATATTAATACCCGCAGTCTCTTACTTACAAAGTTTAAAGATGCCATCACATTCAGCTGCAATAATCAATATATTATTCAATTCTACCAAAAGAAGAATTGATAAAGAAACCTCAGAAAATTTTTGTAAAGAAATATGCAAGTCTGTGTGCTTAATGAATAAACACCCACGTAAATAATCTCCAGAGCCTAAGCAGTGTGGGGTATACAGTTGGTTCTCATAATACTGTGTGTCCGTAAAGTCATGGTGCACTTTTGACCAGTCACAGGAAAGCAACAAAAGACATTAGAAATGTGAAATCTGCACCAAATAAAAGGAAAACCCTCCCAGTTTCATACCTATTCAGTGCAGTTTGATGTGGGCTCACGCACAGATATTTTAGGGCTCCTTTGGTAGCTATCCCATATAGCCTCTATAGACTCGTCACTGACTGATGGCCTACCAGAACGGGGTTTCTCCACCAAACTGCCTGTTTCCTTCAACTGCTTATCCCACCGAGTAATGTTATTTCTATGCGGTGGCACTTCATTATAAATGCACCGATATTCACATTGCACTTTGGTCACGGATTCGAATTTAGCGAGCCACAGAACACACTGAACTTTCCTCTGTACTGTCCACATCTCGACCGGCATGGCCGTGGGCTGCTCCACTGTATTCATGGTGTTACGTCATCTTCTGCGCATGCGCACATGCTGCCACATCATCCTACAGAAACTGGGAGGGTTTTCCTTTTATTTGGTGCAGATTTCACATTTCTATCATCTTTTGTTGCTTTCCTGTGACTGGTCAAAGGTGCACCATGACTTGACGGACACACTGTATTTTGAGAACCAACTGTATACCCCACACTGTTTAGGCTCTGGAGATAAGTAGTGATTATTCAAGTTCCTGCCTGCCAGAAGGTTACAATCTTTTGGAGTGGCACACAATAAACAAGTCAAATACGACCTCTAAATAATGACAGAGAAGACAGTTGAAGATACAAGTCTGAGCTTGCGGCAGGGTCTGAGCTTCGATCATGTGTTTGTAGCTCATCTGCTCCTAGAAGGCAGTTGAAGCCCTAGGGTTAGCTGAGTTCACCTACATTAGTGGTACTCAACCCTAGGTGATTTTTACCCCCAGGGGATATTTGATGATGTCTGGATACAATTTGGATTGGCACAGCTTCGCGGAGGGCGGCGTGCAGGTGCTGCTGGAACCTGGTAGGAAAAGAGCAGGGATGCTGCGAAACAGCCTACAGTACACAGGACAGCTTCACAGCAAAGGACGATCTGGCGCAAACTGCCAGTGGAGCCGAGGCTGAGAAGCTCTGCCCTGGAGACTGGATAACAGAGAGGAGAGTGAGCACTGAGCTTGGCACAGGCCACCGCTGGGGTCTAGAGGGCGGATTGAAATGCGTAGCAGTGAGATGATAGAAAGATGGTGAAGCAAGTACAGTAGATGTCCCAGAAGCCAAATGACAGAAGTATTTCTGGTAGGAATGATCACTTAGGAGTGACTGCAAGGTCAGCCACCACCGCTGCCCTGCCTGGGGCCCCTGGCGTGAGCTACAGAGCAGTGTGCAGATAGCTGTTCTGGTGCTGGGCTTGGAGGTGCCCAGCTGTGAACCACGCTTGGTTGCCGTTAGTGCCAAGCCTGGGGCCACTTAACGTGAGGTACATGGTACTCAGAGGCCAGATGCTGCTTGTTTGAAGATTTTAGGAAAGTCTGAAGCATGAGGCAAGAGAAGACATTTGTTTGGAAAAAGCCTCTGGAAACAGCTTGGGCAGACCCACAAGTTGGTGGAGAGGGGTCTCAGGAAATCACCTGGACAGGGTGAGCAGTGTAAGCCAGGTTGATAGAGACTCAGATATGCCTGTCAGCTCTGTGGTGAGGGCCTCAGAAAAGGAACAATGGCCTCTGCCAGTACTTTTATCTGTCAGAAATGTGCCTCCCAAGCTCTTACTGTGGTGCCAGACAATCCAGTCCTTCCCATATGTCCCTGGTGCCTTTAAAGCTGCTGCCCCTGCACTGGAACTCAGAGGGAATCTGTGTCTGGGCCCTTTAAGGCAGCAGTTCTCAACCTGTGGGTCGCAACCCCGGCAACCGCTGCTAAGGGGAGCTGCCTAGGACTTCTGCAGCTCTCCTTCACCGTTGCCTCAATCCCTGCTGGCTTTTACATCCAGAAATGATGAGGACTTCTCTTCCGGGTACTGAAACTCCGGGATGGGGGGCTTGGTGTGGGGCTGGGGCCCCTTCCTCCTTGGGGAGGACCTCTACAGCAGAGATATCTCTCCTGATTTGGGTGTGGAACCAGCCCAGTCTTGTCCCCACCCCTCCTGTCATTCTTCTTTAATTCCCAAGTTGTAGGACTTCCGTTCAGCCAGATTTCAAGCGGTTCTGAATGATGCTGGTTCTGTAGTTTAGTTGTAATTTTGATGTGGTTGTGGGAGGAGGCGAGTACCACATTTACCTATGCTGCCATCTTGCCCGGAAGACCAGAAGACACCCTATTTCTGAGTTGGCCTTCCCCACCAAAGACTCGTTCCTCTACCTTTTAATAAGAAAAATAGCAGCACCAACATTTTTCTGACATATATCTTTCTTTAAACAAGCTGCTGTTATCTAAAAAGCACACCAGACTGTGTCATGTAACCCAGGCTTTGGATCAGAGCTGAGTTGAAAATCCCAGCTTCAGACATTGACTGTGCCACGTGCAGATCACATGACCCCGTGAGCCCAGGTGTCTTCACCTGCAAAATGGGAGTGACACTACCTACGTGATAGATTTGTCGTTTGAATTAAATGAAGTAAGGCACCAAAGGGCTTTCCAAGTGTCTTAACTATAGGGATTAACACACTACAGTCTTGGGGGAAGCCACCTGTTTTGCCAGTAAAGTTTTATTGGAACACAGCCACCCACGTACATTTAGTGTTGTCTGTGGCTACTTCCACGACACAGCAGCAGAGTTGATGAGTTACAACAGAGACAGTTACTACTATCTGGCCCTGTAAGGAAAAGTTTGCCAATCCCTGATTTAAAACATAAAATCATACTAAAATAAGTTTCACATTCTCAAAAAAAAAAAAAAAAAAAAAAAAGCCCACCACAAATTATTTCATTCACTCTTTATTTAGTACTTGATAGCAAGTCTCTTAATATTTAGAACATGGTATCTTGTTTGTTGCTGTTATTGTTGTTTCCAAATACCCCTTCACCTCAAATACTTATTTGGAAACTGATTATACTGGTACTGAGTGAATAGTTTCCAATGTCTTCTGACCTTTCAAACTCAGCCCAGTGATGATGAGAAATTTTTCCACACAATATTTTTCTGCCATCAAAATAATAACTAACAAATTAAGTCTTAATTTAAGCTCTGTCTTTACTGTGTCATTTGTGGAGAGAGAGGAGGGAAGGGCAGCCTTCAGATTTGGCTTGAGGAGGCTCGCAACTCTTTTTAAGTGGGTAAAAGGCATCCTGACTTGACTGCTGACGCCCAAAAGCTTTCTACATTAAAATTACAGCTCTCAAATCAGAGGGAACCCAAATACCCTAATCTGGATGCTATAATGTTGCTATTTTTGTTCCAGCTAATAAGGTCCAAGCTTTCAGCTGTTCTCACATAGATATTTCCCCAGAGGCAAAATAACAAGTTTGCATTCTCTCAATGGGGAAAAGTGCCCCACTCAGGACATGTGAGCTTTCAGTCAGATGTGAAGCCTAGCACTTCAGCATGCAGGGAGCTCTTAAAAACCATTACCATGTGGTCTGGGAAGGGAGCTGAACTGACAATCCTGTCACCTGCATATCAGCTCCTGATTACTGGCTTTGACACCTGTTCTTGGCAGGGATGTCAGTGTCTAGCAGCAGAGCTGCCATTTGTGGGAGGAAGGATGTCAAGGTTGTCTTTTTTTACTAATAGGAAAATAATCATATAACATTCGGACAACTTAAGGGATCGCTAAGCTTCTCAGTACTGAGAGACATGACCAAGAATAAAATGATAAAATATTATAGATAATCTAACAGGGTAGAAGTTTACAGATGTGGAGTTTTTATCATCAATAAATTTTAAAAGGCCCTTACACGTCACCTAGCCCTGTTCCCTCTTGTAACAAATATGAACACTAAGCTGACTTCGTTGATTCACAAGCAGCCACAGAACTACTCGGCAGCAAAGCTAGGTCTCCTAATTCAACCTGGTCATCTTTCTGCTAAGGCTTACAACTGTGATTAGAATGGTTTTTCACACTGACACAATAATTTGCATATTTAATTCATTTTTTTTAAATAATTATTACCTAACCAAATCCTTTTGTTTTTGAGTTTCTAAAACATTTGTGATCTGATACACAGGATTTGGCAGCTTTTATGAATGTTATACGTGTAGATTTTTGCATCCGATTTCATACCGGAGTACCTTGTCGGTGTTTTAAAAATGAATTCCTATGAGTTAACCTGATGTTTCTTCTGTCAACATCCGTGTAGTTCCTGATTAGCTTAGCACATGTCAAAATGAACCCCTTCAAAAATACTGCTGTAAAATATTAACCCAGAATCTTAACCAGTATTAATAGAGAAACAAGACTAGAGTTGAGTTCTTGTGTTGTTGCTTAAAAAAAATGTTAACGATATATCAAAGTGGCTAAAATACATTACTGAATAAATAAACAAAAGTTCTAAACTTTAATATGATTCATGCAACTTGATGCTGAATTTTTGAATTTTTCTTTCCTAAGGCTTTCAGGTTACTGAGAATCAGCTTTCTCTCCTCCAAGTCATGGATTTGAGGCTATCCGTGTGCCTTTTATCTTAACATAGTAGTTATCCTAGTTAAAGTTGCTCCTGAAAAAGCCCTGAAGTACTAAAGATCTTCCCTCTTCTGCCAGCGAGTTAAACTGCTGCTTATTTCCCTACATAATGAAGTTAACAAATTAAACCTATTTTACTTTCTTTACTCATTTTAGCAGAACAAACTACAGAGGAGGCCTTGAAAATACATTAACGGGGAGGTTTTCGACTGCTTGTGATTCTGCTCTTGTCATAATTATTTTACTTTCTGCCATCTTTCTGATTGCGTTTGTCCTCTAAAACGCAAAAACAGCTTACTAGTAGCCTTTTTTTTTTTTTTTTTTTTTTGGCGCATTCTTGGTGGTCCCAAAGTTGTCCTGTAAAGTAATTCAAAATAATGGTGCTGAAACATTATTGTTCTTTGGGAATTGTTTTGTTTTGTTTTGTTTTTAGTTTGTTGTTCTGTGTTAAGAGTATAGTTTAATCATAACCATCATCCCTCATTTAAGATATATTCCTAGTTTCTATCTTGATAGTTCAGAAGAGAAATCTCCTCATGGTGTGAGATTATAATAATGTCAGGAAGACACTTTTTTCTCGAGAGTTTTCAAAAGGATAGGGATCATTTGCTCTGGCATTTTCTACCGCCTCTCTGGAGCCTCTAGAGCATGAGTAATTCTAAATAGCCAGCTTATGGGGTAGCTGTAAATTTTAACAAAAACCCTGCCTGAAATGACTCTCATTTCCATTCAATTTCTTAAAATGTACGTGTATTGCAGTTTTCTGCCGTCTTAAAGGAAGTGTCTGAACAAAATTGAAAACTTACCCTCATCTCCTGAGACTTGTATGACTTTTGCCTTTATATGGAGAGGCCCTACAAACCCTGTTTTGTGGTTACTTACGGTCTCATTTAAATTTTTTGTTTGTTGCCTCTTATGTTTGTTCTAGAATTCTTGCCTTAACAGTCTGTGTTTCTAGTCTTAATTTTTAGTTCTATCCCACTGTGGGCTGGGAACTAGTAAGCAGGTTGGATGGGATTGTGACTGGATAGGAGCAAGTGCACTGAGTTCAGGTCCGAAAGGTTTTACTGTAAGCCCTGACATCAGCAACTGCGCGGAGGTCTTTAAGCTTACTGCCTTGTTCTTGGCTATTCAGCCATGTGCCATTTAACAAGGATATATATCATTCTGAGAAATGCGTCATTAGGTGATTTCATCGTTGTGTAATCATAGAATGTACTTACACAAACCCGGATGGTGCAGCCTATTACACGCCTAGGCTGTGTGTAGTCTGTTGCTCCTAAATTATAAGTCTCCACCACATGTTACTATACAAAACAACACAAGACTAAATCAAGCACAAGAGAAAACGATGCAATCAAGAGAAATGGTAAACCCTGGCTGGTTGGCTCAGTGGTAGAGCATCGGCCCGGCACATGGACATCTCAGGTTCGATTCCCAGTCAGGGCACACAGGAGAAGCTCCCATCGCATCTTGTCTCTCATATCTCTCTCTCTCTCTCTCTCTCTCTCTCCCCCCCCCTTTCCCTCCTTCAGCCATGGCTCAATTGGAGCAAGTTGGCCTGGGGCATTGAGGATAGCTCCATGGCCTCTATCTCAGGTGCTAAACAGAGCTCAATTGCTGAGCAATAGAGCAACGCCCCTAATGATCAGAGCATTGCCCCCTAGTGGGCTTGCCAAGTGTATCCTGGGTGGGGCACATGTGAAAGTCTGTCTCTCTGCCTCATCTCCTCTCACTGAATTAAAAGAGAGAGAGAGAGAGAGAAGTGGTAAACAATAATAATAACTATACAGGGGGTCCTCAGGTTACAACACAGTTCTGTTCTTATGAAAGTGACGTAACCCAAATTTTGGTGTAAGCCATAACATATCCTAGCCTAAGTTACTTACCTCTCCTAACACAGTTGTAAAATCATGATCTAGAACATAAAAACACAACTAAGCCAAAAAATGGCATAGGTCAGCCTACTGGGGGACGCCAATTCCCTCACTCATATGCCACGTTACTGCATATTCTTCTACCACATGCAATCAAACTACTATATACAATAGTTCACCCATGTAGTCTGTAAGCATAACGCTAACGGAGTAAGCCAAAACACTCACATCTCAATTTTTTAAAGTTTTTATGGGAGTGAGCGTCATAAACTCAAAATGTCTTATATCGAGACTGTCGTAACCCAAGTACCCCTATAGTATAGTAAAAACCAGTAACAGTCATTTATTGTCATTATCAAGTACAATGTATGTATATAATTGTATGTGTTATACTTTTATATGACTGACAGTGTAGTAGGTTTCTACAACAGCATCACCAAAAACACATCAGCAGTGTGTTGCAGTGGGAAGTTATAACAGCTAGGTTGTCACTAGGCAATAGGAATTTTTTAGCTCCGTTATAATTTTATGGGCCACTGTCACACATGTGGTCTATTGTTGAGTGAAACTTCATGATGTGGTGCATGACTATATTCATACAGAGAGATCAGAAATTATTGATTACTGTGCAACCTGAATTTTTTTTTGTAAGACTGAATTTTAAAAATGAAAAGTGAATGAAGTTAGAGGTAGCTCATTTTTATTTTTATTTTCAGTCTTCAAAAATTGCATGCTTTTCTTACTATGAATCAGATGTCATTTGTTTTTAAGATTTATTCAGAATGACAAATTGGATACAGTTGTGAAGTTAATTATTTCAGTGTTTGAAGACAGACTGGTGCTTTTTATGTCATCTGAGGTTTTAAGACCTCCTCTGAAAAACCACCAATTGGCAAGTCATCTGGTGCGCATCACAGATTAAATCATTGCCATTGTACTTGTCATTCTTGCCCTATTTCCTGTTAAAAAACAAAAAACAAAAAAAGACACTCCAGATTGACTATTTTTTTTAACAGAGACAGAGAGAGAATCAGAGAGAGGGATAGATAGGGACAGACAGACAGGAACAGAGAGAGATGAGAAGCGTCAATCATCAGTTTTTCGTTGCGACATCTTAATTCATTGATTGCTTTCTCATATGTGCCTTGACCATGGGCCCTCAGCAGACCGAGTAACACCTTGCTCGAGCCAGCGATCTTGGGTCCAAGCTGGTGAGCCTTTCTCAAACCAGATGAGCCTGCAATCAAGCTGGTGACCTTGGAGTCTTGAACCTGGGTCCTCCACATCCCAGTCCGACACTCTATCCACTGCTCCACTGCCTGGTCAGGCTCAGGATTGACATTTATCGGAACTGTTCATACCCTTTCTTTCTCATTTTCTGCCATTTTCCCAAAGGAAAGAGTTACAAAAATTGAACTTTGGGAAGAAATGTGCTAATACTAATCAAATGTTGTCTATTTAATTTATGGATCAGTCAGATCAATCCTGATTTTTCCCAAGATATGAAATTTTAATCTGTGTTACATATTCGATCTTCAGAACAACTGTTCTTAGAGAAAGTGTGTGTGTATGTATCTGTGTGAAGTTTTCTATCAGTGCTTTAAAATGTTGCTTGACCATAGAGTATTAATTCTGAATGCTATTATGAAGAGTAAAACCCTGATAGTTTCCTGGATTAGACCTATTGGAGTTGTTTAGATAACACACTTTGAATTACTTCCTCTCAGGAAACATTGAAACTGGAAATGTTAACCAGGCATGCATACCAGAGCACTTAGACAGAACACATTGTTTCTTTTGCTATTAAAAAAAATTAAAAAGGAAAGAAATTATGCAAATAAATCACATCTGTAGAAACCAGAAGAGACTGGCTCAACTGCCAAAGGAAGAACATTTATTTATGAGATATCTCCATCTGTCATTGACAGTGATCACAAGATTGGTCCGTACGTTAGTCTCATAATTTTTTTTCAGAACTAGTTGCTCACATTAATGATGATATCAGAGTTGAGGGCATGAAATTACAGATGTACTCGCATATGTTATGCATTTTTATGTATGGGAATAGGAATAACTTCCTTTAGAAGTACACACATACACAAAAATGTTGACAAAACTATTGAATGTGCCCAGAGTGCCATTTAGAAGAGATAATTTTCATCTGTTTAATCTGTGCACGTACTGTCTGATTTGTATCTCAAAAGCTGTGTAGACATTCTCATTCCATTCATTTGGTGTGAGGTACTTACTAGACTTGTAATTTATTCATTCTGAAAGGAGTATATTTATAAAGATAAATTAGGAAAATTATAGTAAGTATCAATTTAAAGAGCTAAATGACATCTACTTTATTATTTCTTCATATTTGAGAAAAGCTGTTGGCTTTCCTATATGTTAGCTGGAACTAGTTTGTTTGAGAGTGAACGTGTGTGTTTCTCAAGTCTCATGAGAACCCTGCCTCTCAACATCCCTGTCTCCATCCTGATCCAAGTGGATGAACTGCCAAGTTTTTCACAAAGTTTCAATCAGAAGGAAGCATAGCAATGCAGCTGAGCGTTTTCAAGACTAGTACATTCACTTCCTTTGAGACATAACTGTAATGATATTTCAGGACCTATTCTAACATTAAGTCTTATTCTGGGATAAAACATCAATAAAAAACTTGAACGATTCACAGTGCAGAAGAGAAGAACATGCATAGAAGTAGTAGTGGTTTGGGCTTGAAAACAGTAGTGGATCGAATAGAAACCAACATGAAAGTACAGAGATGTGGAAGGCAGTGTGAAACAATTGTAAGAATGAAAATGTTTTATTATTAATATAAGTAACAATAATGGTCACTATTGAAAGCCTACCATATGCAAACAATGTAAGAAGTTGTTTGCACACATTGATTTAGCCTACAGAGTAGATAGTGGTATTCCCTTTTTATAGGTGAAGAAACTAACATTCTAAAAAGTAAAATACTTCCTGTGAGCCCACCTCACAATAAAAGCAGAATTGAAACTCAGTGTGTAGTTTAGTTAATAGTATTTTACCATTAATTGTATTGTGCCAATTAATTTTCAAAGGCCATAGTTCTTTCCATTTGTCTATATACCAGGGGCCAGCAAACTTTTTCTGTAATTTTAGAGTTTGCAGGCTATACAGTCTCTGTTGCAGCAACTTGACACTGTCATAGAGTGAAAGCAGCCATAGACTCTACATAAATGAATGGCATAGCAGAATCCTAATAAAACTTTATTTACAAAGTTAGGTAGTGGGCCAGATTTGGACCCTGGGCAATAGTTTCCTGACCTTTGATATATATTGTTATAAGCTTAACTAGATGCTAGCTGAAAGTAAAAGCCTTCAAGATAACCCAAAAGTTAGAATTAATAGCAAATGAATCTTTATAAGGACTCCTGGTGACCCAAGTCAAGAGAATAAAAAAGAAAACCTTCATATGTGCCAAATACTGTCATTTATAAATTATTTGTTAGCTTTAAAAAAAACTAATCTGTATTCTTCAAAACTGTCAAGATCCCCAAAACCAAAGCAAGACCAAGAAGCTCACAGATCAAAGGCCTAGGTGCAGTGTAGTAGCCTGGTTTGGTTCTGAAACAGAAAAAAGGACAGGAGAGGGAAAAAATTAGTGTAATCCAAACAAAGCTTGTGAGATAATAGTATTGTATCAATGTTAGTTGTTTTTGTTTTTGTTTTGTTTTTATATATAGAGAGAGAGACAGAGAATCAGAGAGAGGGACAGATAGAGACAGACAGACAGGAAGGGACAGAGATGAGAAGCATCAATTTTTCACTGCAGCTCCTTAGTTGTTCAATGATTGCTTTCTTTTATGTGCCTGACGGGGGCGTGGGGGGGACTATAGCAGAGCCAGTGACCCCTTTGCTCAAGCCAGCAGCCTTTTGGCTCAAGCCAGTGACCATGGGTCATGTCTATGATCCCACACTCAAGCCAGCGACCCATCACTCAAGCTGGTGAGCCCGTGCTCAAGCCAGTGACCTCAGGGTTTTGAACCTGGAGGACCCGCATCCCAGTTCATCGCTCTATCCACTGCACCATCACCTGGTCAGGCTCAATGTTAGTTTCTTAGTTTCATAATGTACCATGGTTATATAAGATGTTAATAGGAAAAGCTTCAGGGTATACAGAAATTCTCTGTACTACCTTTGCAACTTTTCTGCAGACCTGCAGTTATTTCAGATAAAAAGTTAAAATGTATTTGTTTGTTTGTTTACATTTCTAAACTTCCTACAGTGTAGAAGCACAGGATCCACATGAAGACAAGGTGAATACAGTACTGAGTCTAAAGTTAAGCACAGTTGAGTTGAGGTCTTACTGAAAAAAAGTGTAGTACTTAACTTTGAGTCCATTAAGTCACCTTAAACAGACTCATGTGTAGTTTCTTAAAATGCTGAGTTAATGCTGATAACTAATTTCAGTGCAACCCCATGGAGTTCTTTCTTGTCTTTTCCAAAGCCATATTTCTGTCCTTCCTTCCACAGAGAATTCTCTGGCTCCCAAAATATCAATACATTTACTTATTTGTTCAGTCCTACAGTATGTAGGAAGTTGTTTCAAAATCACTGTATGCATATCCTATGCAAAGCAGACCTTGGAAGAACACAATATTTGTTGGGAGTTGGGGGCAGGGGTAGGCATATCCTACTAGTAACATATAGTCAAAAGCAGTGTTCCTGAGTTACTTGGGTTATGTCTCCAGCGTAGTTTATTCATTTGGAATATAATTAGATTCATCTGTTTTCATTTGTATTCAAATCTAAGGTGTTTTTTCTAATTCTGCTAATTTTACTTTTGAATATGTAGAACTTTAGCATACCTCCTAAAAGTCAAAGCTCCATGGCAAAGTATACTCACAGTGGTATCCCTTACTCCTGTGTCGCTTCCGCCAGCTTCCTCCCTCCCCTACCGCCTGCTACAATGAGTAGGCTTGTCCATATGGATTTTCATACTGTTGAAGGACTGTCTTCAGGGCAAACTGCTAGAAGTTTGATTGCTGGGTAGAAGGATAAACACGTGTTTAGTTTAATTAGATATTACCAAATTCTTCACCACAGAGCTTGCACCATTTTGCATTTCCACCAGCTATGAATAAGAGTACCCATTTCCCCACAGCCTTACTGAGTACAATGTCTCAGGCTTTTGAATGTTTATGACTGTTCCTTGTGAGAAATGGTATCAATGTAATTTTAATTTACATGTCTCTTATTATAAAAGTTGAATGAATATCTTTTCATAGATTATAAGTCCATTGTGCAACTTTTAGTGAATTGTTTTTTCATGACTTTTGCCTGTTGTTCTGGAGGATTTTTGGACATTTTTTAAAGTTTCTTATGTATTAGGTATATATATATATATACATATATATAATTTATATAAGAATATATATATATATATAATTTGCCTGTGATATTTGTAGCAGATATTTTCTCTAAGTGTGTCACTTGACTTTTGACATTGATTCTCTTGTTTCTTACCACCCAAAAATGTTTTGTGTCAGAATAACCAAAAGTGAGGCCTTTTGTTTTCAGATCTGAAAATGTAAGATAAAGCTATAGAGATTAAAAGTGTAATTTTGATGGGAAAATAGGAAGAAAAGTCATTAGGATAAAATGGCCCCAAAATAGACACATATGTATTTATACATTTGAGTGTACATGTTTTATAAATTTAGTATATGATAAAAGGGACACTTCTAATATGTGAAGGGAATGTTTGTTTAGGGAGTGCACTGGACACTCGGTGAACTGTTTAAAACACTAAAGGTAGATTTCTACCTTAATCCACCAAAGAAATAGTGGTTAAATAAATTAAATGGTTAATAAACAAAACCATCAAAATTCTAGAAGAAAACATTGGTTAATTATATCAATATTTCTCAGCCTTGGTGCTATTGAAATTTGGACTGGATAATCTTTTGTTGTGTCTCCAAACATTATCAAATGTTCCCACGGTTTAGCAGGTGGTGGTAAAATTACCCCCAGTTCAAAACCACTGATCTGTATTCTCTCAACTAATAGATGCATAATATCTAAGGATGAAATTACAAAGGAAAATTTTGAAAATGTTTGCTACTTAGAAGGAAAAAAACGTTAGTACTTTTAAGAAGCTATAAGCTATAAAACTGAAAGTCAAGCAACAAATAGAAAAATATGTAGTATAAATGATATTCACATTACATAAAAAGTAATCAATAAGATGACTATCCCAATAGAAAAATGGGTGAAAGACACACATAAACAATTCACAAAGGAAGAGATCTAAATAGCCAGACACATAAATACCAAAAAATACTTGCCATACCAGTAATCAAAGCTATTCAAAATAAAAATACAGGATGTATGCTTTACCTTTAATATTAGTAAACATCAAACTTATTTAGCAGAGGAGACAGGTAATTTTATAAACTTGAAGAAGTATAAATAAGGATAACATTGATGGAGCACTATTGGCAATACGCATTAGACTTTTCAAACCTATAGATAGCCATGTCCATGTAATTCTACTTCTGAACCTTTATTCCAAGGAAATAGTTGAACTATAAAAATGATCATTGTAGCCTGACCAGGTGGTGGCGCAGTGGATAGAGTGTTGGACTGGGACGCAGAGGACCCAGGTTCAAAACCCCAAGGTCGCCGGCTTGAGCACAGGCTCATTTGGTTTGAGCACAGCTCACCAACTTGAGCCCATGGTTGCTGGCTTAAGCAAGGGGTCACGCAGTGCGCTGTAGCCCCCCAGTCAAAGCACATATGAGAAAGCAATCAATGAACTAAGGTGCCGCAGCAAAGAATTGATGCTTCTCATCTCACTCCCTTCCTCTCTGTCTGTCCCTATCTGTCCCTCTCTCTGTCTCTGTCACACACACACACACCAAAAAAAGTTAACTGTAGTACTATTTATAATTGCTAAGCATTGGGAAAACCCATCTGTCTAACAATAAGGAACTGGTCAAATAAATGAAGGCACATCATATATAATGGCATATGTTAGATCAGTCTTACAATTGATGCTATCTATGTATACATAAGAAAATGAATCAATTATAGTGAGAAACTCAGCAACAAAATTATATCTCTAAGGTAGATTGATACATCTCTTTTTTCTATTTACATAAAATTGCTAACATAGATTATCTTTGGTGCTAAGAGTATATAGAATGTGTTCACTTGAGTATCTGTATTTTCTAATCTTTCTTTCAGTGAACATCTATCCCAATTCCAATTTTAGAAAATTCAGTAAAATTTTAATATTTTTTTTAAAAAAAGGAATTTTCTCTAGTAGTGTTTATGATAGCAATTTTTATAACTGGAAAAGATATAATGAAATATTAATGTCCCAAAATAATTATCCATATGACAGGCTGCTACACAGGAAAAGGAACTGGAAGAATATTGATCAACCATTAACCAGAGCTATCTGTGACCTAGGCTCATGGGGTTATTTTCTTTTTGTCTTATTCCTGTGTATTTCCCCAATTTTTTTTTTTTGTATTTTTCTGAAGCTGGAAACGGAGAGAGACAGTCAGGCAGACTCCCGCATGCGCCTGACCAGGATCCACCCTGCACGCCCACCAGGGGGCAATGCTCTGCCCCTCCGGGGCGTCGCTCTGTTGCGACCAGAGCCACTCTAGCGCCTGGGGCAGAGGCCAAGGAGCCATCCCCAGCGCCTGGGCCATCTTTGCTCCAATGGAGCCTCTGCTGCGGGAGGGGAAGAGAGAGACAGAGAGGAAGGAGAGGGGGAGGGGTGGAGAAGCAGATGGGCGCTTCTCCTGTGTGCCCTGGCCGGGAATCGAACCCGGGACTTCTGCACGCCAGGCCAATGCTCTACCACTGAGCCAACCGGCCAGGGCCTATTTCCACAATTTTTACTAAGGAATAGATTTCATTTTTTTTTCAGAACAAAGCATATTTTTAAAAATCTGAACTAATGTCATCTTGTTATTCTTAGGCATATAAATACTATTTTAAAAATGGAATGACTAAATTTAATACTGAGCAACACCTCCCTCTCCTTTGTGTATGTGCCTGTGTATCCTAAGAGGAAAGTTCTCTGCTCCTCTGTGTGAATAGACTGAAGGATACTAACCTCAAATTTGATTTCTCCTCTCATAGGTTGCTTCCGGTGAATGCAATGAGGATACTGAAGTTTACAACATCACTCTGTGTACTGGGGATGAACTCACTCTTATGGGGCAGGCAGAAATCCTTTATGCAAAGACTTTTAAGGAAAAGTCAAGACTCAACACAATTTTCAAAAAGATCGGGAAGCTCAATTCCATCAGCAAGCTGGGAAAAGGCAAAATGCCCTGCCTCATTTGCATGAATCACCGGACCAACGAAAGCATTAGCCTTCCCTTCCAGTGCAAGGGCAGATTCAGCACCCGAAGTCCCCTGGAGCTTCAGATGCAGGAGGGAGAGCACACCATCCGCAACATTGTGGAGAAAACTAGGCTTCCTGTGAATGTGACTGTGCCCAGTCCTCCGCCGAGAAATCCGTACGACCTGCACTTCATCCGTGAGGGGCACCGCTATAAGTTCGTCAACATCCAGACCAAGACGGTAGTGGTTTGCTGTGTGCTGCGAAATAACAAGATCCTCCCCATGCACTTCCCTTTGCACTTGACTGTCCCCAAGTTTAGTCTCCCAGAACACCTGGTGAAGGGGGACATATGGCCAGAAACCCTGGTCCATCACTGGCTGAGTATCTGTCAAGAGCAGTTCGACATCGATGAGTATTCACGGGCAGTCCGTGATGTGAAAACCGACTGGAATGAGGACTGCAAGAGCCCCAAAAAGGGCCGGTGCTCTGGCCACAACCACATGCCCAATTCCCTTAGCTATGCTCGCGATGAGCTCACACAGTCTTTCCATCGGCTCTCTGTCTGTGTGTATGGTAACAATCTCCATGGCAACAGTGAGGTGAACCTCCATGGCTGTAGGAACCTCGGGGGAGAGTGGGCCCCCTTCCCTCATGACATCCTCCCTTACCAGGACTCGGGTGACAGTGGGAGCGACTACCTTTTCCCAGAATCTAGTGAAGAATCAACAGGCGTCCCAGGAAAGTCAGAACTTCCCTATGAAGAGCTGTGGCTGGAGGACAGCAACCCCAGCCACCAGCCTCTCTCTCGCTCCCTGAGTGAGAAGAGCAGGTGTGATCAGTTTAGAGGTTCTGTCCGGTCCAAATGTGCAACCTCTCCTCTTCCCGCCCCCGGGACTCTGGGACCAGCAATGAAGTCTTCGGAGATTGCCCTACCTCCACCTCCAGTGCCTCCCAAATCGGAAGCCGTAAGTATTTTCCGTTGCTGAGTGACCTGCCGCCCCTTCCATCTCGGCTCAGTCGTCCACTAACTTGTTTTCTTTTCTAAAGAGAGGATGACTGCCCAGCAGAAGATTATCAGAATGAGCAAATTTGCTTAACATGGAGCGAAGTATTAAGGTTTGCTAGATTATTTTTTACCAGTTAGGGATTAAGGTTTTACTCTTCTGTTTGATAAACTCCTTGAGAGGTTTGAGCAGGAGAGGTTTAAATATGACTTGTTCGGCTGCCTATAGAATGGATAATAGGGAGGAGAGAGCAGAAGCCAGGAGACAAGAAAGAGGGGATTATAGTACCAGAGGGCTGAGCGACGGTGCCCAGAGCCACAGCAGCTGGTAGGCTGGTGGGCAGGCAGAAATGGGCTGCTTTGGAATATGTTTTAGAAGTACTGTAGATGATATTTACTGATCAATTGGATGAGGGAAGTGAAGGAAAGAGAAAAATCAAGGGAAACTCCTAGATTGTTAGCCTGAGCAACAGAGTGGATATTAGTGGCACTTACAGTGACCAGCAAGACTGAAGGAGGAGTAGATGTATATTTGGGCTGGGGAGGAGGATCAAGAGACATCAGCATAATTTATATCTCTTCCTTGTATCCCTGAGGTTACATTGGGATCAAAGTGTAGTGGGTGTGCTCATGTACACACACACACATGCCAGAGCAGAGCCAGGTGCCAGGGTAACTCGGTTAGTCCCTTAAATATAACTCAGAGCTTGAGGGGGCTTCTATCAAATTTTAATGTCATTATAGGAGAGGAGAAAGGGCCCTCTGTTTTGACCATGGTCTTTGATTGACAGGCACTCTGACCATTTGCTATTCATTTCTGATTGTTGGATTTCATTATATCTGAAAGGAGAAAGCACTAGAGGCATTGGGTGTAATTCTCTTCATTTATTTGACAATATCTGTTGCAGGGTTGTTTTTTGTTTGTTTTTTCTATCTTCAGTAGAATCCTGAAAGGGAGAAAAAAAACATATTACACAATAAATAGAAGACAAAATAAAAACCCTTCTGATGGAAGCATAGACTGGAGGAAAGGATCTCCCTGTGCCCCTAAGTGGTCTCTGCCCCCACCAGGTGGTCTCGGGACACCCGTCTGGAACCCTGAGAGCTGTGCTGAGCCCCGTTTCAAAACCACAGAATCACTTAGTAGGTGAGGTGCTAGAAATGTGACCATCATCAGTAAGACGTGGACTCTGATTTCTAGTACCTTTCAGTTTACAGGGAAGGTAAGAGATGAACAGAGATGACTATCATACAAGTTAAAGTGTGGTAGTTAATGAAAGAGAGCTACAGTGGGTAATGTGTGTGGGAGTTGGAGGGGAAAGAAACTTCTAATTGGATAATGTATGAGAGAAGGTTCTATGGAGATTAATTATGACATTTTAAATAAGCTGAGAGACTCTGTACGAACTGGAAAAGCAGAGAGATGAGAAAGAATGGCACTTCAGAATGGCATGAGCCAAGGTGTGGAAGCTGACAGGTGAGGAGAAACAGGAAGTTGAGCTGGGCCAGCGGAACGGGGTGGACGCGGGTGGAAGAAGGGCAGTGGTGGCTGGAAGGCTGGAGCCGGGTGATGGACAGCCCGGGACATCGGGCAGCTCTTCGTCAGGCGTCCTGCGCAGCCACCCACACAGAGCCCTCGTCGCAGTTTCCTGAGAGAGGACCCACCCTGGCTGTTTGTGCTAGGACCTAAGAACTCCCCAGAAACTGCAGCTCTAGACTCTCTCCAGCTCCTTGTAGGATCTCCCAGTGACGGTAAGGCCCCAGCTCAGAGATCTCTGTACCCAGTAGGGGTTGTGGAGTATCTGGGGGAAGTCTTGGTGGGCTTAGTCATTGGTCCCTTTATCCATGTCAGAGAGTGTTCCCAAAAAACAGGTAAAAAGTGAAAACACACTTTCTGGCAAGTAAGTACCGAACTCTAGGCAATTTCAAGTATATCTCAACTCAGCTGT
Organism: Saccopteryx bilineata; assembly: GCF_036850765.1. Lineage (NCBI taxonomy): Eukaryota > Metazoa > Chordata > Mammalia > Chiroptera > Emballonuridae > Saccopteryx > Saccopteryx bilineata. Next base: position 35,909,622 of record NC_089500.1, read on the forward strand.
AGTTGATGTAACCTGAAGCTTCGAGGCCTGACCCCATGAGCTGTTCCTATAGAACTTTGGACCGACCCAGCACATAGTGGAGACTGGTGTTTATTGACTGATTGATTGACTCATCCATGATGGTCACACCCAGAGTCATTTATGTAATCAGATCTAAATATAGGAAACTAGTTGCTGTTTTTTTCCCCCCCTGTGGCTCATCTTAAGATTAGTAAGAATATAAATACTGAGGCTCTATCTTGATACTAAAAAGAAAAATGTTAAATTTGAAACTAAAAGCAAATCTTACAGGGAAAGAAAATATTTTGGCCTCCAGCCTAAGCTGTAATTTCTTACGACGTAAGAGAATCTTTTCAGAGCATGCCCAGTGTTTACAGAATGCTATAATCATAACGATTTTTTTATAAATACCTGAAATCATTTAATTTACTTTAAAAAATGAGACATTTGAAATGAGGTCATTTTTTTATTGGTTCTGTGATCCTGAAATGAGTTTTCCGTCTTTAGGATGTATGTGGGATCCAAAGGACGTCACAATTGTTAGATGTGGCTTCAGCATGTAATTTTCAAAAGGGAACTTTAATGGGGCATCAATTCAGAGTGCTCCCACAGACTTCAGTAAACACTCTCTGGGTAGTTACGGTGGAGTAAATCCTGGAGGAGGGACATGCCATGTGTCCAGTAGCTGTTCTGCTTGATAACTGAAGATGGTCATCAGCTTCCAACTGAGACAGTATCTGGGAAGGGGACAGGTCCGGCCCAGTCTTTAGGAACAGAAGGTGCTGAAGCAATGGAACAGTCAGAGAAAGTGTGTCTTTCACAGTAAGGGAAGCAGAGCTGGTAATGGGCGAGTGAACTCTGTTTTGCTGCAGTCTGTGACCCCGCGGAGATCTAGGGGTACAGTGACCCCAGGGCAGGGTATGTCAGTCTGTTTCCTTTCCTCTAATTCTATTCTTCACTTCCTGCTTCCATGTCCTGAGTTATAAAACGTATTTGGGTTCTCTGTCCAGCAAATAGATGTTGACCATCTTTGTTTCTGTTGGTGAAAGCGGGGAGACATTGTTCCCCTTTGTCGGGAATGCTCCCTGCGCGCCCTGCGCGGCCGTTCGGTGTCGGCTGGGGTTTGATTGTCCGCGCTTCCCCACCCGTGTCCTGGGTAGTGGGGTTGTGGGTCAAACAGTGCGCCTCGGAGGGTTAAGTGTACTTGATACGGCTATTTATAATTAGGCTATAGTCCTCGTATATTTTTGTAAAGATTGTTTAATATGGTTTTTTAAGAAACAAAATTGCCACTTACCTCACCAGCCTATGACAGATGATCCCCTTCCTAACAGGAATGTCTCAGGGAAAAGTAAACAGCTCTGGTTCCAGGCTTACAGGAGAAGCAGCCACTTGTATCCCGCAGAATTGTTGCAGGTGAGCCCAAAGCTGAGGGCACAGGCCCAGCACATTAAATGGTGACACTGCTGCATAAATTGTGCGAAGTGCCCTCAAATCAGAATGACTTGACAGTCTCAAGTGGATTATCATTACTGTTTTATGCATTTATTCTAAACACACTTCTATTTCATAACATTGTGGGCCTCTCTCCATAATCCCAGTTTTCTGGGTATTGGCGATTATTTCCAAAATATTTACCCGGATACCTTCTGTGAGCGACAGTCTGCAGGAGCTGTTTTTGTTTGTGTTTCCTCTTTAGAAGTGCCATTTTGGAGAGCAATGATGGGAAGACTTTCTATTGCGTGATACTCTATAAATAGAATGTCTGACTTCCGGACCCCTCTGACCTGTTCGGTGAATATCAAACTGCAGGATCACAGCTCTTCTGAAACCACTGAAGCAGCAGTGTCCACTTGGGGAGCTGAGAACCCAGAAATTAATATCTGTCTTCTTCAGTAACAGAAAAAAAAGGTGTAATTAGTCTTGGTTAGTTGTTGACATTATAGTGATTCCCGAGATTCATGAAAGGAAATCATAGAAGAAGTTCTTGGTTGTAAAGTGCTGGTTTAAACCAAGGTTTACTGCAATATTGAAGAAGAAATTGTTAATCTTTCTGATGGACAGGGATGCCCCCACTGCCCATGAGAAACGAGGTGTAGGAATTGAGTTGCAAGATGGATCGTAGCACGTGTGCATTGGTGTAAGGCGGAAAGTTCATCATAAATAAAGTTCCTGTAACGGAGCATACTGTGTTGATGGCATTGAGAAAAATAAGAATTAAAGGGTAAATTTCATGCCTGTTGACTGGCCCTAGTTCAGTAAGTGCCTGATTGAGCTATACAGACGCGAGTTGGTATGTCTGTGCCTGAGACAGGCCGAACAATTGATGAGAACATGAAAGGAAATACCAAGCATCCTGGGAGTGCTCATGTCCCCTCTCTCTGTGTCGCTGAATGGGAAGCAGAGAGTTCTGTAATGCATGTGATAGATAATCAGAGGAGACTAGCTTGGCGTCTAAGAACCACACATGGATTGGAATCCTCACGCTACTACTTAGTAGCTTCGAACCTTGTGCAAAATGTTTTACCTCCCTGAGTCCTTCCCTGTGGGCGTAATAACCTCCTCATTGTACCATTGTGTTATACAAAGTACTTGACACCTTCCCTAGCATTCAGTAAATAATAGCAGTAACTTGACATAGGATGGATTCTGATTTAGGGTCAGATAAAGAATGATTTGGGGGGAATCTTTTCCTCTGTCCTTTTCTAACTAGGGTAGAAAGCCTCTCCAAAGAGGCATGGTGGCTGATGGGGGTGACAGGCACATCTACCTCCACAGCCGGACCATCGAAGGCCCTGAAACCCAGGCAAGAGCCAGTTGTCCCCACATTCCAAGTATGCGTTTGATCATTTTATTTCCTAGGTCTCCAAGATATTACAAAAACCTAATTAAGTTTTGAAATAGTAAAACATTCTTTTCATCTGACTATAAAATGTCTACTTGATAAGCTAGGTGTTATGTAATAGTTATCCAGCTCTGGAGCCAACTTTGTAATCACGAGAAATCAAAAAAGGAGCCGCAGAGGCCCTGGCCTGTTGGCTCAGCGGTAGAGCGTCGGCCTGGCGTGCGGGGGACCCGGGTTCGATTCCCGGCCAGGGCACATAGGAGAAGCGCCCATTTGCTTCTCCACCCCCCCCTTCCTCTCTGTCTCTCTCTTCCCCTCCCACAGCCAAGGCTCCATTGGAGCAAAGATGGCCCGGGCGCTGGGGATGGCTCCTTGGCCTCTGCCCCAGGCGCTAGAGTGGCTCTGGTCGCGGCAGAGCGACGCCCCGGAGGGGCAGAGCATCGCCCCCTGGTGGGCAGAGCGTAGCCCCTGGTGGGCGTGCCGGGTGGATCCCGGCCGGGCGCATGCGGGAGTCTGTCTGACTGTCTCTCCCCGTTTCCAGCTTCAGAAAAATACAAAAAAAAAAAAAGAGAGAAAGAAAATGTCAAAAAAGGAGCCGCAGAAAACTCGGCATCCTGTGGACCCCAGTAACATGAAGTTACAGTTGCCTTGAATAATTCTTTCTCAAGCATGGCTAGGCTAGGTCACAGTGCTACCAGATGTCACAGCCCTGGATGTGTCCACCCTACAGAGAACCAGGGGCCTCACGTGATACCCAAAGTCTAAAAAAAAAAAAAAAAAAAAAAGCTACAAAAATAAGTTTCTTTATAAACTGACAAAAGTGGCCATGAGAATTGATTCTACTCTGAATTTTTATTTTATTTTGCCCATGGACTTTTTCTCTCTGTCAAGTATTAATATTAGAGAAGGCATTAAAGGACAGATTTTCTTAAATGAAGCTGACCTATTCGTGTTCAAGTTTTGGTACTAAAAATATTAATCTGGAAGTGATATTTACTTTTCAAAATAATTGCTCTTCAAAGGGATTCACTCAAGATTTCACTAATTAATGAGGTCTCCTAAGACGTTTGACATTTAATTAATTTTAATTACAACTTTTGAGGAGCACTCTGTTATGTAAGCCATATACCTACGTTCCCACTTGTTAATTGAAATAAGGACTAAACTATTATTGTGTTTTAGTAATTTGGAAACTAATTGCTTTCAGTTTCATGTAGGTTATTTATTTTTTAAATGAAACCTTCCAAGCCAAGAAATTTTTTTCTCCTGTGTCCATTAAAAGTTTCAACAATTACAATGTTAATAGAGTTATTATAATATTCTGTAGGATGGTTTTTGCTTCAGATCTGTACTCTTAGATAACACTTGCATAAAATTGCATTAATAGGAGGGTTATATACTATTTAAATGTATATGTCATGTATTATTATACTCCTTGTTCAGAAAGGTCTTTTTATTCTCGGCCCCAATGGCATATTCTTTCTCTGAGTCCGTGGAAGCACCCTAGAACTTGAACAAGTGTTCTTTTCAGAACCACTTGCCCTCCTGCCTCCCAGCAAGCGGCCTCCTGCACCCCCTCTGCCTCCCTCCCCTGAGGCTTGGAAATTGGAGGCCATTCAGACACAGGTCTGTCTTGGGTCCTTATCATCAGTGTAGAAAATCGGAACAAGAAATGTATGCATCTGAGAATCAGGATTTTGACTGTAAATCACATCTGCCCTTGTGTCATTAATCAAATAGAGGCTCATTTATTGCCACCTTGTCATTATAAAACTTTAATTTCTATTTGGCTGAAAATATCCCTGATGGGTACATGACAGGGTTATGAACTCTTTGTATAAAAGCCTCTTTATAAATAAGATTTCTTAAGGCTGTAATGATTTTGTTATCTGGGAGAGGGAGTGTGGGAAGAAATGTGAAGTACAGGGCAGAGGGCACGCAGTGAAGGCAAAGTTACAAAGTTCAAGGAAGCGTGGTTACAAAACTGCTCTCTTAGGATTGCTGGCCATCCTGAAGTTGACTTTTAGAGAAGAAAACTCATAGTAAAGGTGAGCCCCATTTTAAATCAAGCTTATCTGTAATATATATATTTCCTGAATCATTTTTGCATAGAAACAAAGTGATCTTTACCCCGCCTAAGTATTCCAGAATCTCTCTGGTGACTGTCCATATGCCTTTGAAACAGGAGACTTTCACCCATAGGTGTGTATAGATTTTAGACTATAGATAGGGAACTATGTGGCCTTATCAACAGGTGTCTCCAGGCCCACTGCCTTTGATTTAAAAGTTTAGTAACCACTGCTATTAAATTGACTTTTTTTTTTTTTTTCAAAAAGAAAGAAAGCCAGTTAAGCCAAAAACATATCATAGTAAGTGTACCATTTACTTTTCTTAAGCTGTGTCCTTGGTCGTTAGTGAAGGGTTGTGAACATGTCATTTCTTCCATAGACAACAAATAGGGAGTTCCAAGAAACAAACAAAGACTTTCCAAGAAACATGATCATACCAAAAAGCCCCCAGTCCATCACTATGCTATTTCTTAAACATGGGGTGTGCGTTTTCTTTCTTATATTCTGTTCATCCCTAGGAAGTACCAGAGAAAGTTATGGTCACAAGGGAAAGAAATTAGTTCATAGGTAATGTGTATAAAATACTCCAGTTCTATGTAAGGTTTGAATTTTTATCCTCTAACCATCTGCATGTGACCCTGTTTGCCTATTACATGACAATGAGCTGTGTACTTTTAACAGATTCTCATGCATTATTTTTCACTTGCAGCTATTTGCTGAGAGGAAGTTGTTTTCCACTGTTGACAAATTATTGGTTCTTTACCCTGTGCTCTGTTCCCTTCCAACTAAAAAGAGTTAGAGATGTAGGGAATGGATAGGGGAAAGGAAGGCTAAATGCCTGTTCCAGGGGTAGGCAGTCAAGTTAAGCTTTCTGGATGGTATTCTGAAAATAAAAAAAAATAGCCCTATTCAATGATGCATTTGATTTGACCACAGATTGGAGTTGGGCTTTGACTTTGTTGTCTGCCTTTATATAGAAATAGAAAGCTTTTCAAAGTCAAAGCCATGTATCCTATTGGGTATATTTCAATTCCATATTTGCTTTAGCTGCTGGATAATAAGCTGCATTGATTCCTTTTTTTTGCTTTACATGGCGATTGATGGCATGGCGAAGGCAGGAGCAATAGCTGAGTGTGTGTCCTCCTTTCTGTCTTCAGTGAAAGGAGAGCCCATGTGCCCAGGGTCCACGTGCACTCAGCCTCTGGGTTACATGGGTGCATGTACATACCCAGGCACATTTTTCAAGTTTCTTCCAAGCTATATATATAAAATATATATAAAAATTCAAACCTTACATAGAACTGGAGTATTTTACACACATTACCTATGAATGACATGTCATATATATATATATATATACACACACACACACACACACACACACACACATGCCTCCTTCAATCCTGTATTCCTTTCTAATAACTGGCTCACCTTACTTTGCAGCCAGTAACCCTGAAAAGATTATCTGTCCTCACTAACTCTACCCTCGCCTCCCGTTCTAGCTTTGCCTCACTGGAATTGGGCTTCCGCTCCCCTCAGCTGACTCAAGCGTCATCTTGAGAGATCTCTTGCTGAGATCTCCAGTGACCTAACTATGACATAAATGCAAACCTTTCCAGACTTCCTGACATCCTTCCACCTTTACTCCTTCTCCAGCCGTCCTCACCCCTCCCCTGGCTTCTTTGACACCACTCGGGCATGGCTCTGTTCTGTAAGTGATGAGATGTGGTCACTTGTGTTTCTCCTTCTTTGCCTTCTCATCCGCCCACCCTCTTCGGCCTTCTTCGCTTCTCCTTTGAGATCTCCACGCCTTCACCCCTCCGGATTCTATCGTTAGAACGTGGAGCTCCATCATCTCAGTCATTTTCAAACTGAACCTGGTTTCTCCCCAGACTGTTCTTCCTTCTGCGTTTCTGTCTGACAGACGGCACCAGCATTTATCTCCTCATCGAAGCCCCCAGGCCAGAGTCTCTGGTGGGGTTTTTCATGTACCTTTGACACTGGTCATTTCTTCTTCCTTCTTCTCGGTGAAATTCCCTATGAATTTGTTCTTCTCCTGACACCTTGAATAAAGTCTTGGTGCGTCCGCTCACCCTTGCTCCTACTTCTGTTGTTACACTGCCAACTTGTATCTCAATTAGATGCTTTTCTCCCCCCCCCAACCAATTAGTTCCACAAGCTACTTCTTTTCGTATACTCAAACACTGGCTCGGTGAGCATACGATAAGCATACTACATATATTTGAACAAATTAATAGCAAACTGGAATTAATGTAGTATGTAGAAAGAGGGAAGGTGATGGCCATGTTCTGGAGAATGTAGGAACCATGGAAATGGGTGGTTCCTATCATCCCAGCTGGTAGTCCCCAGGATAGGCACCTTTTATAGCCGACTTCAAACCCCCACTATTAAATCATGCCATTGTGTTAGATGGCAGTCACCTGGATATGCATGCCACACTAAGAACAGAGGGTGGGGCAAAGTAGGTTTACAGCTGTGAGTACATGAAACAGTTTATTCTTATATTATTATTCATTAATTATTGCATCATTTTCCTTACAAACAACTATAGACCTACTTTTGCCCCATCCTGTGTGCCTCATAGACTGATCTAGAAAGTAGAGAACTCATTATTATTATTATTTACAATAAATAAGCTCTGTATTGAGCCCTGGGCTAGCTCTGCATGAATAACAAGGGCACTTGTTTTAATCTCAGAGAGTGGGATCTTGTGTGTGATAAGAAGTGAACCACCGAGCATTGTAGAAAAGGGAAGACATGCATTGGAAGAGCAAGGAGGAGAGAATTATGCTGGAAGTGTAACTGCTGGAAAGAAAAGCTTCCGACCCAGGCACCGCTGGTGAAGCAAGGCTCTGGGCACGGGTGGGTGTCGGCTCTCCCGCAGCCTCGGGAGTCCACACCGTGCTCCCTGACCCTGTCACGAACGGGGAGCCGGGAGAGTCTCTGAACACCCATGCTACTCATACCCAGACATTACCTCCCCAAAGGCAAAGGTCCCCCCATAATCTGCGATGGATAAAGACACCTGCACCAAAGCAGAACCCCTACCCCTGCTGAGCACCAGGGTCTGAGCGTTGTTCCTGCTGATGCAGAGACCTCTCCATCCGTGCTGTGAGCGCAGTTCAGTCTTAAATGCTGCATCGGAAATGAAGAGAGGGCCCCAGTCTCCCAGGCACGGCGGATGCCATTATATCCTCATTTTAGAATAGGAGTAAACCACTTGGGGTTGCTGGCGATGGAAGCCACAGTTCCCAGTTTATAAAGACCATCACTGTCTTTTCCACTAATACTAGGTCAGCTGTGGTGGTGGTGGAGTTGATGGCGGTGACATGTGCCAGATCTGTGGGCATTTTTTTTTTCTCCTAGATTGACATTTCTATGAGGACACATGAAAAATTAACGTCCATCCTAAATGACTTTATCTATAATTTTCGCATAAAGATATAAAAGGCATTCTTATGGTATATGTCAAAAAGATAAAAGCACCTTTTGTTGTATTATTTTTTTTGGTGGCATCTGTTAACCTCTACCTGGTATTCTATGACATATTTGCATGAGAGGTGACAGATCCCCAAATTCCGCTATCCACAGGGCAGTAATAATGCTACTGACAGTCCCTACCAACTGACTACACATGGAAAGTAACTTCATATGAACTATGTTAGCAGAGTTCAGGAGCAGTGCTCAGGACTGGTGCCTGTTTGTGATGGTCTTAGCACGAGCATGTGACATTTGGGCTAGGCCTTAGGAACCGGCATTTAGGTGGGCTTGGGCAGTGGGAGCTGAAACAGGGGGGGGCGGGCAGGAAAACACTAGGTGTTTAGGTGACACTGAATCGACCACGTTGGATGGACCTGTGTGTTAATACAGAGGAAGGGTGGGAGAAATGACTAGAAAGATGAATAAGGTTGGAATAATTTCTTCTAGCAAGAAGAAAATAGCTGAAAAGACAGCCAAGGGCCCCAGCGGAAGGGAGGAGTGGCTGAACTTTCTCCGGCCATTAGAGGGGCCACTGGAGACGGGAAGTAACATAATGAAGGCCACACTGAGACTTTAGAAGGAATGTGCTGAAAATGTAGCATTTAAGAGTGAAATTGAATATGAGGGAAAACTGGAAATGGGGTGATTAGCCATCCAGACTTGTAAATTGCCTTTATTGTCAGATAAAATGCATTTCCAACGTGGCTCCACTCCTCTTGGATAGAAACGACCCACGTTGAATCAGACTGAGAGGCAAGGGAAAGGAAGGGACAGTGTTGGCTGATCCAGGACGTAGGAGGAAGCAACATGGTACAGTAAACCTCACAATTTGTAGCCTCTGAATCCCAAAATATACACATTCCACCAAAGCGTATCCTCTTCCCCACAAAATGCAGTGAAGTGTGACTTCACTTGAAGGAGCACATACCCCGCAGCCAGTTGAAAAGAACCCGTGGGTATGGGTCTGCTGGGTCCTCGGCGCCCTGGTCCCCCCAGGGCCGCCCCTGCGCACTGGTCTGGGGTAGCACATTTTGTACCTCGACAGAAAGACATCTGAATTCTTGTCATGGTTGGGATTTTTAAAGTCATTTTTTTGTTTAGTTGTTTTTCACTACCTTATCTCTAAAATGGGTCTCAGATAAGCCTGGTTCTTCCCCTTTGCACTCAAATGAGTACACCCAAACTGCCTCATCATTATAACAGCAGAAAATGCATCAGAGACCATATCCAGCTTCCCAGAGTAAGAGTCACACACAGGCACTCTCTCACACATGGATGTTTATGCTTTTTGGGTTTTGGGTTTTTTTGTATTTTTCCAAAGTGAGAAGCAGGGAGGCAGTCAGACAGACTCCCGCATGCACCCGACCAGGATCCACCCGGCATGCCCATCAGGGGACGATGCTCTGCCCATCTGGAGCGTTGCTCCATTGCTGCCGAGGCCATTCTAGCGCCTGAGGCAGAGGCCATGGAGCCATCCTCAGCGCCCGGGCCAACTTCGCTCCAGTGGAGCCTTGGCTGCGGGAAGGGAAGAGAGAGACAGAGAGGAAGGAGAGGGGGAGGGGTGGAGAAGCAGATGGGCGCTTCTCCTGTGTACCCTGACCGGAAGTCGAACCCAGGATTTCCACATGCTGGGCCGAGGCTGTACTGCTGAGCCAACCAGCCAGGGCCCATTTATGCTTTAACTCCTGAAGTGGCAACCCCAAAAGCTGTCCCTATTTCAGATGCTGTTTGGAATTGAGTGTGAACACCCCCGCCTGCCCCAGCTCACCTCCTAGGGCCCTGTGCCTACAGATGCTTCGCTGCACTGCAGCGCCCCCCCATCTCCTCTCACGTGGAAAACCTACGGAATGCCCCTCTGGGTGTCCAGGTATGGCAGGAGGTGCAGAACAAGCTCTAAGTGACCTTGAATGCCTGGGGTTGGTTTTAAGAACAGGGAGAGAGGACTTCCCAGAGGTCAGAATCCACCAGAAGTGACTTTTCTGAATTCTAAGACCTAGGCCAGCGAATTACTTTACATTATAATGCATATCATAAGTGACATCTCAGCAAACGGTAATGGGCTTCTAGGTAAGCAGTCTCTAATGCAATGTCGCATTTATAAGACTAATTACAAAATTCAGAAAATTCTAAATCAGATTCAGCATTACCATGTTTGCCTCTTCTTCCTCTTGAACCCGGTATTGAGGAATGACTAAGTGTTCATTTTAAAAACAAGAAAATTAACTGACAGACTCACCTTCTCACATTTTCCATGATAACAAACACTGTAAGCATAAACACAACCAAACACATCTCTCATCAAGTTACACCCACCTATCCTAGCTTCTACAGATGTTGCTGAGCAAGAAAAGAAACCCAAGTGGTTGCTGCACAATTCACTAAGGAGGCAGATTTCGTAAACGGGGTATATTCGCACAAGCCAGGGACCATGCTGACCCAGCCAGGGCTTTCCAATGTCCTGCTGGGTTCAGCTTCTTAAGATCCCAGTGTGGAATACGCATTTCCTTGAGCTAGCCCAGCGATCCTCTCTCTTGACCCATACCTCCCCTCCTCCAGGTTTCTCTCTGCCAGCACCCACCACTACCATCTTTTTAAAAGCTCAAAAGGGGAAAGCCTGCAGCTGTTGGCGTATTTTGTTTTAGTCTAAAAAGCTGCTCCAGATGAAAAACTGTAACCAGTGGGTCCCAGCAAGTAGGTCAGTAGATCCTCTGGCTGGGGCGGGGTGGGGTGGGGGAGCATTGATCCCCAGCCCCCAAAAGAAGTGCAGTGGGTCAGATTTTTAAAATTACTTCTGTTTCGCTTAGAATTGAGGTTTTCCCGGTCACCATGGACGCATGGCTTTTCTTCCCATCTGATTTTCACTGGGCTGTGAGTCAGGCCTGGGAGGCCAGTCAGAGGCCCGGTGTGCAGTGCAGGTGGTAGAGAATGCCACGTAACATGAACCCTTTGCGTTTGGTCTTAAGCAAATGCAATACCAAAGCTAATGAGGGCTGGCTAGTACATTGTCTTTATACCCCAGAGCTGCTGGGGCAGGGAGGAATTGCAGGCAAAAGTGAAGAAATCGGTGAAGACAGCCTAAAAGCAGGCAAGGGTGTTTTTGACGAAGTCAGAATTGGCTCTGTTTATACCTGTGTTCTTCAGGGTAGAGTAGCAGAACCAGGTTTAAGCTGCCCCCTGCTGTCTGATACAGAGAAGTACATAGAAAATGTCCAACTTCATTCAAGAGTCTTACTCTGAACGCCCGCCCGTAGTGAATGGAAAACAAACCAGAGTGACAGCAGGGGACCTTGCTGAAGCCAAGGACATCACAGGTCACCTAGATCCTTTCCGATGTGAAGACGAAGGGAGGGTGAGAGAGTTGAGGCATTACGATGCCTCAACTAAAGCACTGTTCAGAGGCTTTGGAAAGCTGCCTTAATTATTCCAATTACAGTCTTGTTTCTCAAGAGTGGCCCATGGTCCGGCAGCAGTAGTATCTCCGGAGAACTTATTAGAAGTGCAGTCTCAGCCCCCCACTTTGGCCCCCAAATCAGAACCTACAGGTTAACAACAAGATCCCCAGGCGAGTCACGTGGACATTTACATGTGAAATGCCCTGAGCATAACTATAGAAAGAGCTTTGACACTGAACAAGGTCTACTGGTCCCTAAGGTTTGGATCAAACTGACTTCAGTTTGAACAGTGGTTAAACAACTGGATAGGAGAGTTCAGACCCCTGTGAAGATCATGGTTGCCTTATGCCCTTGTTTTCTTAATACTCTTGGTTCGGGTATGACCTCATGTATCGCTGGCTCTTTTGTTTGCCATATTCCGTGGCAGCTGGCACTTGCCAAGCAGTTCCTCTTAACATCGTCCCGTCCCAGCAAGGATGTGAAAGGCGTTGATGTTACCTCCGGCGGCCTCTGCACGTCCCTTCGCTCTGGTTTGCTCTGGTCTTCTCTCTGCCCTCCGGCCACCCTGCTGTGACTGCTGAGGAGCAGCGTCTTGGCCCCGCGGGGTGGAGCTGGCCTTGTGGCATTGTCAGTCCGTTGCTAACTCGGAGTGTTCTTTTCTGCGCCAGGTCAGGGAAGAGTGCCGGCTCCTGAACGCCCCACCTGTTCCGCCCCGAAGCTCAAAGCCTTTGTCCACCAGCCCCTCCATCCCGGCTCGCTCAGCCAAGCCAGCGCGGCCGCAGACTCGCTCTCCCAGCCCCACCTTGTCCTACTATTCTTCAGGGCTGCACGACATGTAAGTCTCCGCGCTAGGGCCCGCTTCCCCAGCACGACCCTCCTCACCAGCCGGGGCCGGGGTCTTGAGAGCAGTGTCCAGGGAGCCGTCAGCTAGGCCGGTGGTGGGAGAGAAAACGTTCCTTCTGGCTGTAAAACGTTTTCCTGCAACAGGAAGATGGTTTTGAGCTAAGATGAAAGAGCCAGAAGCCTAGGAAGCAGAGATGCCAGAGTCTGAGAAATCCCGTGATAAAGCCAACTGGGTTCCCTTAGAAGCAACCCGTGGGCCGCCCTCCATCCTCACAGAGCAGCATCGAGTTCTTCCACTTTGACGTCAACACCAGCAGCCAGACGGCTCCTTCACCGGGATGTAGGATTAAAGGGGTCCCCTGGCTCACTCTCTCCCCAGAATCTCCACCCCAGACAGGAAGCCCTTCTTGACCATTGCATCAGGTAGCTGTTCGCTTCCGTCTGGGTCCTTCCGGGACTGGGAGCTCATTCTTTTGCAATGTAGCTCGTTCCATTGTTGGCAAACGCTGTTCACCTTTTTAGAAATCTTTCATTCTGTCGAGTCGAAACCTATCCACTTAACTTCCAGGTATTTCTTATGTCTAGGAAAGCAGAGGTAGGCGCCCCCCCTCACTTCTCTTTGCCAGCCTGTGAAGAGGTGAAGGCAGCTAGGATGTAGGTCTTCTCTTCTCCCAAGGGGACGGCCTGGGTCCATCTGCTGTCTCCCTGCACGTCAGCGCCGGGTCACCCACCTCTGCGCACACTGTGGCTTCACTGTCACTCTGAAACCACGGCCCAGAGCTGAACGCACTTGCACAACTCCCTGTGATCGTTACAGTTTTAAGTAGCTCACCTGGCAGGTGTTTTTTGGTTCTCCAGATAGCTGAACCTTGATGCTCATGTGATTCAGTTGTACGGGAATCAAGGCAAGCAGAAGCATTTTATTCGAAGCATTTCCTCCTACCTCAGGCTTTTGGGTGGAAATAGAGTCATGGGTAGTGGTGACGCAGTCATGTCACCACCAGCACGAGGATGGCAAGCATGAGGCACCCATAGACCGCTTTCTCACTCCGCCTTTGCCCATTGCAGACATCACTAATCAATCACAGGGTCTGTTGATGATGAGCCCACACATGGCTTAAGAATTTTTCTCATCATAAAGATCAAGGTACTAACAATATTATTCTTGTTAGTTTTAAAAAAAAAAATTACGTATTTGCCATCTCCACTGTAGCATTTTAAATCATTATGTTCGTATTCATAATTACCAATATATTTCAGTAATAAAAAGATTCTCTTTTATATATATAAAACTCAGGTTAGCAGGTACTTTATTGAATTCACAATGAGAAATATTATATATTATCCTAACTACATTTTTCTACTCAGAAGTCACATCTATGAGAGAAAGAAAGGCTTGGAATTTGACTTTTTTTTTTTTAACTAATCTCCTTTTCTGTATTTGCTTTTAAGCAGCGTTACTAAAAGCGACACGAGTCCTTCTGAAAGCGTTCCTGTTTCCTGCTATCCGTGTAACCGAGGGAAGACAGACTCGGTTGACCTGAAGTCCCCGATTCCCAGTCCCGCCGAAGCGCTATCCTCCAGGCTTTCGTGGCCCAACCGTTATTCGGGAGCGTCGGAGAGCCAGACCAGGAGCGGCTTCCTGCTGGACCCGAGCCGGAGTTACAGTTACCCTAGACAGAAGACGCCCGGCACACCAAAGAGAAACTGCCCGGCACCTTTTGACTTTGACGGCTGTGAGCCCTCGGCCAGTCCCACCAGCTCGGTCCCTGCAGAAGTCACTAGCAGTGTCTCCGGTTGTCCCAAGTCAGCCAGCTACTCTCTGGAGAGCACAGATGAGAAACCTCTTGCAGCTGGCACGACAAAGCAGAGTCTTTCGTGCCCTGCCTTGCCCCCCAGAGCCCCCAAGCCAGTGGAAGAGAAAGCCTCCTCTGGAACTTCTCCTTTGCCCCTGAAAATTGATGGTGCTGAGGAAGACCTCAAGTCTGGGTCCCCGGACCTCTCTGAGGACCAGTATTTTGTTAAAAAGGGCATGCAGGACATCTTCTCCATCTCTTACCCTTTCTCATCCCCGCTCCACCTCCAGCTGGCCCCCAGGTCCTGTGGTGACGGCTCCCCGTGGCAGCCACCCGCTGACCTGTCTGGACTCTCCATAGAAGAAGTGTCCAAGTCGTTACGCTTTATTGGTCTGTCTGAAGATGTCATATCATTCTTTGTTACTGAAAAGATTGATGGGAATCTGCTTGTTCAACTAACAGAAGAAATCCTCTCAGAGGATTTCAAATTAAGCAAACTGCAGGTGAAGAAAATTATGCAATTCATTAATGGCTGGAGGCCCAAGATATAGCCAAATAACCCCCCACTAGCAATTGAACAAAACTGATACATTCGTGTGCTAGGAGGGGCGGGCTGGGACACAATTTCATGGTTCTTTTTGCACTAAAAAAACTTCTCTGTAAATAGGGATAAGAGAAACTCTTCCTATACAGATTACATTTCTGAATGGTGAACAGGCTATTTTGTACATCAATAAAAACGCTGTGCAGACACTTAGAGGTGTGCCTTGTACATCACTCAACGCTCAGCAGCTGCTAAAAGGCAAAAGGCATGTTCAGAGAAATCATTCTTACCCAAATAGATTTATGCGAGAAGGTATGATATTTATTACAAAATAGCCAAAGCTAAAGGACATAAGAATCTTGGGGGAGGGGACACATTTTTGAACAACATTTCCTTCCTTTGGGAGAATCAACTTTAAACAATTAACTCTGTTCTGTGCTCTGTTGTTTGGATTGCTCAATGCTAATTGTTTTACTCTTATGCCTGACAATGTTAGTGATATGAAATGACACCGTCATGTTCCATGCTTGGTGGGGAATCTTTTCATCAAAAGGTATTTTTCCAAAAGTCATGTGTTGATAGAAAATATATGACGTCCTTAGAAATAATACAAACTATGACCACAATAATTTATCTCTAATGACTGCTAATTTTATTGAGCAGAAGAACAAAAAAGCAGATAGATACATATATGTGTATATATGTATACACAATACAAATGTGTATGTTTTAAACATCAATTTGAGTGATATTTTAGAAAACATCTGTTCACTTCCAAATATCCACTGAGGTTTGGGGCCATTAGCTAAGCTGACTCTCTTAGGAAGAGTTGGCAGAATGACCCAAAGGTCCTCAGAACCCCAACCTTTAAAGCTCGGGTTTATTAGAGCTTCATCACTGAAAACTTGAAAGAAATCAGTGGAAAGTCAATACTGAGGAATTAAATTTGATTTGAAGCCAATTGTGCGGCTGGGTTTTGCATATAATACTCCCATGCTGATATCTGGGGAAATGACTGTTTCCATCAAACGAAAATTCTTTCTGAGTTTGAGGGTCTTATTCTCCTGATTTCTGAAAGTTTGGTCTGAGGTGCATTACCCCGAGTCTGTTAAGTGTACTCAGATACCAGACATACAATCTTCTGTAACGATTTGGGCTGTACCTGTTGAGTAATTTTTAAAAGTATTGATGAGTACTTGTTTAGTTCATAAACCTCTTCATTCCTCTTCCAAAGATAGTACATTATTACTATACTTTTATTCCAAGAATTTCAGAACATTATTCTGTCCGGTTTTGCCAAATGTGATTAAATATTCCAAAATGTAACGGCCTCACCATCATTTTTTACTTTTGCAGGAATATAAATCTTAGTGAAGTCTCAGTTCTCCGAGCAAGCGTCCCCGTATAGCCCTTGAGTGTGTCCCCGGATCCTAGCTGTACAGACAGTATGTGACTGAGGCGGCAGTGTGACTTGCAGGATTGGCTTATATCTTATTATTCACTTTTCTTACTTCCCAAAATAAATAAATGTAAAGATCAGACCCGCCCATCTAACTTTGCAGACCTGTGCAAATATGGCTTTATTTCTTGGCATGCAAGATATTTTTAATCTATTTTGTGGTTTAGAATTGAGGTGAATTGATGCCCCCTTTCTTTTCCATCTTAAATGTCCTTTATTTAAATTTTTTAAAAAAATGAAAATCTATGTAGAAGTTTCCAGTACTGCACTCCCAGGACAAGAGACCGCTTGGTTTCTTTCCTGTGTAGAAAGAAAGCATCCTTCTCCTTGAGGGGCACCTTCTATAGTGACGTTCACCTCCCGGAATTTCTCCTGGAAAAAGAAAACAGACCAGAGGGATGCCCTGGAAAGCCTACGTGTTTTCTTCTGCAAACTCTCGCCCAATCCGTTTTTAAACACCTAGGCCTCGGACACAATTCTCAAGTTCAAGCGGAAGAGAAAGGGTAGACTTGGGTTCACTAGGAAAGTTGTCCCACGTGAACAACTGATTCCTTTGATTTTCTTTTTTTCAAAAACTTTCCACAAAATAGTTTCCGTTTTTTGGTCTGGTATATTTACGTTGAGTTTATGTTGATGGGAAAACAGAGACTCCTTGAGAGCCGGAACCGAGGTCTTTGATTCGTGGGTTCAAAGTTTGTGTAGCGTCTTTCATGCGCCAGGCACTGTGCTGGGGTGACTCGACACGCCTGGGAAAGGCCACGGACCCTGCCCTCTTGGAACTTATATATTTATAGTTTAAATCAGTTGCTGAGACTTGGGGGGGGGGGAGACATGGAATCCTCTGGGAAGCTAGACGTAGGGAGAGTTAAGCAGTTTAAAGAACCCACAGACGGAAGAAGTGCAGCCTCCAGGAAAGGGATATAAAACCAACACCTCAAGGCAATGAAAACTTGGGATGTGTTGGGGGCAGGGCGTGACTCTGACTCCACTGGCTACCGTTCTCTTTTAATGATTTGTCATTTTATTTTTAGTTATAATAAATAGCTTCTGGCATCTCTGAAGCCACAAATACAGGTGATTGCCGTTCCGGAGCGGAACTCTTGTCCGTAGAGGACCTCGGCCCCCTGGCCAGGGGAGGCCTGCGCAGCTGCAGCCGAGACAGGAGAGCGGGGGCCGGGAGGAAGCAGCCCTTCCCTTCCCGGAGCTGTGAGTGTTGTAGTGACAAGTGGTGCGGAGAGAGTCCCACAAGCAACCAGCCGGGTCAAGCCCTAATACATCTGGCTGTTTCCCTGCAGACAGTGCTGTGACCACAGTGCTTGGGGCAAAGTGTCAAAACAGGAGCCTTTGGGGGGTGGGGTCTTTAAATTCATGCCTAATTCCATCACAGCCCCCTTAGAAAAAGAAAATCAGCAGTAAACCAAGCTGAAATGTAAAAATGTGGAGCTGGCTCCTGTCCAGAGGGAGAATTCACAGATCAGCTCTTTCTCGGAATCCCGCAAACGCCCGCACCCCTCTCCCCTTCAGGTTGAGCTGCTCAGCCTTAGGAACTGCGAAACGTACATGTATACTCCTTCAACCCACATGCCCCGTGGAAGGTGACCAAGTTGCAGCAGGCTGCCCATTTCACAAAAGTGCAGTGTTTATTCTTGTCTCGTGTGGAAATAAAACAACAACCTTGTAAGAAAATATTATGACAGTCCATTCCAGCTGTTTCCAGACACATCCATAAACACCCTTGGCTCCCATTCCGGAACCACCTGTACGTCTGTCATCTGTGTAGCCTCGAGAAGTCGGGGTGGTGTGGATGGATGGAGGGCCCTTTCTTTTCCAAGCACTGTGCTTAGCAAGTCACTACTCATCATGCCTCTCGAGTGGAAGATTAATATTTTGAATAACAATTTGGAAAACCAAACAGTTCTCCAAAAATCCTCATGAACTGTTCAAAGAACATTTCAACTTCGTTCACTGGAAAAGTTAATTCTGATGTTGGACACATGAGACTCTCAGAAACTATATCCATTAGATCAATTCCAAGTATTTTTCTAGTAATGTAAATGCTACAGGCTGCTAGGGCAAGAGTAAATTCCCAGAGTGCACGTGGAGAGTAGGGGCTCTGAGTGTGGGGCTGTAGTATTGTGGAGTGCTTAGGCCACCTCTTGTCAAATCATGTCAATCAGTCTTGAAAACTTGGTGTTTTAAAATCCGTCTAATTATGAAAGCCAGAAGCAAGAGGGAAACGTGATTTCAGTTTAAAAGACATAGAAATATCTTCTGTAATTTTGCTGCTCTAATTTTTAGGCTATGATTTTTTGTAATGAGCTTATCAGATGACACATTTCCTTTGTTTACAATCACATGTAGTAGGGCTCAGATAATTTCTTAGCTATAAATCTCTGCTCCCATTTTTGTATTAAGTTCTATTTAAAATATTGTTTAAGCCTAAAAAAAATGAACTCAATTGAAAATTGGGGAATTTTTCTTAAATGGAAATGGTATATTCTTTTCAAAGAATTTTGTAACCATTTACTGTTTCTTTGCTTGGAAAAGTGGGGTTGTTGACAACCAGTTAATAGTTGCATTAGTTCCCAGAGCATTATCTAATGGGCCCAATGTGTACCTCAAGATAAACATGGTATGTTATGTCTCAAAAAATTAGTTGTTGATTTCAATGGTTCTGAAATGTCTATAAATAAAGAAACTTTAAAAGTTGCTCCTCTTGCAATTGTTCCTCAGTGAGTCATGCCTAGTGTATAATTTCTAGAATCTCTCCTTCCCGTCCTCATTAAGAAGAGAACTCGTCTGAGGGGATTCTTGATGCAACCCATTCCATATTAACAAGAGATTGAAGACTATGGCTATCATGCATGGAAGAAGCTAGGAATCAGGCAACCTGTTTGATACTCAAACAGAATTCAGTACCTATGTGATCAGGAATTAGAACAAAGGACAATTATGGATGAATGGGTGAGCTTTAAAAAAGCAAGTGTATGTTTGTACAGGGAAAAGATAGTACAGATCTATGGCTTTTCTCTCCATCGTCTCTCTCTGGTTTAAGTTACACAAGTACATCCAGCGTGAACAGTGAGCAGACACGGTTGAGGGTACTAGAGAAAGTTAGGAGCATTTAGTAGGCTGTGGCATCTACTGGGAAGTTTTACAGAAAAATTGGCAAATGGCAAGTGGAGATTGGTTAAGAGAGCTTTTATAGTACTCCAAAGAGCATGAAATAGCTTCCCAACATTTATGCCCTAAATTTTCCTGTCTTTTTTTTTTTTCTCTCCAGCTATTTGATTGAGGGGCTTTGGGGAAGGTTCAAAGGTCTGGGAGGACAATGAGATCAGGTATCCTAAGCCTACTGGGACCTTCCCAGCCTCACACCGGAAAAGCTTACTGGGTTTCTTTCTAAACAGTGCACTCCCAAATCACTCATTCCATCTTAGTCCTCAAGCCTACAACCCTTCTGTCCTACTTTGTAGGGATGCAGGCTGTGCCCAACCCAGAAGTGATCACTTTCCTGGATTTCAGGCGCATGTGCTGGAAGAAACTATAGGATTAACGGAGGTCTAAAATTCCAAGGCTCTACAACAGGGTCCTAGGAGTACTTACATCGCATACACACTAAGATACATGACTCCTCCAAATTGAATATTGCAAAGTAAACTTAAGTTTAGAAATAAGTTGGGTTAGAATCAAATATGTTTGGAAGCCTACATATCAGCAGTTAGAAAAAGCCAAATCATTCAAAAGAACATAAGTGCAGGTAAATTCTTATTTCACCAAATGAATTTTCCCTTAAGCCCGTTTCCTTACCTCAGCCACTTCTTGCTTATCTAACTCATACACATCCTTCAGAACTTACCAAGTTATCATTCCCCAAGTTGATCAGGTATCACTGTTCCGTGCTGACATAATTCTCCATGCATATCCCTGACCCCTTGTATGCTGTAAGCTTTGTGTGTTTTCAAAAGTAAATGCGACTTGAGTTCATGCTATCGAATGTCAGCGTGAATGCCATCACATTTCTGAGGGCGGCCAGTCTCCACCACCCAGATCAAAATTCTGCAGCCACATGATGATGATAAAAGGAAGTCAAAAGGACGACATACGTGAAACTTGTATGGATCATAAAACTTCTGAGTAGAATAAAAGAGAGAAAGAGATTAACTTGTTTAGAGATCCCAGACTAAGTTTGCCTCATTTACCAATGAATCCATTTTTCTTCTAACAGTTTAAGCCAATGACTTCATTTTTTGATGGATGTAAAAATGAACTAAAAAAAGATCAGTGTGTTCCCATAGTTTGACTCAAAAATTGACTCAAAAAGACACACATGATTGAAAAGTAGTGGGTAAGGTTGAATGACCTAAGTTAGGATTGATCTCAGGACCAGAGGCAGTGATGGGTGAAGATAAGAAACAGCTTCTGTGTGCTCAGAAGCACAGCTGGGGAAGAGACACTGTGCAGGGCTTAGGAAATACTATCTGCGGGCAGATCACAGATGTTCAGAGAGCCACAGGGAACCTTGGAAATAATCTGGTCCTACCTCTTCATAGGAATGAAACCTCTGGAGGGCACATGGATGGTACATGATTCCCCCAGACCACAGGTGGTTTACAACAGAACCAGAGCTAGAAATACAATCTCCCGGTTCCCCATTTTGTACTCACTCCACTATAACATTGTCTCCTAATTTCTTCAAATTTTAACTTTTAAAAATAACATTTTAGGCCTGACCTGTGGTGGCGCAGTGGATAAAGCATCGACCTGGAAATGCTGAGGTCGCCGGTTCGAAACCCTGGGCTTGCCTGGTCAAGGCACATATGGGAGTTGATGCTTCCAGCTCCTCCCCACCTTCTCTCTCTCTCTCTCTCTCTCTCTCTCTCCCTCTCCTCTCTAAAATTAATAAAAAATAAATAAATAAATAAATAACATTTTATTTTTTTATATTTCTTAGCTCTTGGAAAGCCCTAACCTGGTTCTCCAGCTTCTTTCTTCCAAGAGGGAAAAAAAAATAGAAGGTCATCTTGAACAGATGCTCCCCAGGTTGTGCTAGCTGGAACTCAGGAGAAAACTCCCCTGCTTTCCTTCTAAATAACATGGAGGTTCTGACCGTGTCTCCTGCTTCGTTCATCACAAAGGTTGACTCTGGAGATATTAGTGAAACAGGTATAACATTTTAAAAATGTAAGAAATTTACACAGAGAGCACACACCTTCCACCTCACTGTATCCAGAGGAGCTCCCAGCAAGTTTACAGAGGATAAGCAGCTGTAGTACTAAATATGGCCACATGGTGTCAGACTTTTCTGACCAGCTAATGACTATACCCCAGGATTAGTGCAGTCAAATCTTTTTTGTTTTTGTTTATTTTGTTGGGTTTGTTTGTTTGTTTTTCTGTAACAATTATTTTTATTATACATTTCCCCACAGCTGTGATTTACTATATACCATACCTTTCAATGTTGAATGGATATTTCTTAACCTTTGATTTTGCAGATCAAAGGTTTAAAAGTCACATGCTGCAGAATTGTTGCAAGGTAATAGTGCAAAAGTTCACCCTGAACTCTTTCTGTGCTATAGTGCTGACAGTTGGTGAAGACTGCTACGTTTAAATATTCTATCTTCTAAAAAGTCACAATATAACATTGAGGAAATTTTAAAAGTATTTTTTCTCCAGTAGTCTATCTATGTAACATTAGAATTAATTGAGGAGCTGTCCCATTTTAAGTGATTTAAATGAGTGAAGTGGTTTCCTTGCTCACTTTCATTTGGTACCTAGATTCCAATGATAGATCAACTTTTCTAACAGGTTTATATACATATGTTTTCCCACCAGTCACTTTCCCACTTTCTGTAGTTAGCAAAAGCATTAGAATCCTGATGTTATGGAAACCAATAAACAAAGTGTTTCAAAAAAAGGTAAGTACGTTGAAAATGAGGCCCGTATGGTTCTTTTTCTCAAGTCATATGCCCACGGGGAGGAGGATAGAGGGATTTTCTGGGTGCAAAACCAACCTGTCAGGTGCCTTTCTCCTTCTGAGTTTTGAGTCTCTGGAATTTTGAAAGTGCCTTGACCAGACAAGTGCAGGTTTTGAGCCGGCAACCTCAGCGTTCCAGGTCGACGCTTTATCCACTGCGCCACCACAGGTCATGCCTGGAATTTTGAAAGTGAAAAGTGCAAATCAGAAGCTCTTGAGTGAGCAAAGTTGTACTTCATTTTTTAAATTCCATGGGTTGGTTTTGAGCAATGAAACCCTCTACCAGAAAGAAAATGGATCAAGTAGCACTACAGCAAAGCTGACTTCCAAGTTAGGGCTGAGAAAGAGCATCGACTTCAGGCCTCCTTCACCTCAACAGTCAAGCCATGAACCTACCTAACTGATCCTAGAAGGAAGACCAAAGAAAAGATAAATTCTAATAAAGAGAATATCTAACTTCAGTCTTTGCATAAATATGTTCATGCATCATTCTCTACGCCTTTTACGACTCTCAGTAAGTAGCATACTTATTTTTTTTTCTTTATTCATTTTAGACAGGAGAGGAGAGACAGAGAGAGAGGAGAGACAGAGAGAGAGAAGGGGGGGAGGAGCTGGAAGCATCAACTCCCATATGTGCCTTGACCAGGCAAACCCAGGGTTTCGAACCGGCAACCTCAGCATTTCCAGGTTGACGCTTTATCCACTGCGCCACCACAGGTCAGGCAAGTAGCATACTTATTGACAAAGTAAAGAAGCCTTTTTTTCAATTCAACTTCTAAGGAGATGACTTCTGTTGCAAATTCAGTAAACTTATCAATGATTTCAGTTCTAGTTTAGGTTGCCATCTTGAAACGGTATAGTTGCCAATAAAGGTTCTTCTATAACCATACTTACCTGTTCTTAATCACATGTCAGTGATTGGTGAATAAGGGTTGTGGAGATACCACGATTCCATGAATCAGTTAATCATTCATAGTTTTGTTGTTCGGAAGGTTCAGATAACTAACTTATCTTCCACAGATAACTAACTGTAAAAAAAAAAAAGGAGGTTGAAGTGTGGAATGGGAAAATGAAGTACATGTTGTCCTCCTTCAGTTAACTATTAGGTGTGTCTCATCAGAATTAATGTGCAAGGGATAAAATGCTCTGGTTTAACCCCTGCCGGCTTCTTTGAAAGACATGTTGTTTATTTGCTGCCTTACCGTGTTGCTAATATTGGCCGTGTTTAGACCATTCATCTTCCATCCACGGGTTTTGTCCTCTCCTGTCTGTCGCAGAGCTAGGGTGTGATTTTGGTGTCGGAGTCTAAAGGAGAAGTCGGCATTGGTTGCTAGAGACAAGAACTTAATGCCCAGCATGCTCTCGGCACGACCAGCGCCGTGCTGCAGGCTGTGGATCTCCCCAGACCCGTCTCAGTGGGTCTCCTGGCCTGGCCCCGCTGCTCTCCCGCTCTCTCCGCTGCCCACGCCCCTGGTTGAGACCCGGGACCGTGTCTCCTCTGTCTTCTCCCATCCTGGGTTTCTCCTCACACTTGTTTCCCTGGAATATCTTAGATCGTTACCCAGACTTAGCCCAATTTTTACATCTTCCTGACTTCTTCTGTTGCTCTCTCATCCCATCTCCAGTTAGCTCATCGTGATGCTTTAACACAGGGGTCCCCAAACTACGGCCCGCGGGCCACATGCGGCCCCCTGAGGCCATTTATCCGGCCCCCGCCACACTTCCAGAAGGGGCACCTCTTTCATTGGTGGTCAGTGAGAGACGCAAAGCATGGCATCGCTCACATACAGTACTACTTCCAGTGACGTGGGACGCACGGCTCCGGAAGCACGTCACATCACTTGTTACATCTGGCAGTGACAAATATGGAACCGGACATTGACCATCTCATTAGCCAAAAGCAGGCCCGTAGTTCCCATTGAAATACTGGTCAGTTTATTGATTTAAATTTACTTGTTCTTTACTTTAAATATTGTATTTGTTCCTGTTTTGTTTTTTTACTTTAAAATAAGATATGTGCAGTGTGCATAGGGATTTGTTCATAGTTTTTTTTATAGTCTGGCCCTCCAATGGTCTGAGGGACAGTGAACTGGCCCCCTGTGTAAAAAGTTTGGGGACCCCTGCTTTAACACATTCTCCAAACTGATTTTCATACACGTCTTCTTACAACCAGAGACCCACCAGGCAAACGACGTTGGAGAGACTGGATTGATCTCACAGGCAGATGGGAGAAGGCAGGGTGGCCTGTGTATAAGCTATGTGGGTTAATTGAAGTAATTAGGGAGAAGTGCCCACCATTATTCCCGAGCAGTAAAAGGTTGTCTTTTTAACACGATGTGCATGAATGCTAACGACAGGTTTGAAATTACTCTTAGGCTCCTGGATCTGCCAGCCCCGGCCCTTTGGCGGGCCCCAACGAGACCTTCTCGAGAGGAGTAACATCTAACCAGGAATGGGGAGGGTAAGGAGGAATTAGGAAGATGATGGGAGGAGGGAGAAGTTGAAGAATATCTGGGGAAAGAAAATCGCGTTTTCAAAGGCCTAGAGATATGAAGAAACATCGCATCCTTTTCAGAAATCGTTCGGTAGGATTACAGCGTAGTGAGCGAAGAACATCTGTGAAAAATGGAGCAGTAGGAAGAGACCTTTCCGTGAAGATCATTGCAAAGCAGGCAAGGGGGTCTGGTCTCACCTCGAAATCAACAGAGAAACTTCATTGTGGGAAGTCGGGAAGCAACATGAGCAGATAGGGTCACTGGGAATGCAGGGTGGGGAATGCGTTGGAAAAAACAGGCCCAAACCCGTGTTCAGGAGAACAATTAGGAGGTCATAGGTGAACTGGTGCATGCAGCACCAGGGCCTGGAGGGAGGAGCACCCAGGTTCGGGGACCCAGAGAGGTGGACCAGCCAGAGCCAAACTCAGGAGGCAAAACAAAGGGCTTGGGAATGGATCAAATGTGGCAGCTAGTGTTTATCTTTGAAGCATGGGCCTAAACCCTCTCGTAGCCCCATGTGCCTGTGAATTTCTAAATTCTACTGCTCCCCCTCCTAATGCAATATGGGGAAGGGAAATAAAAGATTAATATTATGATAATATTCGGGGGCTGCGAAATATAAGGAGAAATAATAGGTATCAATTTTATTGCAATCGATGATGCTCAAGGCAGAATCTCTGCTGGACCCTCTCCTGCTTGGAAGGATGCAACGGGAGCCCAGTCATGCAGCATCCCTCAGTGGGTGAGCTGGGTGGGGACCTGCCCAGGGGACATCCCTGACAGGGGCTATCCCCCTGACTGGTCGCCAGCCTCACTGACCTCTGCAACCATGGCTTTTGTCCTCGCAATCATAGCTTGTATCCTGTATGACAGCATTTTTCCAGACCTCCAAACAGAAAGAAAGCTTGGAAATGGGAAGAATAAAAGACACACACCAAATCACTCTGGTTTTTTTTAAATCAAAAAATGTATTTCCCAGAAGCTCCACCCCATAGATTTCCACTTGGCCAGAACTAGGTTACATGACCACCCCCAGCTGCAAGAGTTGCATAGGTGTTTCTAAGCCTGAATAGTTCAGGGTTCTGTGAGCAAGGAAAAGACATCAGACATTGGATAAGCCACCAGCAGTGTCTACACAGGCACTCACCCAGTGCAGACTCACCACCCCAGTGTTGACTACAAGAATGCCAGCCATCCCACCGGACATATATTCATACATGAGTCAGGAGTCAAGGACAGAGCTCAGCTCTAGAGCTTAGGTCATTAATATCTGGGATCACGTCCTTATTCTTGCCTGTATTTGCAGTTGTCTCAAACCCATCCAAAATTTTTGAGAAATGCTACAGTTTATATTGCACCTTCTGGAAATGCATAATGCCTACTAGAATATTAAAGGCTCTTAGAAAGTTTGTAAAAACCTGCTTGACTATATTTAACCCAACATTTCTCCAACAGCTTTGGAAATGTTGGTCTAAGCCAGTAACTTGAGATCATCTATTTTAGTTCTTTTTGGCCTTGTGGTTCACTAAAAACTAGGGTATAAGAATCATGAGATCTCTACCCCATATAATAATAAGAACAAAGCCGGTTCCCTGGGTGGGTGTGCAGCCCTGTGCACTCAGTCACAATGGAGTCAATGCTCTGCATGGCCATCTTGAAATTAATTTTTGAGCAAGGGACTCCACATTTTTATTCTGTACTGAGCCCGGCAAGCTGTATAGCTGGTCTCAGGCAAACAGGATAAAGACCAGACATCTATGCTTCGGGTTGTTAGCTTTTTCCTATTTCAGAAGAAGCGCCCCCTGCTGGTTAACTGTGTGCCCGTCTTGCTGGCACGCATAAACATGAAAATGCTCAGACAAAGACTGGTCCTCTAGTGGCCGCACCTCCCCCATTCATGTTTTAGGGGGCGAGCGTCATGTCTAGGTAGTATAAAATGTAGTGAAAAAAGAAATTAGCCTCACTTTGTTATCACAAATGGATATGGAGAGGACTTTAATGGAAACCTTTTTATAACTGGAAAACAATTAAAGCATTAAAGCAAACTGTCCTTAAGTGCCTGGGGAGGGGAATCATGTTTTATTAATTTATAAATAGTCAACATATCACAGAGTACACATACTACAGTAAGAACCCGGTTGGCTGATTAATTGAAACAGTGGTTGATGAATGAATGAATTTGACGCAGCTTATCCAGAATTTAGAGACACTCTCCAGGCAGCCAGAGCTGAGACCCAGGCACCCAGTGCCTATTGATGAAAACCAAAGTCTATTTTTCTGCTGCCAATCAATTTTTTTGTCAATTTTGTTTGGGGCTCTGGAGCATAAACTTATGCCAGAGTAGAAACTAGTCATGTGACTACAAAGGACACAAATACACACACACACACAACATGCACACACACAAGCAGCAACCACCAATCTGTTCTTCCACATTGAAGAAAATAACTAAAAACAGGGACAAACCTCACACAATTCAAATCTAGGTTTGAGATCACGATTAGAAATTTTTTTTGAAATCTCTGGATGTTGGCAAGAATGATGTGATGGTATAAAAAGACTTACAGTCTAACTAACAAAAATAATAGAGAAGCTGATTTCTTTAGCCTCGTTTGCAGGTAAATATGCAGTTTTTAAAGTATTTTCCCCCCAATCTACCACTTTTAACCTAACATGTGTTTATATGACCCCTATCACCATAACCCATGAATAGAAGGCAAACAAGGCATCACAGGAAAAAAGAGAGAGAGGTTTCCTCCACAAAGGATAGTGTATGAATCAGTGCACCTCTCTGCCTAGGATAATTCATGTCTAACATTCTTTGACTTTGACCCATTCATGAAAGCAGAACAGAAACTTTATTCTCCAATCAAAGAATGGAGAAAGGTGAACTTATGATCTAATGGCAACTTCTTCCCGACTGAGAAGGAGCCTTCTGTATTTATAGACTATTGTGTGGCCTGATTACATTCTTTTTTAGGTATTCATAGCTATTCTTCTGTTGCACTCGACCCTTTTTGCATATGGTCCTTATTGCACACGGTGCTTCATTGTCATGTTGGTTTTGCCCTCAGCACCTTGGCCTCTGCACTCAGCACCTTGGCCTCTGTGCTCAGCCCTCTTCCTTTTGAGATCAGGAATCCTTCCCAGTTCCTGTAAACAACATATTCGTGAGTAATGCTCAAAGACCTTGTTCGCCAGTGGCTTCCACGTGATGGGTTATATAGAGAAAATACATTAATCGTATTGACCAAGGGAATTAGGGTCGTGGTCAGGGTCGTGGTCCCTACTGACTGGTCAGCGTGGGGATAGGAAGTATGGAGTTGATCACTGCACCTGGTCCTGATGTCAGCTGTGGCATTGCTTTGTGTGGTTTTAACACATTTCTGGGCCTGGATCTAAAACACAACTGAGGCCTAGACATTATCTCATGTTTGACCAAAACTCTGTTTCTGAGGTCAGCAGACCTGCGGCTTTGTTCCTAAGATTATTTTGTGCCAACCAAAATCTCACTGTCCTGAGGGTTAAGGAAGTGATCCTGCAGGGGAGAAGGAAGCAGGTAAACCAGGGTGCTGGATGAGGCCAGTTTAAAACAAAAGGAAAGAAAGAAGGTAAGTCATAATAAAGAAATGAAGTTTCTGCATGGTTACAAGAGCAGTCTTTTTCTCAATCTCCTGGTCTCTGCCGTGCAATGCCTTACCCTGGCCCTGTCTTTAATAATGTTTGAACCAGCACGCATGTTCTCATACTAGTACCACAAAGGGCTGTTCTCCAGCAGAAGAAGAATTTGGGCCTAAACTCGTGTTTTCACTAGGTTGTAAGCTCCCCTCTCTTCCTAGTCCTGGTCTACCCTTGCCTGTCGGACTGTCCCTCCCTGGCCACACCCAATAACTTTGATGTTGTTGGATTGGTGAGTTTAAGCAAATTATCCGTTTGAACGCTGCTTTTCAGTGTTTTAAAAAAGAAGATAAATGTTTGCCAAAAGTAATAAATGTCTTTAGATCACTGTATATACCTAGCTACTTAAGAACTCTCTTCGAGGGGGGATAGATGGGGATAGAGGAAGACTTGACTCGAGGTGGTGAACACACAAGGCAATATACTGACTATGCATTGTAGCATTATGCACCTGAAACCTGTATGATTTTATTAACCAATATCACAGCAATAAATTTAATTTAAAAAATTTAAAGAAATCATCTTTGTACTTAAAATTGCTGTTTACATTGAGTTTTCAGTTCAATGAAATAATCTATCACCATTTTTTAAAAAGGCACCCAGCCTGACCAGGCGGTGGCACAGTGGATAGAGCGTCGGACTGGGATGCAGAGGACCCGGGTTCAAGACCCCGAGGTCGCCAGCTTGAGCGTGGGCTCATCTGGTTTGAGCAAAATCCCACCAGCTTGAACCCAAGGTCGCTGGCTCCAGCAAGGGGTTACTCGGTCTGCTGATGGCCCACGGTCAAGGCACATATGAGAAAGCAATCAATGAACAACTAAGGTGTTGCAACGCACAATGAAGAACTAATGATTGATGCTTCTCATCTCTCTCCGTTTCTGTCTGTCTGTCCCTGTCTATCCCTCTCTCTGACTCACTCTGTCACTGTAAAAAAAAAAAAAAAAAAAAGGCACCCAATTTTCCAAGCTTTCAGTTTTTTTCTTTATCCTTCCCTCATTGAAAATGATAAGAAAAATAAAAATGTGCAACTTAATGAACATATTATTCTCACTAAATTATAATGTGATATTTTTTCTGTGGCTTGAAACAGTTGCTTTGCTTTGGTCTCCTTCCCTCTCTGTGCGAACAGCCAGACGCATTGTGCCGGGTTTGTCTCAAAGCAAAGAGAACACGAGAAGTCATGGGAAGCATCTTTATTTCCCACAGGTCACTTCAGAGATGATCTCTTTCCCGGTCCCTTCTTTCAAAAGTTTTAAGAGAACACAAGTCTAAAAATAAAAAGACACAGTATAGGTTTTTTTGTCTGAGATTTAGAGAAAACCAGTAAAGGTTAACAAATATAGAAATTTAACTCATTGCATTTTATTGAAAGCAATTTCCAAGTAGCACACCATTGTGAAGATAAGTTTATCCAAGTATTTATTGAATAATTAATTAGCAGCACCTGTTAAAAGATTTCCACAGTCTGGAAAACACAAGACCGTAATCCTAACTAATAATAAACTGATGAGCGAAGACACTGCACCTACGTTTCAGCTGATGATGTGGCCAAGATCCTGAAATTCTGCAAAACTCCATCTAAAGTAAGTTATAAATCGCACAAATACTAGCTAACGGATAATGAGATTCTATTCGCATGTTGATAATGTGCAGTGTAAGTGTTTCCTGTTTCTTAAATAGGATATCTTTGACCATTTAAACAAGTCTTTAGCACCAAGCATCCACAGGCCTGAGTATATTAAAAAAGCCATTTTGTGTATGCCGCTTGGAGGTAATGAGAAAGTACTTCTCGATGGGATACGCATAAGAGGAGACATCAATGTCTTATTAATAGGTAAGAGCACGTTGAGTTAATAGTGCATTGATAACTTATTTTTATTCTCCCCTCCTCAACATGCTTGCATGGCTCGGTGATGTAATATTAGCAAGAAAACAAAAAGCCAAACTAGCACAATTACTGTGTCATCATTTTCTTGTATAAAAACGTGCTTGCCTTGTATGGGAAACATTTTTTATCCTTGAGAACATCATTTGACCTTTTTCACAAATATTCTGTGTCCAATACCTCAACCCCAACGCCAAACTCTTCACATCTCTTTACTCTCCCCCTTTTAACCAGCCGTAAGTTCCAACTTTGAGCTACTCAAAAATTTGCTCAGTTGGTTGGAGCATCATCCTGATAGGCCAAGGTCACGGGTTCGATCCCCTATCAAGGCACATAAGGCAGGTGATCAGTGAATGCACAGAAGGGGTGGAACAACAAATCGATGTTTCTCTCTCTCTCTCTTTTTCTCTTTTCCAAGCTCTCTCTAAAATCAAGCAACAATTTTTAAAATTTAATAAATACCTGAAAAATCTGAATCTCCCTCTAACCTAGGCTATGCCCATCTTTTCATTTTACCTATTGAGGAAAAAACTCAAAGGCCAAGTGGAGCTTGAGCAAAGACTTTGGTGTGCTTTAATCTGTCAAGGAACCTGCAATTGGCAGATTCTTCACTCATGTGCTGCCGAAGCGAGCCCTCAGTGTGCAGTCTTTACTCACCACTTATCTGTCCCTCTCAATGCTGGGCACTCGGGGAGATCAACAAATGCATGAGACACAGTACTGCATTTCTGTCTAACTGCAGAGATGAGACAACTATGTTCTTTGAACTTGCATTTATTAAATACTTAGACCATTCCAGGAATTGCCAGCCATAGGCAAAGCTAAAAAATGAAAGACAGAAGCTTGTCCTCAGGAACTTACAGGAAAGAACAGTGATGGACATGTGAAGAAATTAGTGCATCAAAGTGCTCTAGGGCCCTGACACAGATATAAGTAGAATGCTGACCACACAGAAAGCACCAAAAGGAGTTTCGGAAAAGGAAGATATCACACAGGTGGGAATGGTGCAGAAGTCCCCAAGAGCAGGAGTTTAGCTTTCAGCACTTCCTTTGAATGCTCATTTCAAGGACTTACTAGAAAATATTCCTAAAGCAAGCATACCTGCTTGCAAGGTATTCCCTGGTATCTTCCATGTCCGGTTCTATAACTTATTCAGGTCTCCACTTAACTGTCATCTTCAGGAAATGTAACCAGACTTCCCAAAATAGAGTAGCCAGCAGTCACTCTCTTTTATATAGATAGACTTTGCCTAACATTTGTCAAAATGTACTATTTTTGCCCTGGCCGGTTGGCTCAGCGGTAGAGCGTCGGCCTAGTGTGCGGAGGACCCGGGTTCGATTCCCGGCCAGGGCACATAGGAGAAGCGCCCATTTGCTTCTCCACCCCTCCGCCGCGCCTTCCTCTCTGTCTCTCTCTTCCCCTCCCGCAGCCAAGGCTCCATTGGAGCAAAGATGGCCCGGGCGCTGGGGATGGCTCTGTGGCCTCTGCCTCAGGCGCTAGAGTGGCTCTGGTCGCAACATGGCGACGCCCAGGATGGGCAGAGCATCGTCCCCTGGTGGGCAGAGCGTAGCCCCATGGTGGGCGTGCCAGGTGGATCCCGGTCAGGCGCATGCGGGAGTCTGTCTGACTGTCTCTCCCTGTTTCCAGCTTCAGAAAAATGCAAAAAAAAATAAATAAATAAATAAAAATGTACTATTTTTCTCGTGGTTCTATGCATTGCCTATAAGCTCATAGAAAGCCGCCAAGACTTTGTTTGGTTGCCAGCTGTGCCCCCAAGCCTGTGTGCCTGGCACAGAGAAAGTGTCCAGTCGTATTTTTGAGTGGATAAATGATGAATACACAGGATATTCCCAAATAAGCCTTGTGTACAAGCCACTTTTCCCTTCTTGAATCTTCACATTCTGCCCTCTTTTTCCCCACCAATGTTAGTCCTGGAGAATATCCAGTGTTCTCCCACAGGGAAATAAATCTTACAGAATTCTCAACACACCTCACAGATGCCTTCCCAACATGCCCTGAGGCCTTAGAGAAGAGTCACAGTCAAAACCAAGGCCTATGACAACTTTGAAACTTGAGCTAAGTCTGCACAAATATCAAATTATAATAATACAATTTTAAACAATAACTGTATAAGCTACATAAGAAAATAAATCCTGGATTATGAAGAAGTGTCTTTTTTCTATAAGTTTATGGGTTTTTTGTTCAAATTTTACTTTGGATGATGTGTTTTGCTCATTTTCTAATATTTTCTGTCAAAAAGGATTGCCATTCTAAGAAAAGAGAAAATAGCACAATTATATTTGACAGACAAGTGAAAAATGTACCCTGAATATTATTTAGGTCTAACTTGCTAACAATAATGATCCAATTGGATATTGTGTCTACTCTAAAGCTTCTTTCTAGAAAAAATAATAATAATTCTCTGAAAGGCATCGTTATCTTTTATCATGCCTTGGGTGTGCTAATCTATTCAATTCAATTCCACAAATATATATTTACTGGGTACTTCCAAGCATTTGTCTGAGGGGGTGCCTGGGAATGTTGTACAACGGACGAGTAGGAGCCTCAGCATCCTAAAACGCTGTGCCTTACCATGCATTCTAGAACATTGTTATGCAATGCCCCGTACTGAAAAAGACCGTGCCTCTCTTCATTTTGTGTGTTCAGTATTCAAACTGAAAACGAGGTCAGAGGAAGCGCCCTGCTGTCACGGAGGCACCCGGCTAGGGCAGGCTCGCCCTGCCCCCCAAACTGCTTTGCGTGGCTCTGGTGCTCCGGTCGCCTCCCTGACGGAATAGTAACAGAGCATCTGTTGACTGAGCTCGGGAATGAAAACGCCCTCTGCCGCTGCTGCAGGAGGCCACATCCACAGAAGGCTGCAAATCAAAATAAAAGGAACAGAGGACAGCAGATTGTTCGAATTAGCCACATTCAAGCCAGAGGAACAGCCAGTCATTTAGCTGTTAAATTAGACTCCGGCTGCCGCTGGCTTGGGAGGACAGATGACTGCGTGACGAGTGCTTAATAAACCCGGGAAAAGGTACACAGTGAGCCACCCAGGAGCCAGAAATGCAGAGCAGATGGACAATTGGATTTGAACAGAAGGAGGAAAATGGAATTTTTAGGTTGTTTTATATTTTTTGAAAAAAGATTAGCAATAACCCATATTTCTACAGATGTATTTCTTTTTGTTTTTCTGAAAGAGTTCTAAGTCCTCTTTCAGCTTGCTGTCAAGCGACAGGGGCTGCTGTTAAATGATAAAGATAAGAATTCCACGGGGAGAATATTGGATGTTTCCCATAGGTCTCAGAAAGTATTGTATCTCTTCCCATGTTGAATTACAACCATTGACATTTTATAAGACTCTCAACCCAAACACGGGCTAATGAAATGAGTCAATCACATCATATTTCTTGTTTCTAGGACGCTGAGATACAAAAAAATTATTCGTTCACTGCCATGTGGAAGAGAATTATCTAGGTGGTGAACCTTACCATTTTAAAATTCAAAACGTTTTCATTCAAAAGTATTTGTTAAATAAATGGATGGATAAAATGGATTCTGGGCCCTGGCCGGTTGGCTCACCAGTAGAGCATCAGCCCGGCCTGTGGAAGTTCCGGGTTCGATTTCCAGCCAGGACACACAGGAGAAGCTCCCATCTGCCTCTCCACCCTTTGCCCTTTCCTTCCTCTCTCTCTCTCTTCCCTTCATTGGAGCAAAGTTAACCCAGGCAGTGAGGATGGCTCCATGGCCTCCGCCTCAGGCACTAGAATGGCTCTGATTGCAGCAGAGCAACGCCCCAGATGGGCAGAGC
Organism: Saccopteryx bilineata; assembly: GCF_036850765.1. Taxonomy (NCBI): domain Eukaryota; kingdom Metazoa; phylum Chordata; class Mammalia; order Chiroptera; family Emballonuridae; genus Saccopteryx; species Saccopteryx bilineata. The sequence continues at coordinate 35,943,920 of NC_089500.1, forward strand.
ATCACCCCCTGGTAGGCATCCTGGGTGGGTCTCAGTGGGGCGCATGCGGGAGTCTGTCTGCCTGCCGCCCCCACTTCTCACTTTGAAAAAATATTTTTAAAAATTATTAAAAAATGGATCCTGTAATTGCATTTAGTAGTGGACATTGAAAATAATCCCTCAGTGGACTTGTAAACATAAGTTATACTGCAGTACCATTATAGAGTACACCCTGAGGCACTAAAATGTAAATTGGGACCGAAGTTTCCCTTAGGCAGCCCTTACCTGTGGGATCAGACAGAACAGAGCAAGTCCAGATGGCCAGAGACTGTCACTGATGGCCACTGAGGCCATGCTACTTAGAAGCCATCAGCCCCAGGATCTGTTAAAAAAAAAAAAAAAGCACCAGGTTTCTTGGAGGCAAGGTGATACGTTAAGATCTGCACACCATGAGTGAGTCTAGTATTTTTCCTCTGAGAAGCTCTTGTGAACTCAAAGTCCCAGGGAAACAGTGAAATGCAAAGGAAAAAAAAAAAAACCCCAAAGAAACGATCCTACTATAAAATTCCTACACAGCTCTGGTCACACTGCCACACAGCATAACAAGCTTTCAGAGAACACAGGTAGCTCCAGTATTATCAGCAGCACGGAGCTGATGAGCATGTGAGGAGCAGACACTTGCCACTGAGAATAGCCGTGGCAACAGTAGTGACCGACCTTCCATTAAAGGAAATGTGTCCTCACGACCGCCATTCCCAGCTTGGCATAGCATCGCAGCTTAGCCACCATGCCACAGCTCCACTGCCAATCTGTGGGCATGAATAGCAGTATGAAGAGGGATCCAGGCACTCATTCAGTAAAGGCTGGCTGAGCACCGGGTGCTAGACTCTGGGCTGGACCCTAGTAACACAATGACAAGGAAGACAACTCAGTTTCTGCCTTCATGGCATTGACATTCTAGAAAAGACTTGGCAGGTATATTAGTTTACTAGGGCTGCAGTAATGAAGTATCTCAAACTGAGTAGCTTGCACAACAGAATATCTTGGCTCACAGTTTCAGAGGCTGGAAGTCCAAGCTCAAGGTGTCAGCAGGGTTGGTTCCTCCTGTGAGCTATGAGAAGGATCTGTTTCTCTCACCTACATGGTTTACTGCAATCTTTCATTCCCTTAATGTGCAGAAGCGTCACCCTGATCTCTGCCATCATCTTGGCATTCTCCCTGTGAGTGTGTCTGTGTTCAAATTCCCCTTTTTATAATGACATTGGTCATTTTGACTTAGGGATCTGTTCTACTCCAGTACCACCTTATTTTCATTAATTACATCTACAAAGGACCCTATTTTCAAATAAAGTCACATGCTAAGGTACTGGGGTCAGGATTTCAACATATGAATTTTGGAAGACACAACCCAACCCATAGCAGCAGAACTCTGGAGGGAGTTGAAACAGGCAAAGGGGGTGGGGTGCCGTGTAGCGGAATTCACGTGAGAAAATCCCTGTGGGTCCCAGAACTAGTGTGTGGACCTTGTAAGTGGTGGGAGGTTCCACAGAAGCGGTTGGAGGCAAAAGACAGAAAAATACTATTTACTTATTTTTTTACAATTTATTCACTTATTATTTATTATTGATTTTGGAGAGAGAGGGAAAGAGAGAGAGGGAGAAACATTGATCTGTTTCTGTATGTATTGAACTCACAACCTTTGAGTATCCAGATGGTGTTCTAACCAACTGAGCTATCTGTCCAGGGCAGAAAACTATTTATTACTTTAAAATAATGAATATTTATTACTTTAAAGATATTTTAATAAGGTATAATAAATTTTCTTTTCCAGTTTTATTGAGACATAGTTGACATGTGACATTGTTTAAGTTTAAGGTATACAACACAATGGTTTGATATGCGTATACAGTATATTGGGAAATGATTACCACAATAGAGTTAGTTGACACTTCTGTCACCATCACTTCACATAATTACCTATTTTTTTTAATGTGGTAAAATAATTTAAGATCTACTCTCTTACCAACTTTCAAGTATAGAAAACAATATTGTAAGCTATAGTACCATGCTATACATTGGTTCTCCAGAACTTACTTGTGTAATACCTGGAAGTTTGTATCCGTTGACCAAAAGTTCCTCATTTCCCCACCCCACACCCTTTGCAACCACCATTCTACTCTCTGCAAGAATTCTCGAGTCCAACTCTGTCAGCCATAGTCACCTAAGCCTTCCCTTCTACCTTGGGTTCCCAAGGAATTTGCTACAATTGAAACAGCAAGTAAGAAAGTACCATTCTGATAGACGTGAGTTAGTGTCCAATGTCCCAGTACATCTCTGGGACTGAACAGGGCTGGAACGTACAACTTGGGCTTCTCAGCTAAAAGCCTGCACCCAAAACCTAAGCTAATGCTACTCTCTAACCCAGCGGTTCTCAACCTGTGGGTCGTGACCCCAGCGGGGTCGCCTAAAGCCATCGGAAAATACATAATGCATATTAGGTATTTACATTCCAAATCATAACTGTAGCAAAATTACAGTTATGAAGTAGCCATCAAAATTATTTTTTGGTTTGGGGTCACCGCAACATGAGGAACTGTATTGCAGGGTCACGGCATTAGAAAGGTTGAGAACCACTGCTCTAACCAGATGCAAGGTGTGGCAATGCAGTGACCTGCACCTTGAGATGTGCCTGTAAAAGAGAGACCTGGCAGGCTCTGAGTCCCCTTAGCCAGGTGCATAGAAGCAGCTCAGACCTGGAGGCTGAGAGGCAGAGAGGAACGGTGAGGGCAGCATTACCCTCCATTGTCACATTGCATCTGTCTTGTCAGACATTAATTTTATCATATATGAGCAATAAAATAGACTGCCTTGGGCAATTTTTTTTTTTAATACAGAACTATAATGTTTTGGTTTTTGTTACTTTCTAAAATGTTTCAAATATGATAGAACAATTTGATGTAAATATATACATATTTGTAAATTTATAATGAGTCTTTTAGTCCTCTAGGTAACTCTCAAATATACTGCTCACAAAAACTAAGGGATATTTCAAAATGAATATGAAGCTATAAAATATCCCCTAATTTTTGTGAGCAGTATAGTTAAATTCTATTTTCTATTTTGTTATAACTTCAACTGATAATGCATCAATGATGCATAAACCTATATATCACATTTGGTTAGAAATTATTGTCTTCCTTATTTAAAATTCTCAGCTGGGAATATTATATATCTGTTCATTTATTCCTGTTCTCTTTTATTTCTCATGTTAGGACTTTATGATTTTCTTACACATTGTGTGTCCTGAGTTAAGTAATATTTGCACAAATAAAAATAAATAAATCTTTTATTATCATTGAATATTTCAGCATTACAGCATTTTGCATGTACAAATAATAAATGTTGCACAGTTATTTTATATATACAATTAAAGGACCTTATTACCTCTGATGTACTTTTTTTAGTTCTTTATAATTATTATTTTCTTTCTCAACTACCATTAAAATTTTTTAATGTTAACTGAGGCTTTTTTCTGTCTACTAAGACTATCTCCAATGTTAAATTAAGCAATTTTTGCTACTTTTACAAATCTTAGCATATTGCGATTTTTAAGATGGAATGGAAAGCACATACGATTCAGTATAAGAAATTCAAATGCTAAGTAGAATAGCAGCATTTTGTTCCTTTTAATGAATTAGAAAAAGATCTCTAAAAAATAACTATTTAGGAGCATGGATGGACCTGGAGATTATTATGCTAAGTGAAATAAGCCAGGCAGAGAAAGACAAATATCATATGATTCTCACTTATATGCAGAATCTAATGAACAAAGTTAACTGAGTAACAGAATAGAGGCAGAGGCAGGGTCACAGGGAGCAGAGGGACAGCTGTCAGAGGGAAGGGGGATGAGGGGATGGGATCAGAGAGGGTGAAGGGATTAGTGAAATTATATATACATAACACAGAGATACAGTTAACAGGACAGCAAATCCCAGAGGGAAGAGTTAGAGGGAAGGGGGCACAGGGGGTGTGAAAAGGGACACAGGGGTGGGGGTGAGGGAGTTATATTCAATGGGACACTTGAATCCATGTAAACACAATAAATTAAAATTAATAAAAAATTTTTAAAAAAGAATAACTATTTAGGACATACCTCAAGAATCACCAACTTTTGGGGTCCGTTATCTACTTTCTCTTTACCTGAGGTTTTCAAAGATCATACAGCCTGTGAATGGGCAGTGGGGGGAGGGGGGTTCTAATAATCCGAGCTGAATGTCTCTAGTGGAACAGGGAGCAGGAAGTTACCCTCCCAACTCTCTCTCCACTGCCTGTTTTCTTGTTGTTGTTGTTGTTGTTTTAAATAGAAAAAAAGGATAATCAATAAGTTTAGTTCTATGGTCAACTGGTTAAAAAAATGAAATCTGGCTTTTAGCATACCCGCCTGAAACACACAATCTTATCTTGTGTTTGTTATTCCAACATCAGTTACTCATGGCAGGCACAAAATAGAATGCGCACCCAATCCAGGGTGCTTTTCCAGCAGCCAGGTTGCCACACCTCCCTTGGCCACAGGGGTGCACACTTGAGCCACACTGGGCCAATCACAACACCTCACCCTTGGCGGTGAGCCATTGTCACATAACCTAAGCCATGGCAATCAAAATCCTTCTCCACAATGCTTCAAAATAGAGCTGGAGTCCCGGCCGGATAGCTCAGTTAGTTAGAGTATTGTCCCAAAACACCAAGCTTGAGTTTTATCCCCGATCAGGGCACATACAAGGATCAACCAATGAATACGTACATAAGTGGAACAACAAATCAGTCTTTCTCTCTCTCTCTCTTTCCCTCTCTCTCTAAAATCAATAAATAAAAATTTTTTTAAATATTTTTTTTGAAGTGGAGCTGGAGGCAGAAAGCTCCAAGTGCCGTCAATGGCAGAGCTGTTAGAACCTGAATTGAGCACCACCCTTTCTACATTCTTTGCCACAGAAAGGGGGCCCGTTTGATAGAACAAAGCCAACACAGAGCAAGGACTAGAGGAGGTCCTGGTGGCATGCACATTTCTAATTTTGTCATGCATGGTTGGCACCAGCCTTCTCAAGGTCAGAATTTCAAGCCAATAAAGTCCTCAATTGCTTAAACAAACTTGTAACTCCTTCACTTATAACCCAAGGAGTCCTTAATTAATCAGTTAAAGGTCAAGTTTTCACTCAGTTGTTTCTGGAGTTTATCTTTCTCACCTCTCTGAACTTCTCTTAAGATGTCTATAACTGCCTGACCAGGCAGTGGCGCAGTGGATAGAGCATCGGACTGGGACATGAAGGACCCAGGTTCAAAACCCCAAGGTAGCCAGCTTGAGTGCGGGCTCACCAGCTTGAGCAAGGGGTCACTGGCTTGAACATGGGATCATAGATATGACCCCTTGTTCGCTAGCTTGACCCCAAAGGTTGCTGGCTTGAAGCCCAAGGTCACTGGCTTGAACAAGGAAGGGGTCAACTACCTCTGCTATAGCCCTCCCCCCCAGTCAAGGCACATATGAGAAAGCAATCAGTGAGCTACTAAGATGCCGCAACGAAGAATTGATGCTTCTCATTTCTCTCCCTTTCTGTCTGTCCCTATCTGTCCTTCTCTCTGACTCTTTCTCTGTCTCTGTCAAAAAATGAGAAAAGAAAAAAAAAGATGTCTATAACTAGCCAGCAGTGATTATACTATCTTTAGGGACTATTATTTCTTTCTTATTTCCCATATATTCTGTCAAGTAGCAGTGGTTAAATGAATGGTCCTGGTCAAATCGCAGCTTGCGCATTTACTAGCTGGGAGATAAAAGCACAGTGGTGACAGCTGGGATTTAAATGGCTTCTATTTAATGGGGAATCCTTTTTGTAGGCTACCTGTAGGTTGGCACTTCATAGGGCTTATGAATGTCTCTAGCCAGTGGGTTCTCATAGCATGGTCTCCAGAAAACGTTCTCATTCTGTTACTCGCAGCCATCATTCTTCAGCTTTTCCTTCCTTGTTCCTTCTTCTATTGTCATTATAAATGATCCAAGGAGCTATAACCAAGAGAAAGAATGACACACAGGCAGCAGCAACCAAAAGAAGACACAACTGGAGGGAACTTGACTGATTAGAGCTTCCAAGGACAGAAATGTATTCAGATCTTTTCTGATATTAATTACCTTCCTCATAGTTATCATGGTATTGGTTTTAGTAGAAAATAGATAAGTTCCTTTGGCTGATTAGAGCTTCCAAGGACAGAAATGTATTCAGATCTTTTCTGATATTAACTACCTTTCTCATAGTTATGGTATTGGATTACAGGCTTTCAGAGGAGGCTATGAAAATTAATTCATAAAATACTGCCCAATGATGGAGGGCTGACTCACTGTGATCAGGGTGCCTCGAGGCTGAAGTTTACAGATAAGCAGTTGTTTGCTGTATATTGTTGACAGCAAGGCTGCTGCATCAGTTACTACATTATCAGCACCACCCTGACCATCGTATGTGTTCATTGCATGTGATCGTTTTCCGAGGCTCCACCTGAAAGGAGATGTCTTATAATCCTAGCTGATTTGTGGTGTACTAACTCTCATTAAGGTTTATGATGCCTGAGTCATTTCTCAGAAAGGAAACACCTTTGACCTAAAGCTATTTATCCAGAAAACTTTAGTCTTGAGAACCTGGGTGTCAATTTTGTTTTGTTTGTTATACATATATCAAAAAATAAGGACAAAACTTAATTTTTGTATTGTGACCATTAGAGTAAGAACAAAAGCAAACCCCAAAAGATCATGTAATATTTGAAAACACTTAGAAAAAGATTTTTTTTTAAAAAAAAGGTAACTAACAGCATATTATATAAACAATAATTATTTGAGGTAGTTATATGAAAGATGTACAAATGAGATTCTTGTAAAAAATAAAATTCTCCTTACCGTTTGGATGTCCTATTATAATGATTAGGAAATATGTAAAAAAAATCTAACCATGGCCCTGGCTGGTTGGGTCAGTGGTAGAGCATTGGCCTGTCATGTGGATGTCCTGGGTTTGATTCCCAGTAGGGCTCACAGGAGAAACACCCATCTGCTTCTTCACCCCTTCCCCTCTTAATTCATTCTCTCTCTCTCTCTCTCTCTCTCTCTCTCTCTCTCTCTCCCTCTGGCAGCCATGGCTCAATTGAGTTGGCCCGGAGTGCTGAGGATGGCTCCATGGCCTCCACCTCAGGCACTAAGAAGAGTTTGGTTGCTGAGCGATGGAGCAGTGCCTCAAATGGGCAGAATATTGCCCCTTAGCGGGCTTGCCAGGTGGATCCCAGTCGGGGTGCATGCGAGGGTCTGTCTCTCTGCCTCCTCTCCTCTCACTGAATAAAAGAATTATAATTAATTAAATAAATAAAAGTAAAAAATCTAACAATTTAAAAAGTTAAGAAGGAAAATATTGCACCTTCTCTCTCTCTTGCTCCTTCCTGTTATGCCCTTCCTAAGCCTCTGGGAAGTCTGTGCATGGTGTGCACATGTGTGGCTGGAAAAGAGAGAGGGTCTCAAAGTATTATTTTTGGAACTGCAGTGGCCATCAGCCCTGGGACAGAAGGACGTACGGAACTTTAGACCCTGGAACCCAGGCCTTAAGTTTTTGGGAGGTGAGGAGCAGTTAACAGCAGGGGTGAGTCAAACCTTAGGTCTGACGCCTAGTCCTTAGATCGGCAGATCAGTTTAGTCCCTGGGTAAAGCAAAGTGGTCAGTTTGAGGAATTTCTCTGTAGTCTCAAACTGTGACTCATATTTTTACCATGTTTCCATACTAATGATTCCATTCATAATTTTGATGCATTGGGGGTCCAGAGGGGCTGCATACACACCAAGCAACTCTTATACACCAGGTGGGTGCCCGACAACTCAGCTCAATTCTGACACTACCTACCCAGAAATAGCATCAGTTCCACAGGTTACGGACTCAGTCCTACAAGACCGCCCTCTGCTTCAGACACCAGGCACAAGCCCAGGTTGTCACCAGTATTTCTGACCTACTGGCTATAGACCAGGGGTCCCCAAACTATGGCCCGCGGGCCACATGCAGCCCCCTGAGGCCATTTATCCGGCCTGCAGCACTTCTGGAAGGGTACCTCTTTCATTGGTGGTCAGTGAGAGGAGCATAGTTCCCATTGAAATATTGGTCAGTTTGTTGATTTAAATTTACTTGTTCTTTATTTTAAATATTGTATTTGTTCCCATTTTGTTTTTTTACTTTAAAATAAGATATGTGCAGTGTGCATAGGGATTTGTTCATAGTTTTTTTTATAGTCCGGCCCTCCAACGGTCTGAGGGACAGTGAACTGGCCCCCTGTGTAAAAAGTTTGGGGACCCCTGCTATAGATTGCAGGTTTCAACAACCCTCCCTCCCCCACCTTAGATTTCATTAATTTGCTAGGGCAGATCATAAAACTGAGAACTATTTTACTTACTAGATCACTGGTTTATTACAAAAGGATATAACCCTGGAACAGCTTGATGATGCGATGCCTAGGGCGGCAACTGGGAAAAGGGCTGTGCTTCTGCGCTCTCTCCACGCAGGCCACTCTCCCCAAATCTCCACGTGCTCACCAACCCGGAAGCTCTCAGAACTCCACTGTTTGGGGGTTTTATGGCGGCTTCATTTCACCAGCAGCTTGATTAAATCATCTGCCGTTGGTTATCGATTCAACCTCCAGCCTTACTTCCCCAACCCTGGAAATCAGAGGGTGGGACTGAATGTTCCAACCCTCCAATCTCAGTTGGTTTCCCTGGCAACCGACCCCCATGCACCACCAGTGCTTTCCAAAAGTCTCCTCATTAACATAACACAAGACACTTTTAATGCTCTTACCACTTAGGAAATTACAAGGGTTTAGGAACTCTGTGTCAGGAACAGGAAGACCAAACGTGTTTTTCTTATTACAAATCACAATATCAGACATGCTTATCAGTACAGCTTTTTTTTTTCCTGTTTGTTCTGGACGTAGAGATTTGATTTGGCTTGGCTTGATAATTTACCACTTTAAAGATTCTATGTAAGTTCTGTGTAGGATGTACCATTGCCCGCCCCTCTGTGCAATTACACACCCTGTCTGCAGCACCACACGTACACGGTGGAGCAGAATAATCACAGGTTGGAGACCAGATTGGACCAATCTAAGCATAATAGTTCTTGTCTGCCAAATAAGGATATTATCACCTGTGGGTCAAATAAGTTTGCAAATATGATGTATATGTTTGCTCGCTTATAGTTCACATTGGGTGTGGGGACAGGCTGTAAGCAGGCAGGGTTGTTATACCCTAAGGCTTAGTTTTAAGACTAAGGCTTTTTCACCCTAAGTGATTTTGTATTAGAGACTTCCTTGTTTGTATATTGGATTAAAGGTTTTGATTTCTACACTATAAAGTGGGGCAGACCGGGAACTTGCTCTCTCTTGGTTCCTTAGATTAGCATTAGAGAGGAGAGGAGAGAAAGGCCATGTGGAGGAGGCCAGGAGAAGCAGTCAAGATGGCAGAGTGCTGAGGGAGAAGCCAGTTTGTGCAGAATTTGTGCTGAGAGGAGATGGGGAACAGAGGTGAATAAGGCTGGTGAGGTACAAACCTTAGATCTTAGGAAACTCGGATAAGTCAGTGGCTTTGGGAGCCCTGAATAAAAAAGGAAGTGTTTTGCCACTGTATGTATTTCTTGCCCGTTGGAGCAAGCTAGGATTAAAGGTAATAGCCCACCAGTTCTTGGCTCCGTTGTTTCATTACCATCTGCCTGAATCAAATGCGAACCTACACGGGCCAGGCGGCTGTGATGGTGGTCACAGCTACTGGCTTTACATTTGGCGTAGTCTGTGGCAGGATTCAATACAGATTGGTATGGAGCCACCACCACCTTTGAGTGGTGGAGTAGAGGACTGGCTGCTGTTATGGTTCCCCGTGGCTGTCCTTTTGGGGGCCGTAGGCTGGCTGACTTTTACAGCCATGCATGAGGAAACTGACAGCTCTGTGGAAGAGGCTGCGTGGGACATGCAAACCGAGCAGTGGAAGGAGCTAGAGCAAACGTGGGAGAAAGAGATGCCGACCCTGGAGCTGGAACAAGCACCAAAGAAGGAGGCCAACCAGGTTCACGAGATTTGGTTGGAAATGGAGCAGCCGCTGGAGAAGGAATCACAGGTTCATGAGTTGCAGATTGGCCTGACATTGTGGAGAGCCAGCAGCAGCGGGAGGCCGGGACCAGGACTACAAGGCCCACAGAGCAGAAGGCAGTGGCCCAGGACTCAAGCCTGACAGCAGGAGCTGGTGTTTTCAGTTCCTCTTTGGAAGATGAGAAGAATCAGGCTGGAGTTGCAATCCACAGTCTCCAGAAGGTGAAAGCCCAGCAGCAAGGAGTACCTGCTATCTTCCTGATAGGTCTGCGATTTTGGGACATAGGGGTGGCTGCCATCATGCTCTCTGGAGCAGAGATGGAAATGCTGACTGCCATTGCCACGTATTTCCCTTTGGGACAGTGTAAGACCTGCCAGGATGGCAGGGATGAGGGGAGTGGCTGAGGCCCCATGTGCTTGGACTGATTCCTGGATTATGACCGAAGTGCGCACTGGCTCCTTTGTTGGATGGATTATGAATTTGGACAATGTGAAATATCCTGATGGAGGTTGGGAGCGGCTTAGCTGGAGGCCCTTCTCCTGCCCCGGGAAGGTTTTCAAATGGCTAGAAAAAAGGCCGGGGACATTTTGCACTTTTGGCAAAGTGCTCAGAGACTGAAGTATATCTTTGTAATTGTTGAAATTGTATGGTTTGTCATGTTGTTGTAATTTGTGTAATGTGCCTAATTTCCTTGTGCAGGAATACCTGTGCTTTAGATTGTAAGCCAACAAAAGGGGTGGAATGTGGGTCAAATAAGTTTGCAAATATGATGTATATGTTTGCTCGCTTATAGTTCGCATTGGGTGTGAGGGACAGGCTGTAAGCAGGCAGGGTTGTTATACCCTAAGGCTTAGTTTTAAGACTAAAGTTTTTTCACCCTAAGTGACTTTGTATCAGAGACTTCCTTATTTGTATATTGGATTAAAGGTTTTGATTTCTACACTATAAAATGGACAGACCAGGAGCTTGCTCTCTCTTGGTTCCTTAGATTAGCATTAGAGAGGAGAGGAGAGAAAGGCCATGTGGAGGAGAGGAGAAGCAGTCAAGATGGCAGAGTGCTGAGGGAGAAGCCAGTTTGTGGCGAGTTTGTGCAGAGTTTGTGCAGAGAGAAGGATATGGGGAACAGAGGTGAATAAGGCTGGTGAGGTACAAACCTAGATCTTAGGAAACTCGGATAAGTCAGTGGCTTTGGGAGCCCTGAATGGAAAGGGAAGTGTTTTCCCACTGTGTGTATTTCTTGCCTGCTGGGTGCAAGCTAGAATTAAAGGTAATAGCCCACCAGTACTTGGCTCTGTTGTTTCATTACCGTCTGTCCAAATCAAATGCAAACCTGCATGGGCCAGGTGGCGGTGATGGTGGCCCTGGGTACTGGCTTTACATCATTCATCACAAAGGACTTTTTGAGAAGTAAATATATAAAACACCTCACACAAAGTCTAGAATTGAGTATAGCCCTTCCACAAAAAAATGTTAGTACTCTTCTTCTGACCAAGAGGAAGTTTAAATTCCCATTTTTTCTGGTTTTCTTGACCTCCAAGCTCCCAAAAGTTTATGCACTACCCCCACCATGGCCTATTTTCACCTGTTGGTTGAAATGGGTATGTTTCCTTTTCCTTTTGCATCGATTTGCAAGACAGAAAGAGAGAGAGGAAGGAAGAGAGGGAGAGAAGGATAAACTCATTCTTCCACTTAGATGTGTACTCATTGATTGTTTCTCATATGTGTCCTGACCTGGGATCAAAACAAATGACCTGGTGAACTGGAAGGATGCTCTATCCACTGAACCACCCAGCCAGATCCTGAAATGTATATGTAAGTGAACAGTGATCAATTATATGTTCCCATAGCAGCTCTCCCCAAGCATCTGAGAGCTCTGAACAAAATTTCCCAGAACTGATCACTCTAATGACATCAAGCACTTGGTTTCTAATGTGAAGTACATCGAGGCTTAGAGTTATAGAAAACTTCTAGTCTAATGCTTTTAGCAGGCAGACTTTACTTCAATGGTGAAATTTGGTTTTATGTTTAAATTCTAGATGCCAAAGTATTACTGTTCTTCCTACAGTCCATGTATTATTTAAATATGATTAGTGATATTGAAGATAATTTGAAAAAGAACCTTATTCTTTCCAGGTTCTAAACAGTGGTGTCCACAGAAACACAGGAATTAAAAGGTCATTTTGAGTCCTAAGATTAAATAATGTCCAATCTCTCCCTGATTAAAGGAGCAGGTTAATGCATCAATATTTCTAGATAACAAGGAACCCAAAAGAGTGAATGAAAGAGTCCATGTGTCGAGCAAATAAGTTTGTAAAATTTGTGTTATTTGATTTTGCTCACTTTTATTGTTAAAAATGGCAGCTGCCCGGATATGTGATCTGTGAAACTGTTAATTACCTTCCTGCTTGGGAAGGGGCTTTGTTATGCTCGTGTGTGCTGGAGGAGGGGTTTTCGTGCCAAAAAGTTTTAAGAGAAGAAGGAGGAAGAAGGAGGCCATGTTTTTGCAGAGTGAGAGAAGGGAGAAAGCAGCCCAGATGGCAGGGTGAAGGTGTGCAGATGGGGAACCAGAGGTGACTGAGCTGGTGGGGACCTTTGATTCTAGGAAAACCGGGAGAAAGTCAGTAGCTTTGGGAGCCCTGAATGGAAAGGGAAGTGTTTTCCCACTGTGTGTATTTACTCGCCCACCAGTGCGAGGATAGAATAAAGAAATGGCCCACCAGTTTTTGGCTCCATAGTCTTATTACTCTCTGTCTGAATCTAATGGGAACTTGCATGCATGGCCATGACGGCCGTGACTACTGGCCATACATATGGCGTAGTTTGCGGCAGGATTCGGATCAGATCGGTATGGAGCCACCACCACCCTTGATGGGTGGGGTAGAGGACTGGGTGCTGTTATGGTTCCCCATGGCTGTCCTTTTAGGGGCCCTGGGCTGGATATTTTTTACTCAAGAGGAAACCAAGAGCTCTGTGCAAGAGGCTGCCCAAGGCCTGCAAACCGAGCAATGGAAGGAGTTGGAATAGCCGTGGAAGAAAGAGATGCAGATCCTGGAATTGGAGCAAGTGCTGGAGAAAGAGACTGACCACGTTTGAGAGTTTCGCCTGGAAATGGAGCAGTCTCTGGAGAAAGAATTAGGGGTTCATGAGTTGCAGTTTACCCTGGAAATTGCCAAGGGCCAGCAGCCACAGGAGCCTAAGATGGAGCCATGCCAGCAGAGTGAGTCTGAGTCAGCGGGAGCAGATGTTTCCAGCTCCTCTTCTGAGGATGAGGAGACTGGGACTGAAGATGCCGTCCACAGACTCCAGAGGGTGAGACCTCAGCAGCAAGGAGTACCCACTAATCCCCTGGTAGTTTTTTGAGATTGTGGGACAAAGGAGTGGATGGCAGTATGCTCTCTGGAGCAAAGGTGAAAATGCTGGCCACAATTTGCCATGTGCTTCTCCTTGGAACAGCTTCTTAAGAGCTGCCAGGATGGCAGGGATGAGGGGGGAGGCCTGAGAGCTCATGTGTGTGGACTGATTCCTGGACTGTGACCAGAGGGGGCACTAGCTGCTGTGTTGAATGGACATACAGCTTTTGGAAAATGTGAGAGACCTGATGGGGGTGGAGGGGAATGGCTCTGCTGGAGGCTTATGCACCAGGAAGCTTTACATCCAGTTGGGGAGCAGCTCCAAGGACATTTTGCACTTTGGGTAAAGTGCTCAGAGAGACACTGTGAAGGGCACCTTTGTAATTGTTGAAATTATATGACTTGTGCTGTTGTTGTAATTTGTGTGATGTGCCTAATTCTTTGTACAGGAATGCCTGTAGTGTGGATTGCAAAGTGAGCAAAGGGGGTGGAATGTTGGGCAAATAAGTTTGTAAAATTTGTGTTATTTGATTTTGCTCACTTTTATTGTTAAAAATGGCAGCTGCCCAGATATGTGATCTGTGAAACTGCTCATTACCTTCCTGTTTAGGAAGGGGCTTTGTTATGTTCATGTGTACTGGAGGAGGGGTTTTCATGCCAAAAAGTTTTAAGAGAAGGAGGAAGAAGGAGGCCATGTTTTTTCAGAGAGAGAGAAGGGAGAAAGCAGCCAGGATGGCAGGGTGAAGGTGTGCAGATGGGGAACCAGAGGTGACTGAGCTGGTGGGGACCTTTGATTCTAGGAAAACTGGGAGAAAGTCAGTAGCTTTGGGAGCCCTGAATGGAAAGGGAAGTGTTTTCCCACTGTGTGTATTTACTCGCCCGCCAGTGCAAGGCTAGAATAAAGGCAAGACCCACCAGTTTTTGGCTCCGCAGTTTCATTACCATCTGTCCGAATCTAATGGGAACCTGCTTGTGAATGGCCGCACCTACTGGCCTTACACCATGTGCTTCCATGAGTGTTTAACTACCAAGGCATGATTTTTGCCTATGAATTAAGGTTGCAATTTTCAACCAGTGTGCCACAAGAGGCACACCAGTGCAAGAATTTTTAAAACATGTAATACGTGACTATTTTGTCAGGGACTCTGGCCTCTTTTCCCTTAGATTGTCAATTTTAAGAAAAAATGACAATAGCCAGCACAATAATAGCTGTTTGGTATGAATGAATCAAAATTATCCCTGGGTGTTTTTGTTTGTTTGTTTTCTTACTTGTTTGCTTTTTGGTAATATCAGCAAAAAAATTTATCTTTTTGGTGTGCCACAGAATTTTAGTAATTTATGTGAGCCATGAAATGAAAAATGTTGAAAATCACTGAAATCAGGTGTAATTAAATTTTATACAGAATGTGAATTTTTTTTATTTGAAATAGCAATGTTAAATGTTTTGAAGTCTCTCTCTATGTACAAAAATGAAAATAATGTGAAACATTTTAAATATAAAATTCTTCAAGAATCTCATAATTGTAAAGTTGGTGGCCCATATCAATTGAAAACTGTGGTTATGCTTTAGTCACAGGGCAGTGCCATTTTAGCCAGTTTCCAGAAATACACATTGTCCTTTGTCAGTTAAAATTGGTAGAAACCAATGGCATCCCAAACTTACAGTCATAGCCCTCACAAGTCTATATAACTGGACAACCGTGCGGCTTTGGCGGGCGTGGAACCATGGGCCCACGGTTCCATGGGGAAAAGTCATTGGGTGATCAAGTCCAGGCCCTTCATTTTACAGGATTGAAACCTTCCACTGAAGGAGCCTATTTTCTGCCTTGAAATAATGCTGAAAATATATGATACTTGAACTCCACCCACTAGGGGAGCAGTGAGTTAATTATTACCTCAGGACACCTCTCTTAAATAATCACAGGGAACAAGGACTATGGAAAAAGCCATCAAAGGGAAGTGTCTGGGTGTGAGGATCACGGCAGGTATAAGCCACGACAGACGGAGATGCTCCATTTCTCCACCACTTTAAAGATAATTGGGGGTGGTATGGGAATTCTCCTATAATTGAAAAAGAGGAAACCTTTTGTAACTGTTATATGCTCCATTTATAACCTCTGGAAACAAATATAAAACATAAATTTAGTGCGCTCCCCCTCCCAGAAACACGCCCATGCCTTTCCCTTCCCCGTCTTCTTCCCTCTCAGGCGTGCATCTCCTAAGCTTAAGGGTCCCCATGAAACTTGCGGCAGAGGAGCAGTGGGCAGCTCAACCCAAACTAACTCCCTGACCTTGTCTCCAAGGGCCCTTTTCTCTGACTTCTCAGTGAGCCATACAGCCCAAACTAGTTTCATTTCTTTTCTATAACATTTCTGGAGAGCCAAGTAGCCCTGTCTAGTCTCTCTCCTGTTGCTTTTTTTACCCTAGGCCCTTCTTGTTTCACTGTCCCCAGCTTTAATAAACATATTCTCAAAATCACCTGGACTTGTGTTGTGAAATCTTCCCCACACGAGGTCAAGAACCCATACACCATAGGCTGGCCCAAGGCAGACAAACATCGGACCCAGTTCCTGTCCAGGAACAGGAAGGGGTATTTTTCCATTTTACCGTAAGATCTATGAAGGGTACTGTGAATGTCAAAGACAACAGATAACAACATTTGCTTCCTCATCTCAATGTATTTACAATTTTGTGACATTTCTGGCAATGTTAAATTTTACCTGAAGCCTGTGTTCCTGGGGAAAAATAAAAGTTAAAGAATAAAAATCATACACTATTAAAATGCTTAATGTCTGAAACTAACAGGTAACTAAAATTTGGAAACAATATGTACATTATACTAATGAATGGCATTTTACTAAAGTTTATGCATACTTGCTCTTTCCCTTGTCCTTGTGATATAGTCATATATTACATATGAGTAATAAGATTATATTCAATATGGAACACTCTATTGGACTTAGAATAAAAAATATAAAATTCTCAAAAGTTTATCTCAATCTCAATTTGGAAATTCTTGATTATGAAGTAGTAACAGTTTGCCCATAACTTGATTGTGTTAGAAAGAACCCCACTTTAGAAACCAATAGGCTCGCAACACGAACAATCACTATTATGCATAGAAAACAATGAGATCCACCTTTAAAGGGCTGAATTTTCTTAACCAGGATTTTTACTGTGAAGAGCCACGAACAAGGGTTGTGAGGCAAGGCTCATATGCAATGGTTTAGCTAATTAGACCATTATAAAAAGCTACTTTTTAAAAATAATTTTATTTTTAATGGGGCAACATTAATAAATCAGGATACATATATTCAAAAAAAACAACTCCAGGTTATATTGTCGTTCACTTATGTTGCATACCCATCACCCAAAGTCAGATTGTCCTCTGTCACCTTCTATCTAGTTTTTTTGTGTCCCTCCCCCTCCCCTTCCCCCCCCCCCCCCGTAACCACCACACTCTTATCAATGTCTCTTAGTTTCACTTTTATGTCCCACCTACATATGGAATAATGCAGTTCCTGTTTTTTTCTGATTTACTTATAAAAAGCTACCTTTAACTGTTCTTACCAGTTCACCAAAAAGAATCCATATCATCCAAGATTTTTCATCCTGCTTCCTTAGACTCTCTTCATATTTCCTCTTCTAACAATAGCAGCTCTTAAACACATAGTGCTTATTATGTGCCAGACGTAGTTTTAAGCACTTTACATAAATTACATAATTTATTTCTTACAACAGTAATATGAGCTGTTATTTTTACTCAGTGTAGAGATGAGGAAACTGAGGTGTAGAAGATTAAGTGACTTGTACAGGCCACATAGCTAGTGGGAGGTGGGACCCAAACCCAGGCAGTCGGGCTCCAGAGCCTACACTCTTAATCACCCATGTGTGGGCAACAACTTTCTTCTATCACTCAAGTGATTTCCTACAACTTCCCGTTGTTAAGGTGGACTGGGAGAGGCAAAGACCTGTTGTCCAGCACTCTTTTCACTCTCAGAATTATCCCTGTTTAGATAATAAATTATATGGCACTTGTAATGTATGTTTTTCATAACTACCGTTTGTTGAGTGCCCACTATTTACCAAGCAACTTATCTTATTAAACCTCATAAGAATTTCATACTCTAGTCATTGTGTTATTTTCTAGCTAAAGAAACGGAGGCTTCCAGGTATCAGAAAACTTGCCCAAAATTATACAATTAGTACCATATTTACTGAAGCAAAGTTCAAGCCTAGATTGATATAACGCAAAAGCTCTTGGTTTTAACCAGAACCCCACGTTCATCCCTTATGAAAGGGAAGCAACCAAGAAAAACAATCTGAACTGTCCCTACCCGAGGTAAAAGAAGTCTACCAGTATTAGTCTGCCTGCACTGAGTTCAACCGGGGCAGCTGTTCTCAAACAGCGGCCACAGACAGCTAACAACCCCCAAGGTCCTTTCAGAGTGGTCACTGAGAGAGAAAAAATTTTATATTAATACTACCATAGTATTTGCTTCTTTCTATGTTGAAATTTGAACTGATGGTGCAAAAGTATATATTTGTGAGCCTATAATGAGATATGAGTTCACCTCCATGAGAATGGTTATAATTCCTCAAAGTGGAAAATAAGTGTTAGTGAGGATCTGGGGGAACTTGTGACCCTCATACCTATCGGGTGGAAGTGGAAAACGGTGCAGTTGCCATGGAAAGTGGTTTGGCAGTTACCATATGACCCAGCAATTCCACTTCTAGGTATATTCCCAAAGAATTGAAAGTAGGTGTTCAAACAAAAAATTGTACACAAATGACCGTAGAGGCATTGTTCACCCTAGCCAAGGATGGGAAACAACCCACCTGTCCATCAGCTGTTGAATGGATACACGAACTGTGTAGATTTCTACAAGGGAATCTTGTTCAGCTGTAAAAAGGGACAATGTACTAATATTTGCTAAGTGAAAGAAACCCAACATAAAAGGTGACATATTACCTCTCTCTCCAGCCACCCAAGATGCCAAAAGGAAAGAAGCCTACGGGAAAGAAGGGGGTGCTCGCCCTGCTGTCATGAAGAAGCAGGAGGCAAAGAAGGTGGTAAATCCCGTTTCAGAAAAGGTCCGAGAGTTTTGGCATCAGACAGGACATCCAGCCCAAAAGGGGCCTCCCCCTCTTCATCAAATGGCCCCGCTGCACCTGGCGGCGGCAGCCGCGGGCTGTTCTCTCTCAGTGTCTGAAAGTGCCTGCTGCCATCAACCAGGTCACCCAGGCCTGGGACCCCCGAACAGCTGCTCAGCTGCTTAAGCTGGCTGGCAAGTACGGCCTGGGACAAAGAGAAGGAGCAGAGTGTGGTGGCCTGGGGCGAGAAAAAAAGCTGTGGCAAAGGGCATGTTTCCACCAAGAGACCAGCCGTCCTTCCAGCAGGGTTAACACTGTCATCGCCCCCACGCACGCACACCCCCGTGGAGAACAAGAAGGCCGGGCTGGTAGCGAAGGCACACAGTGCGGATCCCGGCGGCTGGCTGTCTTCCTGCCTGCGCTGTGCCGGAGGTGGGGTTCCCACCGCACTATCCAGGGGTCGGCCTGCCAGGGAGGCTGGTGCACAGGGCGTCCCGCACCACCGTCACCTTCACACAGTTCGTTCTGAAGACAGGCAGCTCTAGCTAAGCCGGTGGAAGCCGCCTGGACCAATTACAATGACAGATATGAGGAGATCCACCGCCACTTGGAAGGCAATGTCCTGGGTCCAAAGCAGGTGGCTCGTATTGCCAAGCTAGAAAAGGTCAAGGCCAAAGAACTGGCCACCAAGCTGGGCTAAGTGTGTGCTGTTCAGTCTTCTGTACATAAAAGTAATAAATATTCTCCTTCAGCCACTGGGGAAAAAAGAGCGTTTACACCAAACAAACTTCCAGAGTAGACAAATCCATGAAGACAGCAGATGAGTGGTTGGCAGGGGCTGGAGGGAGTGAGAAGGGGTAAAACTGCTTAATGGAACAGAACTTTCCTTTGGGGTGATGAAAATGTTCCGAAACTAGATAGGGATGGTGATTGTATAACATTATAAATGGACTAAATGCCACTTTAAAATGGTAAATTTTTTGGTTTTAAAATTTTTACCACCACTATTTAAAAATAGGGGGTAATAATGATGAGTAAAACTGGTAGTATCTTTTTCTTTTTTTGAATTTTTCTGAAGTGAGAGCAGGGAAGCAGAGAGACAGACTCCCTCCTGCATGCGCCCGACCAGGATCCACTCGGCATGCCCACCAGGGGGCAAATGCTCTGGGTCGTTTCTCCATTGCAATCAGAGTAATTCTAGCCCCTGATGCAGAGGTCAAGGAGCCATCTTCAGTACCCGAGCCAACTTTTACTTGAATGGAGCCTTGGCTGCAGGAGGGGAAGAGAGAGAGAGAAAGGAAAGGGGGAAGGGTGGAGAAGCAGATGGGCACCTCTTCTATGTGCCCTGGTCGGGAATCAAACCTGGGACTTCCACACGCCGGGCCGACACTCTACCACTGAGCCAGCCGGCCATGGCCAAAACTGGTGTATCTTAGCAGCAGTGAAGGCAGTGGTACCAAACTGTACTGATAGTCACTGTAACCTTCCCTGCTACACACTCACAGTAAAGAAATAAATAAATAGATAAATAGATAAATAAATAAATAAAATTTAAAGCCAATTTTACTTAAGAAAGTTCTCAATGAAGCAGTAAACATTAACTTTTCAAATTCTCAATCACTTAGTACACATCCTTTTAATGTTCTGTGTAATAAAATGGGACATACTAATGAGGCACCTTTGCTGCTTGGTGAAGTACAATGGTTGTCCCCACCAAGAATTTTTGGAGTTGTGAAATGAATTCAAAAGGAACACAATTTTGACTTTAAAAAATTAATTGAAGGATAAATAATGGTTATTCAGACTTAGTTATTTGGCAGATTTTTTTTAAACTTCAATGAAAACTGATTTTATATACCTGTATACTGTAATATATATTAATATAGTTGTTTAATATATATGTTTTTAGCATGTCTTTGAATGGTTCTTATAGTGGTTGTTCTAGTTATTACATTATATACATAATTATAAAGTATTATATTGTATATAAAATGTAATGTAATACAATTCAATGGACCAAGGATCAGCTTTTCAATAAATAGTAGATACCTATTTTAAAAAGTAGATACAATTTTAAAAAGCACGATCTGTTTTTTAAAATTGATAAATTGGATTTCATTAAAATTAAAAACATTTGCTCTGCAAAAATACCCTTTTAAGAGAATGAAAAGACACGCTACAGAATAAAAATAAAATGTTTCCAAGCCACATATTGAAAAAAAGAATAGCTCTAGATTATTTTTTTTAAACTCTCAAAACACAATAGTATAAGAAGAAAAAATCCTTTTAGAATATGAGCAAAGACATAGAGATAGTCCACTGAAGAAGATATACACTGAAGAAGAGCAAAGACATAGAGATAGTCCACTGAAGAAGAACCAATAGTACATGAAAAGATTTTAATATCATTACTCATTAGGGAACTGCAAATTAAAATCACAATGAGCTGCCTGACCAGGCGGTGATGCAGTGAATTGAGCGTCGGACTAGGACACAGAGGACCCAGGTTTGAGACCATGAGGTCACCTGCTTGAGCGCAGGCTCATCTAGTTTGAGTAAGGAAGGCTCACCAGCTTGAGCCCAAGGTAGCTGGCTCGAGCAAGGGGTCACTCGGTCTGCTGTAGCCCCTAGATCAAGACACATATGAGAAAGCAATCAATGAACAACTAAGGTGCCACATGAAGAATTGATGCTTCTCATCTCTCTCCCTGTCTGTCTGTCTGTCCCTATTTGTCCCTCTCTCTGACTCTCTCTGTCTCTGTCAAAAAAAAAATCACAATGAGCCATCATTATATACTTATCAAAATGACTAGAATAAAAAATAATGAAAAGAAGCCAATCTGAGAAGGCTACAGGTGTATGACTCCAACTAAAGGAAAAGGCTTAAAACCATGAATACAGTAAAAAGATTAGTGGTTGCCAGGAATTAAGGGAGGAAGAGGGATGAATAAGTGGATCACAGGATTTTTTTTAATTTTATTTTTTGTATTTTTCTGAAGTTGGAAACGGGGAGGCAGTCAGACAGACTCCCGCATGCGCCCGACTGGGATCCACCCAGCACGCCCACCAGGGGGCGATGCTCTGCCCATCTGGGGTGTCACTCTGCTGCAACCAGAGCCATTCTAGTGCCTCAGGCAGAGGCCACAGAGCCATCCTCAGCACCCGGGCCAACCTAGCTCCAATGGAGCCTTGGCTGCAGGAGGGGAAGAGAGAGACAGAGAGGAAGCAGAGGGGGAGGGGTGGAGAAGCAGGTGGGCGCTTCTCCTGTGTGCCCTGGCCGGGAATCGAACCCGGGACTCCTGCACGCCAGGCTGACGCTCTACCACTGAGCCAACAAGCCTGGGCTGGATCACAGGATTTTTAGGGTATTGAAACTATTCTGTAGGACACTACTTTGGTGGATACATGTCATTATACATTTGTCAAAACCCATAGAATGTACCACCAAGATTGAAACCTAGTATCAACAAACTATGGACTTTGGGTGATAATAATAATGTGTCAATGTAGGCTCATCAATTGTAACAAATTTACTACTTTGGTGGGATGTTGCTGGTGGGAGAGGTTTTGCTTGTATGGGAAATCAAAGTTCTGCTCAATTTTAATGTAAATCTAAAACTATGCTAAAAATAGTCTGTTTAAAAAATAGTGACAACTGCAAAAGCTGGTGAGGTTGCAGAGAAACTGTATCACTGCTGGTGGGAATATGAAATGATACAGACACTCTGCAAGTCAGTTTGTCAGTTTCTTTAAAAAACTAAGCATGCAACTACCATGATCCAGCAAAACTAGCTTAAGCATGTATCCCAGAGAAATAAATACTTATGTCTATACAGAAACCTGAACATGAATGTTATGGCAGCTCTATTCATAATAGCCCCAAACTGGAAACAAGCCAAATGTCTTGCAACAAGTGAATGATTAAACAAACTGTGTTGTTGCCGTACTATGGAATACTACCCAACAATGAAAAAGAAGAAACTATTCTACATGTAGCAACCTGGATGAATCTATAGAGAATTATACTGGGTTAAAACAAACAAAAATAAAGCAATCCCTCAAATATTCTATACTCTATGGTTCCATTAATTTGTCATCTTAAAAGTGACAAAATTATAGAAATAAAGAACAGATTAATGGTTGCCAGAAACAAGAAGGAAACAATGGTTGGGGAAACAAGAAGGAAATGGATGTGGCTATAGGAAGGCAATTCAATGGATTTTTGTGGTAATGGAAATGTTCTCTAACAATGCAGTATCCTGGTTGTGACATTGTGTAATAGGTTCGCAAGATGTTACAATTGAGGAAAACTATGAAAAGGGTACAAGGATCTCTCTGTATTACTTATTACAGCTGCATGTGAATTCCAGTGTTCTCAAATAAAATTTAAATTTAAAAAAAAGTAAATGAAGTGAGTCTGTCTTTACAGTCAAACAGTACTTGTTGCTAATGATAAGATTTATGTTTTCAAGCAAAAATTCGAATTTTGAAAAATTAATCCCACCCAGGAGTGTCAACTTCGCAAGATCTAAAGACTTTTTATGAACTTAGTGGTGATATTAACTGTTATGTTAATATATTAAGAAATGTGCCAACAGTTGTAAGAGCTGCATAACTCAGTGACTCAATATTTTCTAAATAACCAATGCACAATATGATAAAATTATACATAGCTGAAAGATCTTTAGGTGATAGAGCAATAGATTTACTGGACAGAGTAAAAAGGTTCAATGGTATGGTTTCAGATTCCAAATGCAACTCACCTTTAAGAAATTACCATTTGTCAACTTTGAACAAAGTATTCAGAAATAACGTCCGCAATTATGAAAAACTACTCAAATATTTCTCCCTTTTTCTACTATGTGTCTACATGATGTGAGATTTTCTTCATCTAAAATAATATAGCACAACAGACTGAATTGAATGCAGGCATATATATATAAGAATTCAGCTATTTTCTGTAAAGCCAGACATTAGAAATTTGTAAAATAAAACATAAAACAATGTCTTTTTGCCCGTTTTTTTTTTCATTTTGGAAAATATTATTTTTTACTAAAAATACAACTAATGTTACCATAAATAGGTTTATTTTTTAATGATTAATAAAAATACAGTTTTTAATTTTCCTGGTTTGAATTCCTAATAAGTGTTGATAAATGTCATGCTCATATGCATAATAAGCTCTTTGGGGCTCTAAATAATTTTTAAGAGTGTGAAAGCTCTGGAGACCCAAAACTTTGAGAACTACTGTTCTAGAAGTTTAGTTTTCTTGCTGATTATAGTTGTAGATTAAAACAAATTTTAAACCAAATTCATATACCAAAGAACATACGTAAGTAAATAAGAAAGTGGCCAGTTTTGGAGGGAGGGGTACATGTCCCCAGAGGGAAAGGGAGCCGTCCTACAAACTGTCTCTCCCCACAGGGGACAGGACAGCATGGAATGCTGA